>NC_067451.1:12640000-13240000 GCF_025434085.1 Hippocampus zosterae
GGTCCATCACTGTTCAGTAAAGTAAAACCAGATGTTTGCCAAGGTCTCATTTCGATTAAACACAAAAGATACGGTACTAAGTACACTTTGCTGAAGAAGTACAGAAGTCAAAGAATAATTACGGTCGAGTGGCTGAAATCAGAGAGCTTGGACAATTTTCAGTTACCAACTATTGCTCCATCGTTAAAACTGTCATAGATTCGTTGGATAATCAGTTGTGGATTAATTCTAACACCTTCCAACTGTTCTCAATGACATTTCCCGGATTCTCCCAGAAGGCAAAGACGTCTCAGCACAGAGCCCAGTTCAACCATGTGCATGTTGGCGTGTGGGGGCATGTGCGTGAGGCCTGCACACCACTTCCCTGCCAACCCATTAAGCTTTCGCCTCTTACATTGTCTGCATTGCTCCACTTTTATGGATCGAGATTGAAACTAATGAGCTCTGTCACTCACAGTCTTGCCTGGTGGTAAAGGATATATCACAGGCCACCTGTGAGGATGGTGTATGTGATCTGTGATTTATTTTGATGTATCCTCTATGAACCTACCGAACACCGGAAGAAGCGGGTGGTAACACTTACGTCTATTTGATAGTCTTGTATTAAACTGTAATTTGAACCCAGCATGTTTAACTTGAGCTGTTTTTTTGGGGGGGTGGGGGGTGGAGGTCAAATATTCATTCATTCATTCATTCATCTTCCGAGCCGCTTGATCCTCACTAGGGTCGCGGGGGGTGCTGGAGCCTATCCCAACTGTCTTCGGGAAGTAGGCGGGGGACACCCTGAATCGGTTGCCAGCCAATCGCAGGGCACACAGAAACGAACAACCATTCACACTCACACTCACACCTAGGGACAATTTAGAGTGTTCAATCAGCCTGCCACACATGTTTTTGGAATGCGGGAGGAAACCGGAGCACCCGGAGAAAACCCACGCAAGCCCGGGGAGAACATGCAAACTCCACACAGGGAGGCCGGAGCTGGAATCGAACCCGGTACCTCTGCACTGTGAAGCCGACGTGCTAACCACTGGACTACCGGGCCGCCCTGGAGGTCAAATAATGAACAATAATTTGCCTTCAAGGATGCACTTGGATCAGCTCAACTGAATTAATAAGCCAATCAAGTCCAAATTTTGGACCTCGGAGGTGCCTGGCGGCAAACATTCTACCGGTGGTATAATGTCATGAAATACTGGATTATAAAATTGTCCACATGCCTGATATTATAACTGCATTGGTCCATGATTGGAGCCGAACATTGTGACCTCAATATAAACGAATGGAAGAGATGGCCAAGACTCCGTCTATTGTTTATTTATCTCTATGATTGAGATAATCAATCTGCATCCTTGTTTTTGAGACGTCAAATAGGTCAGTCAAAGGCCTTTGAATTACTTTATTCGGAAGGGGGTAAATCGAGCTAAAATTCGGCTCCATTACAGGCATGTTTGGACCTGGTTTTAGACAGGTACCGTTTTAGTCAGAGTCCTGACTTGTTGAATTGCCACTCTTTGCAGAATGTCACTTTGCTATCACTCTGCATTGAGATCGCCTTGAATGCTGACAATCCTTGTTTTGCCAGTGATGGAGATGCCGCTGCACACCATCGCATGTGCAAACAATTGTCAAAACCTGTGGGGGTACGGTACAGCTCAAAACAAGAGTCAATAACAGAAGAGGGCTTCACAGTTGAAGAAGTGGTGAGAAGATTTGGCCCATTTTAATTGGGTGCAATGCGTGCAGAATTGTGGACTTATGAGCTGATTTTCTATTTGATGCATGCTTTGTTTGTTGCCTTTGAGACGGCTCTCAATCACTGATAATAAATATTTGAATCGCAATTTATTTAGAATTTATTAAAATACACTTTTATCTTATTAAGCTGCATGTACTCGTGTATATTCTGAAGCGTGAAGTACAGATTTTTTTTGCTGATTTATTTCACGATACTACCCCACCCAAATTGGAGTTGTATGAGAAAACAGTATGAGTTATGCTTACTTCCTAGCAGTAAATGGAGAAGCACAAATTGTATTTTCAATCAAGAGAATTGCTCATCTCATTATGCACAACTCTTATTGTTTTTAAGTATTGTTATAATTAGCAACAACATTTTGAATCGAGTTACATTTCACTGAGTGGCACAATTATGGCATTTGTGAGCTGCTGTCACAGCGATTGGGGAGCAATGATTTATTCATACGGAGAGTTCATTTTGGTTCGCAGCACCACTTGTGTTTTATTTATCTGGGAAAAAAAACCTCACGCTGGCAACTTGTGATCACAAATGCACGCACCCGCGGCAACCAGAAACCAGTGCGGCACACAAAGGAGATGCACAAACTCCAACAGGATCTCAGTGCGGTTTTCACACTTTGTACATGGGCGAAAAGACGAATACGATGTCTCATCTGCATTTAAAACACAGTCGCACTCTTGTTTAAGGCAACAGTGGGGTTTGCCGCAATCAAGTGTGATGGCATGTTAATGGCTTATCAGTCAATCGCGCGTCTGTTAGCCACTGATTTAAGAGGAGACCTAATGAGACTTTTCTACCATAGTGGCAATTCCGTCGCACATTGGGGACGCTTGCTCTTATTGGACTTGCAGAGAGCGAGGCAGAAAAATTAGATCACTAAAGACTCTCTCGGCTCAGCGGTACTGTTTGGAGTGCAGAGTGTGCTACCATGGCAACGGCAAGGAGATGTTCTTCGAAGAGCACTGTGAGCTTTTCTCACCGCGTATGAAATTGCAATGGTCCAGCAACATTTTGTCGTTGTTTGATATAATGAGTACGGTAAACTGCTTCATCGTATTCTTTTTCTTTCCCGTGATGTTTTTCATCACGAGTTTTGCCATTCTCACTGCTTGTCAGCATGGAAAGTATGTGCATGAGCCAAATGATCAGAAAAGTTGAACAGCACAAAGCCACAGCGCATCTCTGTCATGATTTATTCACACAAGTGAAGAGAAAAATTGCAGTTACCGTCACTCGCTGCAGCTGCGGCACGCTTGCAGCAATATTTTTATACTGTGTGTCATGCAGTAGCATGCAAATATTGACCTTTAGATGGTAGGAGGAAGGGACGTTGATTAAATTATTTTTTTTCTCTCTTATCAGCTCAAGTTTGCAGATTAGTGAGGTCTCCAAGATAAAAGCTCTGCTTTAGTTGGGATATTGTTATCATCCCAAAGATGCGAATAGCCACATAAAATACACTACTCTTACTATTGTCCATGACGCACTTCTTATTTCACTCACCGTCTCCAAGCATTCCTCTGCTACAACAGCTTACAGTTATAAAACAATCTGACATTCCTCAGAGAAACAAAAAGAGGGAAAAACTTCATTAAATGGAACTTCAGTTCATTAAGCACATAAAGCATGACGTTGCACAAATCACCATGCCGCGCCATTTCAGATCCTGATGGGTTTTCGAACCGAAGCAGAGGAACAAAATTGCCTTCAAGTCATACTATGATTAGATACTGTTTCATTCTCATTTAAGACTCTGTACTTCCTAATCTATTTGTAATGTGTCTTATTTCTGTACACTTCCGAAAGTTATTAGTCACCGCTTATTACCATATCTGATGGAGGCGGCTGGTCCGAGAAATTGCTATTTCTCTTCTTAATGCAGCTGAAAGCAAACACCCAGCACACACATCTGAAATGTTCAAAGGCCCAGGTCACAAAATCCAAACGCAAACGTCAGTCACCAATAATCGATTAATCCTCCATTTACTCTCCGTTCAAAGTATATTCCCCTGAAGGGAAACATATTTTCCAAGCCTTTTCTGACATGCCTTCATGGACTCCCGGAAGGATTTAGCTTTCTGGAATCTTCCGTAGCTCCGTCATCAGGGCTATATTGGTGTCTTTATCCTTAAAATGGGTCCCCTTGATGAGCTCCTTCAACCTGGGAAAGAAAACGAAACACATGAAACCAAGCCAGGTAGGTTGAGAGGTCGGTCCAGCATGGCGATGTCTGTCTCTTTGAGGGAATGTCCGATGCTCAGGCACTGTGAGCAGGCGAAGGACCATGGTGAAGCAGCCACTAGTTGTCCTGCCGCAACTCTTGCCTTTTCTCACCTCCTAAATGAAGAAAAACGTCTGGCCCACACTGAAGTGAAAATTGGTTATTCGTATTGGGTTTGAAAATGGATCTTTTGTTGACACCAGTCGTGGAACCTTTCTGACACACCCTCTGAGCATGCAGTACGTGTGCTGGACTACGGAAGCGTGGGGCTGCCAATGCGGAGTAAAAAATGATTTGGACCGGCAAATTCAAGTTCAAATGTACTCGCAAACACATTTTGCTATAATGCCACGGGGTATAGGTACCTAGCCATAAAGTAGGCCACCATGCTTTTAAAATTCAAGTCTCAAGGACCACAAAGGCATTCAATCTTGAGAGATTAAATGACATTTATATGGGAAAATTAAAAAAAAAAAATTGCAGCAGACCAGTTGATATTTCCCTAGATTTTGTACGTAGGAGGAAACTCCTTGGTGTGAAAAATAGAAATTACAGTTTTATCACAGGCTCCCCTTGGTTTGCATAATTATATACGTGCCATGGCTTTTGCAGTATTCAGTGAGATTGAAAGGATCAAGCAACATAGTGTATATGTCGGTGATAATCGGTCTTCCCCTTCGGTACAGTCACAGCGCCTTTGTAGTGACCCCACGGTGCCTCTTGAGAGTGACGGCATTATTACAACACAAGGATTATTGGCAGTTTGAGCCCCGGATGCTCCCATCGTATCGCGCATGCAGCAAGCTTTTTTTTGTTTATTTGTTTAATCTCCTATTAACATTCCTAATTCACTACCCTTGAAAAAAATAGAATACCTTCCAAATGACTTATCAATTAATCATTCTAGCCTTTATCATCCACAACTGTGTTCGCGTAAACAGTCCTCCAACTGTTCCTCCATTACCATTTCATTCCGTCATTAAATGGAATTAAAAAAGAAAAAAAAGAAAAGAAAAAAGGAAGCAGAATGAATAATTGATTAATCATAGCTGTTACAAGGCTAAGAAATTACAGTGCTACTTGGAGGTGTTCCCTTACAGTCATGAGACAGCTTAGTTTTACCAAAGCTCTAAGGTAGGCTGCTGCTGCACTAATGTTTGATGAGAGCAGGAGAGGCTCCGCGGAATGGGCTCGGGGAGGAAACAAAAAGGAACAAACAGGTCTGGGTGTGCCAGGTGGTCGCCTCTTTGAGCATGGAGGACTCCTGTCACACACACACACACACACGATGGAAATGGTGACCTGGTTGTTCTCTCGCAGTGAGGTTCTTGCAAGCACACTCCAAGTGGGACTGAGTGTGTGCACACTTGAATGCCTCAGTGCCTGCGCCAAGGTGTGGACCACAACAAAGCCCTGTCAGCCCGCCTCCCCCCCAAACCCCCGCAACCCCAGCACATGAGCAGACAGGGAGAGGCGGGCGCAGCGGAAATTGTGGGTGGATGGAGGGAAGAGCATAAGACCGAACTAGATAGAAAGAGGGCAATTGAAGGAGAAGGATTAGACAGCTGTTTACTTGCCTCTCCTGAGCCCAGCAGCAGCAGCAGGAGTTTACTTTTAATCTCTATGATTTCTCCCTCAGCCTGTCTCTCTGTTTGTCTCTCAAGCAAGCCACCTTGCTTTTTGGGTCTCTCTCTTCCCCAACTTCTTTTCACATACCCCCAAAGCATTCATCATTTTCTGTGCCTTATTTTTTTTTCTTCACCGGCAACAACATAGCACAATCTAATGAAATTCTTGTTGTAGGATCGAATATGCTCTAGCACGCCGGCGACACTCATGCAGAAAAGCGGATCAGATTAAGTGTGTATGAATGGATAATTAATTGATAGTTTTGTGGCTTCTTTTTTTTTTTTTGTTGACCAATTTTTGTGGTCGGCACGTTGTTATTATTCGACGTTTTCCCAGTTTACTTTGGAGTTAGTCATTTTCCCCCAGGTTTATGAATATTTATTGTGAGAGATTAAAAATCTGGATTTGATTTTAACTATTTCTAGTCGCACAGATAAATCTACAATTCAGCCATTGTGTGTGTAAAAATGATGGAAAAAATATTTTTTTTCCATGTTTGACACATGCACATTGGCAGCAGGGGTGTAGAGTTTTTTTTTTTTTTAATCAAGTGACATTCGATACAAATGTTCCGTTTTTTTCATTGTTGAAGTCTCGAAAGCGAAGATAGACATCCCCCATATAATCAGACACACACTGGGCAGAAGGCTCCGTGTTGTCCAACACTGCAATTTTTTTAAAGCTTCACATTACGTCTCCCCTGGCTGCTCTTTCATCATCTAGTCCTCATCAAAAATAAAAAACATCTCAAATGATTACATTTTAGCCTCTCATTTTTTTCTTACGTAATTTCCACTTTAGAGACGTTCATACTCAGTTTAGGCTGACACAAAGGTGCCAATCGTGAGTTGGTCTTGTCTTTCAGATTTGTGTCATTTTAGTTGCACCAGCTCTGCTTCTCTGTGCCGTGGCATTTGACTGGGCCCAAACTGGAACATAACACAATTTCAAGCATTGCTGTTCAAAATGTCTGCTAATAGAGTACAAATGTACCACAACGAAATGGAGGGATTTGACTCAGCGGGTTCTGTTCAAGTCATGGAATCTCAGTTCCAGATTTGTATTTTGCCTGTGAAGACTACATTAAACTAGGTCGAGGTGTGAGCAACTTGAAAAGCAATGTGCTGTGTATGGATGAAAAACAAGCAACTGTAAGGCTGAGAGAGGTTGCAAAATAAGTAAGGGACATTGCAAAAGCATTGGTTTGTGAGCAACCGTTTGAAATGCCTTGAAGAAGTGAAAAATTCCTGGTGTATTAAGTAACAGACGGCAAATGGGTCGACAAGAGAAAAGAACGACCAACTATTCATAATATCAGTAACAACCACCGACGGACAGGAGTGATGGTTGTTCACAAAAACACCGACACTAGAAGACGCAGACCACACGCTGTCAAGAACAATAGAAAGGCCAGGCTAGCAATTGTCAAAAAGGCCATGTGAGGACACAAACTGTGGAAGTCTTGTCGTGGCTGAGGCTTGCATGGCTTTGTCTAAAACGGGCTAATTTATCTTCATTGGTGAACAAGATGATGGTAGCAGCAAAATTGGGATCGGTTTTGTCGAGAAACATTTTGTCTGGCGATATAAAAAAAATAAAAAATACAAGCAAACTAACCGGGAGATTTTTCATCATCCAGCAAGATCATGATCCAAAACACACTGGTGTAAAACCACAAAGGTGTTTTACAAAATCAGTCTTCAGACTTAAAACTGAGAGAGCGTGTTTTTTTTTTTCAGAAAGTATATTTGTTGTGCCATCACAAAACATAATGCAGAAGTTTGGACTTTCAATGAAATATTAACTTTTATTGGTTTTGAACTATTTCAAGTCGGTGTCCAATATTATTTTGTCACTGGTAAATTTGGTGATTTGTTACAACTAATGTTATTTCCTAAGTTTTGCATCGGATCCAGATGTCAACACCTAATAACTGAACTATTGCTCTTTGTTGTCTTGTCGTCACATTTTGAAGTCCAACTCAAATGTGTTAATTCTGGAGAAAAATTAAATTTGCTTCAGTGTAGGAGGCAGCGAGATGAGTGGGCCATGGGAAGATATAGTATCTATTTTTTTACACATGTGGCTAAGCTGTCCAACGCTGGTAAAATGATGATGCATTGCAGCAGTGTGACGCAATATACTGTATGTCATCACAATGGCTTCAACATCCGTCAAAATCTTCACGATGAAAACAAGCCGCCTCTTTGACCACCCCAATGATGTCATCCCTCTGATTTTAGCTCTCTGTCTGGCCGCATTGTTGGAGGTGTCTGGTGGTTCTTCACCCTCATCATTATCTCATCCTATACGGCCAACTTGGCCGCATTTCTGACAGTGGAGAGGATGGTGTCTCCAATAGAGAGTGCTGAAGACTTGGCCAAGCAAACAGAGATTGCCTATGGAACACTGGATGCTGGCTCAACAAAAGAATTTTTCAGGGTGAGAGTGCATCTCATTTATTTATTTATTTTATTTTAATATTATTTTTATTTAACCTTGATTCAACCAGGTTGGTCCCATTGAGTTTAAGAACCTCTTTTTCAATAGAGACCCGACCAAGACAGGCAGCAGCAGTCTATGGAAGGTTCCATGTCTTTGAATTTAGATTTACCAACATTTAAGAACACGAGTTTCTTTCTGGAGAAGATTCCAGATTGTAGGTTTAGAGTACCCAAAGGCCTTCCTCCCAATTTCTGACAGAGAGCAAAAGAGTTTCTGAGAATGCAATAGGGCTGTGTACTTTTCTGCCTGATAAAAGTACAAATATCGGCAGAAGCAGCCACAAAATTGCCTTATATATAAAGATGTGCAAGTAAATGAGCCTGTGGGTCACCAAAGCAGGCCATTCAACCCTGTGCAACTCACAATTGTGAGTCAGAGCTTTGCAATTTGGAAGGAACCTTACGCCTGGTCAACAGTATCAACTAGATGGAGTGTGCAGAAAACACCACATTAGTAGTGTGAGTAGTTTTCAAGGGTGGAGAGACTTTCGATCTTGAGATGACAAGTTTTTTATTGCAGTTTTGCTAACTCTCAATTGGCACTTCGTCACTTCCCGTCTACAGCGAATAATGATTTCGCCAACCATAGCGTCCCCCTTATGTTGTTTAATAATTCTGCGTAATTCTTATCGCGAAAACGCAATTTTAATCAGATTTCCTTTTTTTTTTACTAGCGCTGACAATGTATATTCACTTTAAAAGGTATTTGGGTTTAATCCCCCTTTGAAGAAATAGCTGGTCTTTAAAGTTGGACTGCTGCGTGCACCGTGAACAATTGTGAGTGTTTCCGAAGGCAGCGAACGTTCTCGTCAAGGTTTGTTAAAGTTCGCAAATGTTGGGCAGACGTTAGCCAACACTTTTCGTGTTTTCCAGGCCAGACCGTCTGGTGACCTTTTGGCAAACATTTGCGACCTTCAACGAACCCTGAAAGCGAGATTCAAAAACGCTCGCAGTTGTTTGCTGCTCGGTGTGCTTCATGAGGTTAGGCGGCAAAGAAACTGGAAAGAGCCACCTATCTCTCCATAGTTTGTGATCATTTATTATATTCCTCCAAAATTGGCAACTGTAAAAATGTAATCGTATTTTCAGTGATAGAAATGTGGAAATAAACAGCATTTTTTTACAACTGTATGCTGTTTGTAACTGTCTTCAAGAAGATGTTGAATACTAATCAGCAAAGGCCAAGTCTGAACTATTGTTACTGACTTTGTATCCTTCCCCTGATTTAACACTTTTTTCATCAGAGGTCTAAAATCGCTGTGTTTGAGAAGATGTGGTCCTACATGAAGGCTGCCGACCCATCTGTGTTCGTCAAGACCACAGACGAAGGCGTCATAAGAGTTCGGAAATCCAAGGGAAAGTATGCCTACTTGCTGGAATCCACCATGAATGAGTACATAGAGCAGCGGAAGCCTTGTGACACGATGAAAGTAGGAGGGAATCTGGACTCGAAAGGTTATGGCATTGCCACTCCCAAGGGATCCCCTCTCAGGTAAAACCCAGCCACTGCAGCACAGCTGGATAAAAGCTCAGGGAACCTTTTATAGAAGCTTGTGCATGAGCTGTCTTTTTATTTTTTCCATCACATATTTTTTTAATTGTACTTTTTAAACTACATTATTATAACACGATTGTGCAGTTCACGTGGAACTGTTTTGCATAGCAGTGAAGTTGAGTTCATCCTTTGGTTATGTTCACAGTTTGGTGTTGTCTTGATCAACTATTCCACTCAAACCTGTGAGCGCCTGCTTAAGTGTAGTTGAACATTTCCATCTGAGCATTTCTGATTGGATTTGATCATGAATTGTACTCTCAATGCAACCACTATCACATATAGCTAGTGGCATGTAACGCAACCACAGAGGAAAACAAACACATAAACATCCTGTAAATATGTCCATCGCAAGCCGCGAAGGCCCTCAAAGCAGGAGGCCGGTGAAGAGGAGCACATCCCACGCAGTCACCTGCCCACTTAAGTCAGGGCTCCCACGAGTGAGTGTTGAGTCCACCAAATTGAATATGTGTCCTATTCAGTGTGATAATTGATGAAACTAATGATAATGTGTCCCGAACACTCTTCTGCCATCGATGTCCAAGTGCAGCAGCTGCCATTTTGCATTACATCAACCACCATTCATGCTCCCGCTGCTGCAGAGAGGGAGAGCCGAAGCCAGTGGCATCTGAAGCCTTTAATCCAGAACTAATAAGGCTCGTTCGTTTTAATGAAAGTAGCCTCATGGTGAGATTTCATTCAAAAGTGCAAAGGATTCATTTGGGCTTCCACCTTGAGTCGCAGCCAAAGGTCAGATAAAACTGACAAGAAATGCTTCCAGTGCTTCAATCACGGCATCTTTTAAATTAGACTCAAATTTGATTCAATCGTGTAGTCAAGTGTTGAAATCTTTTTCAAAGTCATAAAGTCATCCTGATCTCACAAGTATTAAAAAAAATATAAAGATATATATCTGCTGAGGACCTCCAGAAGCTCTCTCTCAATGTGGTGTTTCATACTTTTGCTTCCAAGGTGCCACTAACCAAGTCTTGGTACCCTCACATTAACAACATATATCATTTTTTGTTGATGTTTTCTTGACAATGGACAAGAATATTGTTCTTTTCAATGTCATCAATGTACTCTAAGTTGCAGTGTGTGTGTTATTTTCTGTTCATCTGGAGAACACAAATGAGGTCTGTGTTTTTTCCAGATCAAAAGGAAATAATGAGATGCATACTTTTATTTCAGAAAGTAGGGATGGGCATCATCAATTCATTGTAATTGTTGCTGATTTATTGGCTCTCGAATCCACTGAGTCAAAATGCAGTGGACTATTTCGCTGTAACGACAGATGTGTGGTTGATTCGGTTTCAACTAGTGTGCGTCTAAAAAAAAATAATAATAAAAAAACATTTTAAAAAACATTGGTCAACTTGAGGGAGTTTACCTCCATGCTTGCAGGCCTCAGCTATGGCTACTTCAGGGGGCCGCCGTTAAATACACAATACAAAAAAAAAATAAGCATTCCAAACATTGAAAGAGAGATCTCATTCATGTCATCCTGGAAAAAAATAATTTAAATAATAAATAAGAATAATCTCTGTTGATTAATATGTAATCGAATGCTCATCCCTGTTGGAAAACTATGCAAATATGCTGACAATTATTGCCCGGACAACACAACTCTTGTTTTTACAGAAGGCGCCGTCTGCTTTTGCTGACGATAATATATTTTGGATTCGTCTTTTGATGTCCTGGCATACATTTTTCACATGTATGATCTCCTGCCACCAACACCGCCTGCCTGCCTGTTTAATCCCATCCCACCTCCCGGAAACAACATCAGATAGTCTTGAACTGTGTGACAAAACTAACTAGCTTGCTGAGCATCCATGTCCATGCACTTTGACTTCTTTCTTTCTGTCTGAGAGCAAGGCTGAGAAAGAATTCAAAGGTTTTACCAACTCAGAGGATATTGTACCTGTGTTCCCTCCAGCTGGTTTGTACAAAGTACAATTTACGGTTGCAAATTGACATTCCTGCATCCAAATAGAAAGGAAGAATGATACCAAAAAAAAAATCGAGCTGCATTGAGAACTGATTTAACTAATGTGTAATGTGATGGAAATTTTGGCAAATATTCACGTCACAATCCAAATCTGATTGCAGATTCTTCTTTTCTTTAATTTGAGCATGGGGAGTGTCTTTGTCGGCAGCCGTCAGCGCGAGGAAATGCACGCACTTCTCCGTAGGGAGGGCGCAACCACAAAGGAGATGATTTGAATGAGGATGTTGGAAAATCTCATCTAAAACCAGAGAGTGGAAAAATATTTCCGAGGCCTCCGACTTCAATCGACTTTGCCGAAAAATGAACCGTGAGATTTAATTGACTAGGAGGCGGCTTTGGGGTGAATATTGATATGTCAATTCCCATAGCGATCCGTATAAGCTGTCGTCACTGAAAGGAAATTGCCATCGGTAGACAGACTTCCGCATTCAACGCATCTCCATTTAGAGTGTCTGCTGCGTCTCCCTGTGAGGCCGCTGCTTGGTAAAACCTGACTCGATTGTTTTATGGGCATCCAGCATTTCAGCCTACGGCAGATGTACAACTAACATACATGTACCAAACATGTGCATCTTAAGGCCAGGGCTCCTGCTTCATATCAGTAGCTATATGCAGGAGTTTCAATTAGCAACTAAGTCAGTGTTGTCATAATCACCACCACCATGATTCTTACCTCGTTATATCTGTCGCATAGAGTGTCTCCTAACGGCTATCGTTTTATATTATTTTCAAGAAACCCTGTAAACCTGGCAGTGTTAAAACTGAACGAGCAGGGCCTCTTGGACAAATTGAAAAACAAGTGGTGGTACGACAAGGGAGAGTGCGGCAGCGGGGGCGGGGACTCCAAGGTCAGAGCCAGTTTGATAAACCCTGCGGGTAACCTACCACCACCAGTGGGTGCGTGGTGGGTGTATGGGGAGGGGGGTAACCGGCAGGCCCTCACTGCGATACCAGTCCTCCATTAAAAACAACCCCCCCCCCCAAAAAAAAAAAACCCAGATGAAACGACATTCTACTGCATCTGCTAGTTTAGTACAACATTTGTTTTGACTACATTCCACTTTGGTTAAACTGCAACTCGAGCATCAGTGATGCACAAGGGAGGGTGTGCAGTGCGCCGGTTACCCAAAAGTGATATAGTAATACACATCTACTGCCTTAGGGAGCGTGCTGAACGAGCTAGATGGAGTATTAATGCATATCACTTTGATTCCAAAATGTCCTAAGGTTGTTGATGCCATCTGTATTTATGTGGGTGTGGGTGTGTGTGGCTGCGCATGTGTGTGACGTGATACTTTCTCCTCTTCTTTAACAATAGCCCAGCTCAAGTATTAATGTGTGAATGTATTTTGCAATGTTTCTGCATCAATAACATAATATAACATGGTATAATATGTTATTTATGTTATTTCTTTGTGGTTGGAAGAATCCCAGTAAACCTAGCGGTGTTGAAACTCAATGAGCAAGCCGTCTTAGACAAACTGAAAAACAAATGGTGGTACGATAAAGGGGAGTGTGGCAACAAGGACTCCGGAAGAAAGGTTAGTCTCCATCCTGATTCTGTCTTCTCACAGCACCTCCCAGCACAACCCTGCCCTGATCCTAGATCTGTCCCAAAACCAGGCCAAGAGGCCTCTGATACATTGAGCACTGTTGCAGCAGCTACGACAGTACTGGCCCGTATATAAGACAAAAACAACGACCGTATTTTCCTCACTACAAGGCGCACCTAAAAGACATTCACTTTCCTCAAAAGCCGACAGGGCGCATTATAATCCGATGCACCTAGATCAATATTCAGATTTCTTGGACATAGTATTTTAAATGTCGTGCTTTGTTCCAGCTGCAGCAGTTGTGAAGGCTCTGTATGAATAAAGCTGTATTCTATTCTATTGTATTGTATTCCCCCTAATGTAGCTATTGTGTCTTCTATTGTATGCACCTTATAATGTGGTGCCCCCTACATATGAAAACTGTTTTAAAATAGGGCATTCATTGAAGGTGCGCCTTATATTCCGAAGCGCTTTATAGTGCGGAAAATACTGTACATTTTGAAGTTGTTCTTTTTTATTATTATTATTTATCAACAGTAAATAAACTTTCCATGACAATATCTAAAGTGACATTTACAAAAGTCAAATGGGGTCAGGGGAATAATTCTATCCCTCTGTCTGGATAATGGATAATTCATCTATCTATTACGTTATTTTTATTTTTTTTTTCAGTTTGCTTGATTATTTATTTGTTTGTTTACAAAGTAGGAACATCCTTAAGTTGTTTCCAGTTAGGCTAAATCTTATGACAATATCCTTTTACCTGCACAATATAAATAAAAATTATACTATGGAACAAACCCTGTTATACCGGTAGTCTTTAAATTGCTGCACAGCAAAAAGTAGATCACAAATTGGTTGTTGCTCAACTACGAAACATGACACATTTTAAGTATTTGTTATTCAGGGTTCATTTAGAGGACATGTTACTTTGGTTCTTTTTACTTTTTTTTTTTTACTTTTGCCTTATATCCGGGCACATACTCTGTGGGCAATCTCGTGTCTGTTTATGTTTTAAAAGATTGTTGAAAATATGTTTGTATGATTTTGAAATAGTGTTTTAGTTTTCTGTCAAGGTTACTGTCCTCCAATGATATACAAGTAATTGTATGAGCTTGAGTTTCTACAATCACTCAAAAGCCGAAAACATCATCAGATTCATTTCGTGAATTTTTGAACAAAATGGTGTTCAAACCTGAGTTTTATCAAATATGCCACTGTGCTTGCATGTGTTGGCACTCTGGTTTCACTCTCCGCCAGAGGCCTGTTCTCTCAAAAATTTGATTGAATTTCCCCTGGAAATGCCTCAGGAATTATTTGCCTCCTATCTTGCATTTCAGTACAGCACTTCTTATTACGCAATTCTTTTTGTTGCTGGGAAACAAATGTTTATCCCAAGGAAACAACCTGGCAACTAGAACGGTGTTGAGGAATACACATCATTCTCGAAACACAGATCGAAAATAATGTTTTTAAGACGGTTCTGAATATTTGCCCGCAGGGACAACCCTTTGGAAGGTTGCAAATCCCCATGAATATTGTTTAATGAGCAGAAATGTTATTTGACAGAAAGAATTCGACTCTGAAAAATCATCATGTTGTTACAGTTTAGCCTGATAAACCTGCGGCCAGTCATGCCTTCAGAACACTTTAGTTGACACCCACCCTCCCATATAAATCTGAATTAGATCAAAACAATTATGAATATTTTGTCGATGTATCTATATTAAACACACATCTGTCGAAGCGCTTTAGATGAGTAAAAATGACTAAATGACTTAATTAACAATTCTAAAACTAAAGTTATCGATCCCTTTTTTGCATTGATTCAATTGACATCGGAAATGCATTATTGAGTCATTTACAAAAAATATATTCCAAAGCGTACATCATGTAATGCGTGGCCTGTGTCATGAAACCAGTGAACCATAACCTGATTTGCATTTGGTATCTCTGGATAACTCATCTCACAAAACGGGTAATTCGCATCTGACCAATGTGGCGAGATGTGAGGGCATCTGATGTTGCACAGCACAATGGTTGTGTCTCAGATAATAGAAGCCTTCATGAAGTTCAAATCTGCAGTCAATACTGTATCTTGGGTGTAGACATGAATGCTTAAGTGTGATTACAAGCTGCATTATTACTCGTGTCTTGTACAGATGCCCCTGCGGTTCTGAGAGCAGTCACTGTCATTGATTGGGTCTGCGCTTTTCATTCTGAAAGCAATAGAACTGAAACTACTTTATCTGTTGAGATTAATTATTGATGTTATCCGGTTAAATTGTACAGCTGTTCTTTCTGAGACAGGCCTTCAATATGTTTTTATTGTAATAGTTGTTTTTTTGCATTTTGCACGTGTGTGTGTGTGTGTGTGTTACGTGTGTGTGTGTGTGTGTGTTACGTGTGTGTGTGTGTGTGTGTGTGTGTGTGTGTGTGTGTGTGTGTGTGTGTGTGTGTGTGTGTGTGTGTGTGTGTGTGTGTGTGTGTGTGTGTGTGTGTGTGTGTATGTGTGTTGCATTTTCCAGTGGTCAACCCTAATGTTGTGGCTGACTGGATGAACGTAAAAATATTCAAGTCACCTATCACTGTCAATATTTAGGCTTCAATCAGTTTGGAAATACCGGTACTGTATTGAATTGATGTAACCAGAAAGTTTGGTTAGGTTAAGTTTTATTAAGGCAATGCAAACCCGTTATTTTTGGTTGTCCTAATTTAAAATAATTAAATTTGATTAATTACATAACTTTAAGAATCCTTTCGGTTGAGTCAAATTTGTACATTTGAACAACGTACCTGTATATATTTTTCAATTTGTCTCCAAGATTTAAAATTGTCATCATGCTTTATTTTTTTTAATGTGTGAAATGCATTTGGAATAATAGGCAAGGACATTCAAAACAAAGTACAGAAACAAGTTAGCTTTCTAAAACTACTTCAAGACCTTATAGTGCAAGAAAGAAGATAAGGCAGCTCGTTAAATTTAGCATGCTAACCTTTGTTGAGCATACATACCACATGGAACACAGCAGCAAATTTAGAAGTTCACACACTGCAGACAGTCATACTGAAGATACTTTCCCCGCTATTTGACATTTTATGGACACTTTTCGGTTTCATCCCGTTCAGGTAGTGTAGCTACCTGCTTTCACCATGACTGAACGACGTCGCCTCCATGGAGGGCTGCTAGTCAGGCACAGCTATAGGGTTAAAAGGAAAAATGATTAAAATAACCACAAGGTTATGAAATTGCAGTTTTTTTAAATTTTCTTATCAATATTATGAATGCCCGTCACTGCTCGGGTCCATTTTTGCCACAAGCTTTAAATACTGTGCATGCACACAATTAAAGTTTTAAAAAAAATAGATTGGTCCAAATGAAATGATTACATTTGGTGACTTGCATTATATCAAAGTAAAATAAATAAATAAAAATAGGTTTAACCATAAAAATAAATTGAAATATGAAGTCACTTGAAAGAAAATAAACAAATATTTGTAAACAATTTGAATTGAAAATAAATGAACGAATGACATCAGTTATACTCTTTTCAATGTATATATGAATGCGCAGGACGGTATGAAAGCATTCTCCCACGTAATTCTATATGCGTATATGTGTGAATTGGACCGTTTTCAGTCAATCACGAGTATGTAAATGTCAACGTTGTCTGTTACTGCACTCCAAAATCTCTGCTCACCGATATGGCTCTGGTCGTCCTGTCACTTCCTCCAGGACAAGACGAGTGCTCTGAGCCTCAGCAACGTGGCCGGAGTCTTCTACATCCTTATTGGCGGCCTGGGCCTGGCCATGCTTGTAGCACTGGTGGAGTTCTGCTACAAATCCAGGACCGAGTCACGTCGAATGAAGGTGTCAACCGCACGAGCCGCTGCTGCCTCAGCTGCTCAGGCCTTTCACTGCTCAGCCTTAGACAGTGGTGCTAGCGCCCCCTACACAGAGCTGCAGAGCTACGGCCTGTACGCCAACAACACTGTTAAGATATAAGGGCAGAGCACAGCAACGGGGTAGGAAATGCTGTGATTAAGCCATAATGATGATGATGATAATGATGATGATGATGATGATGATGATGACGACATCTGCCTCCTCATCCCCCGCCCATCTAACCGTGGCCGCATTCGGGCCTTCCACCGTAGCTCAAACGCTCTCCTGTACCTCTCTTTCTTTCTGTCGCTCCTTCGTCAAGTTTTCGTGTTACTGATGGCCTGCAAATGTCCCAAATCTCTTAATTCAAGATTGCCCTCATACCTGTTTAACTGTTCGTGCCAAACATCAAGTACTTCCAAGTAAAAGATGATTTATCTCTGAGGCAAATTTATATTTATGGACAAAATCAATGAGCCTTAAACTGGGCTCATATGAAGATCATGATGAACGCATTCACTACTCAATCAACCCATAGGATGAGCCTTCGCAGAATCGAAATGCCTTATCGGAAAATCAGAAAGTTGAATCCTTAAATAAAATACAAACTTCACCCATTACGATAAACACATAGCCACACAATCTCATGAAATCCATCTCAGTAACTGGATCCAATATGTTTCTTTTTCAGCGAGAATGTAGACCTCCATCAAGGCAAAACAATTCTGACATGATCAGCAACTCAATGAAATCTTGATACTACTCACTGCGTATGACTAAAGTTTGATTTTAAGATAATACCATATGCGTTCTTAAGGGGGATTTATAGTCATAAATGCACACATCTGGCAACATGACAAAAATGATGTGCACCTTTCTCTGTCTCTGCACCTTACTGTTATGGTTTCGTTAAGGCCTGTGCCGCAGCCCTCCACAAAGTTTTGTTGTGATTGTGCATTCCGCATAATCCTGAATTCCATTTCCCCTCCTGTGTATCTCATAAAGATATCCACCACATGTAGTATACACCTTTGCATCGTAAAAACGATACAGGAGAAACAGCTCTATGATGTTTATCTCTTGACAGAAGATTGTTGGTGCATCTGTGAGTGAAGGGACTTGTGTGTTCATACGGACACATACACACGGCCCCGTACACACATAGCATAGACAAAAGCTCATGTTGGACGACGGGTATAGAGGCAATTTGAATTACAGTGACATATTAATCTACATCTGAAATCACTCTGAAATGAATCTGTCGCCTGCTCTTTCTGCTCTTTTCGCTGACTGTCTCGCAAAGCAGAGCCCATTGTGGTGAACATCCTTTATATGTATATTCCAAAACGTAGGCCTGTGTTCCATCATTGCTTTAACGGAGTATCTTCTTATTGGACTTCACGAGTCTCAAAATATGGAGCGGTTCCGATCTACTTCCCGCCTGATAAATACGATATTCGCTGAATTCAGTGAGCGATCAACAACGTGATTTGTCTTTTGACATCCATCACCTCTTGAGTTTTGGTGTTGTCTTTTGAAAAGCGGAATGAGCACAACACTGAAAGCAAGCATTGGTCATCACGTGCCCTCATAAAGGTTATGATTGTCCTTCTGGAACATCAGATGGTCTGTCACCTCAGCAAGGTCTGGAAACCTTTTACATTGAAGAATTGCAGAGGCCACTCGACTGCTGGGAATATTCATAGTTACTTGGGCATCGGTCCGCAGCACATTCAGAGAGGCAGAAATTCACTGATACACAGTACTGATAACCGTGACGATTATAGTAGCGATTGCGTCAATTCTTATCGGATAGTCCAAAACATACCAAATCATTTTTAATTTGCAGTCTGATTGTAACGTGTCTTTGTCCAACAGCAATCCATTAACGACGCCATGCGCTGCTCCACCCTGACCAGGATGAGCGGTAATGGGAGCGGAGGAGAAAATGGACGACTACTCACCCACGACTTCCCCAAGACCATTCAGACACTGCCATGCATGAGCCACACTGCGAGCCTGGGGCTGGGCGCCTCGGGAATGTGATCACCTGACGGGGGGAGAAGGAGTGGCCACAGGAAATGGGCAGGGTGGAACAGGAAGAGGACAAGACTCTGATGGCGTCCAAAAGAAATCTTGGCTGTGTGGTTTGACCCATCAATTCTCCTGGCTGTGCCCAATTTGTACAAGATTCCACTTACTGCCAAAATGCACTCTGCAAACGTTCCTTACAACCTACAGACTCAAGACATTTTTAATATGTGGATATAAAAAAAAAAGCGAGAGAGAGAACGAGAGAGAGAGAAGAGGAAGTGTGTTGCAATAAAGAATCTGGGTGTGTTTTTGCAATTTTTTTATCGTGTTCTCTGCTGTGGGGGGGGGGGGGGGGGGGGACAAAAAACAACTTTATTCTTCAGTGTGCCATCTGCATTGTGCCATTGCAATGGAGTTGTTGACTTTAGTCTGTGTGCAATAGTTTCTCCTCTCCCGTTGACCCTGTTCTACCTTGATGCTTTCCAGTGGCAGAGGGGGTTTGCACTGATGTGGTGATGAAGGCAAATACTTGTGACTGCTACCATTTTTTTTCTTTATTTTTTTGTGGACATACCTGCACTCTTTCACACTTCCATGTCGATGTCGGGAGGACCAAGTGCTCTGTGTAGCATAGTTT
This sequence comes from Hippocampus zosterae, assembly GCF_025434085.1. Taxonomy (NCBI): domain Eukaryota; kingdom Metazoa; phylum Chordata; class Actinopteri; order Syngnathiformes; family Syngnathidae; genus Hippocampus; species Hippocampus zosterae. The sequence goes on from NC_067451.1 coordinate 12,659,790, forward strand.
TAAGTATATGGCTTGCACTGATGCATTGTAAAGAGTGTAGTTGAGTTGATTCACTCACTATTAAAGGTTGATGCTACAAAAAAACATGCATTGCTGCTACACCTCTTGGAACACATCATGCCTTGTCGTTGCGCCATAAGACCATTATTTGTATGCACAAAGGTTTTATGTGCTGCTCGGAGACTGACCTTTTCAGAAAGAAGAAGGCACAATGGCGCAATATAGTGACTATGAGTGACCTTACACTGTATTCTGCTGCTGTGAGATTTCTGGTACATGTCACGGCTATATTGTGAAAACTGCTAGCAGCACATGTTGAAGTGCAAAGAAATCTACTGGCAAAAAATGTTACTGGAATCGCGCTGATTCTTCACTGTCGTACATATGAGGTGATTTTAAAATGGGTTTGGGCAGTGCTGCAACATCGCCTTGAAAAAGTATTCGTACTCCTTGAATCTTTGCACGTGATCAATCACAAAGTTGAAAGTACAGTATTGTGTTGAGATTTGATGTAATAAATCAAAGCAAAGTAACACTTAATTGTCAAGTAAAATGAAAATGATCTACAGTTTTTAAATTAGCATTGAATATAAATTTGTAGTGGTGGTGTGCATTTGTATCCAGATCCAGACCGGTCAAGGAATTAAATTGAAGAGAAGTTTAAAGCAGCTAAGAGACCCATGGTCACTCTGGACGCATTGCAGAAATCCACCGCTCAGGTTGCAGAATATGTCCACGGGTCAACTATGAATTGTATATTCCACCAATTGGGCATTTACAAAGCGTGGCAAGGAGAAAAACAAAAGTCCCGTGGACACCGCAAATAGGGGGAAGAAGGCGCCTTGGCCAGATAAGACCAACGTTTGATTTTCTTTTTTTTCTTTTCTTTTTCTCTTTGATTTTCAAAGCACTATGTTTGGCAAAAAAAAAAAAAGAACACTGCTGCAGGGTCGCTGTTCTTCAGGATGCTCGCTAGTCAGAGTTGATGGGAAGCTGAATACAGGGAAAGCCTGGAAGAAAAAAAACATTGAAGTTGGTCTTCGTAAGGTGAAAAAATGTGGAAAAAATTGACTGCATATGACTACTACTAGTCATACTATAAACGCTGATGAATTGTAACTCAATAAATTGAATGTCAAATCACATCTAAAAATTAGAGGACAATTAAACAATCAAACAGAATTCTTACAATACAATACAATACATACTGATTTATATAGCACTTTCACAACATTTCTTGTGGGTTAAACCCCGACTCTTAATTTAGCGTGTGTCAGGCGCTAATTACAGTTTCAGATTCTACAATTACCACTTTATCAATAACAAAGTAGAAATTACCATGCAGGTGACACATTGTATATGCCAGTGTTTCCCAACCTTTATTAATCCAAGGGGCGGTCCGGTAGTCCAGTGGTTAGCACGTCGACCTCACAGTGCAGAGGTCGTGGGTTCCATCCTGGCTCCGGCCTTCCTGTGTGGAGTTTGCATGTTCTCCCCGGGCCCACGTGGGTTTTCTCCGGGTACTCCGGTTTCCTCCCACATTCCAAAAACATGCATGGCAGGCTGATTGAATTCTCCAAATTGTCCATAGGTGTGAGTGTGAGTGCAGATGGTTGTTTGGCTGTGTGTGGCTTGCAATTGGCTGGCAACCAGTTCAGGGTGTCCCCCGCCCACTGCCGGAAGACAGCTGGGATAGGCTGCAGCCACGGTCCTTGTGAGGATAAGAAAATCGGAAAATGGATGGCTGGATATTAATCCAAGGCTAATACTGTATTTTACATCACAAAAAAATAACTAAATAATCATGGCACACCACTTTGAAATACGCAGCGCACAGCAAAAGAATTCACCGAAAGTATAAACACAGGTTGTGTACCGTCTGTCACCTTGTGGAAAATCAGTTGATCTATACGTGGTTGGCATAGATAAATTAACAAATATTTTTTCGGCGGCACGGTGGTTGGCTGATTAGCTCTTCCACCTCACAGCACAGAGGTCTGGGGTTCAATTACCGTCTCCAGACGTCCTGTATGGAGTTTGCATGTCCTCCACGTGCCTGTGTGGCTTTTCTCCGGGTACTCCGGTTTCCTCCCACATTCCCAAAACATATATGGCAGGTTAATGGAACACTTTAAATTGTCCTTTGCTGTGATTGTGAGCGTGAATGGTTGTTTGTCTGTGTGCCTGTGATTGGCTGGCAACCAGGTGCCCGAAGACGGGTGGGATAAGCTCCAGCGCACCTTCTGAGGATAATGGATGGATGAAATTTTTGTTTGTCTAAATGATAAAGTTTGACATTGGATAATTTCCTGTGACACACCTGAAGCACACTAATTGGCAATCACTGGAATATGCAATTAAAGTCAGAGGCTGTTGGGGGGGCTAGTTTGGCATTGGGGGCAGAATTAATATTGAAGTACTTTCCAAGCCCTCTGTCCATTTGAATAGTTACTGCAGTGGAATGTCAGACAAAGTAGATGAAAGCAAAGCGCTATGTTAAATTACAGTCATTTATCACCCTGGAATACATTGTACATCGCAAGTTGTTCATTCCTAAAGCTGTGATTTTTACCTGAAGGTGACTATGAAGGTTGTGGCTACATGTCTTGTTGGATGATCCAATACACAATGATATGTCTGCTGCCATATCATTGACAGCACCATCTACCTGATACCGTCGCTTCTTCCTCGTAAGACGTCTGTTTGTTCTTCCTTTTCTGCTTTCCAAACTACCAAATTTCGAACTTAAGATCTTATCTTATCAATCTTACCGTTAATGATAAATAAACAGTTTCCCCAAATTCATACATATCAGCGCCTATGATGTACAGTATATAAACACAATTTCCTCTCTCGGATGTTTGCTTTGCAATCACATCTCTATGTAACTGAACTGCGTGCATACTTTACTTCTGTCTTATTGTGCTGTTGTAATTCATTCGGTCGCAGCACACCACTCCTCAATGGAGGTTTCATATTCAGAGGTTTTATATGCCATCACATGTTTATATAAAAAAAAAATCTATATTTAAAAAAAAAACTCAATGTTTGTGTTATAGAGGAGAGTTGGATTGCCAATGTTTCACACTTTGGTGTTAAAAAGAACAAACAAAAGACAACGTGCAAAAATCTGTGGAAATGTTAAATCCAGTTGGGGTTTATTTTTATTTCATTGTTGATATTTAAAAATGATTTCCTGTTTGTATTTTGAAGTGTGAGTATTTAACACAACTTGAATATTTCCCATGTTTTGTTTTTCTTTTTCACAGTATTTTATTCTGAGACTCGAATTACGGTTCATTCATAAGAACGTTGTTTCTTTTTGTCCTTTTATTATTTGTTATGTTTTATTTAACTATACAGAAGGGATGGTTAATATGTTAATAGGAGGTGGGGAAATTGGATAAGTATTTTTTTCTAGTCAAAGTGTCCTGGAAGGAAGTCATCATGCTTTTGTAACAGAATAAAGGAATAAACCATGTATATTTGTTCATGGACATTTGTGTTATTTCAATGATCCTTCAGCAAAACCTACATTTAATATCACTGCACCTTGCTCAAAATCTACTACTGTCACATTTGCATGTTCAGTATGAATTCTTTCACGCACCCTGTAATCTGATAACATGATAAACTGTCCACTGTAGTAACCGTTGTCCCTGATAGGGTTAAACACAGCTTCGCCATGTCAATACACTCCTCAAGGCCTCCACTTCCAGTGTTCACGTCCCCTATTATCTGCTGATCTATAATGAGTAATCCTGTTATATTGCTCTATAAATTAAAATATAGTAGGTTATAATGAATCATTAATGATCCAATTGGATATTTATAGGCCCCTCCACTGTTTTTGAGTATGACCCTTTTTTACAGATGGTTGTCCCCAAATTTTACTGGCTTTTTTTTTTTTAATTCTTGAATAGAAAAGCTGTTTTGCTGCTTCTCTCTGTCCCTTTCCCATCTGTCCATCTTGGTAGTTGGTGGCAGGCAATACCATGAGGGGATGATGGATGGGAGGTTGTAAACACTGGCTGGAGACAGAAAGAAGAAAGAGAGGGAGTGGAGGGAAGATGTATGGCAGCCCACATCACCTCAGACAGAATGATCGATGAGGGGATTATAGAGCAGGGCCACTTTCAACAGTGATCAAAGTTGGAGAGCTCCCCTGAACAGAGCAGCCAGACTGGTGGATGGGTCAAAAACTGGGGAGCGCGGCATACCCTCTATTTTGGGAAATTCCATTTTTACTGCGGGGGGGGGGGGTTATACATGCACAGTCCTGTATATCACTCTGTAGGATGTGTTTGGGGACAGTAGGTGGGCAATGCTCTGCTTCTTTGTTTGCTCCTGCCATCGGTCACTTAAAACCTAATCACATCATAATCGAAACATTTAAAAACACTGTCGCTTAGCCTATTGCTGGAAGCTCAATATGCAGACAATAATTTACAAGGCATACAAATCAAATATGCCAAGGCAGGCGTATTAGCCAAAAATGTTCTCATTGCAGCAATGACACATTTCCCTAATACATCTACCGAAGCGCGTCTTCATCATGAATGCAACCAGACTTGCACAAGATGAACGTCTGAGCACATTCCAGGTGGTTGCATGAGTGCGGGCAGCATGCGGCGTGATTGTGATTTTGCATGCGTAAATGTACAAGCCGAATAATGGATTCCGCTATAGTAAGAGTGATCAGTGAACCCTGAGCTCAGCCTATTGAAGTTTAATAACATTCTAAATGTCACAACACATGACAGCAGGGAAACATAATCCCCTCTCCCTGAAGAGAGAGCCCACAAGCTAGTTCTTCCTCTCCCTTGCTCTCCCTCACTCTACTTAATCGCGTCATCCTTTCATTTCTCTCTCCCTCCATTAAATAAACAAAATATACACACGTTAGCAGCAGAAAAGCCTTTCACATGAGTTGGATTGATTTAAACTGCCTTTAAGGAGCCGTAAATAAGGGGGTGTCAGTATGCCGTGAGAGGTTTTGTCACAACCCGGTTTCCTTGTGTTAAGGGCCGCATCTTGTGCTTCGGTCTGCGTAATTGTGCCGGTTCTTGTGACTTGTTTGCCGCCAGTGTCAATATTAATCACTTCGCTGCGCTTGCCCAAAGTCAGCACCTGGAAATACATCACTGGCTTCTGTTTGACTCTCTGTTGCACATTCTGAGTTAACCAGGAAGCATTTTATTTAAAAAAAAAACAAATCACAATTCACCCTGTGTGTGCACAGAAAGATTAGATCTAGAATAGGATGTTTAAACGTGCATGCACGCTGCGGATTTGGAAGGTCTCTCCCTCACTTGAGGAGTTCCGCCCACAGTATAGCATTTTTTCCATTCTAAAATGTAGCTGTATATCTTGTATTTGCCTACATAGGAGTGTACCCTTCAGATGTAAACAACCAGTAAGCCCTGATGGAAAGTGCTTCACATTGAGGTATCGATCATATCCTCAAGAAGAACGTGTTTTCTCATTCTCATCTTTCAATTATTTATTATCGTGTTAAGAGGAGCATGTTTGGTTGGGTTTTTTTTCCTCTATTTTGGGATCCCATTTTGGATATATTGTAAATAACCAACTAGTGAAATACTTTGATATGAAAACTATATAAAGAAACAAGGTTTTTGGACCTGCCTACTCATTTTCAACATGTAAACTGCAGTGAAGTGACATGTAGTGATGATTTCTTTTCTTTCTTCCAATTTATATTTTTATGTGGCCGGGTCTGTGGAAAACCAGCGCTACTCTTAAAGTGACAGTGCTACATTTGTGAAACAAGACAGCATTCACTACAAAAGTCCAAGTGTGTTTCACCTGGATATACCGGTATTTATCTTGTCATGCGCTGTATGTTCAATTGATCAATCAATCAATCAATCAACCAATCAATCAATCAATCAATCAATCAATCAATCAATCAATCAATCAATCAATCAATCAACCAAATGATTTCTCAAGAGTGCCTAATCGCCAAGCTGCACGCAAACAGAACTAGCGTCTGCCAGTAGCAATCTTCCCTGTTTAGCTGCTAATCATCACATTCGACATTGATCCGAAAAAAAACTGCTTTGAAGATTCCCCTACTTTTATCCAGTTGTGGTTGCAGCTTTGATGGGCAACATCGAGTGAAGAAAATGTAGACTAATCACAATGAGCTGGCTGTGAGTTTTTCCAGAATGTGGATGTCAAATTATCCATTCATCGTGCTAATTCGGTTTAGTGTTGCACCTCTTAGAACAGTGGTTCTTAACCTAGGTTCCATCGAACCCCTGGGGTTCGGTGAGTCGGTCTCAGGGGTTCGATGGAGCCTCTGCCACGCAGGGTAAGACACACGCAACTTAACATGTTAACTAGTTATGACACGCGCTTTGCCATCACTGGCTGCAGATGATCACATGACATTGCTTGTCCAATCAGTGCTGTGGGACATTTAGTTTGCTCAGTAGTCAACGTGTGACTGTCGTGATAGTACGTCGTACAATTAAAAAATAAAATAATACGTCTACTTATCCGTTGAAATTTTACTTTTTTACGGTTTTAATAAATGTTTTTTTTATATATTAAATGTATTTTTTAAATATATTTATTTTTCACTCATGAAGGGTTCGGTGAATATGCATATTAACTGGTTGGGTTCGGTACCACTAAAAAGGTTAAGATTCACTGTCTTAGGACAAATCGCTCTACGCCGTGTCACATCAATATTTGACAACGATAGCTTGACTTGAAGTTGTTACTTGTTAGTTGATTTCCAAATGCCACTCAGTTATCACATTGTGTCAGAGATTTTCTCAGACAAAGTTAAAGAAATGACTCGGCACACAGGAAAATTCTCTTCAATATCGGCGGGAGCGGATCTCTGAGAGCGAACAACGGTTAGTTGCTCCGATGATCACACACTCCGCTCCCTCTCCGCCGGTTAGAACTTTTATTGCAAAATACAAGAAAGACACTGCCCCCGAGATTTGCATACCGCGACCCCCGGTCCGGCCCCTCGGTAGTGATCTGATCTACCCGAATACACAAGTCACATACTTTGCTGATGACAAGTGTCCACCTGGGCGCGACAGCTGTTCCCAAACTGTCTTTTGGTATTCAACAACTCTTTGTTCCCAATTTGTTTATTCCCACTCTGTGATTGAATCTCACCTTCGCCCCCCTTGCTTTGACATGCTTACTCAAGAAAAGGCCGTCCGCCCAAACGGCCGACACCTCTGCGCTGAGTCTGTCCAGACATTCCCAAATTAACCAAAACTTTAAACATGATACCATTTTGTTCATAGATTTCTCGATCACATTGTCAACATAAAAACAGTCAATGAAATTGTAGAAATGGCTGGATGACACTGCCTCATTGTCATGACTTTGCGGGAATGTATTTATTATAGGCCTCGTCAGGCATCCCTCGCTCCCCATTTCGTTCTGTCTCCTGTGACCTCACACTCTGTCATATCTTTGACACTTATGCTTCACACTCATCCCATCTTCACGTTTCCTCCCTGTCGCTCTCTAATCAGTAAAACGGCACATTTGGATCACAACAAAGCGATGGGACAAAATTTCCTATTTCTGTGCAAGCCATGGACCATCAAAAGGGAATGTCAATTAACTTGCATGCGTCGCTGTGGATGAAGCGATGACAAGCTGCAGCAACGGAGGATCACAGGAGCAGCCGTGGCCTATGTGTGTGCGTGTGTGTGTTTTTTTAATGATTATTCTAATCCCACCAAGGACTTCCCAGGCCAAAGTGGGTGCCTTATCTTGGCTCTGCAGTCATTCTCTCATTAAAACACAATCACAGGCCACCAACTCCAATAAACCTTCAACTTGCTCTTTGAAAAGGGACAGCGGTACTGGAGGAGACGGGAGGGCAGGTGGTGGTGGGGGTGGGGGGGTGCAGATTACCGCAGGTCCGTCTGCCTCATGACGGTAAGCAGGAATGCTGTGACGCATCAATTGTTAAAGTTGTAAAAAATAAAAATAAAAATGCAGACATTTGATGACTTTTTATTGCATGTTAATAAATAGGCACCTATGTGATAAAAAGATGTGGAAATTAAATAAGACCTTCTGGAAATTGGAATGTCAGCACTTAATTATTTTTGGTGGCGTCAACAAATGAATGCCTTGTATGAATTAACATGTGAAATACATTGACGCAAATTCATTTTCGATTAGCAATACGTGAGAAAAGGTTGCAAAAGGCTTATGAGAAACCCTTCTGTACTGATGGACCTGGTGTGAAACCTTCATCTTATTATCCCTAAAATATCTGACTGTTATGATATATGTGCAGTTTTACATAAAGGGTAAAATTATTTTTGTTTGTTCTTACTTCTGAGCTTATATTACCTGGTCTGTAATATATTACTCATTCTAGAAAGAGAAGAGAGTTTTTAATTCCAAATGCCTTAGATAGTACAAATAGGCACTACCACATTTATAAAATTATAAAATTCCTCGTCTCACCCCCCCTCGGGTGGTGTCCGTCCCTCATTCAGGTCGGGTCCTCTACCAGAGGCCAGGAAGCTTGAGGGTTCTGCGCAGTATCCTTGCTGTTCCCAGCACTGCACATTTCTGGACTGAGATGTCCAATGTTGTTCCCGGTATCTGTTGCAACCACTCATCCAGTTTTGGGGTCACGGCTCCGAGTGCTGCGACCACCACAGGCACGACTGTCACCTTTACCTTCCAGGCTCTCTCCAGCTCCTCTCTGAGCCCTTAGTATTTCTCGAGTTTCTCATGTTCCTTCTTCGTGATGTTTCCATCTCCGCTTTGTTCCAGTAGCCCATTTTTCATCAAGGTGCTCTGGTTCCCCAGCACCTGACGCAGACCTTGTTTGACCTTGATGAATGTATGAGGTCGGCATTAGCGTGAATGATCTTGCCCAACTGGATGATGCTCATTTTTGCTCCAAGCAGGATTCGAACCACCGTATCCCGTATGCCAAACCGATGCCTTACCAACTGAGCTAACCAGCCGCTTTATTATATCGGTCATGTCCAGTGGATGCTGCCTTTAAGCTAATGCCGCGTTCTCCAGGACTTAAGTGAATAAAGTTAAAATCATTCACAATTACAGTAAAACGCACGGCAATAAAAACTCACTTACACGTCGTCGTTTAGAATCTGATGATCGAAAAACGCGAAGTGAAAACTTATTTCAGTGAAGTCTTTTCCGTCGCATCGGGTGGGTGTTGCGTGTATTTAAGCTCCCGCGGCATTACACCTCCATCCGGGTTACGGGTAGTGGAATTTCCGCTTACGCAAGTTCCGGTAACACGTAATATCGTAGTCAAAATGTTAATGCATAGGTTTTTATTCTGGATGAAGGATATTCCTTTCCCTAGAATTCCAGCGATGGGAATATTTACTGTACTAGTTTACCTTAGATATGCACTTTATAATGTTATATTGCTCTGTTTTGATTCCATAAAAAGAGCTGTCAAAGCAGCTGTTGTGTGACAAAATATTTTTTTTGTTGATGTTGAGGCCAATCACGTCGCCAAAGACGTTTAAGCGCAACAAAGTAAAGTTGGATCCACGTACTTGTTCAAAGTGGGGGCTAGTAAGAGGTCTGGCTCAACCTTATTGATTACTTAATTGATTCGGAGTTGTGTCCATAAAGTTTAAGTGCATATTATGAGACTGATAATGTCAGCATTCGACAGCAGGCAAAAGGTCAAGTTTACAAACAATTCAATAAACTCTTTTTAGGGAAAATGTCAAGCATTATTTTTTTTATATATTTTTCACGAGAAACCTTTACAGCGGATTTGGAATTAGAAAAAAGGCTGGCAATTCTTGAGGTAGTTACTCTGTAAAATAAAATGTTTCAAACATCTCACATGGAGTCATTACACCTGGCTGCATCTGCCTCTTTGCCCTTCAGATACTCGATATTTGGCAACGCACGCGCAGTTGATACATGCAAGTGTTATTTCCAAATGAAAGAAGCCCAACAGCCAGGTGTGTGTCACCACGGGCGGGAACGCTGTCAACCAGCAAGCCGGTTGCACTATTTCATGTCTCCAGCAGCGCCACACTGCTTCCTGTTTCCCCTTCACTCCATCTCTCAGCAGGCAATCTTGATCAGCTGCATTTTTATTTTTTATTTGTTTTTTTTTTCAAGCAGAACAAATCCGAACTTGTTTATTTTTTTTAATCCCTTTAGCCCACATTCCCCATGTCAACGTTGCAGTCGCGGTTTATTTGGTCACATTCACATGCAAATAGAATAGACAAATAGATTATTTTCAACGATTGTAGACATATCTTAACAATTTAGGAAATTCAGCTTTTTTGAGTTTAAAAACAAACAAAAAAAAACATCAGCCAAGCTGAGCCTCTTCCCCCACCCCTTCATAACACACCTCTTGTATCTTGAATAATTCAAGTGCCGGGTGTCATTTTCTTTACTGTGGAAAGGGAAAATAATTCTCTTGTCTCTTCTAGACACACACGAGTGAGTTGTGCCATAATTACGTCAAATAATTATTCAATATTCTTTTGCTTTTCGGGGCCGCGATTGATAAAAGTTTCTTGCAATTGACAATCTGACATAGATCTGCCACCCACCAATTCCATCCCAATCCAAAATATCCCCTCTAGGGAGAATTTCTTCCTCATTTCTGTCTCTTTGAGAAAAATGTCGCCTGCTTAACAGCAGGACTGCAACAACACACATAGCCCAAAACACATTTCAGCATGCACACAGAGTAATTCCCCTCTTTGCAATAACTCCTACAAAACGCCTGTCATCCTTACTCATAGCATACACTAGCAGGGAGTCAGCACAAGCCGATGGATCAATTTAGTGGAGAAAAGCTGCGGCTTTCTGCAAATGCAATGGCCTTTGATGTCGATGCTGAGCTGCTTTACAGAGCCTCATAGACGCCAGTGACACGTCTTTGTCATTTGCCTGCTTCCTATGCAGAGGATGTTCGGCTGGAAACACTTTGTGCTGTACTGCTTTGCTCCTTGTTCATTGAGACGTGTGGATCACTCACACCTACTCACATGTTCTCCTGTCACTCTTCCCTTCACGTTCGAAAACCATGCACATTCTTGCTTTGTGTCATTGAAAGGCTCTTCCTGTCGGCTAAAAAATTATGACACGTGGTCATTTCATCTAGGATAAACCGTGCGTAATTATTACAGTTTATAATGGGCGATTGACGTGCACTTGTGGCGCATTGCTATTCTTTTTTACGGTTACAGAGTGCCCCCTGGTGGTTGGCTGGCTTCACTGTACATTTTTACCTTTTCCAATCTAAGCCAGTGTCGCTTGTGGTGAGGAAATAACTCTGGGTTCCACTAAAATGTGCAAATACAGAAAATCGGGTAGTTCGGTAATAATCAGATTCATATGAAATACCACTGGAAGGAGAGAATGATTAGCTTACCAAATGTGTCTTTAGCAATAAGGGTTTCATCAATCAGTCATTTTACAGCTCTGTGCATTATCAAATCAGTCTTCATTCAATGCTAGCTGCTGTAATCATGCTAATTATAATTTCGATCCGTAAAAAATATGTAATTCTCATTCTTTTACTTTTCGACAGCAGCAGAACTTTAGTTGTCTCAATAATTGTTTCCATGGTGATCCGGGAGAGGCCTTTTATACTCTGCCATCAGTCCTCAGCTGAAACAAATGATGAAGTGTTGTGTACTACAAAAGAGCACAGCACTTCCATTTGGCTTGTGATAGAAAATACATTCCCACTCCACTCAAAAAAATGCCACTTTGAGCTTTAAAAATATTTATTTACTGTATAACATTGAAAACAAATTGCAAATGAGATAAAGATTAATCAGAGAAAATGTCTTCATCCACCTTGGTTTGGGGGTGGAGGGATACAAATCAAAGAGAAATAGACAAAACTGTCTTATAGTTTCTTTTGACATGTGTTATCGAGACCGTGGTAAACTCATATCACCCATGAGACCACATTGCCCACTATTCAAAAATGTTCCTGTAAAGAAATCCCAATTGTGTGGAAAGTGCCTTTTATTTGTGTCCGTGTACAATTAATTGAGGTGAAAGTACATTTTTTGAAAATTGTTCCAGGACAGTGACTCAGTAGTCCAGTTACATGGAAGTTAATGATTGTCTGTAAAGGTAAAACAGAATGCGAATTAAAAATTATAATTAAAATGAACCCTTTCATGCACCAACAATGATAACCTGTAACCTGATAACTGTCCACTGTAGAAACCGCTATCCCTGCAAAGGTTCCGTATATATTTTTGAGCCTGCATTCACCAAATACTACCGGTATATGCGATTGCTGATCCAAATGCTTAACATATCCTACACAAGCGCAAAAGTGTGTTCTTCAATTGCAATGAAAACTGGTACTACTGCACATTATTCATAAAAGAGAGGCCAAGTGTAATACAGCAAAGCTGCATCATTTGGTGGGTAAAAGATGGAAAACAAACAAACAAACAAAAAAACCTCAAATGTACTGCCAGATGTGAGATGAAGCCACCAATGGATGATTGCCATCAGTACCGTCAACTTGTGTTGCACCAACGAGGCCAATGTCAGCAAGGAGCTGTTATGGTTGCTTTAGCTGCTTGAAAAGTGCTAATTTTTTTCCTCAGGCCAGTGTGAGGAAAAAAGTCACATACACAACTGAGTCAACCGATCTTTTCATTGTATTGATGCTTCATTCAATAGAATACACTATTTTAGCACATGTCAAGTCTTGCTCTGTTGTTCCAAAGACAAATCACACTTGCATAGCTGAAGCTGTTAACAAGTAAACTTGCAAGTGTGGTTCATCATACAAAGGCCAGCACGAACAGTAATTTGAATTTTACATTTTAATGTTACAAAATACACATGAACTCAAGAGTGTTTCTATAAATCTCACAATGTATGGCACATTTGAGGTTAAAAAAAAAGTATACTTATAGCCCGTTAAACCTTTTACGAATTACCAATCCATGGAATGTAGCACTTAATGCACATAAAATGAAGCCACAAAGACAACTATATGTTATAATGTTACGTACAACCTTTAAGACTTGCAGAATTTTCACACTCAAAGGCACTCCAAACCAATATGAATGATGGCAGAGAGACCCCTGCTCAAGTGATGGGACACTGTTTGGGCCATCGGCGTTATTGTAGATTACCACCATGGAGATCTATCGCTACTTACACCATGGCCATTTCATCGAGCGGTTTTCCCTCAGTACATGACGCTGAGTAGTCGAGATGGAGCTGGCATGTTGGCCTTCATAGCGTCATCGTAAAACCAAAAGGTTGCCAGTCAATGAAATTGACACATTAATCTTATTACAGATGACAGACGATTCAAACAATGACTCCTGTACTTAAATTTAAAAAAAAAAAACAAGGCTGTCAAATGACAATATCCTAATTGTCCAACAAAAAGGGATCAACAACATGAGTGAGAAACCTGGTTGTTGGCTTTCATTAAAAACAGCCTTCAAGTAGGTGCAAATTTCCACACAACACAAACACTATTATTGCAACAATCACTCATATACAAAACGTGGGTAGTTTCATATTCCAAAGTACAAAACGATGCATTCCAAAATGGCGGCCAGGGATAAGAGAAGACAAGCAAGAGGTCAACTTGGCCACGGAACAATTAGTCTGCAAAGCCAAAAACTTGAGGTGCAGCGATTAATCGTGAACTAATCGATCATCAAATTGATCCATATTTATTTTTGATAATCCATGAATCATTTTGATCTTTTCTTTATTCATTGTATTGACAAAACGCAAGTAGTACAAATGCCTGGGATTTCAGCTTCTCAACGGTAAATATGATCAGATCTCTGTAGTCCCCCATAATATAACATTTGCTTTTTATTTGAAAAATGATCAACATTTTACCTATTTTCGGACATGTCACCGACCAAACCATTAAGTGAATCAGATTTGCTTGTGTATTTTGTGAAATGTTATGTGAAATAATGTCCAGTTTTTCAATAAAGGGATGCAAATTAAAACATGCTCCTTTTTTTTTTTAAATCGGATTCATCGATTAATCGACCAAGTAATCAACAACATAATCTGTTATTGAAATAACTGTTAATTGCAGTACTGAAATGAATATTTCTTTCTCGTATGTCAATAATTTCACCGGCTCTTCAACAGCGACCTGAAACTGTAATTCAGGACATTCTCATTCTTTATCTGCTTGTCGATGGAAGCCTTTTGTGCGAAAACTGGAGAGTAAACAACATCTGGCACTTGTTTTCGCCAACGTTCTGACGCAGTACTTTGGTAATGGAACTGTTGTATCCATGTGTACTCTTTCAACCCCGAATTATTCGTAACATGGATCAATTTTGAGTTAGCGCTCAATTGAATTTGTTAAATGCCTCTTTTCGCTATAAACCACACAAGAATGTGGCAAAAGATGCTGCAGGGATTGTAAGTGTGTTGTGACAGTCCTTATATACAGTATGTACACACACACATATTCACAATGATATAAAGCGAGTAAGAGACAAGCTTTAAATAACGTCTGAGGGTCTTTTCATAAATTACTATTTAGGGTTTTGGCCATATGATTTGGCCTTGAGGTGTGCCATAAAAACAGTCCCTTTGTATTTCAGAGTAGTTAAGCCCCAAAACTGACATAAGTTGAAGTCAGAACTTCTGAGCTTCACTCAAGTACAGTGTTATGTATGCACTGTACGTAATATTGACCCCTCACTCGGCCGTTTATCCCAGAAATTCCACCAGGCTGCTGCGTTTAGCTCTGAGAGAAGTACTCAAGGATGAGGCGGAGGTGACCTAGCCGGTCTTTAAGCGAAGAAAGAGAGAGGACTGTAGTTTCATAGGCAGGGTCCAGCTTGAGAACAGACAGCAGCCACCAGCACCATGCTGGACCGTTGGACGAGGCCTGAAGAAAAATTTAATGCATCAATACATCAGCTGTTATTTAAGGCAAATGCACATATCGAGCAAGACTCAAACAAAGGCTTATATTCTTCCAACTCTGCGGGAAAAAAAGTGTTGTTTTGACCAAGCCTAATTTCAAGTCATACTATAAGTTGAGTCGTGTTAGTTGACCGAATGCAAACTTTTGAAATCAATAATTAACCGTGGTTACTGGTCGTGATTTTACCATCAATGAAAAAAATCACACCACTATTGTTGAATGCGTATCTGAGACGGTAAGATGTGTTCATGGGAAATTGTTTTTGAACTTTTGAAACATGGTATTGCCTGATGTCAGTTCTTATCACACAATTTCAAAGAAAACACAGCCTTCAAAGATTCTGAAAACGTAAAAGCGTCCTAAACTCAATGAGAGCAGTGGCTAGGTGTCTATTGAGAGAGGATGAACAATTTCAGATAATGAAGCTTGTTATCCAATGAATGAATTCATGAAAATTACCTAACATTTAAATACGGTACTTATTTGACAATAGCCACACTTTTTGTATACACATAAATTGTATGTGTTAACTGTTTGGTACTTAAGTGCTTTTTAAAAAAATGTTCAGCAAATGTCGATTGACATTTCGGTCGAAAGCCCCTACCTGAATGTTCTCCTCAATATTAGGCATGATTCCATACTGTCTGTTGATCCGTTCTCTCATGCGGCCGCCAAGCCGCTGATACCAGTCCTGGGCCTGTTGGTAGACGCTGTCGTGAAGATGCTGCAAGAGTTCCAGTTCACTCCCTTCGACCTGCGGAAAGGTGGAAGTCATTGAGTTGATCCTAATACACTCGGGGGGTGGGGGGGGGACCCAAAACACTGGAGCTACTTGAACAAGTCATACCTTGACGTCCTCCACATATTCAATATCAGCCGTGTGGTAGCCATCTCGTAGACCTCTTTTTAAAACCCTGAACCTGTTGCTTCCCACACTGTCCACATAGGAGCGTCCATCTGGCAGTAGGTCCAGGCTAAGGATCTCCAGCATGCAGCCATAGTCAGCAAAGCTTGGGAAATGCAGAGGACATGGTGAATAACTACATTCATGACATTGTACAGCATGAACAAATCAGTATTTGTGTCACCTTCTTGTGACAAAGTGCTGACAAAGTCCCAAGCATGGAGCCTTGCCCCCCCCCCCCCCCCAAAAAAAGAAAGAAATAACTTTTTAAATCTTTCAGGACACGCAACAGATAAGAGGAGATTAAAGTACCCAAAAGGTGTTTTAAATAGTATTGGTGTTCATATAAATAACTGTAGTTTCAATATATCATGCATCTTGGGTAAAATATGTATTTTTTCACGTCTTTTTCACACAAAAAAAAAGATCATTCATAATTTGTGCGTACTCATGGTTTGAGGAGGTTCGAAAGTTCTTCGCGGAATACGCACAAATTCAAGTACGGAAATACATATTGCGTTCGGACGCATGTCTTGCGCACAAACTGTTGCGTCCGTAAATGAGGGCCATTCGATTCTTATATATTATTAGGTTGTTGTGTTACAGGAAATATTTTTACACTCCTACTTTTGATATTTATATCATAGTGTGGCCATTCTTTACATCCGTCATCGTATAAGACGTTTAAGAAGTTTTTAGCACATTAATTATATTAGTAGGGGACCTGGTGCAGTGAACGTATGGAGAGATACTAGCCCTGCCATTGCATTGCGTGGGACACAATGCTAAAGACCCATGTGTCTTTACTTTTAAAATGGAATTATTGAGAGTGTATTACAGTTCTTTTTTTTTTTGACAGAGACTGAACCTTTATGCAGTAACATAATCACAATATAAGCCACAGCTGTAAAATATATATATATATATATATATAGAGAGAGAGAGAGAGAGAGAGAGAGAGAGAGAGAGAGAGAGAGAGAGAGAGAGAGAGAGAGAGAGAGAGAATTGTAACTGGTTTATAATTCAGATTACGATTCCTATTCCTATTCCTATTCCTTTTGTGGGAGCAAAATGAAACGAAGGGAATATTTGTGGTGAATGCGAAAGCGTGGAAGATCTCTCAGCCAGTAGACTGGTTAGCCTGCTGTTATTTTCTTCCCCCACAGGGTCACACATGACTGGTTGAACTATGATGTCTGCTTGTATATCACTGCCAGGTATCATTTTAGCCTCGATCTCCAATAGTTGTGCTTTAGTGTGAGGAAAAAGTAGAATAAAAATTGCCGTTGGATGTTGTGGTTTCAACACTGACAGAACATGTGCGTTTTGGCATACCCTTTGCCATGTTCGTAGCTGCACATGCCAAACTTCTTCGTTCCTGTCTCCATACAGCGACGCATCATCAGTCGGTATCGAGGCTCAAAGATGTGCAAAGGGCACGGCACCCCGGGGTAGGCCACAGTGCAAACAAATATAGGGATGTCCTTAGTGAGGCTGCAGTGGACAGGACAGATAAAGAGAAGGGCAAAAAAAATTACATGATGACATCACAAGAGAGGGGGTTGCAATGGCCTTTGCCATCAATTCAGAACGCAGATTGTATGAGTTTTCATTTTACTTTGACAGTTCTGCCATCTCTGCTTCATGGATTTGTTTCCGTTCAGCCAGCTGCGAGGGGAAAAGGCAGTCCATGATATCCAGAACCACAACTGTGATATTGTACTTCCTATTCTTCAAGTACTGCAAATAAACAAATAGGGGAAAATGAGGTTTAGGTCTGATGTGCTGTCCAATAAATAGAAAGAAAGTCAAATAAAATAATGAAGTACCGACATACAGGACACTTTGGTTACCTCTTGTAGTGGCTGCTTGCAGAGCGGACAGCGGAGGTTGTGGTCCAGGCTCCTCTCGATGCAGTTTTTACAGAAAGTGTGACCACACGGAGTGGTAACTGGCTCGTGAAACAACCTTTAAAATGTATGAAATACGTGAAATAATCAAAACATCCATCCATCCAGGGAACATGTTGTTTTTTGGTCACACTAGAATAAAGTAGAATTATACATCGATCACACTATGTGGCGGTGGCACTTTTAAATTTTGTTTGAATTTCAGAGGCAAATTAAAGCACTTCAAATTCAGTTTGTATACACGGAAAAAACAACAACAATGTTCCTCCAGTTATTATTTGTTCTAAATTGATCTACAGTATATGTGTCTCTTTTTTTCTTTTTTGTATTATTTAATGTTCATAAGCATACGATGCTATGCAGAGGTCAGGTGCATGTTTAGCAATGCTATAGCCAAATGAGCCCAAGTATAGTCGCAGCGAAGAGCTGGGGAGGAAAATGTTTCTGTTACCGTACATCTTTCAAGGACATAACAGAAAATAATTGAGAAGCAATATTTTAGAGAGAAATGGGCCATTCTGTGTCATTTCATCAAATTTCTAAAAATCTTCCCACATGATCATCAGAGTTTTGCAAAAAAATAATAATAATAAATCGAGCACCAAGATACACTTGTTGATTTGAAAAGTTCAACTAATTAGTTCTCCAGACATGGAATGTCAGAGGTATAGCGCAAGTATAAGCTAGTGTACTTAAAATTCAACCAAAGATGAATATTTTAAGAGTGGCTGATCTCCGAGTTTTGCAAATAGAAGACTTCCATAACTTCTACCTCCATCTCTGGTGTCAGCTTCAACATTCGCCAAAATATGGTTTCACTTGGATGATTTGTTTCACAGATGTTGAGACTGATCAGTGATTTTTTTTTCTTTTAATCCTGATGTTATTGGGGGTTTTATGGCTACTTTTGGCAGTACATGTCCATGCCTACCAGTAAACGTCACAGCAGGGCAATTCAAAAAGTCTTCCAAGACTTGTATTTCTACAGAGTTGAATCTTTCTGCCGGTTGGCCATTTGAAACATGAGAAGCTTCTCATTGCATCTGCTGGAGTGAAATAATTTGCTGCCAGCTGAGAGGTAATTGCCGAGAAAACCTGTACAATGTTCCCAACCAGCATTTAATTGCAAGGTTTGAAGTTGCCATCAAAATAGATGAGCAAAACGAAGATGTTCATTAGAGAACTTGTAAAGTGACTGTCAAATGAATGAGACTACAGATTTGGAGATCATATCTCGGAGACTGTTTAACTTACCACCAGACACACAGGCAAAAGTGACAGAAGTCTTCATTGTGCAAAAACGAAGGCTCAACAACTTTTCAAATTTGCCATTTCATTTTGACAAGCCAAATTTGGGGGGAAGTTTAAGTACTGTACCTACAATACTAGGTTATAATTGAGTTCCTCGCCTGACAAATTTTGAGGCTATTCGTAACAAATACTGACTGTAGAAATTTTGGACGTGACAAGCAAGATGGCTTTCCAGATATTGCTGTTTAAAAATGAATTTTCAGAGTCTGATTTCAAAAACCATCTAAAACTGACCCTACAATCGATGTCTCATGAGATAATAGAGAATGAACATTTTGGTCTTTTTATTCACATTTTTACAGAACATTACAATATGGTCTGGTGGGAAGCGTTTGATGAAATGACACGGAATGACCCAAATGACATATGATCAACTTGATCAACAACCACGGAGACTAAGATTGCTTTGAGAGAACAGGAAGCTGACCTGATGCAGAGAGGGCACTCGAAGTCTGACACAGTGAGTACATTCAGAGTTTTTTCTCTGCAGTGTAAACTGGCACCTGAGATGAAAGCAAGTTAATGTGTTAAGAAACTTGAAATGTAGTTTGCCAATTTTGAACAAAAATATACCATATCTGAATGCCGTACGTGTTGTATGAGAAAACAATGACTTCTGATGAATATGTCAAATGAGAACATCTGCGTTGATTGCAATTTGTCACTGTACCTCTGCCCTTCACATCCTCCTTCCTTGTCATTCCCTTCTCATCGTCTTCACTGGCAGGCAGGATGGAGACAGCTTGGCAGATGCTGAGGCAGCACTCGGTGCTGGTGTCATGATTCACTTTGGAGCTCTAAAGAAATACCGTTTTACAACTTCAAGAATTGAAGCGAACACCTCCCACCATGCAAGCGTTCTTCTCCTCACCCCGTCTGGAGACCGCACCCGGTATGCGTCTCTCCTCTCCTTGCCCTCTGCATCGCTATGTGGGTGTGTTACCTGGGTGCCACTGAGGCCTGTCATGGAGTAGGATGTCTTCAAGTAATCAGCCAACACTCGCATAATGCAGGAGACTTCCTCTGGCACTGAGATGCCCTCTGCCTCCAAGATCTGTAATTTTGACCAAAATACCTTACAATTTTGGAACAGGAAAATACAAAAAAGAGCTAATGATAAAATACAAAATATCAATGGTCCACAACTTTACCTACAACTGCAAATAAATCATGTTTGTGTACGGTCTTGTCTACAAGCCAGGAGGCTCAACACTTAATTGACTGAATGTCTTTTAGCTAAATTACTGAAATTTGGACAGACATACTACTCAAACAGATGCATTTAGTGGTTTAAATCTGAAGTGTTCAACCCTGTGTGCATTGTGAGTTACCCTTTGGCAAAGCACATGTTCATTTGTTTGTTCTACTTTACAGTATACAGTCAATGTGGTGTGAACAACCTTCTTGATCTGATTCTTAGCAGGAAGAAAGTCAGCTTGAAGTTTGAGGCAATGGTGAAACTGGATGAGGGATTCGGTCTGTTGAGCCATTTCCAACAGTATGTTCCCTTTCCGAAAGAAGCCCTGTGTACACAGAGGATCAGGATCAGCGGACCACTGCCTATATTAAGTAGAATACTGTATTGCAGGTTCTCATTTCGGTGGTTGACACTAAATAGCTTGGCATGTGACTGCAAGGAAATTACATAATAATGTAGGATGATCGAGGAAGAAGAAAAAATAGTGATGGCACAAAACAATTCTCCCCACATGATGTTGTAGTACAAGTAGCTGCTTGATTACTGTTAGCCCGTGACATAAGCAAATAACAATATTATAAGAAAAAGGTGGTTAGAGCAACTGGAGTCACTGTAAATAAACGAGACTTTTAGAGTGAACAAACACGCAGTGACCACAACATTTGGAAATGTTTGTATCTGCAAAATCCAGTGAGATCCAAAGCATGAGCTACAACATATCAATTCGGATGCCTTTTCAAGGATAATGATGAAAGTTTTCATAATAGTACATTGGTGCTATGAGATACAAGTTAAAGTTTAGACAAATGGAAAGATATACTGTACTGTTCATTCCTCTCATCAGTGCAGCACTCATGAGTTGTTCTTTACAGAGTATGAAGAATATACAATTGCGAGTAGCTACTGTTATAATGTCTGTCTTCATGAATTGTGATAATTTTTGTGATAAGTCCAATCCTTAAGGGGTTAAAGCACCCCAAAATCGTTGCTATTTGGCATTAGCATTTAGCTAGCTGCCTGAAAGGCTATGTTATTTGGTCGCTTTGAAGAGACATGGGGTAATTCTCTAAGTTTTATGCCGAGTCTGACATGACAATAAACAACTTGAAGCCTTTTTATTAAAGAATGGTCGCCCATTTTCCAAAGTACTGTACTATTTATTTCGAAGTGAGTTGAGTTCACTGCTGCACTACAGCACTCAAAACTCAAATCTGCACAAAAATAACCCCAAAATTTGTCAAAAATCTTGTATTTTCAAAAACCTTGTGAGTTGAGTCACTAATATGGCAAAGCACCACTGTAAATGCATTTTTTCATTAAATGTAATGTGATTATTAAGGGTGATTGTGCAACTGCACTATTCATTCATTCATTCATCTTCCGAGCCGCTTGATCCTCACTAGGGTCACGGGGGGTGCTGGAGCCTATCCCAGCTGTCTTCGGGCAGTAGGCGGGGGACACCCTGAATTGGTTGCCAGCCAATCGCAGGGCAGCAACTGCACTACTGAAAGGTTATTTTTATTTTAATATTTTGGCTACCTAAATATCTATCTACATGAGAGGGGCATACCTCGGGGTGATGCAGATCAGTTCTACACCACTGTGAACCACAAACACAACAATTAACCTATTGTCAGACTAATGCTGTACCTCTCCAATGGGGTCATTCAAAACTAAGAATTAACATCTTTGTAAAGGCATTTCTTTTAGTTTTTCATCTTATTTCACAAGGGCTGGTGACATCCATACATGCAAATAAACATTTTGATTGAGGATTTTCATGCTGCATCTACCTCACCTCAGTCCACAAAGGCCGAAGACAGCATAGGTAGTCAAGGTCCGCCAGAGCATCAGAAAATCGCAGTAGGCCACAGTTTGCTTCAACTCTGTACAGCTTCAGACTTGGGTCTTCTGGGACTGAACATGAAACCAGCGACAAATGAAAGTAAGAAAAATAAATATACCGGGTATTAATTTCTTGTCATACAATGTAATGTGCGAACCTGTAATAATGACATGGTTTGAGCCAACAGTTGCGGATGGTATAGAACTAAAGCCATGTAATGCTGCAACATTCTTATCAGGTTACAAATACATTTTTTAAACAGGAAAGTGAAGTTCCACAATTTTACCAATCTAAAATTTGTATTTTAGACTGAAGTATTCACCGGTTAGTAAGTAGTATTTGAGTCTGTATTTTGTTTGCATAATGAGCAACTGATATAACAGCCTTTATATCCCAAATAAATGAATGATGCTCTCTCTCTCTCTCTCTGTGTACAGTACACACACACACACATATATACATATATATATATATATATATATATATATATATATATATATATATATATATATATATATATATATATATTATAAACATTTACATAAGAAAAGGTTATGCATCAGCTAAAAAGTCCAGCATACCTGCCCCAGCTATATAATACTCATTGTGCACTGTTACTAAAGAGCTGCCATACCAGTCTTATGGGTTGTACTTAACAAAATATAATGTGAGGGTTACACCCATAGTTTGAAATTATGCAAACAGTACCTTCATGCTTATGAAAGTGAAGTCAAGATTACGAAAGAAAAAAAATGCATTACATGTTCACAAGAGTCCAAAGCTGCGCTCGATACCGGTGCCAAGTAAGCACTTACTGTTGCCAAGACATTTTTAACTAGACTTTAACAAAAATGATTCATACATTAGCATGCTTAGGCCTAAAGAGTAGACAAACATGAGGGAAGTTGACTATACATACTTCATCATTGGTGCATAAGACATTGACTGTGACCATGAAGTTGTGATAGACTTTCTTACACCCAAAATGTTGGCTGAAAGATAACTCTGCAACATTCCAATATTTCTGGAGGACGTGTCTCTGCTTCAGGTTAATTTATTTTGCAATTTGACTATTTGACACCTCTCACAATGACGGAGATGGCTTCAAAACAGGATATCTCTGATGATTTAAAAGCAAAACATTGCATTTTGTAAAATCAGAATCTGTTGTCCCACTTGCACAGAAATCACAACTGCATCTTTTCCGCAGCTACTGAATTTGGCTTTT
Source organism: Hippocampus zosterae (assembly GCF_025434085.1). NCBI lineage: Eukaryota > Metazoa > Chordata > Actinopteri > Syngnathiformes > Syngnathidae > Hippocampus > Hippocampus zosterae. The sequence goes on from NC_067451.1 coordinate 12,683,131, forward strand.
ATGGGGACAGTGACACAATTGGAAGGTTAATATAGATCTAGCATCAAATTTCTTGTCGCAAGTATGTTTATATCAAAAGACATTGGTTTAGGTATATATCTGCAAAGCCCTTCAGACTCAGCCATCACCAAGCAGAGAGGAACGGTGTGTGGCAATAAAAACCAAACACCTACACAAAAAGTTAAGGCTTTTGCACTGGCTTCTTGCACATGCCTTACCTTGCTGTATGCCGTCGTTTGCGACGCGTAAAGCTTCCTGGTATTGCTTGGCGCGGAGCTTCTCTTGCAAATGGCACTTAATATTTGCATCCTCGGGCCAGCACTTTTCAATGACACGGATGAGTAAAACATTGTTCTTCGCGTTTCTCATTTCCCTCTGTTTTAACCTCTCTTTACAAGTCGTGCATTTAGACTGGAGGTAGGTCCCCGCGCACCTCCTGCAGAAGGTGTGACCGCAGGCAATGGTCACCGGCTCCCACATCGGGAAGAGGCAGAGTCGGCATTCCAACAGCTCCATGGTGGGGGTGTTGTGTCACTCAGCACAGTATCCCGCGATCACAATTGGCGTTCTCCTTAACGCCGAGCACACGTGAAGACTTTCCTTCTCGACGGTGTGGCATTTACCGTATGAATCACACCGCAAGGGTGAACGCGCGCCCTCTTGACCCCGTTATTTGTCCGTCGAAGTTGAGCCGCAGTTTATCTCCACTCCACACATTTTCTTTGCTTACCTAATGTAGGCGTTCTGAGACAAATCGTCCACACGGATATATTACAACATTTAGCAACATGACGCGCTTCCCTCGCCACCAGGTAAAGAAAAAAAACTCAAGTCTCCTTTGAGTTAGCCGCTCCTCTCACCGATCCAAAGGCAACAAGCGATTTCAAAAAACCCAACAGGAGTATGTTAGATATTCTCGTGGGTGGTTCGGTCCGCGGATTATCTTCTTCTGCTGGATACTAGTCACCCTCCTGTATTTCCAGGTTACCATGTTACACCACAAAGTTACATAAATAAAGATCACGTGACGTAGCAGCGAAGCTGCTGATTGGCTAAGTAGCTTGCCGTCAGCCCTGTTGTGAAACCCACTGTCGGCGAGTTTCATAACATGATTCGTGGGTAAAGATTTTATGCAATTCCAAATATTTTATGCAATTCCCAACACCTTGGGACGAATGTGATCACAGTCGCTTGTTCACTATCCTTTTTGCCTAATACATGCAATGTGACCGACACAGTGGCTGGTATTCCCAAATCAATAATTCCGCGAGTGAGCCGGGTGACAGACCCATATGAAAACGTAATGACCGGATAGGTTTGACCTATTGTTGGCACAGTGTGCCGTGAACTTCAATAACGCATCTGTTTTTAGCTCATGGTTGAAGAGGGCGATAATATAGCATTACAAAAACAATTAAGTTGTTTATGGGACAATGAAAACTGGTGTACTTAATTTATGGCATTTTCTGCAATATGTGATGAGAACCTGAGGTCCACTTTTCTGCCATTCATCCACAACCATCACCTCATGGTGCAGCATATTATTGCATGGCCCCATGTTCCAAAAATCTTTACACAGTTCCTGGAAGCTGAATATATCCCAGTTCTTGTGTGGCCAAAATACTGTACTCACCATACATATCACCCATGGAGCATGTTTGGGATGCTATGGGAAAACAATCCAGCAATTTTGCAGTAAGCGAAGAGGGGACCGATGAATGCCACAATTACAAAACTTAACTCTATACTGAAGAGGTGTGTTGCATTCTGGCCTTTAATTGTGGCCAGCCTAAGGCACACCAGTGCAATCTCATGCTGTTGAATAGAGCCTGCATTTTACCATCTGAGGAGGACACTAAAACGGAGAAAGCCCCCAAAGCAAACCAGATCAAAAAGTGTGATGTCATTTTCAGTCAACAGCAAGTGAGCTGGATATACAGTACTGTAATCGGGTGGATTTTTCCACTTACTTCATACTCCAGATGCACAATATTAATCAGAATACCATGTTTAGACAAGTGGAGCCACACAGAAAATATTGTCAAGAATTTTTTTGAATTGACTTCTCTCTTAACCGTGGTCAAACGTTTTTTTGTCAACAAGATCCTATGCAGAACAAATGAGCCCAGTCTACATAAAACATTACAATATCACTCTGTGAGATAATGACTGTTCAGACAACTGCTCTCGTTTAGCTGAAAATATCTTTATTAGATTTTTTTTTAATCTTTCTATTTTCAGTTTTTTTCCCCCCACAGTTCTGCACAGGTTGATCGTTTGTCAAGGCAAGGATGAATGGATAATTGTCTTTCCTGAGGCCATAAAACAACAGGTACAACACTTTTAAATAAACTCAAATCAAACTTAAAACATCCGCAGTATAGAAAGTGAGAGACTACTAGGCAATTTTGTCAATGATACTACACATGGCTGCATCTTTGTCCCACATTTTGTCATTTTTTATGGTAGCTATGATCTTGCTCTGGTGACCTGCTGCCATGCAGCTTGCTCCTGCTTCCTCCAAATCCATAGGCTCTGTCTTCAGCCTTGGAACCTGGCCAGAAGGCCCCACACCGCTCCCGGAAATCAGAGTTCGTGGTCCGTCACTAGCACTGTCAGAGCCCTCCAACTGCGGTAAGTCATCAGGCAGGGAGGCAAGGCACCCCTGGATCAACTCCACAACCCGCTCCAGGTGCTTTTGAAACCGCTCTGCTGTATCTAGTCTCTGTCGTTTCTGAACCTCCATCATCACTCGCAAAGTCTCCCTGGCCTGATGTGGCCTATACTCATTTATCAGGTGGTGCATGTGAACAAACAGAAGTTTCAAGTCCTCCAGCTTTTCTTCTCGCTTTATACTGCCAGGGCTCTTGATGAGGATGTCTAGAAGGTCCAGAAAGTTCACCAGGATAGACATGTTGAGCTTTTTGAGCTCACGTTTGTGGTCAAATTGCACAGGGTGGAGCCGCTCGATGCCTTGGCTTTCCAGAGGCCGAATGATCAGGTCGTCACACTGGAACTGATTTCCAAACATCATGTAACTGTCTCTGATGGGTGGTGGTGGTTTGGGGGCAAAACCTTTGCTGACATTCTCGTCCGTGTACTCTTTGATGTACTGCATAGGTGGAGGAGGCAGGGCGCTAACCTGCTGTGGTTCACCCATGATGATGCTCTGAAACAACATGAATGACTGTCATTAACAGAGAAGCAGTACTGTCAAATCGTCATCAGCGCAACATAGCGTGGAAAGCAAGTTACGCAGAGCAAAGTTATCTTCGCTTCATATCATATATCCAATCGCCAAGCAGTTTGAACGTAACGTGTTACGCAAACGCAGCTAGCTTTTAGCAACCAGATGCACGCCAATGCTTACGCATAACTATCTCTCGACTAAGAATAACTCACAAGACACGGAGGCAGAAATAATGAATTTACGATAGTTGTACTTGCCTCCTTGGCAGATCCTCGGGTCCAACAATTATGATGCTTTGATTGAGATTGAGCCGATAGGGTGGAACAGATAGCACTTCAGCTACCGTGCGCTATTGCGGATATGGCGAATGATTATCTCCGTGTTCCATTGGCTGAGAAACTCACGTGATTCAGTTTCGTCGTTTGGATTGGCCAGCCTGCTCGTTAGGTTCTGAAGCACTCATTGGTTCCTGCTGTTGACACGTGGATGTAGTTTTGTTTTTCTTCTAAAAAACAAAAAATATAAACAAAAAATAATAAACAAAAATAAAACGCGACCCTAGCCAATCGGAATCCGCCTTCTAACATTGGTATGCAAATTGAAATAAACAGGATCCGCCCAAAAATGAAGAAAAAGTAGTAAACAGAAAGTAAGAGTAATAAATTGACGCGCATCTCACGGGCGGCCATGACTTTCGAAGATGAAGTTATTTTGACAAGAGAAGTTCATCCCTTGGCGCCAGAGCAACACTGAGTAGGCAGCGGTTGTACGTTGTATGTCGTCAAAAACAAGCCAGTACAAGAAACCCGATGAATCATTTGAACAAGTAGTACCCAAGCGGAAACCATGACGATGAGAGCAAAGTTTGCACAACCTGCCCAGGGAAACACGAGCAATTTAGTCGCTAATAACTAGCCGGTAGCCACCGGATGAAAGCAACGATCGTGTTGTCTTCTGGGCAGTAATGTTCGCAACTAGCAATGTTTACATCTTAAAGCGTAATTATTATTTTCGATTGGTACATTTTTTAGCTTATTGCGATGTGGTGCCACATGAATGGCAATATGTGAATGCACAGGTTAATTGTATCTTTTTTTCCATCTAGTGCAAGGTGAACAAACTACGGCCCTCGGGCCGAATGCGGCCCGTTGGGCTTTTTAATTCGGCCCGTCGAAGATTGGTACACAATTAAGGTTCAATGTCAACGACTGCATTCATTTCATTTTGACTTGTAATGACAGGCATTTCAACGCCAAGTGGCGCAGTTACTTGAAGTTGCAGAGCATAGGGAGGGAGGGGGAGACGATACGGAAGCTCGCAGTTGCGCCAATTCAAGCAAATCCCGTTCGATACGACGGAATAAGTGTGTTCGCGCCGCTATTTTCTATCATTGCATCCAAAACAGCAAGTGACTCTTTATTGCGGTGAGTTTTACTGGAATAGCGAACATTTTTATATCCTGTACATCATGGCATTCAAACGAAGAGGAACAGTAATGGCTGCGGAAGAGAAAGTGAAGTGTATCTGATTAAACGAAGAGGGTTAAAAAGTATGAAACATTCAGGAGATGCTTGGAGTATGAAAGACTCAAATCTACAAAACTTTGAAAAACAAGGAAGAGATTCTTGCTCAGTCCGATTCTGGCTGTTTCCATGCTCAGAGTGAATTGCTTGCGGCTCGATGGACAGTCAAGTAAATAATAAGGGTTTCCTGGAATGGTTTGACTGTTATCGTGCGAAAAACCTTCCGCAAACTGGACCACTAATAAGAGAGCAATCGAGTTCCATAGCGCTAAGACTTCGAAGCGTCCCGTGGCTGCCAGCTGGCTGGGTTCAAAAGTTTGTAGCACGACATCAGCTGAGCAACTCTGTCTTGTGTGGTGATCGAGGGGAGGTCAAGTTCAAGACAGTGAGTGAGTGGAAAGAAAGCCACCAGGTCTTTTACTCGTCTCATTTTGCAGCAAAAAGTAACTAACTTTGTTAGATTTTGTCATATACCTGTACTGTATGCTGCAGTTTTTGGACAATATATTGTTGCACTTTGTTGCTTGTGTTGTCACACATGTACAGTATGTTGTTAACATACTTGGACGTTCATACAGGACAATATACCATAGTTGTTTCACTGTTCTCATTAAAAAAAAAAAAAGTATTGTAATACTTTAATGCTTTTGTTCTGATGATGTTTGGTATGGACTGTCAACATATACAAGTTTTTTATATGTACCGTATCTTGTGCTGACCCGGCCCACCTGTCAAATTTAGAAATCAATGTGGCCCCCCAGCCAAAAAGTTTGCCCACCCCTGATTCTAGTGGAAGAGAATTAAATTGTTCTGGCTATCACCACAGGTGACTGGCGTAGATAGATGAATAAAAAGGTATAATTTGTCGTAAGCAACCATTTCCGGACGAATGAAGTGAAGTTGGATCTTTTTTTTTCAGAGCACACATGATGATATCCCAGAGCACAATGGCTGAGAATCATGACACTACAGCATTGACAAATGCTGTAGTTGTACGACAACTTATTATTTACGACAATAAGTTGTCGTATCGTACCTGTGGTGCAAACTATCCATCCATCCATTTTCCGAACCGCTTGATCCTCACTAGGGTCTCGGGGGGTGCTGGAGCCTATCCCAGCCGTCTTCGGGCAGTAGGCGGGGGACACCCTGAATCAGTTGCCACCCAATCGCAGGGCACACAGAGACGAACAACCATCCACGCCCACACTCACACCTAGGGACAGCCTGCCATGCATGTTTTTGGGATGTGGGAGGAAGCCGGAGCACCCGGAGAAAACCCACGCAGGCCCGGGGAGAACATGCAAACTCCACACAGGGAGGCCGGAGCTGGAATCGAACCCGGTACCTCTGCACTGTGAAGCCGACGTGCTAACCACTGGTCTACCAGGCCGCCCTGTTGCAAACTACTGGACTACAAATTTATTTTATGCATATTTTTCAGTCAGTGTTCCTATTTCATCTATCCAACCATCTAACCATTTTCAACACCCCTGATCCTGAACAAGGAAGCCTCTATTTCAATTACTTCAAAAGGTGTGACAATGAAGACGCTTTACACACCAACACAACCACAAACGGGACAACTCAGTGAGAGTGAACACAAAAAAAAGGTTTAAGTTGAATATAATGCAATGATGACTTATTAAAGTGTACTCAATGAAAGTGACAGTGTCTGTATGTGATGAATATGATTCTATGCAGTTGAAGTCCATGTGGGTATGTGCAGTCTGCATCTGTTGGAGTCAGGATGTGGTCTACTAAACTCAGTTACCGGAAACGTCATGCGTTTTATTTATTTATTTATTTATTTTGTGACACAGTGTCACTCAGTGTTTGTTGGGATTGTTGTTGATGTTACCATGTCCTCGAGAGTGATTCTCGATGGTACCATGATAAAAAAATCGCAGCAAAAAAAAAGAACATCTCCATGCAACTACAAGAGGAGACTTTTTGTGCTGGACACACAGGAATTGAAGTATTCTGAGCATCGTCCTGGAGTAAGTATCCAGAGTAACTATTTAATATAAATGGTACTTCTGATCAGTTGAGTCATCCCAAGCTTTTGGGATGGCTTTCCGACATTCGACTGCAATTCCAATCGTATTTTGAGAGAACGTAAAGCTATTTTTGTTTCAGAGAAAGCCAGTACTGAAAGGTACCATCGAGTTATGCAGTATTAAGTGTGTGGAGACAGTCTTTACCAACCTCCCCATTCCGTGTGACTACAAGTACCCCTTCCAGGTGAGGTTCACATTTGTCAAATCATCATTTAAACAGCACAATTCATGAAAAACCAACCCGATTCTCACACGCAAACATCTGCAGGTGTTTCACGGCAACCATTTCCTCTACATTTTTGCCCCAGACAATGATTGTCGTCTGAGGTGGGTGCAAGCTCTGAAAGAAGGTGAGCAAGTTTCAAATTGGATGTATAAGCTTTTAGACAATGAAAATCGCACTGACTTCATTCAACGTCTTTTATTGGTTACTGATATAGAGACAAGGAATAACAATTTGGTCGAAAAATACCACCCACAATTTTGGATGGATGGAAATTGGAAATGCTGTCAGCAGTCAAACAAACTGGCAATGGGCTGTCAAGTATATGATCCAATGGGTTACGGTTAGTATGATCCTTTTCTTTTGTCCTGGAGTTAAGGTCTAATATACAGTTTGTAAGGTGTTCTGTTATGACTGACTTGAAGTTTAAAATTAATTTACAATGCAAAGTTTTCCACGACATTGGAACAATCTAAATGCTGTTCGGGTTTTAACATTTAATTAATAAACATCTGGTATTTGCAAAATGTCCTACAACTTGTTATGCAACAAGTAAATGTCATGTTTTGGATTTTTCCACAGCTTCTAAAAAACCACTTCCTGACATCCCAGTTTCAGAGGTAACCATCTCTCACAAATTCAGTTTATACCAAATGCTGTTTTTGATGTTTGATATTTTTAAACAGTGCAAAAAAACATGACAGCCCCACAAACATTCATCTTTTGTTTTATCTTTGCATCTTTCGTTGGTCCTTGAGTTGTATTTGTACTGGTGACCCGTTCACTACTTTGATTTGTTTTTGTCAACGGTTGTTGACGTCCGTAGATCTAACACCTATGTCGCGGCTTGTAGAGTACCACATTTACGCGTGTCAAACTCAAGGTCCTGGGTCAGATCCGGCCTGCCATATCATTTTATGTTGTCCGCGAAAGCAAATATATATGTCACCCTGCATGATTCTTGCTCACATCTGAACTGAAATGTCACACTGTCATGTGTAATGATTGACATTGAGATTTTGCAATACGTTTGTTACCCTGTTTACACTCACTTGAACAATAATTGAACAAACTATTATAGTTGACTGATTTCATAACTCCTCCATCCATTAATTCGTTGTACACAAGTAATCATGCGATAAGACGATGTAACATTTTTGGTGGTTTCACCGTCACTAACCGCACTCTGAGGGAAGATGTAACTCCAAAGTGGCCGGTGACAAAAATGATTTTGATAGCCCCCGACTGAAATGAAGCTCTAAATACCATTGTGTCACAATTTTTTTTTCCATTAGGTAGAAATACACGATACAGTGCATCGGATGGTTATTGCTTTGCAGAACTACACACCATTTGGATACAGAGAATTGGTGCTTCACAAAGACAAGGAGTACACCCTGACAGACAGCTCCCATCCCGTCTGGTGGAATGTTCGAGATGAAAGCGGGTAAACACAACTATTCTCATCTCATTGTGCCATTGAGCTCATGGTGAAAATGATTTCAACTGTAAAAAGAACCCTTTTCTTTCCTGTCATCACAGGAATGATGGGTTTGTGCCCAGGACACACCTAGCTGAAATATCAGGGAGCAACTTTGAGAGATTTGAGTAAGTTAGCTTTTTCATCCGGCAAGTGTTGCAGGTTATCCATGTTTGTTTGTCCGTTTTAGTCTGTGCATATCAATTGCTTACTGTATTGCAGGTGTGTGTTTCCGGACTATGTTAATGTATTTTATTGTACACATATGGGAACTGGTTTTTCCTCATTTGTTTCCCCTCAAAGATGGTATCACAAGCACATTGCCAGAAGAGAAGCAGAGGATTTGTTGATCAAAGAGGTAAAAGCATCAGCAATTGCATTGATTTATCTTGGCCTGGCATGGTCCTGAGTGGTCCACATATCTGCCTCAGATTTGAGAGGCTCTGGTTTCGATTCTCAGCTGTGGCCTGACTGTGTGGAGTTTCCATGTTCCACCTGTGCATACATGGATTTTTCTTCAGTTATTCCATCTTTCTCTTGCATGACAAAAAACATCAATTTTTGTTATAGACCCTAAAATCTTTGATGCGACAAACTAAATAGCAACTAAATAACAAAGAGGGATTGGCTGTCTAGAAGTGAAACATTAGCTCTGGTCTTTGGAGCACCACTGCCAGCAGCCATGATGACTAGGACTAGCTCGGAAATACAACGGCCATTCTGGAAGCTTAACATATTTTCTCCAAATTCCCGATGTCCACCCCACCTCTGTTTGGCTGAAGTTCAGCTTTAATGTCATTAACATCCAAAATATTGTGCCAATCGCTTTTATAGTTTCACAAGTTGAAGTGGACATGACTAGAGCTGTGCATGTGAATTTCATAAAGTGATCTGATTCAGCATCATAAATGACGTTATTGAAGAAGGATCATCATGTTTCGTCAACCTCCTCTACCCTTGCTCCATCTCCTCGTCTCTTTTTGGGGATCTCTGGTGGGAGTCTTTAATATGCAAACAGAGGAATGAGGACCTAGAGCAGTGCAAATTAAGAAATAAATGAGCCTTCTCACCTCCCTCCATTTTTTGGGGCTGAAAACGTGACCTGGCATCAGAAAGCAAGCGTGTGTTCTTTTATTAAAGGAAAAAAAATAGTAATGCACAGTCAAATGTATAACTTTCATCTATAAATTTAAGCTGATTTCCCATCTGGAAATAGTAACGCATTACTGTAGTTTATTCATTACCGAAAAACAAGGTCACACTAAAGGAAGGCAAAAAAGTCACACATCACTGCACATAAATAAATACTTTGGAAATTATTATCAGGTTATTGCTGTAAACTGTGGTTAAATTTGGCTCCGATACCTTCAACAAGTGTTGCATGGGCAAAATGAATCTGCACCGTGAGAATTTGACATGCCAATGCATGAGACCTTTATAACCATAGAGATGAATTTCCTGCCGTAAAGTTTCGGCAGCATGAAAATGTACCTTTCATTTTCTAATTGCTGCTTCAGACTGTGAGGCCAAGATTGGTATGGCAATGCCAACTCACAATGTTTGCAACAAAATATTGCATAGGCCTGAATAATATCATTTTAATTTGTGCGCGTGTGTCTCTGTGTTAAATATTTAGGGAAAAGAAGGTGCATTCATGGTTCGAAACTCAAGACAGACAGGTGTCTACACAGTGTCAGTATTCACTAAAGCACCGGGGTAATGTCAGCTTTACTGTAAATCACCCTAATCATCATGATGACACCGTTTTACTGTCATACAGTTTGCCTCCATGCAACAAATCTCTTCAACATCTCACCCGTAGAGAAAACGGCGAGAAACAACCATGCGTGAAACATTACCAAATCAGGCGGACAGAAACAGAAGAGTCTTCTTTTTACTTGGCCGAGAAGTATCTGTTTCGCACTATTCCAGAGCTGATCCGTTACCACCAACACAATGCTGCGGGTAAATTTCTGGCTCTCTTTATTTTTCACTAGCTACTGTCTTAAAATGAATGACTGATGCAGAAAGTGGAATGCTAGTTTCAAGCCGTCAAGCATATCAAATTGTTTTCTAAGAGCCAGTGTGTGTGTGTGTGTGTGTGTGTGTGTGTGTGTGTGTGTGTGTGTGTGTGTGTGTGTGTGTGTGTGTGTGTGTGTGCGTGTGTGTGTGTGTGTGTGTGTACCTGGAAGGTCTGATAACACGTCTCAGACACCCGATCACTCAAACAGGCGGCTACTCCCAGGAAATTGATGGTCCATCCAAAGGTAATTCGGTACCGTATGGGTGTGCATGGGCTTGTAGTAACTAATGCAGCGGTGTGGAAAACGCTCACTGGCTCAAGGACTACACTTAAATATGCATTTTGCTTTTGAATATTCTATGAGGCTACATTATACCCCACAGAATAATAATTTTCGATACATTAATTACATTCAAGCCACTGAGTGCATTAATGTTAATTGCTTGATATAGTTAAACATCTCACAATATTGGAATTACTTATTATGATGCGGAGCAGTTCTCCACTACACATGACAATCACAATAATAAGTAATCTTGGATTAATTGCTGTATAACAGTTTCAATTGATCTAATTACTTACATCTTTCTAAAGCCAGGAGGTTTGATACAGATGTTCTTCAATCATGTGGGCGTACCTCATTGTACGCTTGGTTAGTACTTGATAAAGAGAACTATGGTTCAGAGAATGACACTGCATGGGTGGGTTGTCAAAGAGGCCATTGACTGCATGTGACTCCGTATCTGCAAAGTGACAAGGCTTGTTATTTTAAATCACTTGCCAATTGTGCAATGTCTAAATCGGTCGATTGTCTACAGATGTCTGTGAAAACATGATGAGGGTTCATAGATTTTATTTGGTTTAAAATAACTGACAAACTTAAGCTAAGTTGTCAGATTTCATTTGATCAAATCTTTTTTCAGTATTTTTGGGGGCAATAAAAACATAAATAAAGTGCAGGGAATCCTCGTCTTTCAACCGGACACTTTTCTCGTGTACCAATGTGTTTCGAAAGAATGTGGTCTACACTGTCTGTACACCTCTATACTCAACAGATGAGTGGGAGGTGGACCCCGAAGAACTCACCTTTGGTCAAGAGTTAGGCAGTGGACAGTTTGGGATGGTGCTGTGGGGACAATGGAGGGAGAAGAGAGTGGCACTGAAATTCATAAGAGAAGATTGCATGTCGGATGAGGAATTTAAAGAAGAGGCAAGGGTCATGATGTAAGTGAATGCCTTGATTCATTATCTTTTATAATAATCAACGGAGCCAATGTACAATTGTGTCTGTTTCATTAGGAGATTATACCACTCAAAGCTCGTTCAGCTCTATGGTATATGCACCCAGCGTTCTCCGATGTGTTTGGTGTTGGAGTTCATGGAGAATGGCTGTCTATCAGACTACCTGCGAGCCCAAAAAGGATGTTTATCCCAGGACACAATGTTGGGGATGTGTCTGGATGTCGCTGAAGGGATGGCCTACCTGGAGATGTCTAACTTCATCCACAGAGATCTGGTAAAATGAATAAACAAAATAATAATAACAATATTAATAATAGTTGAAAAAATATGTTTGTCACTGGTTTGAGTTGAATTTTCATTCTATGTCACTTTTTCAATTTTAGGCTGCCAGGAACTGCCTAGTTTCAAAGAACAACGTGGTTAAATTGTCTGATTTTGGCATGACGAGGTATTTCACATATTCTCTTCTATCATGGCAACGTTGTAGCTGTATCTCACTCGTCAGTGCTACTTTGTGTGCTTTAGATATGTTCTTGATGACCAGTACACAAGTTCTTTGTGCTCCAAGTTTCCCGTCAAGTGGTCATCACCAGAGGTTATCAAATACTGCAAGTTCAGCAGCAAATCTGATGTCTGGTCCTTTGGTAGGATTCAGTTCTGCATGAGTTTATTGATTTCATATTGTCAAATCAACATATTTGTTCATTTTAAAGTAAAGAAAGGAGAGCAAATTTACCAGATTTTCAATCGACAGCACCAATTTATGCAATGTGTCAGAGCATAGCTTTTCAAAGTTTCATGATTGTTTTGTTTAGCAAATGAATGAATGTCTATTGTCATCATACCTTCAGGTGTTCTCATGTGGGAAGTCTACACAGAGGGCCGGCTTCCTTATGAGAACCAATCCAATGCTCAGGTAGTAGAGTCCCTGAATACTGGCATGAGGCTGCTTAAACCACGACTGGCACCGGAGGCTGTATATCTGCTTATGGAGTGGTGCTGGAAAGAGGTGGGAGAAGGAATTTGATGTATATTGTCGAAAAAGCACACACAAATAAGGGTCATGCATTTACTTTTCATCCATGTCTTCATAGAAACCAGTGGATCGTCCATCCTTTGCATTGCTGTTGCACGAGCTTTCCTTATTTTGAGGCTGTTGAACCACAACATGCGGGTAGTGGATGCTAAACATTAAGCAGAGTTATATTTATTCTGTTTTTTTTTGTGTCAATGGCTAAAGTTTGGCGTTCTTATATATTGTACCATAAATTCATGCTTCTCACACCTGCCTTTGTCATTCCATTTGCACTTTAGCCATTTCATTGCTCTGTATCCATTCACATGCTTTGTATTTACATAGCTGCATTGTACATTGAAAGTAACACACAACTCAAAATTAATTTCCTTCATTCTGTTAAGCAGTGTGTATGAATTTTAGAAGTTCAGGGTGTTCCCCCCCTACTGCCCGAAGAGAGCTGGGAAAGCACGCCCGGGACCCTTGTGAGGATAAGCGGATTAGAAAATGGATGGATGATGGATGGATGGAACTTCTCATAGTTCTCTAGGTTATCTAATATTTCAAGTGTATTTGCTGGTCCAATGCAATGGTCACAAAAGATCAGAATAAACTATTTTACACAATCTGGCAATCATTATGACTACATTATTGATTAAGTAAAGAGGCAACTAATCCACTATGAATCTTTTGTATGTAAAAAAAAAAGTACTGTAAACGAAAACCAAAATATGTACTTACAGTCCAAATACTTTTTTACCACACATAAGATTTTTTTCTGGTATTGGTACTTTACTGGAGCATCTGCCGACTTACTTTCTTTTTTTTTTTTTCAAAACAGATGTCTGTACTGTCTATTCCCTACTTTAACGGGTGGGTTATTTCTTAACATCTATAACTGATGACATGATGTAAAAAGAAAAACAGATGTAAAGTCAACCATGGTTGAGATATTGATTGCTTGAGATCTTGGGAGTGGAGAAAACATGGAGAAAATAGGCACGAATAATGCTGATTTCACAACAGGTTTGGAGGAACAAGGTGTTTTCTCTCCACTGTCTTATTCAAGAAAATTGTTTAAAATTGTCTGCTACAAGAATAGCTTATCGCAACCGTGTCCTCTGCCATCTGAAAAGCTGCAAGCTTCTGGCGTTCTAAAATTATTTTTTGAATTTACACACACAAACACACACACACAAACACACACACACACACACACACACACACACACACACACGCACGCGCGCACACGCACACACACACACGCACGCACACACACACAAGCACACACACACGCGCACACACACAAACACACGCACACGTCAAGTGTATTTCTTCGGTCGTTATTATTTGAACATTTTTATTTTTAGTTTGCCAGTTCACGGCATTAAATGTACCAGAAAATAGCTGAAAAATTGAGCCAATTTGAGCTAGCTCTTAAAAACATGACTCGCAACCTAATTTTCTTCTCAGTTGCGAGTTCAATTTAAATAAATAAAAGAGGGAAACTATTTTGTGTGCTGAAAAGTTATTAAAACTGGTATTGTAATAGGAAACATTTGCATGTGTACATTTCAGTCTCGTTAGTGATTTCAGAAAAAGAATCAGAATCATCTTTATTGGTCAAGTATGAAAAATACACAAGGAATTTATCTCCGGAAGTATACATTGTCTCTTTTTTTATTTTATATATAAGTAACTACTATCATCTCAATTCTCTTCTACTAATGGCAATTCAAGCACTATACACTATATCGAACATTTAATTATTAAAAATATTATATATATATAATATTTTTATTATAATAATATATAATATATAAATATAATATAAATATAATATATATATATATATATATATATATATATATATATATATATATATATAAAATATTTAAAAAAAACTTTCTATTCTTTGGCGTTCGACTCAGCATGATTTTACTGCTTGGTGCTTTCTACCGCCTTTATTACCTTTTCGTCTTACTGTTTATTGTGTATGTTAAATCGCTCCATGTACAGCACTTTGTATGCAGCGATGGCTGTTTGAAAGTGCTCTATAAATACTGTTGACTTGACTTGACTTGACTTAAAATGCTATACAATGTGTGTTTGAGTGTGTGCGTGTACGCGTGCGTGCGCGCGTATGTATGCGTGTACACGTGTGTGCATGTGTGTGAATGTGTGTGAATGTGTGTGCACGTGTGCACGTGTGTGCGTGCGTCTGCGGGTGTGTGTGTGCGTGTGCATG
This sequence comes from Hippocampus zosterae, assembly GCF_025434085.1. Lineage (NCBI taxonomy): Eukaryota > Metazoa > Chordata > Actinopteri > Syngnathiformes > Syngnathidae > Hippocampus > Hippocampus zosterae. The sequence continues at coordinate 12,698,135 of NC_067451.1, forward strand.
CGTGTGTGTGTGCGTGTGTGCGTGTGTGCGTGTGTGTGTGCGTGGGTGTGTGTCTGCGTGCGTGTCTGTGTGTGTGTGCGTGGGTGCGTGTGTGCGTGCGTGCGTGTATGTGTGTGTGCGTGTGTGTGTGTGTGTGTGTGTGGGTTTGGGTGTGTGCGTGTGTATGACGCTCGTTTATTAAAACATAACAAATGGTGATTATAAGCCGTATGGCTGATGGATGCTTGTGGACACGAATGACCGCGAAAAGCATCACGTTTGCCTCATTGTCATCCTGATCATGTCGGCGCCAGTGTGACTGCCCCTTTAAGAAACTGCACTTGCAGCCATTTTCTGCTCTTTGTGTGGGGTGGATTAGAGCTGGTTCGGCACCGGGGCAAAACTAGAGCACCCGTCGACTCTGAAGACGTGCTCAAGGCTGTAAAGAGGTCGGATCGGCGTTGCACTGTCCGTCCGTCCACCCGTGTTGTCGGACGGACATGAGATTTGCAGGTACGTGCCGACTTGGCGATGGATGGAACCTCGAAGATGAACGTGTGGTCGCTGGTGATGTGCGCTCGCTTTCTGCCTCACTTCCTGCTCACATAGTGCATCATTATCGGTATTTATCAGCGCTTACACATTTAGTGCATTAAAGGTCGTTGGGCGTTGTTGAGAGTGAGGCGGTTCTTTTTCATTTCCCCCCACACACGGGATTCCCGTTAGCTTCCAGCGGCATCGTAGCTGTTGAGATGGGTGGGGTGATGCGAGCGTAGCAAGTGCATCGATGAGTGATGCAGGCCACACGCTCCCCCACCCCCTTCTCACAAGGAGGAAAAACTGCCATGGTGTTGCATAAAATAGTCGTTTGATATATGACTCCTCGTTTTGTGTAAGTAGGTTCAGCGTGCATGTGAGAGTGAGCGAGGTGTCAACATTGGAGAAGCTCCTCTGCTCTCATGGTGACACGCCTGCGGGCCTGTGACTGATGCTCAAATGACATCCACTATTCGCCTGCTTCTGCTTCACATCCAAATTAACAATTTCCAACGAACTCAGGCGATCCCCGCGCAGGCTCCCACCATGTATATCTCGTGTGACTTCTGCGTGGTTGGAACCTGACTGCTGTGTGAATGTGTAATTCAGCCCCTCACCCAAAGCCGTGATGTCATCATTTGTAATTGACCCCATTCTTCACCAAATGTCCTTCCAGACACCGAAAATTTCCCTCAAAAGACTCATACAAAAATCAGTACCAACTACTACATACTACATACAACTACACAATTGCATTATTATCTTTCTACCATCTGGACACTTCATTGCCTATGTCGACACTATCAAATAACACCTTGTGAAAGAGAAGCGTCAAATATTGTACTTTACATCAAATAAAAGGCTCTGTTTGGATTGCCACTGTTCAAGAACAAATTAACAATTTTTAAATGAATGTGGTTGTAGTAGTAGTTTGCGGTGGATTAGGAAAAAACTACATAATCCATATTTGTAATGTTTTACTTTCTTAATATCACCACACAAAAATTGTCCATTTAACCATCTATTTAGCTTCAAATGGCAAGCCCATCGTTTTTAACCCTTCAAACTTGGCATGTTATATTCATTGGTGTTCTAAACATCATCATCACATCCAATTCTAGAGCAAAACCACACATTGATTGTGTTATAAAAATCACATTAGAAAAATGTTGTGCATGTTTAAAATTCCATCACAGGAAATTATTGATCAAAATGAAACAATTTGGTGTTAAGATGCTAAAATACAACAGCTTTGCATCTCATGTTTCTAATATTTAGCACCAATCATGTTGCTTAAAAATATGCAAAAATACACCAACAAAAGAGTCACTCTGATTTAGTACTGCGCTCCACTATTGTAAACAACAACGACAAGCAAAAACATATTCTTAGAATATACCTTAATACGGAGACTGTAAGGTGACATTGAAGCAAAAAAAAACAACAACAAAAAACCCAACAACAACACAAATGCGTTATCTCGCAATCTTTGCGAGGGAACATATTTTTTAATCTTTTGCGTTTGGTTGACCAATGGCAGTATTTCAAAGAAAGAGTCATGGAAGAAGACTTGGTTTGAATTCCAGGCACAAAACAAAACTAGCCAAACACACATAAATGCTCGTTTTTATGGTCAATGTTGTCTGCTCGTATTTACTTCCTTTACATAACATGATGATTGCGATTTGATTTGCCCTCATTCCTTCTCCTACTTGGGAAGGTTGGTCACGTGAACCAGGCTTGTTTTCGCACAAGCCTGTGGTGTCAATTGTTCATGGTCTCAAATAAAAACATGTCATTCATGTGGTCAGGTGACACTAGCCAACGTCCGATGCAGTACATTTCACAGACTTTGCTGGAACATGGGTTTTGACATGCTCTACATTGGTTTTGTTTGGTGAGCATGAATCAATGTAACAAAGTCAACCCCGAGGCAGGGGATTCCATTCAGTCGTGCCACCCTACACTTGACACACTTTCACTCAGTCTGTGTCCTCTTGATGAGTGCATGATAACAGACACCGGCCACAGTTCTCTGCACAACAGATAAACATCCTTGTTAGTAATGATATACAGGTATATTTTTTATTTTCATTCTCAGAGAGCTATTAATTTAATAATGCAGTATTTTTATTACTATTGTTAAAGGATGTTGTCCATGCTATCTTCTTGGTTTCTCATTGTTTCGTTTAGCTGTTTTTTTTTACAGAGTCCCTTCCTCGTACATGTTCACTGGTTGATGCTTTCATGTGTAGAGGCGCCCTAAAGACAGTCAATCAATGTCAATGTTTTTTTTTTTGCTGTTCGCAGGAGAGCACGGCCCCTAAGACTGATGATTAGTGGGGGTACTCAGCATCTGTACGTCACCTACTAAGGAAAATTGTTTTATTTTTAACATTGGGATTGTTAATACACTCATAGTTGCTGCAGTCCACATTGTGTTTTTGAACAACATGGCAGTTCTCAGAATTACCTTCGATTAATATAGTTAAATATTTTACTTATTTGCATTTTATACTGTAATATAAATACATGTGCAGCATATGTAATTGTATGTTCACATCACATTGTTACTGTATATTTGGAACAACTACGTTATAACTTTGTATCTAACACAAATGAAAACAAATATGGACCTACATTTGAGTTTATTAAGGGTCGCTGATGGTGTAGTGGGAGACTCGCCTGACTTATGTGCGGGCAGCATGTGTTCGGTTCCCACTCAGTCACGGTGAGAATGTCGGTGTGAATTTTCATATCTGTATATGTGCCCTGCGACTGACTGGCGACTAGTTCAGGGTGTAGTCTGCCTTCTGCTCGAAGTCAGATGGGAAAAACTCCAGCAACTCACCACGACCCTGTCCATGATTAGCAGTGTTGAAAATGGATGGATGGATGAGTTTATTAAATCGATGAATGAATACTGTACCAGTTAAACACAGTAATGTTTTGCAGTACTTTGTACCATTGCACAAGGATAAACTCAGAGTCAGAGAAGAGTCACACATAGTTTATGCTGGCACATTTCTTTTCCACACTCATCTTTTCGCTTCCGGCTCTGCATATTAAGCCGATTATTGGCCCTGTCAACTTTGTCTGCCCGGTCTGATGTAAACACACATTTTCCAAAGACCAATAATGGGCATTAAGAGCTTATACATGCTGCTGCAGTTGTGCTGGTGATTGTCATGACAAAAAGAGGGCAAAGACTTGCTGCACTTTCTTAAGAGTAGCACTACATTTCTAGTAGCGATCAAGATGGTGATTTACATACATTAAATATCTCCCCATGTCTCATGTGATTGTACATGCATAACAATGTGCAACAGACAGTACATAGTACACCAACTCCATTTTCAATGGACACGTGTCACAGCGCTTCCCATATTTCTCATTGAATTTCTTCATGTAGATTTTCTGAGACAAACACAAGATGTTTGCTGCTTAGTTTAGAATTTTATTGATGAGAATGTGTATTGAAAAGGGAGATGGTACAGATGGAGGTGCAATGACAAAGACAAAGGGGTTCAGATGACGAATTGACATACCTGGTCATTTCTGGTCTACAAAATGCACCTGATTAAAAGCCACAAAAGCTAAATTTAGCCATAAATACAAATGTGCATACACTGCCCACTTGGTATTATTAGCTGCAGGTCTCAATGCTATAACTTGGGACATGGAGGGCACACACTTGAACACTTCTATTTTCCTGAAACACCGGTAGATGCCCGGCTGTCCCCCTCCCCTAACAATGCAGAATTCAGCTAGCTACCGAGTAGCGTTCCAGAACCTTTCTCAGTATCTCTTCTTGTCATACAATGCCAATTCACTGACGAGCTTCAGTACGCAGCAAAGCAGCCTTTGGAAACCTGTTTGTTTCCTATTGGGGAAATGCAGGGAATGTAAAAACCTCTACATAAGTCCGTGAGGTCCATGGTCGAAATTGCTATCCTTTTAGTCAGTTACTAGCAATGGTGGTAGTCAGTCTCCAAACAAACAACAGAGAGACGGGGGTCGCGCTACACAGATGGATGTATTTATGGCACTCGTTCCCCAGGCTCAAACTCAACTCTAGATGCTTATTTTTGCTTTACTATGTACTATATGGCGGCCCGGTAGTCCAGTGGTTAGCACGTCGGCTTCGCAGTGCAGAGGTACCGGGTTCGATTCCAGCTCCGGCCTCCCTGTGTGGAGTTTGCATGTTCTCCCCGGGCCTGAGTGGGTTTTCTCCGGGTGCTCCGGTTTCCTCCCACATTCCAAAAATATGCATGGCAGGCTGATTGAACACTCTAAATTGTCCCTAGTTGTGAGTGTGAGCGTGGATGGTTGTTCGTCTCTGTGTGCCCTGCGATTGGCTGGCAACCGATTCAGGGTGTACCCCGCCTACTGCCCGGAGACAGCTGGGATAGGCTCCAGCATCCCCCGCGACCCTAGTGAGGATCAAGCGGTTAGGAAGATGAATGAATGAATGAATATGTACTATATAGTTTCTACATTCGCCCTACAGAGCCACACTCACACTCCTGTAATGCTGCAGCCAGCTCCTCCCGTGTGCCCACTCCAAACGCAAATGGCTGATTACTGTTCAGTATGAGAGCGGACTCGGGACAGTTTCAATGGTCCAACGTGATGTATTCGTTAATTTCATTGGACAAATGTGACAAGAATATGAGTAAATCTATTGGCAGCTAGAAGCTTGTCAGTACAAATTCACAAATAACCAGCATCGTATTAAAAGATGCATGGTTCAAAATGTGAAAAAAGTCAAAAAGTACTGTTCTTGTACTAAACACATGCACAGATTCACGCACTCATTCTTATTAATGTTAACTCATGAACTAGTGCTGCCTTCATGAGTGACTATGTTTTTATCTCCACGGGCACTCTTTCCACACTCTGGGCTGTGCTTTCGTAAGTCGAAGCGGCTTGCCTCGTTCCACTCCTGAGCGACCCCCCCCCTCACCCCCGGCTCTGGTTGTCATGGTAACAAAAGCCGTATCCTGCATTGTTTGGTTGTTGCTTGGGGTATTTTGACTAAAGCATATCACAGATATAGGAAGCAAAATGCATAATAAATCTCCTTCCCTTTAGTAGCATCACTCATCCACTGGCTATTTAATGGTAATCATCTCATGTTCTCCTTTCATCATTCAGACTTCAGTGTGGTGTGATTGAGGCATTGTAACCATGACGACCCACGTGACGCTTGAAGATGCCCTGTCCAATGTGGACCTGCTGGAGGAGCTGCCCCTCCCAGACCAGCAGCCATGCATTGAACCCCCTCCCTCCTCCATTATGTACCAGGTACAAACCCACCTACACTCTCATCTGTCCAGCTAGTGTCCTGTCCTCACTAATCTCTCCCTTCTTCTCAAGGCCAATTTTGATACCAACTTTGAAGATAGGAATGCATTTGTGACTGGCATTGCTCGTTATATTGAGCAAGCTACAGTCCACTCCAGCATGGTGAGACCTTTTTTATATTTTCAAATGGTTCGTTACGACTGGTCTGCCATCATAATTAGTATGGCCAACTGTTTGGTTGTTGGTCCAGCCAAAAATTACGACAGAGCAAAGTTCCACTCAACTTCCTCCTCCATGAATGATGTTGTGAGGGGGACTTATGTGACTCGACTTACAAATAGGGGAAGCTGTGCTTTATTCAAGTCTATTTCATCAAGAAGTCCCACTTTGGCTGAAGCTCGTCTATTTTAGGACGATGGAACAAGTGGTATTGAGAAATGTGTCTCACCTATTTCTGAATGGAAGTAATTTCCGAATGGAATGTTCCCCTGCTGCAATATTAATAAGTGCCCATTCATAATGGAACAAGTTGCTCATCTGAGGGGAACGTACTATTCTGTGAAGACATTGTAAATTTAATACAAACCTGCACTCAATAAAATTCTCAACAATAACTTGTCAAAATGATCTGTGCAACTCACAAAACAATTGCTCAAATGTTCTTCTGGTTTGAAAAATTCATGTTGTTTTTCATTATTTTTGAGACTGTATTGGTTAACGTGATAATGTAATTGTCATTAGCATTGTTTAAGTTTCCATTTTTATTTTATTTTATTGGATAGTATTGTCAAATGTACTGTATGTCTAACATACAGCACAGATGAAATTTCTTCCCTCTCAACATAAAACAACAACAACAAAAATATCAAAATAGCAGCTTATTATTGACCAGCATTTTTTTTTTGCTTGAAGAACACACTGTTCACATGGTTGAAATAACGGATTATTACTTTTACACATTGTGCAGAATGAAATGCTGGAGGAAGGACATGAGTATGCTGTGATGCTTTACACTTGGAGAAGCTGCTCTCGAGCTATTCCACAGGTAACATTCAGATACAAATAAATGTTGATTGATCGACTCACACTTTATTTTTACTTCACTGACTGTACTGTGAAATCTAGTGCGGTGTATGTTATATTGTCATGTTCAACCCACAAGTTCCCCTTTCAATGGGTGGCAGCGCGAACTTAAACATCAAGAAACCGAAGAAAACTTTGAAAAAAAACACAAAACAAGGTGTATTTATGTTTTACTGTAATTATCAGCATTCCTTCTTTTAGTGCTGCAATTTATCTTGTGATCCTGAATTGACGCTCAATTTTAAATGCTCCAATTCATTTAGTGTATGAGCTAGAATGGCAAGATCTGTAATAGAGCCCTCTGGTGTTTATTAGGTGAAATGCAATGAGCAACCCAACAGAGTTGAGATCTACGAGAAAACAGTGGAGGTGTTGGAGCCTGAAGTCACCAAGCTCATGAAGTTTATGTACTTCCAAGTAAGACATTTTAATGTGATAATTAGTACAAGGGTACGAGTGTCTAAAGGATGTACTGTTTGTACATCTAAACATCTATTTATTGCTTTGCATCAGAGCAAATACTGATGTGTTTTGGGGTTCAATTTGTTTTTCTTCTTCAGCGGAAAGCTATAGAACGTTTCTGTAGCGAAGTGAAGCGCCTCTGCCATGCTGAGAGAAGGAAAGACTTTGTTTCTGAGGCCTATCTCCTCACTCTGGGCAAATTTATCAACATGTTTGCTGTCCTGGACGAACTGAAAAACATGAAATGTAGCGTAAAGAACGATCATTCTGCTTACAAAAGGTACTGTACAATACAAAAATGCAACCTTTCTCATTGCTGCATTTGCTTTTCCAAAAGGGACACTGGTTAATGTGTCAGGCTCTCTTTGTCTTCAGGGCTGCTCAGTTCCTGAGGAAGATGGCTGACCCTCAATCCATCCAGGAATCTCAGAATCTGTCCATGTTCTTAGCCAACCACAACAGGATCACTCAGGTTTGTTTGTTACATGCTAATATGTTTACCTTATTTACTCCTTGGATTATCCTCACCAAATTGTGTAACTTCACTGCTATGCAATTCAATAAAAAATTAAAACAGCCCTGGCCTGTATAATTGTATTGTGTTTTCTTCCTGGTCTTGCTGGTGTCAGCAATGACTAGCAGAGCAACAGCAGCATGCTGGTCCATGCTGGTGTCACAAGCAAAACCAGCAGCAAAAACGGAACAAATAAAGCCAAGATTCGAACACCCAATCTGCACTAACGAACCACAGTGGCCCAGCAGGACCAACATGTTGCTGTTGCCCTGCCAGGCGCTGACCACCAGATATCTCTGGTGGTCAGCTGGACTCTTGCTGGTATCACCACCTACCAGCAGGGCAATAACGGCATTCTAGTTTTGCTGGGAAACCGTGGCTTCGTTGGTAGAGCTGGTTGTCCAATGACTTAGGAAGTATCTACTCTATAGGCAAAGAACTGTTGGCATGTCGAATTGTAAGTGACCATTTCCAAACTTTGAATATTATATGTTCTCTCTGTTGTTTTGTGTTTGTGTAGTGCCTGCACCAACAGCTGGAAGTGATTCCAGGTTACGAGGAACTTTTGGCTGATATCGTCAACATCTGTGTCGATTATTACGAGAACAAGATGTATTTGACTCCGAGTGAGAAACACATGCTTCTCAAGGTACACACATTTCATGCTTTCTTACCAGCCGTTTTACTGTAGTCATGTGCTTGAGGTTGGAGGTTGTCTTTTTCCATCCTAAATCAACATGTGTATGTGTCAGGTGATGGGATTTGGTCTTTACCTGATGGATGGGAATGTGAGTAATATCTACAAACTGGATGCCAAAAAGAGGATCAACCTTAGCAAGATTGACAAATTCTTTAAAGTAAGACTTGGAACTTTTCAATCTATCTCTTTCCAAAGTCAACCGTATCAGAAGAGACTTTCTTTCTTGTGCTTTTAAGCTTCAAGTGGTGCCACTATTTGGAGACATGCAGATAGAGTTGTCCCGCTACATTGAGACAAGTGCTCACTACGAGGAAAACAAATCCAAGTAAGAGACCCATTAATACACACTTTCAGATGTACAGGTTTCCTTCCTTCTTGAACCATATGAACCCTTCCTCGTCACCCCCTTGTGCACACAGGTGGACGTGCACCCAGAGCAGTATTTCGCCACAGTACAACCTGTGTGAGCAGATGGTCCAGATCAGAGAGGACCACATTCGCTTCATTTCTGAGCTGGCGCGCTATAGCAACAGCGAAGTGGTGACGGGCTCAGGCCTGGACAGCCAGAAATCAGATGAGGAGTACAGAGAGCTTTTTGACCTTTCACTGAGGGGTCTGCAGTTGTTGTCCAAGTGGAGCACGCATGTCATGGAAGTTGTGAGTCGTACCTTTTGAATCTCCTCTTGTATTGTCGCTCATTAAGATTGTGTACGTGTGTGTACCTGACGGGTTAGAAGTCGCCGGTGAGTGTTTGTGTATTCTTAAAGGCACCATCAAAATAATCCACCCTTTCTGGCTCTTTCAGTACTCATGGAAGCTGGTCCATCCCACAGATAAATTTTGTAACAAGGACTGTCCGGGCACAGCAGAGGAGTATGAACGAGCCACACGTTATAATTACACCAGTGAGGAGAAGTTTGCGCTGGTGGAAGTGATTGCCATGATTAAAGGGCTTCAGGTGCGAATGACCGCTTCGGTTTTTTGTGTGGTCTTTTTGCCCTTTTGTATAGAGTAGATATGGATTTGCTCAGGTTCTGACACATAAACCATCTTTTGTGTTTTGTTGATACCGCTTCAAAACTTTCTTCCCGCTATAAGTGCGATGCTAGTACTCATTCTGATGTCATTGTGTTAATCAGGTCCTGATGGGCCGAATGGAGTCCGTGTTTAATCAGGCTATCAGGAATACCATCTACGCAGCACTTCAGGACTTTGCCCAGATGACCCTCAGAGAGCCTCTGCGCCAAGCCGTGCGCAAGAAGAAGAATGTCCTCATTAGGTATATACAGATCATTTGCTCAGAAGCACATCTGATGGACTGCATGTCATGTTGTCCCGTGTGGATCTATCTACCCATTTTCTGACTCTTCAGCGTTCTTCAAGCCATTCGAAAAACCGTTTGTGACTGGGAAGGAGCAAGGGAACCGCCAAATGATCCATGTCTGAGAGGGGAGAAGGACCCCAAAGGCGGTTTTGATATCAAGGTGCCCCGGAGAGCTGTGGGGCCTTCGAGCACACAAGTAAGTTTCACTGAAGGTATCGTCAACAAAAGGGACCGAAATGAATACACGACAGGCAACAAGTGAAAGTGCTTTGGTGTGCCATTCCTCTCAAAGTATGTTAATTTGCAAATACTATACACTTGGCAGACACTTCCTTAGTTACATCAGTACAAAATGATTAAGTCCAACAAATTATTCCCTTCATCGGAAATGACGCTTATCGTATATTCACGACCGTAATATACACTTAAAAGTCTTACATATTCTCCCAAAGTGGTCTAATAATGCGGGTCGCCTGGTCTTTGCACCGAGCTCCAAAATCTGTCAGTGCTATTGTGTCACTTCGATGAGGCGTCCGCTTCACTGACTGATTTTGTGCCGACATGCGGCTTATATAGAGGAAAGGCGGCCGTAACTAAGGACAGCGTGCGGACGTCAAAGTGGGAAAGGTGGGCGTGAAAGAGGACGCTGAAGGCATGCCCCTAGTTTTACCATGACTGCGTCCAACAATACAGTGCGTCTTGTGTACATGTTAAATACCGGAATAGTACCGTAACTGACGCCTTTTAATACGGTGCGCCCTATGGTCGTGAAAATCCGGTGGTTTTAATTTTCTTAATGGTTATCACTGGAATTGGAGCAACAACACGGAACTGCGCTCTTAAAATTGTATTGAGTATAGTATCACGATAGAGTTGCTCTTGTTTTCAATGTCATTAAATTGTCGAGCGTTTCTTCTTCATGGTCCCTCTTTGTGTTCCCTACAGCTGTACATGGTGCGCACTATGTTGGAGTCACTGATTGCAGACAAGAGTGGCTCTAAAAAGACCCTGCGCAGCAGTCTGGATGGACCCATTGTGGTAGCCATAGAAGACTTCCACAAACAGTCCTTCTTCTTCACACACTTGCTCAACTTCAGTGGTGAGGACAATCTCCCTGCATAGACAATGAATGACCTTATTGAGCAAAACAGTTGAGGTCCTTGTCCTTAATCAGTTAATCAGTCCATCAGGGGCTGATCAGGCCTCCTCGTTCCCCCTGGATCTCGATTTATTCGTTTTAGACAGACAATACATTTTGGACACTTGTTTGAGAAAGGTGCTTTTATTTTCTTCCGGTGGGATGATTTGGTGACTTCAGGTTTGACTTGAACACATTTGGGATGAACTTGACCTGGGATTGAGAGTCAGAGCCTCTTGTCTTTGACTTCTGACCTTGCAAATGTTCTGCTGTATGAATAGAAAACAATTCGCACAGACAGGACCCATAATGTTGCAAAAAGTCTTCCTGACATACCATATTTTCATTACGTTCCTTTTGTTTCTCACTATGTTCGTATATTAAGTGTGTATGGCTAAAAAGCTGACATATTTGACCTAACACAATGTGTTAGATGGTCAAAAGGAAAAGGAAGATGGTCAAAATTGCTAAGTACTTTCTGCCACTTCTAGATTGTGGTGACACCCTAAAAACGGGTGTATTGAACAACAAATGCCCTGCATTCTTTTAGTGAAGACTTTGTGGGTCCACAAGAGCAGGAATACAATAAAATGCGATACATCTTTACTTTCACTCCAGCTGCAGCTCTCACAATGCGCTTTACAGAAAATTGTTTGTTTGTTTGTTTTATTGAGCATATATAGTACACGCAATAACAGAGAAAGGTCAAACAAAATTATAAAAGGAAAATTAGAAATAGTTAAAAGAGAAAAAAAAACACACATCACAGTTATATGCTCAAAGGAGTAGGAAGAAGTAAATAACTTATTTAGTCCTACCCCTTATTATGTAACTGAATTGTTCATTTTTCAAAACAAAGAAATGAAAAACTACATATCATTAAATATTTTTACCCTTGTGTATACTATGCTATTCTATTTGTACACCTTTTGGTTTGTATATATTTCCAAGATGGCGCCCGAGGAGGCAGCCTTCAGCAAGTGCTCTTCAAGAGCCTTGCTTTTTTGTTCTTTTTTGCTGTTTTTGTCTTTTGTTTTGTCACATGTTGTTTGTTGTTTCATTGTGTGGACCTGATATGGACTGTTTTCAGCGCTTTTTGGCCACGACATTCGTCAAAGGAGCAGTATCTGTGCTTGGTGGTTGCGCCTTCTCGGCAGCACGCCTGTACCAGCACAGATTTTGATTGGGAGGAATGTCGGCGCCATTGACTGTCGGTGCTGGACAGACCTGGGGCGCTTGTGTTTTTTGCGCCAGTAATGGGCAGCATTTTTCACAACCCCGATTTGTTCAGTGGCTATGTCAGCGCTGTTGGACAGTTGGCGTTGGTGCGGCTGGATGGATGGCTGCTGAAGTTGAGGACGAGGAGAGAGGAGCGTTGGTGCAGAGCGCCGATGCGTATTTGGAACCGTGAGTCGCCGCTTGGAATTGAAATCCCTTCACTGGCTCCCCATTCATTTTAGAATTATTTTTAAGATCCTCCTCTTTGTTTTCAAATCTCTGAATAATCTCGCGCCACCTTACCTCTCTGAGCTCATACGCCCCTACACCCCTGCCCGGCGCCTCAGGTCTGTGGACCAGTCTTTGCTAGACGTACCAAGAACTAAACTGAGGCTCAGAGGGGATCGAGCCTTTTCTGTTGCTGGTCCATCTCTCTGGAATGACCTCCCACTGAACATTCGGCAAGCCTCCTCGCTGCCCATCTTTAAAGCCCTCCTCAAAACTCACTTGTATTCTTTGGCGTTTGACTCAGCATGACTTAGATTTGCTATTGGTTTTACTGCTTGGTGCTTTCTACCGCCTTATTACTTATTACTTATTACTGATTCGTCTTACTGTTTATTGTATATGTTAAATCACTCCATGTACAGCACTTTGTATGCAGCGATGGCTGTTTGAAAGTGCTCTATAAATACTGTTGACTTGACTTGACTTGACTTGAAATGGATTTCCATGGGACAGGAGAAGTGAACCAATCTCTTTTCGTCAATGGATGCTACAGCTTCTTGTTGACTTTGAAACTTAGCTTGTAGCTGACGTGTGCACATTTTGAGCATGACGTCTCTGATCCACTGGTTAAAGGAAACTTTGATTCTCTCCTCTTTCATCTCAAACCGCTTCAAACAACAAAGCGTGTGACGGAAAAGTGGTTAGGACTGCACGACTGTCCGTGTTTTATGTTATGTGTTGTGTTTATTATTTTACTTTATGTTAACTGTTTTGTAAAGCGCTTTGTTACAGCTGCCGCTGTTGTGAAAGCGCTATATAAATCAGCATGTATTGTATTGTATTGTATTGTATTGTTAATGATAAACAAAATGACTCAAGTGTATGAATCTGCATTTATTTGAAGAAACACCTCACTTTGTTATGTCCTTTGTCCAGAGGCCCTGCAGCAGTGTTGTGACCTGTCCCAACTCTGGTTTAGAGAGTTCTTCCTTGAGCTAACCATGGGCCGCAGAATCCAGTTCCCTATTGAGATGTCCATGCCGTGGATTCTCACCGATCACATCCTGGAGACCAAGGAACCGTCAATGATGGAGTGAGTCCCACTTCCTCAACAAGTCAGATTGGGTTTTGAACCAAAGGCTTTGTGTTTAATGCTTTCCTCATTTGGCTAGGTATGTGCTGTATCCCCTGGATTTGTACAATGACAGTGGCTACTATGCTCTTACTAAGTTCAAGAAGCAGTTCCTCTATGATGAGATTGAGGCTGAGGTATTGTCTAATGGTATCCTCAATTCAAATGTCATAATTTTATGACCATTTCTTGAAATACAAGTGTTCACTCCTTCACAGGTCAACCTTTGCTTTGATCAGTTTGTCTACAAGTTGGCTGACCAGATATTTGCGTACTATAAAGCGATGGCTGGAAGGTAGGACGTGTGAATTGGTCCTAATCCGTTTGATTCGGCACAATAATTTGCACCGATTAAAAGAGTTTTGTTTTTTTCTTCTCCACCAAAGTGTACTGCTTGACAAGCGCTTCCGTGCAGAGTGTAAAAACTATGGGGTGATTATACCGTACCCTCCTTCTAACCGCTACGAGACGTTGCTTAAACAGAGACATGTGCAGGTACTAAACACAACTTGAATATATAACTGTGCACTTGACTAATTTATTTATATTCACTCGGTTCCTCCTGTGCGCTACAGCTTCTGGGTCGCTCCATTGACCTGAACCGTCTTATCACCCAGAGGATCTCTGCTGCCATGTACAAGTCTCTGGACCATGCCATCAGCCGCTTTGAAAGCGAGGATCTAACCTCTATTGTGGTAAAGATCGCATATCGTACCCCGGGGAAATAGCTCAGCATTCGATGTCGATTTTAAAGGCAACACTTTGTGTCACGCTTGGGTCAGGAGTTGGAGTGGCTTCTGGAGATCAATAGACTGACCCACCGGCTTCTGTCCAAGCACATGACCTTGGACAGCTTTGATGCCATGTTCCGTGAGGCCAATCACAACGTCTCAGCTCCCTACGGTCGAATTACGCTTCATGTCTTTTGGGAGCTCAATTTCGATTTCCTCCCTAATTATTGCTACAACGGATCCACCAACCGGTCTGTCCTTGCTTGCAGATATGCGTTATTTCAATGGTAAAACGTTGAACTGTTTTAAGCTTGTTTTATTTTCAGATTTGTACGCACAGCTATTCCTTTCACCCAGGAGCCCCAGAGAGACAAGCCAGCTAATGTGCAGCCTTATTACCTGTATGGTTCCAAGGTGTGCCTTAGTCTTATGCACATTTAATTCCATTTTCAAAAAGATTGTTTAATGACTCAGGTTGAAATAGACTTTATGTAGTTTGCTGACTGACACTGATTCTTTGTCTCCTCTTTTCCTCTTAGCCTCTGAACATTGCCTACTCGCACATATACAGCTCCTACAGGAACTTTGTTGGCCCACCTCACTTCAAGACCATTTGTCGTCTTCTTGGTTACCAAGGCATTGCTGTTGTGATGGAGGAGCTGCTCAAGATTGTCAAGAGCTTGGTATTGATTGTTATTTACCCCCTCATGAGCATGTCCCCACCATCTTTTTTTTGTGTGTGTGGACTCTCAATATGACTTTGCGGTTCACGTTTGTGTCCCCTCAGTTACAGGGCACCATCTTGCAGTATGTAAAAACACTCATTGAAGTCATGCCCAAAATCTGCCGCCTACCCCGCCATGAATACGGCTCTCCGGGTGAGTGATTCAATGACATCACTGGAAGGTAAAAATAGTTTGGCATGTATACCGTAAAAGGCACACCACTTTGCATCCAATTCAGTCAATGACCTCCTGGCATCTTGACTTGACCTGCAAATTCAGATCAGACTTTTGGCAGCTGGGCTACAGCTATGAGAAGGGTTTAGTAATCCTTAGATTAAGATTAAGATATCCTTTATTTGTCCCACACTGGGAAAATTACCAACGTTTTGTACCACAACTTCTGACCCGACTTACTCGTTTGAAATCTTACTACCCTCAGTTATCCTCTCTCATCCTCAACTGCAAGGGCCTGATGCTTGGACACAGTGTGGGTCATCAAATCCTCTGACATCATTCAATCTTTGATTATTAGTTGTATGGATGCACTTTATCGTACCAAACAACCCATTTGTTTTTATAAAATATTTATTCTGGGGGGATTTGTAATTTATGTCATAAAAATATTGAGTGGACAGCAAGATTTCCATCCTCTTTTAATTGTAGGGATCTTGGAGTTCTTCCACCATCAACTCAAGGATATAATCGAGTACGCTGAGCTCAAGACAGATGTCTTCCAGAGCTTAAGGGAGGTGGGGAACGCCATTCTCTTCTGCCTGCTCATCGAGCAAGCTCTGGTAAGATCACGATTCTGCTGTTGAGATGACAGTTTAAGCTGGTATAATGAGATACCCCGAAGGACTGCGAATGTGTTGTCTCATTTGTGTGGGAGTCTAAAGTTTTCAGCCTGATTGAAAATGTCCTCTAAATCAGCTATCACAGAGTCTTTCAGGCCCCAGTCTGAGTGCCCCAGTGAGTTTAATCTTGAAACTATGATTCTATTTCTCATTACACGCTGGCATCAACCACAGGTGGTAAGGACATGGGTTTTGTTCATTGCCGTCTAAATAACATTGATATGATTTCTCTCTTTCCGTTTCTCTCGTTTTGCTTTGGCTTGCATTATTCTCTTTCTATTTCTGTGTTTGCATGACACGGTTTTATATCACATCAGGCCTAGAAAAAACAGATGTGGCATTAACTGAAATCTAAAGACAGATTCATAAAACAATAACAAGCTACTGTATAAGAATCCCAATGTGCTTTTCATCCACGGAGGAAATTGTGTCACATTGTTGGAAGCTTGCTTTTGCAGTCACGTGATGAACATGTATTATGATTCTAGGTGCATGTTTCTTGTTTGCATAACATCTCATTTTTACATCAAACACTAACCTTTTTTACATAGGCGACATCTGTGGATATCCCGTTTTAATTTAACATATGTTCTGTACATAGAGGCATGTGACCTGCTAGTATTACTGCATGGCTCCTCCTGTGCACACACTTGGAAATTATTTAACATTAGTGTTTCATTTCATTCAAGCTTGTGCACCTTCAATAAATGCCATCACATGCTAAAAGAAGAGTAACAGTTGATTTGATCTTAAAATATGCGGAAAGGTTATGACCCTGATTTGCCGAAATAAATTATTAATCTTACAAAACAGTTTAGATAGTTCCATTATCACAACTTTTTGGGAAGGCCTTTTGTGCTCCATTATTACTGTCTCCTAGTGCACGCAGCAAGGTCCATAACGTACTTGCGTTGGAAGAACCTGAGAGTTCTGACCGTAACCCAATCAAAAACATTTTAGGATGAACTAGAACTCAGCTTGTGTGCCAGGCCTTCTCGCATCAACTTATTCCATATTCTTTCATTTTCACTGCTAACCCGACAGTGATACTGACGCCCAAATGTTATTATTGTCTTAACTGCCCCCCCCCCCCAAAAAAAAACAAACAAAACAAACAAAACATGTGAGGGGCATTAAATTTCTCACATAAGTAGACATCTTACTGACACAGCATGCACAAACTATGGATTGGAGAGTATGATGGATGAATGAGAAATTAACATCACTTCATGGCTTACCTGCATGCTCGAGAAGTCTTAAAATGTTTTGAAGCATCACAGCCCATCCATACTATTTTATCCTGTATACTTTGTTTTAATATTAGTCACAGGAGGAAGTGTGTGACCTTCTTCATGCTGCCCCCTTCCAAAACATTCTCCCAAGAGTATACATCAAAGGTATATTTGGTTAGAAATCATTCAAATTGAATGGGTGATTTGTTTTTTGACATGAAAAATGTTTATGTGACGTGAAGAGGGAGAGCGTCTGGAAGTGAGGATGAAAAGACTGGAAGCAAAGTACGCCCCTCTCCACCTGGTGCCTCTGATTGAAAGGCTGGGAACCCCTCAGGTATTTTTCTGCTCGTGCAAACCCATCTCTCTTTTATTTAATTACAGTTGAATGTATGTTATTTAACTGTTTTGTCTTTCTGGTAGCAAATTGCTATTGCACGTGAGGGAGATTTGCTGACCAAAGAACGCCTGTGCTGTGGCCTTTCCATGTTTGAGGTCATCTTGACGCGTATCCGCAGCTTCTTGCAAGACGGAGTGTGGCGCGGGCCTCCTCCCACCAATGGTGTCATGCATGTCGATGAGTGCATGGAGTTCCACCGCCTCTGGAGTGCAATGCAGTTTGTGTATTGCATTCCAGTGGGCACTCACGAGTTCACAGCAGAGTGAGTAACACCAGATTTATGTATGTTGGATACCAGAGGTCGGCATCATCAATCTGTTAGGGAGGTGCCATCAGTATTTCACGCCGGCCCACGTGGGCCCAGTCCGTCGGCGGCAGCCATTCAACGTTGAGAATGTAATTTCCACATCACACGCAGGCGGCGCGCAAGCAAAGACAAAACTCAATCATGAAAAAAAAATTACAAGAAAAACAATATACACACAGCGTTGTGATCTGTGAAATAAAAACAATATGGGGCAATGATGCCACCCGCGCGAGTGTACATTAGTGAAAACCTCACTCCTTCGAGCCTTGAGAGCCACTGACTTGCTTAAACTGGTTCCTTAAAAATGTTATGAAAAGTATTTTTACCGTGGCTGCAGAAAATTCAATTTTCATCAAATAATGCCAATTTGTATCTGTGCCCAAATAAAGTAAAGACAAAGTAACCTAACACTTACTCGTCTGAAATTAGGTGCTG
This sequence comes from Hippocampus zosterae, assembly GCF_025434085.1. NCBI lineage: Eukaryota > Metazoa > Chordata > Actinopteri > Syngnathiformes > Syngnathidae > Hippocampus > Hippocampus zosterae. Next base: position 12,716,441 of record NC_067451.1, read on the forward strand.
TACATTGACACACTGAGTTGCATCATGATACTAAGGTATAATGGCTGGCATTTATTTTATCCAGTGATGTATCAAAAGTGACTAAGAAGCCAGTCAAAAATGGTGCAGTCGGATGTGTGCAAAAGGATATAAACAGAAACCTAAGTGGCAGTAAGAGTTAATTGAATCACTGACGACTTAAAAATTCCAGCGGGGCACTTTGAATCGATTCAAGCAGGTGACTTGTCTGGGGATAAGACTAACACTAGTTGTCTGGTTACCACGAGGTAAAAAAAATACTTGCAATAAGTACTGAACTATTTGTGAAACTATTTGTAGGAGTAAAGTAGTAGGAGCATTACTGCCTCAACTGGCCTGCAGCAATGATTATTTTTTTACTTTTGGAATACTCTTAACACACACAATTGTAATTAATGACAGTAAATCATAAGTGTAGCATGACATATGTGCTTTGACCTTTAGGCAGTGCTTTGGTGATGGCCTGAACTGGGCCGGCTGTGCTGTCATTGTTCTGTTGGGACAACAGCGTCGTTTTGATCTCTTTGACTTTTGCTACCACCTACTCAAAGTCCAAAGACAAGATGGCAAGGATGAGATCATCAAAAATGTGGTGAGTGCACTGTAACTGCCGCAGAAATTAAGTACTGACCACATGGTTTTAGTCTTCAACGTTGTCCAGTTGCTTGATTAACCGCCATTCACGTGTTCACTATTCTCTTCTTCACAGCCACTGAAGAAGATGGCAGACCGCATCAGGAAGTACCAGATCCTTAACAATGAAATATTTGCTATCCTGAACAAGTACATGAAGGCCGTTGAAACAGACAGTTCAACTGTGGAGCATGTTCGCTGTTTCCAGCCTCCTATACACCAATCCCTGGCTACCACTTGTTGAAAATAGATGTCGGCAGACAGCACACACTGAAACACCCACATTCCTCATGGATGTGATGCCCCTTCTCATCTATCGATCTCTGGTCACTTACAGTTGTGAGTTACTTCAGTTCCTCCTCACATTGACTAAAGAAATTCTGTTTTGAATCATCTCAAACTGTTACCCTCAATGAAATTTCGGAGAATATTTGCAATAGTGGAGTCGAGGAAAGGTGGAAGTACAAAGTATATCTTCACAACTGAATTTGTTTTTGTGAATGTACACATGACTTGCAATCAGATTCATGCATGCCCTCTCATATTCTCTCAGCTGTACACCACATTGGATTACTTAAACGGATGAGAAAATATGAGACCAGGTCTTCAATGACTGTGAGTCCTAGCATAAGGTAAACACTATTCCTAATGGATGCTAATTATTCAAGTTAGGTGGGGGAAAATGTCAGCAACAAAACCAGAGGCACGCCTAAGGATGCTATGGGCTCACATCCACATTCCCGAACATATTTCTTTCTCATTTATGTAATTATTTGGCGTGGCTATGATAGGTCATCTGTCTATAAATCCAGTGATTTCTTTAAAAAAAACAGCATTTTTTTTAATGCGTCCGCTTACTAGAAAGGAAACAATGTTACACGGCCGGTTTCATCTGCTTTTCATTATCCCACCCCGTCCAAACTCATTTGATTATCTTGACACATTTTTATTCAACGCAAATTTCAATGTAAATTTCACAATCAAACTAAGTGAAGTGATGTGTGTTGTAATTGGTCTTGTTTTAATATGAATACTTTTATTTACATATTCTTGGTATGCTTTTCTGCGACGGACTGGAAACCACATTTCTTTTTCTCTTTTTGCTTGTTGGAAAGATTTTTATATGCTGTTCACGAATACAGTGTTGGTATTCCTTAACGTAGAAAGAAAACAAAATGATTGGTCAATATGTTTTGTTTTTTCAATAATCTTAAACAGCAACAAGGTGAGTAAATACCTCTGGGTGGATGATAACAGTGCTGTACTAGATTAACCTGTTTGGCGTGTGTGTGTGTGGATAATGCTGGTCCAATTGATGTGTGAAATGAAGAAAAACATGTTATTAATTGAGCATTTCTTGAAAATAGTCAGTATTGCTGATTGTTAGATTTTTGCTTTAGCAATGCTGTCAAAATATAATAAATTAGCCCTTATTTTTTCACAAGAAGGATAACAGATTACGTACTTACTTAACAACCCCTTCTTGCGATCTTTTTCTGCTTACATTTTCATTAAGAAATGTTCTTTTGTAACTATCTTTTTATTATATTTATTCAACTTTGATCTATTCTTCATTTACAGGTTAATCTAGTAAAAATAAAGTATGTATCTTTGTGAAACTTAAGCATGGAAGTGTAATTTATTGTTATTGGCGGCTCCATTTGTGACATGAGGCTTTGTTTATGTAATTGTACAAGTGACCTGTGTTTTGAAGCACTGGAAATGGGGGGGGGATTATCAAATGGACAACAATGGCCCTGCATAGAATGAGAAATTACGTTGTTTTTCCTTGAAATAAAACATCTTGAGCTGAAAAGTGGTGTCATGCTTAATTTTATTTGAGCATTGTGTATCTGCTAAAGGTATTTTGAATGTGAAGAGATTCAGTCTGATCAATTTAAAACAGTAAATTTGGTCTTGTGCTCGCCATTACTGAAGGCGTCATGTTATGCGCCATTATTATGAATTGCTAGTATCCAATAAAAAGGAAGTACAACTTTAGCTACAACTGGGGCTGCTGGAAATGGTGAGTGTGATATTTTTTGTTGTTGTCACCGGTTTGCACAAGATGCATCATTTTGGTGAAGAATATTGCATTTGATTGGTGTGTTACTGTATTTAAAAATCTTTATTGAACAAGTCAGGATACCATTCTCAGTAAACAGAAAACAAAAGGTGTGTTACTGTATTTTATTAAACGTAAACGGTTGCGTGACGTCAACAGTCAGCCGACGTTCATTGGTCACACATACGGAAATGCGTATATGACGTTTTTTTTTTAAATTTCAGCGCTGAAACTCCAGTAGCTGTTTGCTGCTGTCCTCGGGAGCTGCGCATTTTGGGCATTAGGGAAAAATAATCAAAATCTTGGGAATCGAAATGTCTTTCGCAAGAGCTCCTTTGAAAAGGTTCAACGAACCTGTTGGTAAGTAAAATCGAGCGGTGTTTTTTTTTTACGTTGCGGCTTTGCAGCAGACTCGTCCTCGCATTACGCACGCAGCGTTGGGTTTATTTCAAAATTGTAGGACAATTTAGATAGCACCCTTTGGAAGAATTTGGCTGTTATTATATGTTTCATGTTGTTGAAGTAAAACAAGAAATAAACCACACACAATGGTTATTTTTGTCGCAACCGGTAACTTGAGTTTTGCCGTGAATCGCGCGTGAACTGCAAGTACAAATCCTGTAGCGGTGGAAGTGTACCAGCTTGTGGCATACTAGGTATACCTGTAACAGTCGTGTCCATGTTGATTCTTTATTCCATCGCGTCACAAGTTCAAATACCGTTCTGTACCTTTTCATTTTTTTCTCGAATTTTGAAATTACTCCTATACAAAAAAGTACAATCACACGATAACTCTCGATCACTACCAAAGAAGTGTTGTAAATTCGGAAAATCTTATTTTACCTAAGGTTGCGCCCCTGCACCGGGAATCTATGACATCAAACCTGAAGAACTGAAGGGGCCTGCATCCTTTGAGAAATCGGATCGGTTCAAAGATGCAAAGGCGGGTTGGTAACATGTTAATCAGACAGACATATTACGAGACTGACCTCATGAAATCATGTGTTACGTAGTTGTTTTCTTCATTTGTGTGTTCAGTGCCCCCATCATCACCTTCCAGAAGTACACCAATGTCTCCAGTCAGAAGAACACTATCAGTTGATGGAATGGTAAATTACAGTTGACATTACAATATTGTTATGTTATAAAGTATATAACTTCGATTAATTTGGGACCATACAATTTCCTTGCCATTTTAAATGTATCTTACAGGTTGAGGCGTCAAGTACTAAAAAGAGAGAACATTCCATGACCTTGGAAATGAAACAACATCGATTATTGGAGAAAGAGGTGCACCTTTTTAAAACTAAATTTGTGCAATGCTACAACAACCAGAATTCAGAACCAGAAACTGCTATCAAAGTAATAGACTTATATGGTGCAATATTGATTTTTGTTTTTCCCTCCTTGTAGATCCGCTTATTGGTCCAGCAGAGAGGGGAACAGGATCGACAGTTGTTCTCCCTTCAGGAGGACTTTAAAAAAGTGGAGGCCAAGTTGTTGGCAGCAGTCAGGGAGAAGACCGGTCTCACTGCTAACATCACCACCCTGGAAAGACAGAAAGCTGAACTCAAGAAAGTCAATGAATTCTTAAAAAACAAGGTTTGTTATACAGTATTCTTCCTTTTGTGTGTGTCTTTGTTTAAAATCAGATACAATTCCTGACCTGTTTTACCAACCACTGCTTGTTGCATATAAAGTTGTTGTTCCAGTAAAGTATAGGGGTGTTCACAGGGCACACATTTGCTCCGGCGCTGCACCGATGTATTTTGTTGCGATGTATTTTGCACCGCAGCAAATTGTGTGGAGCGTTCACACGTACAAAGCCGCTGAGCGTGACACCATCGGCACAGCGTCGGTGCAGCCCCACTTGCGTTCACACGGCAGTTTCTGCAGCGGTGCAAAACGACAGAAAACAAATGAGATGTCGTGTTGGTTCTTTTTAAAATGTACTGTATATACACAACTCAAGCGACTACTGGACAAGCACGTCCTTCTCCTTCTAGGTCTCCGTGCCTTCTGCTCGCGAGTGACCGCCCCCGAAAGCGTAAATCAACGATGACTCCAATGACACTCAAAAAAGCAAAAATGTAATGCGCCAAACAGGAAATCAGGAGAGGAAATCACAAAATAAATTATATGGGGTATATCATATGAAACTACGGAATACCAATTGAGATGACTATATATCAGGAAATAGGGTCATACTGTACCGCTCTCAAAATGTTGGTCGCACGAGTGCTACCAGCGTCAAAGTTAGCATAGAGCCCTGACATTTATTTAAAGAAATTACATTTTTTCTATCTAATGAAATAAACATTGTTTCACCTGGCAAAATAAGCATGCTATTTGTATTCTGGAGCTAGCTGAAGTTTTCAATATATTTTACAGCTCAATTAGTGTGTGTGTGTTTTCTCCCAGGTTTCAGCTGACACAACAAAAAAGAGGATCAATTCACTTACAATGGAACTAATGGAAGCCAGGAACAAATTGGACGGCAAAAACAAGGTATGCATTTGATGCACCCACTGCCCTCATTACAACAGTTTTTATTCTTTTTTCTATAAACACAGTAAAATATTACATGTGATAAGCTGATGATCATAGTTTCATTAGTGAGCCAATTATTCAGTTGTATACTGAATATGTCTGAGTGCAGGAGCTCAGTGTTCTACAGCTCAGCTCCGAAGGTCACCTCAAGGTGCTCGAAACAGATCTCGGAGCGAGTAAGGACACTATCAAAGCATTAACAGACAGGAATAGAGACTTGGGTAAGGATGAACAGCAACCGATCCCCTTGTTTTGTACTCAAATGCTGGGTATGTTAATTCAACGTTAACGTTGTCTTTCACAGAGGACCTCCATCAAGTGATGAAAAAACAAAATGAGGAGTTGCAACAACAGAATGACAGGTTATATGGTGAGTTGATCCCCAATCTAATGTAGTGAAGGGCAATGTTTATAAGGCAGTGGGGAGGCCAGCCATGGTGATACTGCTTGGAGACAGTGCCACTGAAGGGATGACAGGAGACAGAGCAGGAAGTGGCAGAGATGAGTTTAGGTTTTTTTTTAGCAGTAACCAAGTTGAAAATCAGATGGCATTTTTGCAATTTGCTGCAGGAATTTCAATACAGTAGAGTGGCGTATTGTCTCAATTTTATATAAGTAACTACCGTAAATTCCGGGAGACAGACCGCACCTGATTACGAGCCGCATGCTCAGATTTATCAAGAAAAATCAATTTTGTAATTGTATGTGCCGCACCGTGCTATAAACCACTGGCCAATGAGTAGACAGGGGTTTGCTACTGCATCCCTGCCGCCGCGTGGCGCCTCCGGGTGAGGTGGCTGACGCGGTCCCCCGGTGAGCCCCTGCAGAAAAAAACCCGCAAAATTTCTTAAGGTTAAAATAATTCTCCATATTTTTATGAGCATGATAAATGCATTTGCACAACGACATTATGCTGAAACACATAATAAGAGGCCAGACAATGAGAGATCTTGATGTGCATTTGCGTAATTACGAGGAGAAATACTGCAGCCCACTAGGCTTTAAACAGAATAATGCAAATGCAAAAATGGGAAATGACATATGAAATTATTTCTGCAGTCAGCCGCTTAAAGATGATCATCGTTGGCAGCTTTAGGCCCGATGCTGCGCGGCTCAAAACACAGGTAAAATGTGTTATCTCGTGGCCGCTTGTTTTCAGTATGACGGAGGAGTCACCTATTTTAATTACAGTCCGAGTGAGAGACAAATCAAATGTCAGAGGGTCTTTGTCCATATTTATTATTTCATCTGGGCTGATGGAATTCTCCACTATCTTTGTGTGAATGTGTGGAACGAAGCAAGTTTGTCCTCGTAATTGGGAGGGAGCTGCTGACACAATGTCGTGCATGCCCAAATAGACGACGGCCCATCTTTAAAAGCTTTGGTTGTCTTTTTACACTGGCTCAGTTCTTCTTTCCGGAACCTCCACCTTCGCACCATCGACTCGCCTTTGCCAAGATTACGGGCAGCAGCTCAATTTCCTTCTTTAACTGATCGCTGTAAATTTCCCCAGTGTGGGACAAATAAAGGATATCTTAAATCTTAGTTTAAAAACTGCATCATATGCTTTTCATCTGGTATTCTCCATGTTGATCAGGGTTAGGAGAAAGACTGAAATAAGGAAGTTATGATTTCCGGTCATCATACAATTTCATTGGACCCATGTGTACTACTCATTCATTTTATCGGTCCACGTTTTTCCGCGATGGAAACAAAAATTAAAAAGCCGCTTCCTACTACACGCCACAGTGTTGAAAGTGTGTAAAAAAAAAAAGTAGCGGGTTGTGATCCGCACTTTACGGTATACATTTTTTGCCCATAGAATAATCCCTTTCCTATTTATTTCCTTCATTTGCAAATATGTTTTAGTTTGGCATAATTACACTGCAATAACGGAACAGTTTTGTTACCACTTGCTTTGTACAGAATTGCCTTTCTTTCTATTAATACAGTAAATCCAGTTTTGGGTTGAAAATGAATGCCCAGTGAAGTCATGGCCGTCAGTTATACGCGGATGTTTGCTATTTGTGAGCCGGTCCGGTCCGTAACCCCTGCGAATAGCCAGGGTTGAGTGCATATTTTGTTAAATGAATGCCTTTAAAAACAAATGAAAACTGAGCTCTATTGCACATGCATTTTTAATCAAGCTCATTTCATGGACCACATTTAATTGAACAGACCTCTTGCCCCGCTTGCAATATTATTATTATTATTTTTCCAGCTGAGATACGGGAGCTACAAATGGAAATCAAAGTTGTTCAGGGATATCTCGATGCATCCAACGATCAGAATCAGGTGGGCATGAAAGTGAAAATTTGCAATCGGATCCATCGCAGGCATTCATTCGCAGATTCACTTTCGTAGGATCTTCGCTTAAAGCTTAAAGAGGCCACACAGCAAGTCATCGTCTGTAACTCTGAGCTGCAGAACATGAAGTGAGTAAATGTATAATAGTTCCCTCGAAGGGTGTCAGATTCTAATTCAAGAAAAGACCACAGATATCTGTTGCATGTTCTGCAGACACCTCGAGCAGGAGCTGGAGCATTGTCGCGCAAAGCTTGAGAGCACTGAAGTTGCTCTGAGGCAAAAAGAGGAGGACGTCCTGAAATATGAGCACGAGATGCAGGCCTCAAAGGAGGCTTTATCAGAAGTGGAGAGGAAGTTGAAGGAAGAGCTTAAGGCCTCCCAAAATACAGTGAGTGACTTGGAGACACACTTGAACTTCATCAACCAACAAATAAAGGACTCTCAAGCAGCGGTTGGTCAGCAGGAGGCCGAACTTGGAATGCTACGGGAGGTACTCCAAAGGACTGAGAGGAAGATGCTTGAAGATGTGGCACATCTTGAACAGAAGTGTCTGCTTTCGGCAGAGGAGAAACGTACGTATGCTCACCCACCAATATCAATCATAAACAACCACAACAAAATTCAGCAGTGTTGTTCATGTTGTTGTTGCTTTTCGAAATTCAAGAGGAAGGCTTCAGGAAACTGGAGGAGTTGACCACAGAGCTCAAACTGCTTAAGGACACAAACCAAGATGAGAAAGACAGACGGATTCAGCTCCAGCACGAGCATGCTTCTCTCGTTGAGGAGCTGGCAAAAGAAAGGGTCAGTCGCTGGATTTGCTTGCATGGAATTTCCTTACCATTTTTGAAATTCCTTCCCTGTTTTAGTGATGTGATGAAGGCATTTCTTAAAGCCCATTCTTTTTCTGTTTGAACGCGCCCAGGCTCTGGTAGACTCTCTTACTGTGCTCCTGGAGCAAGAGAGGCAGGAGTCAGAGGAGCACCGGAGTAAGCTGAATGAGGAGCTGGAGGAGGTGCTGGGAGAGCTGGCTCTCATGGAGGAACAGGCGCAAAGACGATTTGAAGCGAGGGATCAGGGTCAGGAGGAAATCAATGCGTTGGAGAGACAACTCAGTGAAAACAGGGAACTTTTTGAGCGGTGAGTTGCATCAAATCTAAATGGACGCTCAGTACCGTGGAGCGTTCCGAGTTACCTGCCATTGTTTATTTGTGAAAGTTGTGAGACCAAATTTGAAGTATGGGTGAGCTTCATACATCCTGCCACTAAATGACAGCAGCGAATGGTACAGGGTCCGTCCAGCATCCTATAATTTGAGCCAGAGCAGTGTCCTGCATTCAGTCTTTTTGAGTAATGGTCCTGTCGGGCGAGTGTGTATGAGGCGAGTATGTAACATATTGATTGGACTGTTATGGTGTGGTCAACTACTTGGGCCTGACTCGTATGGACTTCCTTGAGGCTGATGCCGATTCTCATATTTCACCCCACCACCCCCCAAAAAAATAAATAAATACCAATAACAGATTAATCAGGCGATTAATTTTTAAAAACATGTTTTTCATTGTATCTGTCTTAAAAAGTCAAAATGAGATGTTTCACATACATCATGTGTCCCTCTCAGTTACAGTATAATTCATTCATTCATCTTCCGAGCCGCTTGATCCTCACTAGGGTCGCGGGGGGTGCTGGAGCCTATCCCAGCTGTCTTCGGGCAGTAGGCGGGGGACACCCTGAATTGGTTGCCAGCCAATCACAGGGCACACGGAGACGAACAACCATCCAAGCTCACACTCACACCTAGGGGCAATTTAGAGTGTTCAATCAGCCTGCCATGCATGATTTTGGAATGTGGGAGGAAACCGGAGCACCCGGAGAAAACCCACACAGGCCCGGGGAGAACATGCAAACTCCACACAGGGAGGCCGGAGCTGGAATCGAACTGCACTGTGAAGCCGACGTGCTAACCACTGGGCTAGCGGGCTGCGTTACAGTATATTCATTCATTCATTCATCATCCGAACCACTTGATCCTCACTAGGGTCGCGGGGGGTGCTGGAGCCTATCCCAGCCGTCTTCGGGCAGTAGGCGGGGGACACCCTGAATCGGTTGCCAGCCAATCGCAGGGCACACAGAGACGAACAACCATCCACGCCCACACTCACACCTGAAGACAATTTAGAGCGTCCAATCAGCCTGCCATGCATGTTTTTGGAATGTGGGGGGAAATCGGAGCACCCGGAGAAAACCCACACAGGCCCGGGGAGAACATGCTAACTCCACACAGGGAGGCCAGAGCTGGAATCGAACCCGGTACCTCTGCACTGTGAAGCCGACGTGCTAACCACTGGACTACCGGGCCGCCCCGTTACAGTATAAGTATGTGTTATATGTGCAATGTCAATTGACTACATTTCAACTCAACCTGGGTGTAAATACCAGGAATTCAAATACCATGACATCGTCCACCACTTCAAGATGAGCAGCACATCTGTTACACGGGATAAATAACAGCGTCCCACAGGCTGGCCCATCCTTTCATTCTCCTAATCTCCTTAATGAAGACAAATGCTCGGGAAATATTCCGGACAACGTGTCGCTCTACACACCACGAAAAGCAAAGTGATGAGGAACAGAATGAGCATTTTCATCCATGATTGTAAATAAAAAATGCATTGTGTTATTTTATCTAAGTAACAATACCTCTTCTCAGTTATCGAAACAACCATTTGAAGGTCACCTATTTAATACCATCTAATAGATTTCTTTTGTTTAGGACTGGGCGCCATGGCTGTAGATGTGTCACGATATAAATATTTCATATTGGTCTATCGATCACCAAAATAAGAAAAACAATTCATAGCATGCTACCCCAAAACGGCATCGTTCATTGCACTTCTTCATTGGTTCAGTGGCTTCCTCAGGTCGGCAAAACACACTTTTGTGCTCAATATTTCCTCTTATGTGCTTGGAAATGCGGTGTAAATCTAATGATACACTGCAAACACTTTCTCAATCCCGCAGAATGCCTGGCAGTGCGGGGTTGCGGTTTTCCTCCTAATTTTTCTTTTCTTTTTTTTTCTTTTACATTTTGTCAAATGTATTTTCTGTTGATATTGATCTTGCTTTATCATGACACATATTGATATTGATTGATCGCCCAGCCCCGAGTTTGTTTGTACCCAAGCGAGTTGCTCATGAACCCTTGAGTAATCCTAGTCTATCCTTTGCGCAGCAACCTGTCATTGTTGAAAGAGGAGCATTCGACCGCCAGGAGAGAACTGGAAGAGATGTCGACAGAGCTTCAATGGTGAGTTGTCAAACATGTTCTTGTTGCTGTTGTGTTACATAGCAATATTTTGAGAGTTTATGGTTCTTTTGTCCGGTGAAGCACGAAAGAGGCTCTGAGGGCCTCCGAGGAGAGCTATAAAATACTGGGAGAGGAGATTAACAGATTGACCCAGCAAATGCAAGAGGAGATGGACCAAGCGATTCAACAAAAAGATGAGGAGCACCAAATGAGACAGAAGAATTCACGGTTTGCCTCTTAAATCGTATGACTTTAACTAATGAAGTCTTCCTTTTTTTCTTCATTTTAATCTCTTGTCTTGCTCTAGAGTTTTGCAGGAGGTGCAAGATCGCCTTGCTCAAAAAGTTCAGGAGATGCAGGCCTTGGAGGCCAGCCATGCTGTGAGAGTATCTCACTTAGAGCAGGAGATACAGCGCCAGACACAAGACAAGGAAGAAGCATTGAGGCAAATTGAAGAGCACAAAGTTGCTGAGCTTCACCACCAGGAACAACTGGCTAAGAAACAGCTTGGGGAAGTCCGCCAGGAAAAGGTGAAACTAATGGAACAACTTTTACAAGAAAAAGAGGAGAAAATTCAATATCAAGCCGAGCTCGAGGTGAAAAAGGCAGTACTGGAAGCTGAAACAGAAGCCCACCAACAGCTCAGGTCAGAGGTTCACAGACTACAGACTGAGCTCAATAGATTAAGTGAGGAAAGAAGTCAACTCGTGACACAAATTGAACTCTCAGAGCAATCATTGATGACGGCAAATACAGAGAAAAGGCAGCTTCAGGATCGCTTGGATGAAATTCAGCTAGAGTGTGTGAACCTTCAGGCACAAACGGCCCTCACAGAGGAAAAGGTGGAGGGTCTGCTGTGCAAAATGGAATACCAACAACAAGAGCGGCACGCTCTGGAGCACCAGGTCATGGTGCTGACTCAGGAGAAGGTCACGCTGCAGTGGGAAATGGATGAGCAGAGACAGAAACTCCAAAATCAAATCATTGAAGCACAGGAAAAGAGGTGAGTAGTTTTTTTTTTAATGAATGGATGAATTTATTTACACCTTGCAAAAAAATATTTTAATTTTATTTCACAGCTCTTCAAGTTCTGAGGCAGAACAATGGAGGTCACAGTATGAGGATCTGTTTGCTAAGGTTCAACCCTTTGAGGTTTGTCTCTTCCAAGCAGTTTAAGCAGACATGACGAAATACACTGGATTAATGTTGTAATTGTAATTGTTGTGTAGACGCGACAATCCAACAAAGCAGTGGTGCATTTAATGAATAAAAAGTTGGCAACACACTCCCAAATAATGAGACTTTTGATTTCATTATACCCCTTTAAAATATTATTTTTTGTGGCACCTCTAGGAGCAGCTGAATTACTTTGCTGCTGAGCGAAATGCACTCCTCAATGAAAATGGAGCAAACCAGGAAGAAATAAACAAGCTGTCAGATGCCTATGCTCACCTGCTGGGTCACCAGAACCAGAAGCAGAAGATTAAGCATGTGATGAAGCTAAAAGATGAAAATTTTAACCTGAAACAGGTAGCGCAACTGGGATGCGGTATTCTAACACATCACTAGGCTTATTTTCCTGTCAGTGTGTAACTAATATGAACGTGAATAACTGTATTGTGCTTTTCAAAACAAGTTACAACATGCTGGACATTCCACGATAAAACAAACAACAAACAAAACAACTGTGCGCATTGGATGGCGTTTTCTTTTTTTTTTGATATTTTGCTGGTGTAGCGCAAATAGAAGAGGCATTTGCACCCTCGTGGGATGGGACTCAGCCGACTCACGGCCAATCCAAGCAACTCCCCTCATTCCCTTTAAAATCAGGGCGGTCACAGTGCTTGACGTTGTGGAAGCAAAAATTGACTCGCGGAGGTGCATGAGATTGTCATGTGCAAAGAGGGTTTAGTCAGGTGTGATGTGGCTAAATGAAGCGATCTGGAAATGACCCCTTTCACACATTGCAATCTGACTAGTTGGTGTTCATACAATGACTTGTATGACCTTTGAGTTTTCTTTCTTGCTCTTGTCCTCTCTCTCTGTCTCATTGTGTGTGTGTGTGTGTGTGTGTCTTTGTAGGAGGTGCTGAAGCTTCGCTCCCAGTTGAGTCGTCAGAAAAGTGATCTGAATCACCTCAAATCAAAGCTCCCCGCTGAATCTCAGCGCAGGTTTGATCCCAGTAAAGCATTCCAACACAATAAGGAGAACAGGCACACTGAGACTGCAGTAGCTCTGAAAGAAGGTTAGCAGCCATTGCTTCATCTTCTCCTACATTCACAGAGTTAAGATGGGAAATTGATCAAATAATTGTTTATTTGTTTTTTTTTCTGTTGTAGAAAATCACACAGCGAGATTCAACTAGACAAGAACAGCAATGATTGAGCTTCTTTCTTTGGGCATCATTCTCAACTTTTTTAACATTCCAAACGTGTTAAAATGTCAGGTTAGAGGGTGTGTGTTAACAAGAAATGTTCAAAACGTATGTCTGAGAAATGATAAACAAATGGTTCCTTCCATAAGACGTCTGATGAGCATTTTAAAAATGATATTTTTACTCTGTAGGTAAGCTGGGAGTTTAGTCTGCGGTATTGGGATGCACATAATTCTTTCTTTCTTGTAAATAAAGCCAGATTTCAACATTGGCCGTGCCTGTGTCTGGCCAGCAGAGAGCACTGTCGTATCGCAGTCATAGGTTGAAATGATAGAAACTCATGTTTCTGCAACATCCCGTCATTTCCCAACAAAAGTCACATCTTTGCACAGAAGAGCCTCGGGTTATGGGTTATGGAGCTTTATTTACTGTCATTCAAACACAGCCAGTACATCACCGAACATGGACTTCAGGGACCTTTTCTCACAGGTGGCTCTGTATGTGGAGTCAGCGGCTCAGTCGCAGTAGCCTTCCAGGTGGTAAATGCTGCACGGCTTATAACAGCATTGCTCCACGATGCCTCTCTTCACCTTGGAATCATCGCCTCCAGAAAATTTCCTCCACTGCCACTTCTCTTGTCTGGCCTTTTTCGACAGGGACCCTTAGAGATGAGAGATTTTCCAAAACCAAGTTAAGTCCGTCTGCTGTGTGAACCTCAAATTTCTCTCTTTGAGCATCTGGACTCATCACACTTTAATGGAGCTTTAATGGCTTGGCTAGGTAATCTGATCATTCCAATCTATTTAGTCTTGTTAGGCCCTCTTTGAGGGGGATACGGTGGAGCCACAATAGTTTCTATCAAAGCAGCCACGTCTAAACTTCAAAACATCACAGTCTTGTCTAGGTCTAAAAAAATGTTTTGTGAATAAGTTAATGAGGATCTCTCAATGCATTCTTCGGGGATGGCAATATCCCGCGGATACGCGGAAATCCGCCGTTTTATTTCTTAAATTTAACATTTTTTTGTCAATCGTCTAAATCCGTTGAGAACATTTTAGAGGGGGTTAGGCACTAAGGGTGTGGAAAATAATCGATATTAATCGATACATCGATGCGCACGTCCGCGATCCGAGTGCATCGGCTCATTAACTGGGTACGACGCGATTGACGGGTGAAATCGCGATTCATCACGATGCATTGATGGGTATCGGTGAAATCGCGATTCATCACGATGCATTGATGGGTATCGGTAAAATCCGATTCAATCGCCGTTTTCTTCATGTTAAACGTCACATATCTGCCCTTTCTTAGGCGCAATGAATGCACCATCATTGCTTTGCGTTTTGTGTTGAATACGGACGGTAGCCGTGCGTCACAAACAGTCCAGTCCACAACGAGCGAAACATTATGGAAGTTAGCGCACGCAGCAGCAAGGAAACTACTATAATTAATGCAGCCGCAACATTCAAATCTTATGTTTGGAAATACTACGGCTTCGAAAAGAAAGACGGAAAGCTTGATAAAACCTCCGTAATTTGCAAGGAATGTCGCACTAAGAAGCCATACAACGGCAGCACCACAAATATGCAGACCCACTTAAACCGATGGCACCAGATCACCGACAAGTTTCCCTCCCGCTTCCCCGCCCAGTTACTCGTCGGACACCGGAGAAACTCTTGGTAAACCAGGTAAGGATCAGAAAAAAATTGCCTCTTATTTTGGGAGTCGCCTTGCAACTCACTGTGACCGCGCAATGGCTATAACTAAGGCCACTGCTTATTTCATATGCAAAGACCTCCAGCCTTAGCGTGGTGGACAACGAGGGTTTCAGACAGCTTGTGCACGTTTTGGAACCCAGGTATAAAATACCAGACAGGTCTGTGTTCACTTACAAACATATTCCCGATGTGTACAACAAAGTGAGAAGTGAGATTACTGTGTCGCTGAACAGTGCGCAAAGAGTTGCACTTACAGTGGATGGGTGGACATCTTGCGCTATAGATTCATATATATATATATATATTTCATATAAGACACTCAGTGAGAGTCTGTTTGTGTTTACACTATAGCAACAGCTGTGAGTCTCAGGTGCCAAATTGTTTACATTTTCTTTGCACAAAACCCAATTGTGAAAGGGCTTAAATAAGTTGTTTTACAAGTTCTACTCTTTAAAGGAATAAAGTGGTATCCTTTTTGTAATACCATACTGAATTCCATCTTTTTAAAAGCTTTTTTTCTTTGCTTATTTGCATCATGTTTAATTGCACAATATCGCAACAAATTGCATTGTATCGTATCGGATCGCATTGATTTGAACTTAATGTGTATCGAATTGTATCGCATCGTGACGACGGTGAAACGTATCGCATCGTATCGCCAGAAAATTCCATGTATCGTTTAAGTATCGCATCGCTGGCAGTGGATCGTGATGTGTATCGAATCGTCCTCAGTGCTGAGATTCACATCCCTAATAGGCACCTTATCGTCGGGTTTTCACGAGCTCTCCCGATCAGTCTTTCCATCTTCCGTTTTTAAATAGCCCTGCGATTGGACGTGTGTGATGTTTTACTTGTTGTGATTGGTTGCCCCATCCAGGCCACGCCCCTTTCCGCTTTTTTTCATCACTAGCCATTGCCATCCCCTGATTCTTCTAATATCGTGTGAGGTCCCTTTACTTGACCTTAATTGACTGTTTGCTAACATTCGACTGCAGAGCTTAAGTACTCAGCCAGCCCAACTATTACTGCCTGTCATCACTTCAACATTCGGTTAATATTTTGAAATGCTATCTATAGTCACTAAAGGCTCTTGAAAGGAAAAAGAAAAAGTTCAAGCTTCAGTGAACAAGAGGAACTACTTTGCTGTTGTGTAAAGCTTCGAGTAAGCAGTGTCAACACAGGGTGCTAAGCACTCACCTGAGTCACCCTGAATAAAAGTTAAAGAAGGAGAAAATACAACAAACATCCATCCATCCAACTCTTTCTGATCCACTTATCCTCACAGGGTAAGCCTATCCCAGCTGTTTTCGGGCAGTAGGTGGGGGACATCCCCAACAAAAAATGTACATCTATTTTTAGATAAAAGTTATAGTTACTGTGCAGTTAATGAGTCAAATCGTGTATTTATCATTGTTGTCTTATATGTCTGGTTTGAGTGCAAAAACGTTTCTCCATTGACTTGTTAAAATTTAGACTAGCGTAGGAGGCTACTATGCAATGCAGAGGATATTGTCAAAGTAGGGTGTTGAACTCTGGAAGGCATTTGTTGACTTTGTTAAATTTTGTCATCTTTATATACTGTATACAGGAAATATTCTCTAGTACGGACTCATGTTTGCGCTGTCCAATTTGTCCTGATAACAGAAATTCCTCATTTGGGAAATGAGCAAGGTACATGTCCTTTCTGAACCTGCAAGTATGTTGACAAAATGCACATGTAACAACACAATCAATAAAATACAAAAATATACTGTCCAAAAACTGCAATACAGGTGTATCCCCAAAAAATCGCAACAGTAAAATACGTACAGTATTTTAATGTTTATTTATTTCCGTCTTGGGGAAAAAAATGTGTATTTTGAATTGTTTTGTTGGATGCATTATTTGGTTTATGACAATGTTTGCCTGCATGTCATACAGTTTTCTTGCTAGTTGCAAGTAACTGTCCCGTTGATCACCGATGTCTGGTAATTCTTGTGCATACTGAAGGATTTTTGTTGCCATTTGCATTGCTTCCTTGCTGGATGGTGGCTTGTCATTAGGAGTTGAATCGATGCCTTGTTTTCTAAAGTTTCGTAGATTTGCGTCCTTCCGACTCCAAGTGTCTGCTGGATCTTTTTAACTTTGTGTCCAGCCTCGCTCAAACGGATTCATTTCACTCTCTCCGTTCCAGTTGTTACAGTTCTTCTACGTTTCGATGCGATGATCTACACGACATAAGTGAATAAAGTTAAAATCTTTCGCAATTTCACTAAAACGCACGCCAATAAAAAGTCGCTTACACGTCTTAGTTTCGAATCTGATGAATGAAAACAGCGAAGCGAACACGTTTCTTCGTTCAAGTGGATGCTGGCTTTAAGCTAAGGCCGCGTTCTCCAGGATTTAAGTGAATAAAGTTAAAATCATTCACAATTACAGTAAAACACACGGCAATAACAACTCACACGTCATCATTTAGAATCTGATGATCGAAAAAACGCAAAGTGAAAACATGTTTCAGTGATGTCTTTTCCATCGCATTGGGTGGGTGTTGCGTGTATTTAAGCTCCCGCGGCATTACACCTCCATCCGGGTTACGGCTAGTGGAATTTCCGGTAACACGTAATATCGTAGTCAAAATGTTCATGCATAGGTTTTTATTACGGATGAAGGATATTCCTTTCCATAGAATTCCGGCGATGGGAATATTTACTGTCACTATATATATATATATATATATATATATATATATATATATATATATATATATATATATATGAGTGGTCCTCACTGAAGATGTTAAATGCACACCAGATTGTATGCAACTGTGCATTTGCTTACAAAGCATATCACTTTTTTCATGAGTAAACAAATAAATACTGATATATACATATATGAACACATTAAGTTCATATATGTGTGGCACATGTACAGTACGTGTCTGAGCTCAACTGAACTGAGAAAGGAATGAATCACTTCATGAAGTAACTCCATTGATGGTACGTTCACTCATGAAAAAAGTGATATGCTTTGTAAGCAAATGCACAGTTGCATACAATCTGGTGTGCATTTAACATCTTCAGTGAGGACCACTCATGTGCACCCATGGCCAGAGAAATGGATGCATGGTAGATACAAGCCCTCCAAGAGGCTTCTGCAGAAGGATTCTCTCCTAATCACCAGATAGACAATCCACACTCATGACTTCCGATGAGGATGATTTTACATGGCCTTACTGAGCAAGTGCTCCAGCTCCCTCTTGTGAAGTCGTCTCGGACTGTGGAAAAAGCCCCTCTCTCCACATACAAAGTACAGGGCGTCCACAAGGTGGGAGCCACAGAGGTGGTGGGTAGGCATGGGGCCAACCCATGGAGTTGGGAGCACCAGCAGAAACAGGATTGACAACGTCCATGATGCCTTGGCCATAGAATGGAGACCTGAAGAAAAAAAAATCAGCATATGTATGGTCTTTATAAGATAACCCCTGTGTTTCCATTTGTCACCTCCATTCACAATAAATACACATTTTACACGTATGAAAATTGGGACATCAAGAGAAAATGAAAGTCATGTTCTTCCACTTACACCCTTTTCACGCTGCACCTGGCAGATTCATTGTTTGTGAAAGCACAGCGAAACTGTGTTGCGGAGGCTTGCAACGCTTGGGGTGAGCGCTGCAAAAACTGTAATTGGTATATGTTTTGATTAGGTCAGCACATGTCTACTACTGCGACTTGTCTTCATGCCAGTGATATACAGTAAAAAGTTCACTGCTGAATGTGCAAATTTTAAATTTCACTTTTGTTATTTGGAACAGTACACATATTGTTGACACTGCCAGTTGTATATTATTATTATTACTATTACATTACTATGAAATGTAATACTACACTATTTACATGCTCTTTAATTTGATGCTTAAAGTAAGGGCAGGGCAGTGGAATGTGACATTTTAAAGAGCAGTATACCAAAAAATTGCATTCGTATGCTCAAGTCAGCGCACACACACTTACACACAGGAATGTGTGCGCGTGTTTAGCATGTCCAACTTGCTACACATTCATCTTATCCTGGTATGAACCTTGCAGACGGGTCGACCGGTTCAGGATTAGTGCCTCTTACAAGAGGTGATCTAAACTGTGAACCTGCTCTCATATAGAAAAAGGTCAAGACACGTGAGACAACAGAGTGCACACGACAATCCGAGTCACATTTCCACCACTGTCTTTATTTTGTTTTTATTGCATTCTTTTAATTTAAATCTCAGACAACATCAAATACAATATCACTTTGATTCTCAGCGTTCACCTGCATACTTGCCAATACTAGGGATGGTCTGATCCGGATTTTAAACTGACAATCACGATCATCCATGAATCTGATCGGCCAATACTGATCACGTGGATCAGGTGTAAAATCTAGAATTTTGGAACTACAACTACGCCTTTTTCTCAACAAATAATTAGTTGACTTCTTTTTTCATTTCATTGATTTTAAAAACATTTAATTTACCGTAAATGCAAATATTTGTCTTTTTTTTAAACAATCCATTCTCACATTGCTCTTAATTTAATTTTCGCAAAGCCCATTAAAAAAATAAGGAAAACTCCTGTGTTCGTACATGATAATTGTACACTCTCTCAGTGCATCTTCAAGGTCAACTCCTACCTTAGTGCTTTGCAGATCTTTCCGTCGGTGCAGAATTGCTATTAGTGTCATTAATTAAATCACATTTGTTATTAAGACTCCAGGTTTGAAGTTCAGCTTCTGTTTCAAGGTTAGCAGTTATTTGGAATCTACACAGAGCCTTTGTGGAGGTCTTACAACGTTCTGGCGCTGATTGGCTTGGAAATGAATCATTTTAACAGTAATTTTTAACAATGAACCAGCGCCAGACATTACGACGTTGGCAATGAGCTTTATCTGGCCCGCCACTCCTCCATCCCTGCTGGCTGGATGCCAGGCTCTTGGCACAGTGGACCGGCTGAATTATAGATTTGCCTGTGCTGCTCATTACTTTCATCCTGATTATTATACATGGACATTTTCAAAGTTGAGATCTTGAGGGAATACAGAAAAAACAAAGCCACGCTTACCTGTGTTTGCGACCTCAGTGTACTGGAGCAGCTGGTAGTTGCAGATGAATGGGGAGCAGACCTACTGGGTTGTACAGTACAGAGAAGAGCATCTCCACTTGGCTCCACTTCCAAGACATACAGTACAGTACCTCCTCACATGCACCTGTTCTTTGTCAGCTTCTGTGTGACACTCTGGTCCCGTTATTAACACCGTGACCTGTAGTTTACGCTGATCTGCTCTTGAGTACCTCTAAGTCATTTACTCTGCATGGCTCTGCAGATCACAGTTCAGATCAAGTTGAAGAGTGAGACAGCCTGAATGACAAGAGTTCCCCCGCGTGACAGACAAACACCATATGTCACATACTGATCGCGTTGGGTAATAGATTAACAGATTTCTAGACTGGGTCGTGACAACTACTGGTAATACATAGAGTAGTTATCCGCAAGAAAAAAGACACACCAGGTTCAGCACCTAGAGATTCATGATGTAAGCAGCAGATTCATTGTTCCCTTTTTATGCAATTATGTGAGATACATAACTTACGTGCATATACATACATTCACAGGGTTGGGAGGTTTACTTTAAAAATGTATTCTGATACAGTCACTAATTACCTGTTAAAGATGTAATTGGTAAAATAATCAAAGGTGGTTCAATGTGCTATGGAGGGAGATTTAACAAAAGTGTGTGGAGGAGATTTCTGGTTTGCTTGTTTTTTTTTTGTCCATTCATCCAAAAAAACAGCAAACTCGTGCATGCATATATTTATGGGCCTTGTGTCACTGAGGCAAATCCTTGCTGGAATAGGAAAGGGACTGCTCCATATGGAGTCTCAAATATCACATCGTAAAAAACATAAAGTACGAATTTGTGCACACGCAGTAACTATTATGTATGCACGAGGAACTACTTTGTGGGCACGAACTTCTACTTTGTGTGCATGGACTAATATATTGTGTGCACAAAATAGTTGTGCACACAAAGTCATCGTGGCTCCCTGCGGGTAACTTGAATGAGAAAATCGAAAGTATCTTCATTCAAAGTTGAAAGGTCGAAGGAAAGCAACACAATCAACAGGGATAGCATTACAGTATACCATTTTTTTAGACTTGTGATGAGTCACAAGGACATCATGAAAAGCTTGGCAATGCAAGGAGTTATTATCACAGAAAGACGTTTGAATAGACTGATGAGAGTTGTTTTAGCGGCAGAGGTACGACTTATATGCATGGATCAATTTTATTACTCAGCAAATGCAACCCTTTGGGATGGCTGATGGTTACCAGGGGATGTATATAAAATCAAAACTTTTTTGTCGCGATATCAGTACGTTATTGTTGGTATAAAATGAACATACAATAATTTCTAGGCCTTTGAAGGCACTGATTAGGTCAATGAGAAGCAAGTCTGTGAAGATTTTTATGACCCACTGATTCAATAAGGAATCAGAGCTACTTCATGGGCATGTTGTAACTATTTTGTGCGCACAAAGTAATAGTTTGTGCACACACCGGCGTAAATAGTGTGAAAGTAAAAGTAGTTTGTGCACACAAATTAGTCGTTCATACACACAAAGTAGAATTTTTAATTTAATAGTTTTTTCCCAAACGTCATGTCTGAGACTGGCGGTCAAGTAGGCCAGCGGTTCACGCGCCGATCTCACAGTGCAGAGGTATCGGGTTTAATTCCAGCTCCAGCCTCCCTGTGCAGAGTTGGCATGTTCCCCCTGGGCCTGCGTGGGTTTTCTCCGGGTACTCCGGTTTCCTCCCACATTCCAAAAATACAGTATGCATGGCAGGCTGATTGGACACTTCAAAATTGTCCCTAGGTGTGAGTGTGAGTGTATATGGTTGTTCGTCTGTGTGTGCCCTGCGATTGGCTGGCAACCGGTTCGGAGTGTCCCCCACCTACTGCCCAAAGACAGCTGGGATAGGCTCCAGCACCTCCCGCGACCCTTGTGAGAATAAGCAGATCGGAAAATGGATGGATGGATGTCTGGGACTGTATACCTCCAGACTGTTTCCACAAGAGTGAAATTTACCCTGTCTGGTCTTGAGTGGGCAGCATGGGATTGGTTCTCACTCAGAGATGGTGTGAATGTGGGTGTGAAATTTCATTCATCTGTATAAATGCCCTGCGACTGACTGGCGACCAATTCAGGGTGTAGTGATGTTCAAAACTTTGTCAGTTGGGAGTTCTGTCTTTAGCCAGTGATGCTGTTGCAACATGCTGTTGCTTCAGTGTCAATAATGACCGATTATCATCGGCAGTATCAATCAGTTAAAGCAACCGTGGATCAAAATGTGCAGTATGTCTGAGAACCATTTGGTCAAATCCAACACCTCACCATTTGCAGAAGCACTACACTACACTTTGCGTCTATAAAAGTAGTTCATTACGTGGTATCTGTCTGCAGTCATGTGTAGCAGCTGTTTTCTTTAATTTCAGAGTGCCTTTCTGAGGGTGGGCCAGATTTAGATGAGAGGTCATGCGTAATATAATTTTATATCAAAGGATGACTCAGTCGTCGAGTACACTGCTGGGAACAATCACTTCTATCTATCTTTTAATTTGAGCATTTCTACCTGCTGTGGTTGTAATATGCGCCATAAAACAAAATCTGCATTTGCATATCAGAAGATAAGATGCCAGTCATTAAAAAGTGGACAATATCAATGATTAACTGACAATGGAATATCATTATTTTATGTCCTCGTTCATTTGAGGTATCCTCGGTGTGTGAAACCCAAATTTTGATGTTGTTTTTGTCATGCAGTATTAACTACAAAAGTGGTTCTTTCAGATTTAAGACAGTCGGTATACAGGCAGACCTTTATTTGGAAAACTGAAGCGTGTCTGCTACTTGAAGCTCCTTGGGTACAGTTTTGAGACATCTGGGAAACAAAACCGAACCAAAAATGTCCTGACTGCACTCATGATGAAAGCATAGTTTTTGTAGAGTAATTTAAAAAGTTTAATCCGTTAGACCCCACAGGAAACTGGAGGAAAAACTTTTCAAAAAGTTTTTGATTGCCTTTCAGGATGTGTTAAAGTGAACAATATCAATCCATCCACATTCTCTGTATTGCTTATCCTTACAACGTTTGGAGATATGTTGGAGCCGGGCACATGCCTGATGAACAACCATTCACACGTGCACACCGGTAGACCATTTTGACTGTTCAACTAATCTACCATGCATATTTTGGGAATTTGAGAAGAAACTGGAGTAGCTGGAGCAAGCCGGAGCAAGCCACGCAGGCAGGGGGACATGCAGACTCTACACAGGAAGGCCAGTGCCCGGATTAAAACCCACAACCTCTGGACTTTGATACGGTTGTGCTAACCAGTTGTTTACCGCACCGCCCAAGTGAACAGCAACTTAAAAACAATTCAAGGGACTTGCATGATTGTCTCTCACATCATAGTACCAATACATGAGCATCATATAGCACGTCTGTGCAATTGTGGACTTAACCCTTTGATGCACAGTGTAGCCTTATAACACGATAAACTATCCACTGTAGTGGCCGCTGTCTCTGAAAGGGTTAATGACAAATTTGATATTTTACTGGTCATCAAAGTTTGACCAAACGAGTTTCAATGACCGAGTGATAAGAGCTTTATGATGTCTTAATCTTTTTTAACATTTCACAGCTGTGAAGTCAACCTTCTCTCTTTTTTTTATTTGATGACACACAACAAAGGAATAAATCGGCATTTCCTGTAGTTTTGAGAAAACGATGATAACCACTTTGCATAAAGGACCATTATAGTATTTTTATTTCTTTTTTGCTTGCTCAAGTCTGCTTGATACACAGGTTGAATTTGGATGAGTAAATTCATTCAGTACCAGCCAATTCTAAACCAAGCCTGAAAAGACGTTTAAAAAAGTCTTTGGGGGCGAATGAGTTAATTACGAATTATGGTCATATCAATGTGTAATAGAAAGGCACAAGTTCATAGCACAACGGACTTTGTGGAATCGAACGCACAGTGTGCGTCGTTACAAGCCACACAAGTAAAGAATGGAAGCGGAGCTCAACCGGCAGATCGGCGCAACGTCTGCAATGATGCGGACTGTGTATCCGTCTGCCGTTGCGAAGAGTGTGAGTGTTGTCAAAGCCAATCAGAATCCAGCATGTCTTATTCAGTAATGGAAGACAAGCTGATCATTTGTGGGCAGCATGAGCTTTTCCATACGTCCCGTAACGCATAATGAGATTGTAGAAGGATCAGGCATTGTAAATGGTCAGTCTTGGTGTGTCTGGTGAGTATATATATGTACAGTACGTGATTTGATGACAGCTGTTGGTTGCAATTTAGTGTGAACCAAGTTTGACATTGCACAGCGCACAATCGCCGACCACAGTTGATGCCAGCCCACTGATTGTCTGATTTGACTCATGAGTTTCTGTCAGAGGGAATGAAAGACAAATGTAAGGACCCCCGCCACGCCTTTTTGACAGCGCACTCATCATACAAAATCTATGCCAATGTGAAGGAGGAAGAAAACAGCTAATGCTTAGCAAGTCTTCTCTCGAAGAAATAAGTGGCCTAGGGTCGCCAAAACCAAACGAAAATGACAAAAATCAAAGACATGACTCGGGAGCGCATAACCAAGGCAGCCACTCAGGCTGGCACCACCTTGGTTCTTGTAATTTGCTAAATTGTTTAAATAGTTCAACTGAGAATATACAGTCTTCTGGTCATTAGTGTTCGTATAATATTGCGAGCATTAAAAATAAAAGGACTGACTGGGTGAAGGTTCCCCAATAACTTTTCAGGAGTTTATGAGAGTTCCCTTTCAGTTACAAAGCAGCAACTGTTGCTAAAGTCGTCCAATTTTGTTCACAGAATGAAGAAACATGGCTCTTCCATTATTTCCTCCTCCAACAGGTAAAGCTCCTCCTCCTTTCTGGTATATGTGGCGCTAGCGAGAGAAAATGAACAACAGCAATCAACACGAGGCAGTACAGTACTTTGCATCACGTCCAGTGTGAACGAATCATAACGCCATGAGAACCGCAATTAAGAGTACATAATAACTTTGTTCTGTTTTGTCTGTCTCCCCCCTGCCCCCACAAAAAAAGACACTTGAGCTGATTGACTACTACTTGTCCAAAATAAAGCAAAGCACTTTGTACATGATGACAAGCAGATTCTTCTAATGGCCATCACACGAGACTAGTTTGATGACCAACAGTAGAAGGAAAGTAGGCGTGTGAAATTCTCACCGCTACATTTTCGTTCATGTGGCACAATGGCAAAAGTAAAAGCTTTTGGGGAAAGCACTATGGCATTGCACTTTAAGAGGGTGTTAAATGTAGAACCAGGAAAGGTCAAACTCTGCCTCGCTTTGAAGCTGTTTCCTCGGGGGAGAGAGCAGCGGAGCATCGCGAGCTGTGAACAACAGCTGCATCCTCCTTGCCCCAGTCAGAGCGGCGGCTTCAAACACGCACATCAAAAAGGTGCGTTTTCTCCCTCAGACGGCCCTAGAACACGAGGCAGAGGCAAAGTTGGCCAGAAAGTCGGATGGGTCCCTGAGGTGGGAGTTGCATAACTTGTCTTCTGTTCTTGTGCATTTAAAGGGAGTGAAGAGTTCAGCTGTATGAGATGTTTTAATCAGCTTTTACAGTGCTTCTTTATTTTGCCATAATTATCCATGACACTCTGAAAAGACTTTGAACACGAAAAAAAAAATCACTGACGTGGCACCCAACAGAAATGGCTTGGATCGTGACTTTTTTTAAATTTATATTGGAGTGATTGAACCATAAGAAGGCAGAAGTAATTAGAGATTTCAGCTCTAAGAACTGGATCGGCTCCATAAAGATTCAACCTCAATCAATGTCATTAAAATAACTTCAAATCCAAAACCGGGCAAAAAATGAGGAACTTGTGTTAAAAGGCAAGGGCAAAGAGTTTTAGATTCTGGCAGCTCCAGTGTCCGGTCTTATGCAAACATTGTCCTATACATGTGTGGGCATAGAGGCAAAAAGACAGCTTGGATGCGTCCGTCTGTTCCAGACACTGCCCTTTGTGTGAGTCATGGCCTGCTGGCTTCTATCCATGACAGAACGTCACAAAGTTTCACAAAGCACCTGTGTGTGTGTCTGTGTGTGATTGTGAATGAGTGGGAGCGGGCTGCCAAGGCTTTGTGCTCACCTGTCTTGCCAGTGACGCTCACTAATGCAGCACTAACCTCTGCCATGACTCACTTTGTACACAACCTCTGACAGGACCCTTGCAGTGCACACACGCACATGCACATGCACATGCACACACTCACACATGCACACGCACGCTCACACAACTAGCATTAATGAACAGCATGAAACTAATGAAATGATATTTTTCAAAAGAAACCGTGCACACAAACCGGGTGACATGTTACAGATAAGAATTTGACAGGTTAGGTCGACAAGCAGAGCTCGGAGGGAGCACACTTTGACAGCTGAGAAAATGACTACATGCTAAAAAGGTGAGCAGCTCCTCAGAGGAAGGAGGGACATGAGTGAATGACAGAGGCAAGGTGAATTAAGGCCTGAAAATAGGACCGCTGCATCACAACAAAAAGGAGCAGATGAAGCTTCGGTTTTGGAGCCCTGTTTTCGACTTTCTCTTTGACTTTATGTTCTGTCTTGTTGGTGTTTTGTGATTGTGCCTCCAACTGAACTTTTTTTCCTGTGATACCCTTTGCCTCGGACCATGAAGGACATGCACCACACTGTCATTTGAGGGAAATCTCAACCTATCTCGACCTTCCCCTGATGAAAGTACGCACAAAAGCTAGCCCCCACCATCCTCCCCCCTCCTTCATACATTCCCTTGATTCACCGTCTTCATTGTTTGTCTTGTGACCTGTTGTAACTGTCATATGCTTGTGCAGGAGTTTTTTTGCCTAATTCAAATTATCCTCAAAATGAGGGTAGTTCGAGCGTGTTTTTTTTTCTCCCCCTCTCCCTCCCCGGTGGTTTCTTTCTGACTTCCGGATTTTGGCTGCCGCTGCTCAACCCGTATTGTTTTGTGTTTGTTGTTATTGTAAAGTGTCCTTGGGTGTCTTGAAAGGCGCATATAAATAAAATATATTATTATTATTATAAATGTTTTGTTTCATTTCGGCCACCATGAAGGTTATCTTTTCACCAGTAAAGACTTGTCTGCCCATCTTGGAATTTATGATGGATATCGTCCCAGGATCCATGCCATCCATCCAGCCATCCATCTGAACCGCTTATCTTCTGGACCCTATTGCAACTGTCTTCAGGCAGGGTACACCCTGGATTGGGTGTCAGCCAATCTCAGGGCACACATAGATGAAGAACCTTTCACACTCACAGTCTCACCGATAAACTTCTCCAAAGTTTCAATTACCCTACCGAACATGAAGGTTTTTGGGAATTTGGGAGGAAACCGGAGTACCCAGAGAAAAGCCACGAAGACGCAACATTTTCGAACAAGGATGAATGGATGTCTACACTGTGCTTCTAATCTGACAAATTCTATTTTATGTGAATACGACATGCAACTTACAATTAAACACATTCAGCCATTTACAACTCTATTGAATATCATCAGACCAGATCGTGATTTGCTGTGCATTTTATTCAGCTGGTTCTGGAGAAATAGTGAATCTTCAAACTTGACCTCGTTTTTACTATAGGCTTCTTTTTATGGTTGTGCCTTATTGATTTGAAAGGTTGGACAAATGTTTTGACCTTAGTGGAGTTTTACACTCGCTGTCTGCTCTTGTCGTGGTTTGTACCACTCCGATATTGAAATAGGAGATTGTGATTCACTGTTCATTTTACAAAACGAGAATGAAGGAATAGTGTCTAGGGAGCTCTGTAGCCCTTTGTTCTTTCATATCTGAAATTAATTCCTTCACTAAATCCAACTTAAAATTTCAAGGGCAACGCTGCATCCTGAAATTATAAATTTAAAGAGAAGACTCATAGTCACGTAAGTGTTTTCCGTTAAGCTTAATCCAATTTATCATCGCTGTGCCTCTGCACAAACTGGTTTGTACTCCCCTGAACAACAAAGTGTTTGTGACGCTTTATCAGGAGCAGTGTTAAGCAATAATGTCTGGAGATGCTTTTTGGAACCCGTTGAAGCAAATGAAAGGAGACCTCTATTCTTTCTTTGACTTTCCTTGAAGTTACTGCCTCAAAAGAAAAAAAGAAGCAGGTGTTGACTAAAAAAGAGGAACAGATGTTTTTGAAACAATCAAGCTCGGACTTGATCTAACAATCTAACACTACATGGAACAAAACTATTTTATCCACTGAAAACATAATGGAATGACAGAAAAGGTGGGATTGTAATTTGCTCAGAATGCAAACATTTTTTTAGGGTGGTGGGGGGGGGGGGTACTAATATTCCAAGATGAAGATAGGGAAAATTCAGAGTTGATCTGGAGTCTACCATCTGTCACGTTGTACCCGAAGCGACAGAATAAATGCTTCGAGTACAACAAAATAACTGAAGTGGATCCCCGAAAAAGCAGACACAGAAAGATGTTTGTCAGAAAACAAAGGAGTTTTAATACCAACACAAAATATCCGTCCAGGTGAATAACAAAAGGCGCTGGTCAAAATAAGGACCAGGAATACAAATAAGGAGACAACAGAAAACGCTTGCGGAAAAATAGCAAGGAGAGTCTGATTGGCGAATGCTTATAGTTTTCCCACGAAAGAGAACTATCGATGCGCAATAACAGCCACAAGGCTAAGAGGCAACGAATAATTAGAATAGGAATGGGCGAGAGAATTTGGCACGGCGTGGAATACTCCGGCAGTGAGTAGACTGCCAGAGCGTCCAAATAAAGGCTGACAAATTAGTCACCAATGGGTGACAGGTGTGCAGGCGGCAGGCAAAAAGCCTGCCCCCTGCTGGCAAACACGGGACGTGACACCATCGACTATTCAATGCGGCTGGTTGTCCGTATCTGTATGTGCTCTGCTAAGAGGGTGTGGAGGCCATCGGGGCTTTCAGGAAAATGTGTGAATTTTCCCAAATGGCCGGTCTATTACCCACCTCCTGATCAGTTTGGTACTTCCCTATTTTTTCACATTTTATACTTGAGATGTTGTCCTATCATATTGCCATGGCGCATTCAAGTGCAACTTAGGCTGAGATTTGGCAATTCAATTTTATCCAATATAATAACATTTCGTTTTATAGGTGCCGTTGAGGGCACTCAAGGCCACTTTGCAAACATAATTAAATGAAAACTTGCAGTACAATAACAGTCACAAGCTCACAGACGTGAAAACAATACTTGAAAAAATAAACATGCAAGGCAAAAAAAGTGAAAGACTTGCAGCACACTGACAGACAAGGCTTTAGTTGTTAGTAGAGACACACAAACTAAATGGCAAAAATGGCCCAGCACTGGCCACGATTCAGAAATATCACATCTTTATGTATGCAAAAGCAAGGTCTGATAACACAAACAGTGATTATGATTGAATGCAGCCAACCGAAGCGTTCGCAGGGGCAATCCCTCTGATAGAGCGAACTGATTCATCACTTTGACTGTCCACAATAGAGACTGTAATGGGCTTTATTCATAATTTTATTTTATGAAACACGGTGAAAGAGGTCATGGTGGCCATTAAGGGGATTAATGGCTCATGTTGGGTAAAGAAGATGCAATAAAGCCTGAAAAGTTAATGCTGCCATATGAGGACTGCTATCCCGATTGAGTGGGAGGGGCTACTGGAAACTAATAGACATAATTCAGCCAGGTAATGTCGTCTCACTCGGAACAAGATGGATAACATTTGGCAGTATTATTGGGCGTGTCGCGGCATGCCGGCACATTTACGCAAGTTATTTATGCTACTTAATGAAGGGCATAATGAAAATTGGACACAACGATAAATATGAGAAGGGAAAGCGTAATGTGGAGAGATAATCATTGATGCAGTTAAGGTGTCGTACACATGCAGTGTAACCCTGGCCTCTCTGACTTCCTCCGGTTCTTTTGACGAAGATTGTATTTTATTCCAAAGCAGCGCATTTAATCAGCCAAGAGGTTGTCAAGTGTAAATCCAGAAGTGTTGCACAAAGAGGTTGACTTTTGAAAGTATGTTAATGTCAAAGCAATGAAGTCTCGGGTCAATCGCTCACTGAGGGTATTGACAGCTATGGTTGCATTAGATTCTAACGGTATTTCTTTGATACCTGAAAGCTTTTGACGTGTGAGAGCACGAGAAATGTTGGCTCCCTTTATGGCAGTATTTTATGATCATTTGTATGAAAGTGACACTTGAATTATGGGTTTGGCACTTAAAACTGTATTTTTATTTCATTCATCTGATTAAGGTGTATATATATATATATATATAGAGAGAGAGAGAGAGAGAGTGAGAGGGAGAGAGAGAGAGAGAGAGAGAGAGAGAGAGAGAGAGAGAGAGAGAGAGAGAGAGAGAGAGAGAGAGAGAGAGAGAGAGAGTGGCCCGGTTGTCCAGTGGTTAGCGCATCAACCTCAAAGTGCACAGGTTCGATCCCGGCTCCGGCCTTCCTGTTTGGAGTTTGCATGTTCTCCCCGGGCCTGCGTGGGTTTTCTCCGGGTACTCCGGTTTCCTCCTACATTCCAAAAACATGCATGGCAGGCTGATTGAACACTCCAAATTGTCCCTAGATGTGAGTGTGAGCGCGGAATGTTGTTCATCTCTGTGTGGCCTGCGATTGGTTGGCAACCGGTTCAGGGTGTCCCCGCCTACTGCCCAAAGATATATATATATATATATATATATATATATATATATATATATATATATATATATATGTCTATACAGAGAGAGAGAGCGAGCTCAGATCACTCTCTGCAATTGTAGACTGCTGAGCATGATTTCCTGAGATGCAGGTCAGGCGCCACCGTAGCTTTCAATACTTTTTTTCGTGAATGTGAAACTGATAGGATGTTGAGGCTTTTTGATCAGCTGGCAAGTCGTCAAAATGCTTTGAATATGCCATAAAACGCACGGTGTGCGCATGCAGCACGTGTGTACTGTGTAAGATGCTAGCTCTACAAAATTCACGGGATGTGAACATTTTTTTTTTTATGGCGGGGGGTGAACTGCCGGCTCGCATTGATTATCCCCAGATTAAACAAAGTTTCATTGAGAAACGAAACAGATGACACAATTTAACCCTTTCAGGGACAGCGGTTACTACAGTGGACAGTTTATCATGTTACCAGGTTACAGGGTGCATGAAAGGGTTAAAGTGACCACTCGCAGTAATTGGAATGTAACTTTGGATGTGCAATTATGCAGAAAGTCCTTGAGACCTTTAAAGTGTCTAGTGCTGTGGAATATTAATCACTGACACCTGTTCCAATATGAAGAGAGCTGAAGCTCCAATGATCTGTGTGGTGATTCTCTCACACGGGGGTGTGCAAAATTTGTCAACATTTGCTCAGCCACAATGGTATGTGAGTCAACTGTTTAGGGAGTTGATGAGACAAGATGGAAGATGTTATTAGAGTGTCTGCTGGCCTTGGTGTGCATGGTTTGATTGTGCCTACCTGAGGGGAGGAGCCGGAAGTGGTGGTGGCTTAGATGTGGTGATCCAGGAGAATTTGCCGTGCCCTTGTTTTAGTTCTAGTTTTGGTTCAGGTCCTCGCATGTGTGTGCGTGTGCATATGTGTGTGTGTGTGAGAGAGAGAGAGAGAGAGAGAGAGAGAGAGAGAGAGAGAGAGAGAGAGAGAGAGAGAGAGAGAGAGAGAGAGAGAGAGAGAGAGAGAGAGAGAGAGAGAGAGAGAGAGAGAGAGAGAGAGAGAGAGAGAGAGAGAGAGAGAGAGAGAGAGAGAGAGAGAGAGAGAGAGAGAGAGTGGTTTTTGGAGCAGTAAAATGTGAAGGAACCCTCCCCACACCCATTCTGTGGAACTGAATGCCCCTCTCGGGTGTGCTTTTAGGCCCAACTGTCAGCACCCAGAAAACTTTTCCAAGAATCGTCCCTGCTTTTTACCACTGGCTTTCGTACTTCAGCCTGAAAAAAATTAAACCTTGTGAGCTGAGAGTAGCCTGACATTGTTGGGTCATGTTCATTGCACAGAAAATGTCATCATACAGTCTTAGTCCATGTTCAAAAAGTCAACTTTTTGCAGTTTTCTCTTCATTGTGTGTGACTAATACATGAATCTTAATGACAATATCCAGGCACGTAATGGAGGTGGGTGAATGTGAACAAGTTACTGCTCATCCACATTCGGATTGTTTGCCTTTGGCAGAGGGCTGCTGAGTATCATTCTAGTTGGTGTCCTCTTTGGTGTTTGCTCAGCCCTGGTGCTGAATGAGAACTACAATACCAAAAGCAGATTTGAAGAAGATGCTGGTAATGAATCCAGTGTGACTCTGTTCGGCAGTGACGTCAGGCATGAGCAAAGCGAGGTGCTCTGGGATCCATTAAAGCCATTTTCTTCAGTGAACTTTAGTCAACGTCTACAGAACTCAGTCAGGACATTTCTTTAAATAGTTCTTGCGCACAGTTGCACACAGGGGGAATCTGTCAAATGCAGTCTGGTCTCGTTGAACCATTGTGTGAAGAGTGGCTTGGATTGGAGACAAAATATGACATAAAATGTATCGTCGTTTGGAATCACTCACATTATCAGCCCTAACAAGAGACAAAGAGGAAGACAGACAATAAAGACAAAAATAAACATTCCTACAGATTGACACTAGTATTAGGTGCCGATATGTTCTACCATGTCCAAGCTGTCACGAAGTTTTGCATCAAAACAACAAAACAGCAACAGCCGTTTAACCCCAATCAGCATTACCGTATAGAAAGTGGATAGATGTTAAAACATAGATTGAATCACATCTCTCTGTTAAATATAAAATACAGTTGACAGGGCAACAAATTCATATTCATCATGGGCAGGGCAAACACTACAGTATCTTTCTTACTTTGCGGACACACACAGAAGCACATTTAACAGCAACCCTTTGCTTTCACTGCAGCTATGGACTTGAGTTATGGAGGCCTCGCCAGATTGTATCAAATGCTGAAAAGAACGGTGCCCCTCTTGAGGCCTTGTGCAGGCTGTGAGCCATCTGATTAAACACAACAACAGGGACAGACTCTTTGAACTTGTCAATGAAAGCAAGGAGAAGTCCACGATATAAAGTAAACTATATTTTAAATGGAAATATTAAATCGAAACCCTGAATGAACACATCTGCCAGTACTATCACGAAAGATCCCGAGTAAAGAACCGTTGGTAGTTCATCTTAATTCCATAAACTGTTGGGTTCAAAATAATATCAGATTTACATTTCATTTAGGGATTTTTTTGTGTGTTTTTATTTAGGGGTGATTTCAGCCATTGGTCTTAAAGAGTCAAACTGCTCTTTCCCCCGACCATGCACATTAAGAGATGTGCTACCGTTGGTGTGAGATACAATTTTTGCTCAGCGACATCTCAAACTTATTCTATGATAGCCGGTGGAGAAGCTGAAGGAGAGTGGGTAGACGCAATGAGTACTTTCGTCACCTCTGGGCAACAATATGAGACAGAACATTTATACACCCCTTACTTACCAGAGCCTCCAGTCAGAGGAAATGGAGGGTACGCACTTGCCATCATTCACGCGAGAAGGTTGTGTCTCCCCACAGGGAAGTGAGATGATTATTACTAGAAGTTTACGACAAGAAGAATGTGCTCCAAGTTTATCTATTCTCACAGCGGTCAGGGCTGAAAAGTCATTGGCGGCTAGTCAGTCCTTGACTTCGGGAGTCTTTTGTCTGTCTTCATTTTAATCAGAAGATGTCCCTCAATGTATTTTTGATGACAGATTTTTGGAGATATTTTGTTTTTGTTTTGTTTGGCTCAGTGGCCTTCTCCCAAACCAGAGGGTGGGGTTTTAATCCTTGGCCAGTGCAACCTTGTCAAAGTGTCCTTGAGTAAGATTCTGAGCCTCCAGTTGCTCCAGATGCTGCGCCATCAGGAGGTAAATAAGGAAACAGTGTAAAGCGCTTTGAGTACCAAAGGTAGAAAAGTGCTGTATAAGTGGCAGCCCTTTTTGGTTGCTATTATATTATTGTGATTATTGAAACCTGATGTGCTAAAGAAAAAACGGCAAATCAGAATCCGTGCAAATAAATAATCTCGAAAAGTTAACCCACATTTGAAAAATCTAGTCATCAGCGCTGCAGAGTTTGGAGGCTTTCCATTTTTCTAACCACTTGTCATATCTGAAGCTGAACCAAGCTGAGTTTGAGAGAGAGGTACACCTTGGACTGGCCATCAACGCTGTCATATGGGCAACCTGTCAGAGTGACAAAAAGCAGTAAACGCTGAAGGATGCTGAAATATGGCTCATGATCCTACAAACACTTGTGTTCTTTGGTCATTAGATCCATCTGACAGGACACTTCATTCCCTGGACCATGCACCTCCCAAAACACAGAAATTGTTGGAAAGCCAGTCTGGCACATCCAATTATTGTATAGGGCCTGCACACTTCACACATGTTTCATAAAACATTTCAGTTAAATGATCAACTTTGCAGTGAATCACTGTTTACATTAACTACTTCCATTTAACATGAAGGCAGTGCTGACTGAACAGATGCCAAGATTGGGGATAAGCTCAATATATCTTTGCAGTGGGAGTGTATTCCAATGACACATCCAAACATCCGAAAGGCTCTGAAGATTTCATAATCACATTAATGTTGTTGTTGTTGATGACAATGCATGACGGGTTGTTGAAGTTTCCCTTCGACCAGTTTCAAGTAAATACACAGTGTTTGTCTTTTTTTTTTAAACAATTTCAAGAAAAACGACAAGAAACGATTATTCTCATTCGTCTCATAGGAGTGTTATGATTGAGTGGTCGTTTCCTCAACCTAGAGATTTTGGGCTTGATCCCCTGCCCTTGAAGTGTCCTTGGGCAAGGTACTGAGTCCCCACCCGGTTGCTCCCGATGCTGCATCAGCAGTGCATCAATGTCAAATCAGCGCGAAGCGCTTTGAGTGTCTCAATGAGGTAGAAAGGCGCCGTACAAGTAAATAACCATTGATCGTATGGAAATCTAAATGAATGACAGCTCTTTAACGAAAAGAAATGAAATAAAAAATTTTGAAGCACTAACATCAATTCACATTTTAAAATGCGCTGATTTTTAATTTTTAATTTTTTTGCTATCAACATCATCCCTACAATTAAGATTATTTTTATCGACGGTTGATGGCATGCAGCCTGCACTGAATAGAATAAATATAATACCGTAAACGTTAATTTGTAATCATTATTGTTATTTGGTTGTTATTAACAAAGCGAGACTTACTCATCCCATTTGAGTACAAGAAGTCAGGCAGAGACAGAAAACAAAACACATTTGATTATATTTTGCCGGTGACGTGAAAGTAACTACCATAAAAAATAAAAAATAAGGTTAATTCTGAAATACACAATTTAGTTAAAAGGAACATTTTCTTCAATTTGTCATCAGCTAGTTCCTGCGGAAGGCTGGTAAGGTGGGCCTTCGGCCCACAAAAGTGTTGTTGCTTGGTTCAACTTTTTGTTCATCTTCATTGCTTATCGCGAAAATAAAGAGATGTTTAGCTCTACTAAATAACTAACAATTTCATTGGAATGCTTGTGGGTAGACAACATTTTTTCGCTAAGATGCCCGCGCGATCGTAGTGAGCCACTGCCTGAGCGGCGCAGTTGCGGCGCGCAGTGGCGGCGCGCAGCGGCGCGGTGAAGTAGGTACGTTTTGAAAAGGGACAGACGGAAGGACAGACCGCGTGCGGGACGACGCGCAATATATATATATATATATATATATATATATATATATATATATATATATAGATAAGGGAGGCCCGGTAGTCTAGTGGTTAGCACGTCGGCTTCACAGTGCAGAGGTACCGGGTTCGATTCCAGCTCCGGCGTCCCTATGTGGAGTTTGCATGTTCTCACCAGGCCTGCGTGGGTTTTCTCCGGGTGCTCCGGTTTCCTCCCACATTCCAAAAACATGCGTGGCAGGCTGATTGAACACTCTAAATTGTCCCTAGGTGTGAGTGTGAGTGCGAATGGGTGTTCGTTTCTGTGTGCCCTGCGATTGGCTGGCAACCGATTCAGGGTGTCCCCCGCCTACTGCCCGAAGACAGATGGGATAGACTCCAGCACCCGCTGCGACCCTAGTGAGGATCAAGCGGCTCGGAAGATGAATGAATGAATGAATGAATGAATGAATGAATATATATATATATCTTCGTCTCACCCCCCCTCGGGTGGTGTCCGTCCCTCATTCAGCTCGGGTCCTCTCCCAGAGGCCAGGAAGCTTGAGGGTTCTGCGCAGTATCCTTGCTGTTCCCAGCACTGCACATTTCTGGACTGAGATGTCCGATGTTGTTCCCGGGATCTGTTGCAACCACTCCTCTAGTTTGGGGGTCACTGCCCCGAGTGCTCCGACCACCACAGGTACGACTGTCACCTTTACC
Source organism: Hippocampus zosterae (assembly GCF_025434085.1). Taxonomy (NCBI): domain Eukaryota; kingdom Metazoa; phylum Chordata; class Actinopteri; order Syngnathiformes; family Syngnathidae; genus Hippocampus; species Hippocampus zosterae. The sequence continues at coordinate 12,752,946 of NC_067451.1, forward strand.
TTCCAGGCTCTCTCCAGCTCCTCTCTGAGCCTTTGGTATTTCTCGAGTTTCTCGTGTTCCTTCTTTCTGATGTTTCCATCACTTGGGACCGCCACATCCACTACAACGGCTTTCCTTATCCCTTTATCTATGATCACGATATCTGGTTGGTTCACCATTACCATCTTGTCAGTCTGGATCTGGAAGTCCCACAGGATCTTCGCGCTGTAATTCTCCAATATATATATATATATATATATATATATATATATATATATATATATATATATATATATATATATATATATATATATATATATATATATATACAGTGTATATATATACAATATATAACAACAGATGTGTGCCACATAAATCGCATCTTGAAAGCTGCTTCAGGGAAGAAAAAAAATCCATCTTTATCAAATCTGTGAATTACACTTCTCATAGCCAGCTTGCTGAGAAATCCTGCCGTAGTTACGGTGAACCTATGCCCATCTCTCGGCTGAAGTAGTGGTCATCTCTTTTTGACCAGAAAACACAAGCTGACAGTGTTTGTCAAGGCCTGTGGTCTCCTAACAACAGCGGCTGTGATGTCAAAAGCCTGTCAATGGGTCAAAGCACAGCTGCAGCAGGTGGCACTGTTGCTCTTCCCAAGGCGCCGTCTTCAACCTTTTTGCTCTGCGCCCATTTCCACCAACCACTGATTCATCCTTATATCAAATGTTGGGCAGACTTCGGCTATTCACCCTTGTCTGCCTTGGCTCTCCACCTTTTTTCCCCCCAGATAGATTCCTGGACAAATGCACCGCGCGTGGAGAATGACCCGGGTCTTTATAACGTGCTAGAAAAATAGCAGAACGTGCCGCTCTCAGTTTTGTTTTTTGGAGGAGATGGGTCCTGCGGGGTGGATTGAAAGGTCACTGAGGTTGGAGTCCCCCAGGCATTGGAATCAGGTCTTGCTGCAACTCAAATTAATTATGGCCAGGAGGGCAAGACAAGCAAATCCACACACGGAATCTCTCACATGAACGGAATATGACAGCATATATTTCAGATTTGCTCAAATATCGCTAACATTGTGTGATTTTGCATACATATATGATTGGATTTTTTTCCACAAAGAAAAATTTACTGAGTGGATCTCTCATCAATTTTGTGCAGATTGAAACATTATATATGTACTGTTCTGCTATAGGTTCTCATTATAATAAACATGTTATTTTTATTCATTTAGACCACTTGAGTTCTGGCCAATCGTGATGCCGTATGTATCTTATTCTTAGCATCCAAGATCCTTTGAGTGACTTATGGGTGCGACTTCCCAAAACCTGTGTTTTGTTTACATGCTAACGGTTCGTGACATTGTTCAGTATGAGCATGACAGACCTAAAACCATGTCGGAAAACAGGTAGTTGCATCTTAAAAGAGAAAACATGACAATCTGTTTCCTTCTAATGATGTGGGGTTGAAGGATGACATGAAAAAAGTGTCCAGACATAACTAACGGTCACATTTAGGCAATGAACAATCTTAAATGCGCTCAGTCGTATCAGTACTTAGTGCACTAATAAGGTCGCCTGCGGTTTGTTGAAAGAGGCGTGATACAGTCGAGCCCAGGCAAACACTTGAAGTCCCTTATCAGAGAGCCTCGATTTTACTTTCAACATCAGCTGAAATATAAACAGCGGGGTGTTGGTGTGGTGCAGGTCAAGGAAAGGAAAAGTAAAAGCAAAATAAATATTTTGCATTGAGATGACTCTTAAAAGTGCAATTTATTAAAAAGTTACCAAACGTAAAGCGTGAACCCGCTTATGCATGCTGCTTTTATTTCATACATACATTGAACTGCAAATGTAAATATTTTCAATTGAGAGGTGAAGAATGCATTCAGACGGTGAAAGATAACATCATGAATTGATGTGGAATGAAGGCTGAAGCGAAAAGGATGACGCACATTCATTTTAAATGTCAGAAAACGGACCATATTCAAGAAGGCTGATTCATCACCATCAGCATCTGATCCCAAAAGAGTTATCTTCGGAAGACTTTGTCCACAAACTCCACAAGGAGCACGCAGAATTTAAAACTCATCCTTTCATCTATGAGGGTAGCACTATATCAGCACGAGACGAATGCCCCCCCCCCCCCCCCACACCTTCAACATTGCTCCAATTAGATGTAGGTCATAAGTCTTCTCAGGGCCAATGTGATCCATAGCTACCCCATGCATTTCACAAGTGATGGATGGTCCTCTTGAATAAGTGTGATCCTCCATCTCCGGGTCTGACCACTGTGTTAGGCCGTTAGAGGATGACTTTACTTCTGCACACAGTTCCTCACACTGATCCACTCATCTTGCTCATCTGAGGATAGCTATAGAGTTGAACATTTTCAAGACAAGAGTCATTTAAGGTTTCCCTACCATTCCTCCACTTTTATTACAAGCCCCGTTAATCTTCCAACAACCCCAACTGTTCCCACTGGTAAACACATTACCTAGTATGTGGTCCATAAACTAAGGGAAAACGTGACACATCATGACAGATACCAGATTAAATCCAGATTCAGATTAAAATACTGAATTCCATCTGTACTGTATGTTGCACATACTGCACATTTGACAATAAAATTGTACTTGATTTGACTTGACTTGAATTCTTGAACATTTTTTTACTATGGGTATAGTGTTGTCGTGCAGTGTGTTTGGAAAAACAGCGACTCAACACCAGTTGTCACTGTAGCCATTGAAGACAAGGGAAATGTAATTTTGATTATTTTCTTCCACAATTCTTCAAACTGAAAATAAGATATAAACATGCGGTGCGCCACATATTTGAAAACAGTTTTAAAATAGGCCATTCATTGAATGTGCGCCTTATAGTCCGGAGCGCCTTATCGTGAGAAAAATACGATCGTTGAATGTCAGTGGGCAAGTAATCCCCTGCGTCATGTAAAAGAGGTGATGTGCGCCCAGGATTCTATTTTAGAATCCTTCCAAACATCACCCTTTCACTTTATTATACTGCTTTAACTTACAATGAAGCACATCTATAAAGAACAAACCCCAGTGCTGAACCAACACGTTTAAGAGAACATTGTAGGGCTCATCACAAGCTTATATTTACAGACAAAATATCGACTTTAATAGTCCCACAAGGGAAAAAAAAATAAGGCCATTGTGTGCATATTTTAAATTGGGGTCTGGTGTTTTAGAAAGGCCAATATATGAGCTGTGATTGGCTGTAGAGAGGGCATGGAGAAGCTTCCAGGGCAGTGTTTACAAACGGAAGAAGAGGCGAAAGTAAGCCAAATTAGAAACAATTGCAAGTTTCAGTGTATGCATAAATAACAGCATGACTGTCAATTAGTCAATGATGAGTAAAACCGGGCTGACCTGAGTATGCAAGTCAGTCTTTGATCATCATTTGGTGTAAAATATCATGATCTTTGACAACTCCCAGATCATGACAGACTGACAAAAATACCTGATTAAAAATGATTGACCAACAAAAAAGGATGACCAATATGAATATGTTAACCTTGAGTTTAGAATTTTGCTCAATGTGCTGAGCAAGCGAAAAAGACTGACTTGACTTCAATAATGCTAAGTTCTCAAACTCATACCGATGCAGAGTACATATTTTCCTAATCGATTTGGGTGCAAATCCTCCACTGAAGGCAAACAAGACTTACCTATTCATGGGGGCATGCGGGCATCTCTCTATGTTAATAATGCCGTCGTCAGACAAGCTCAGACTATAATGAGGATTCACAGATTCAAATCACAATCTACATATTTCAAAAAGCCACCCGTATCTTGCAGCTTATGCAGTGCTGCAGTTTCCACTTCATCTCTGACATGGGACGACCTTTTGACCCCCAAACACCTCAAGAAGGAAGCTTTGTCACTGCTCCCATCACGTGACTTGATTTTGACTGACCCTTGGTCTCAGAATGCATAAAGCCATGGTTCACAGAAGAGATGTTACCCATTCATGGCCTGACAGAAAAACATCTTGACGGGAAAATGTCCATGTTGAAATCTACAATGACTGTGTACGTCCAAAGTGTGAAGCAAGTAGCTTTAAAGTGCTACTTTATTATGCAGCCTTCCTCTCTTTAGAAAATTCTTGGAGGAGTATTCAAACATTAACACTATTCTGTTAAGGTTATGCAATAGAATTACATGCACCAGAAGACATGCACCAAATCGAGGCAGGAGATAAAAAAACAAAAAACAAAAAAACAACCTGACTGAGAGCTTATCTTTTGCAAAAGGGGAGACAGTCCCTTCCAGCGCACGAAAGGCATCCAGCGTCCTGTTTCCCTTCAGCTCATTTTATTAACATAAGAGAGGCGGTCCTAATATGGGGTGGTTGAATTGGCCTATGTCAAAGCAGTTTACAGCCAGCAATGTGTTTTTTTTTAAAATGATACATACAATCATTCCATCATATCCTTTACCCACATTAGATTGCCTTCATCCCGCTCACCCAGCGCCCCTGCCCAAAGGTTGCAATTTATTGTCTCTGTGTCATTTTCTCCCATTTTCAAGACTCCACAAAAGTCAATTAATTTGTCAGATGAATGATTACCCCAGCGATTTATCCATCCATCCATTTTCAGAAGGTGGGCATGCTGGAGCATATACCAGCTGTCGTCAGGCGGCATGCCGGGTAAACCCTGAACTGGTCACCAGCCAGTTGCAGGACACACGTAGACATAGACATACATGCATACACACTCACAATCACGCCTATGGACAATTTAATGTTCAATACTCTTTCTTTATGAACTCTGACTGTAAATTTCCCCATTGGACAAATAAGGGATATCTTAATCTTAATAAAAGCTACCATATATTTTTAGGGAATGTGGGAGGAAACTGGTGTACCGGAGAAAAGCCATGCTGGCAGGTGGAGAATAGGCAAAATCCACACATGAAGGCCAGAGGCCGGATTTGAACCCACAACCTTTGCACCTTGAGATTGTCCATTGTCCACCGTGCAGCTCCAATTGTTCTGTACAACAAATACAATATTATATTGCTAAAATGTTAAAATTGACAATCTGCAGCACATCCGCCGTGTTTTTGGAGAACTTTCCATTTTTTGGAGTGTAAAGCAGCTGGAGTATAAGAAGTGTATTGGAATGCGAATGAATTCTGTAACGTGGTCGATAAAGTGTTTAACTTTTTGCCCTGTATTTAGTTTGCATTAAGGGCAAATTCCACCTGCAATTTGCTTGATAAATGTTCAATTCAAATGAAACAAATGTGAATGGCAGTCTATTTAGCCAGCCCATTTCTTTATATTAAACAGTAAGTGTTTATTTCAAGGAGAGCTAGTTAACACACTCTCCCTCTGGTCTGATCCCAGCACACACCTTCCCAGAAAATGCGCCCCGTCCCCCCATTACCCCCCCCCCCCCCCCGCCCCCAAAAAAACCCCAAAACAAAACCAAAAAAGGAGCTTGAGATAGGATCGCTTTTATAATCTATTATATGCTAACATGAAACTAGAAGATTCAGCTAAAACTTTAATATGTATATGTACCTTGGCACCACATGATCCACTGCTTCCACTTAATTGCAATTTATTAATTTGTTTTTGTTCCAACATCTTTTGCCTTATTTATGGTTTTGCTATACTCTCCGCATTTACTTCAAGCTTTGTTTAGAAAGAATGAACTTGTAGGTTATAGCATCCAAATCACATGTAAACAAGGTTTTGCTCAAAACATTTAGTAGTTTTCTAGTTTCTAGTTTTCTACTGTTTATTTCTAAATATGGTTAGATCTCGTTTCAAGCAGCAGTTTGTGCTGAATAATTGGTTTGTGGCTTTGAGGGTGAGTTTGTTTAAATGTTTGGATCGAATAGTGCCTGGGGTGTGTTTACCTGTGAAGGCCCACTCCTCCCACTACCCCCTTTTCTTCCTCTTCACCATTCACTACCTCGCTCCTTCTCTCTAATCAGTCCAATGAAGGATATCCTGTGCAGTCCCAAGCCAATGCTTTGCAACAAAGGATTAAACAGTCTGCCCATGCACGCGCACACCTTGTCTGCTGCAAGAGATGCTAGGCGATGGGAAATAGCCAGAGACAGACACACAATAATGGAGGGTTCAAACGGCAGACTGCAAATGTAAACAGGTCTTATAAAAATTCCTTCCCCTTATGATAACTTGCAGCATTTTTTTCTGCCACTATGTAAACTATATTCTGCTACCAAACAAATGTGAGTGGCTGTGTGAAATATTCCGCATTGATGAATCAGCACATGTATCAGCTAACGGCGCTGGGAGTAATTACCTCTTCTTGACATGTATATCCAGTACCATATTTTCCACATTAGAAGGTGCTTTGGAGTATAAGGCGCACCTTCAATGAATGGCCTATTTTAAAATTGTTTTCATACATAGGGCACGCACTGCATCATCAGGCACACAGAATAGAAGCTCCAATAGTGGCTGCGGTTGCTTTTTACATCCACTAGATGAAGCTATGCTGAAGGGAATACAATACAATATTATACAACTTTATTTAGCTAGAGCCTTTACAACCGCTGCAGCTGTAACAAATCACTTTACAAAACATTTAAAATACTATGTCCAAGAAATTTAAATATTGACCCATATGTAGAGTCATAAGGATGTAGCATGAAGCATGGAATGAAATCCATAAAAATACAGAGTTTATTCCTTGCCAAAGCGTGAGAATTGGTCACAAACATGGACATGGAACATATAAATACAAATGGCATGACAAAACAATTAATGAAAGACAAAGATTTTGAAGACAATTGATTCAACAAAAAGGCACACAAACCACCTGGGCTCACATTCACAAGGGGCTAAATATCCTTACAAGTTTTGCTTGTCTCCTTCTTTCTTCGTTTAGTCAGCAGTTAACTATACTTTTGGTGTTATCTTTGTTTCATAATGTTGCACAGAGCTTGCAAAGTAGTTGTTAGTTTGAGTGTGTTTTGACGAATTCACATGTCAATTTGTATCGGGCAGAAACCTTTTACATGACAATTGGTTCCTGCTCATAATCACCACTAGATGAAATAGGAACACTAACAGGGAAACAACTCATTGGGGGAAATAAAGAAACTGTAATACCACATATAAGGCGCACCGGATTGTAAGAAAATTTAATGCTTTTAGGTGCGCCTTATAGCATGAAAAATACGGTACATGTCCAGCTGTGTTTCAGTGTGGGAGAAAGTGATGGATTAAGGCATGATGCATTTGTATCCATGAGAAGAATTCGAAGCAAATGTGAGAGCATGGCACGGAGAGCAACAGCTGGCTCAACGGCATTTCCTATTCTAGTGGTGTTGTACGGAGACGGTTTGCTCATCTACAAATGGGAAGCAAGGTGCCGAGTCAGAAACATTAGCGGTTAGTTTTGTTGATGTCAGGCATGTTTTTATTTACGCCAAACGGGAAATTACACCACTTAAGATGTTTGCCAAACTACAAAGCTTCTGATTTTCTTACCTCTGAGAAGCACTTAGAGGTCTCCAAAAACAATGGACCATAACAATTCACACTCCTACGGTGCAGTATCTGACCCCCCAGCCCCCCCCCCCCCCCCCAAAAAAAAATCATGCTTTACCTGCAATGCTTTTTAGAAGTTTGTGCAGCAGAAATTACTTGACAGAATGCAATAAACAACGAATGCATTGTCATTAGATGCACCAAAAGTTAGTTTGTACAAGGTTTTTTTTTTCAATACCTGTACTAGAATTACATTGTTGTATTACATTTCTTAGAGAGCATGATGAAATGCAGTTATTTAAATATTATCGTACATCATCGTAATTTCATTCAGCCATTTAAAAAATATATTTTTTTAAAATTATTTTTTAACACTTATCTTGGCTTCTCTCAAAAGACTTGAGGCGAGAGAGAGAGTAAACTCTGTACTGCAGAGAATTTACAATAGATATAATGTATTTACATTCGCTCCTTCAGGAAATGTCACTTTTCCAAATGACTTATCATAACATTTTTGGAGTATAGAAGTCCGATTTCCTGGAGAAAACCTGCAAGCAAGGGGAGAACTCAGACAGAATGAATGTGAAGGTGGCCAAATACGCCAGCCCCAATTCCACAGCAGCATTTTCAAGTCATTACAATAAATAAAAATACACGACATATCGTCTTCAATTGCTAGTTGTGTATGTAATTAATTAGCATTAAGATTTCAGTTTGCGCAAGAAATTGGATGAAATGAACAATTGCTAAATCTCTTCCCCCACCTTACCCTCAGTTGTACAAAAAATATGCAATAAAGACTAATTCTGAACTCAAATGACTATTTCATCATGACATAATTGATATTTGAGAAAAACAATGATGCATTTAAAGTTCTGATGACGTGAACCCTTTCAGGGACAGCTGTTTATACAGTGAACAGGTTATCATGTTATCAGGTTAAAGGGTGCATGAAAGGGTTAATTTTGTTCAATTAAAGTCCACTCAATTCACTTTCATAACCACACAGTGTATTGTGTGCCACTCCTTCGCTTCGCTCGTGCTTCTGAATGTAAAACAGTTACAATCCACCTTTCGCACAACCTTGACAACCACGACACTTCTGTCTAAATCAGACTCTTTTATGACCTGGCAGCGTATCCAGACATGAGACTGAATAAAAGGACGTGATGTTTTATAAGCTGGAGAGGAATAGCGCCATGGTGCACCATGTCGTCCGGTGGCTGCCTACAGATTTACAGTTGATGGAGTTATTAAAACAAAGTGACTGGTCTGCCACGTGCGACGACTGTTACATCTTCTTGACACAGATGATAAAGCACAGTGCCTCTGCACTGGATTGGTCACACCTCTCAAAAGCTCCCACTTCAGCAAAGGTTTAAGAAGTTGTTTGAGAGTAGAACCTCAGTTTGATCAGGTTGGTGAATAATTTGGTTCACAAACTACGTTTTTGTAGAAAATATGACTTGAGTTGAAACACCATTTTCATAATCAAGAATAGTCTTGACATAGTCTGAAAAGCTTCAGTTCTGTTTTTTTTTCTCGCACAGCGTAAACCTCATTGGCTAACTGTTTTGAGAAATCGTTTTCGATAGCTTTGGTCATTACAGCAGCCTTTATTTCATCATGTTACATTTGACCACAAGGTATGTTACAAGTGACTCAGGCCATGGGGTCAGTTGTAACATTTCACTCCTTGTATTTGAGATTCAGTCATGTATTTTCTATTGGCGCTGCACAGGTATTTTCCATGCTGTTTATTACTAGCCACTTGAAACTAGTTTGCATTGCAGTTGGAACACACTTGAACAAAAGAGCTGAAAGTTAGAAACACAAATGCCAAAAATTGTTTCGGTTGACTTTACTGGAGCTGTCAAGTGTAGTATTTATTACTCTTGAAAATTGAGGAGTTGGGGTTCTAGCCCAAGAACCATTTCTAAACAAAAATGTGGGATACCACACCATCATCCTGGATCATAGATTAAAAAAAAAAACATTAGTGAGGGTGTATCACCGGGTATGATTTGTTTTAAATAACCTCAACATCATTTAAAAACACACTCCAAGGCGCCTTTTGCTGTACCCACAGAGACACACTGGTAGCTAGGATTACGGAAGAAAGCAAATCATAGGATTAGTCTTGTAAGGTTAATGGGCCGGTGTCTTGAAGGCAGCCATTTTATTTGTTTTCTTTTGTCTTGACTGTGTCTTTTCATTTTCTTTCGGTTCTTTCTAGACACCCTGTTGGGAGCGACCGGAGAGTGATATCTTGTTTGGCTTTTTACAGCACCACTTGGAGAGGAAAATGAAAAGCGATGGTGATAACATGAAGACTCACACATTCACGTACACCTCCTGCCGCCCTGTCCGCCCCACACTGTTTGTGGACAATTCAGCTCTGGCAATTTAAGGTCACATTAAACGAGAAGGAAAAGCCTGAAATTGGGACATGTGGTAAAAGGGAGAGTTGGGTCAGTTTTTCCAAGTGATTGGTGGAATAGTGGGGGGCAGATGTAATTTTCACAGAGTGATAGGGAAGTTACGTCATTTTCAGGGTGCCATTTGTATTTTATCTTGCGAGTTTTCTCTGCATGCGTGTTCGAACAACGGAGAAGCCAAAGCCGTATTCCGTGCAGAGGGGTTTAGTCATCAATTCGAGAGACCCCAAAAAAGAAAGATTCAGATGTTTCTTCACAACAAAATTGATGTAACTTTTCATTTGGTCTGCACATTCTCAAAATAAAAATCAGTTTGGGCTTAGATTAGTCATACAACGCTTTCTTTTTTTCCCCTGACTATGATTCATAAGACTTCATTTTAGGTGTTTTTCATTTTCACATCTTAGTTATAAAACACAGAACTAATATGTGGGATCTCCTGTGAGTAATCTTCTAAAAGTAGTTGTCGAACTAGACCACCTGATATGTGAGGCAGAATAACATTGGTGATGCATTACGGTCTGTCTGGCCTGTCTTTGTAGACAATTAGTGTGACAGATAAATTAAATAATACGAGGCCATATTCTCCAGGAGATGGATTCCTCCTGCCTCAGCTTATATCAATTTATGAGGTGTGATGGGTCTTTTCAGATTAGAATTAGGAAATACATTAAACATTTATGTCTCGATAATTGCAAGTTTTAATTGCAGTTTTCTCAAAGTGAGACAAGGACTTTTTGTTTTTAATTGAAGTTTGATTATATACTTTATTACCAATGTTACAGACGAAAAATCACAATGACAAACTGCTTTTTGAAAACTAATAACACAGCCTTTGCATGGTGGTTCCTACGAAGTGCAAAACAAAGAACCAACACACACAAAAAAATGAAACCAAGCACCTCCTCAAAAAAACTGACCAAAAAAAATAGAAACACAATAAACGAAACACAGCATCAAATCAAATAAGATAAGATAAGATACGATAAGATATCATTTATTCGTCCCACACTGGGGAAATTTACAGCCTCCAGCAGCAAGAATGTATGTAGAAAGAAGAAAGGAGAAAGAGAAAAAAAAACACTAATCAAAATTTATCACTAAACAAAAAACACAAAAAGCCATTTGCAACAGCAAATCAAAAGAACACAATCACATGGTTAAACACAGTGACAGAAGTGGTGTTGGAGGGGAAGGGGGTAGGGCACGGGAAATCTGACTCATGGCTGATTGGATGAGAGCGACTTGAATGGATGTACATAGCATTTGCCATTGTCAACTGTCTTGGGCAGAACGCATTGACAAAAATTCTAACAGTCACACCGCATGCCTTATGTTACTGAACACATTGTGGGTCAGGTAGTGGAAATTTGAATTTTACATACTATATATTGTTAATGTAATCTAATTACATACTCATTTTATTTGTCATTTGAGTATTTCATATAAAATAATTACATTTTCTGCCATTGGCTCAGCCGGTTCAGGGTTTCTCCTGCCTACTGCCCGAAGACGGCTGGGATGGGCTCCAGCACACCCCCCGCGACCCATGTGGGGATAAACGAATTGGAAAGTGGATGGATGGATAATTTTTGTATCATCAGATTCAACTTGTTTCTGTGACCTTTGTGGGTAGCCTACTAATGAATATGACCAGAATGGATGAATGATTGGACAGAAACTGCCGAAAATCCACTTGCTGTTGCTGTCATTCATGTTAGATACCGACCGGTACATATTTTGATCCAGCAGCAAATAGCATATCACATGCAATATTGGATATTCATTTTTTTCTGTAATTAAAAAATGTCTGAGATTCCTTGCACCAAATTTGATGATGCTTTTGTTGGTAGGATGTACATGGGGGGATTGACGCTGGCGCTGATCTTGCCATTTGACCTTGACATTTTGAGCCCAAACCATTTGTTTTCACGACTATTCGACGCATCGTACTAATGGCCGCAGTCTCATTAATGCGTGACATTTCTGTATTTTACACATACACAGGACGCATCGTACGAATAGCCGCAGTTTTACAGTGGTAAAACATACGCCAGCTTAAACATACGGCATGCATGCGCGCACTCTAACACGTTAGCTTGAAGCATACGGTAGCATGCCAAAACATACAAATAAGATAAAAACACGTTTTTAAAAAGGCAACGAAAGCAGAACTGAGTTCGGGTGTATTTTATTTAGCCATCGTACAATGTTCTCACGTTTTTCGATCAATCATCACCTAGAAATCCATCAAAGTCCTCATCCTCTGTATCAGAAGCAGAGGACTGCACATCTCAGTTGTCATTGAATGCATCACATGCTAGTGTGAGTTGCTACGCATTGCCGAGCGGAAAGAAGGAGTAGCAACAGCAAAGTCAACATTTCTCTCGTGTGAAGCTTTCCCACATTTGAAAGTAAAGAACAGAGCGAAACATGGTGGCAGCGCGTGTGTGTGTAGAAAGAATTGAACAATTGTGCAAGTACCGTAATCCATCAAAAACGCCGCGTTCCCTCTCGTTGTTGCGTATTGTGGCGTAACTCGCCCAGCGCTGCCTCTCACTCTTTGTAAAGTTGTGTTTGCCATCGATCATTGTTCCCATGCTGTTCGCAACTTTACTTTGAACGCCCGGTTGATGCCAATGTCCAGCGGTTGGAGTTCTTTAGTCAAGCCTCCGGGAATAACGGCAAGCTCAGAGTTCATTTGCTTGACTTGATTTTTCACCGCTGCTGTGAGATGGTCACGCATGCCAAAAGCATAACCGGTGGCTTTAAGTTTTAACTGAGCTTCGTAGGCATGTCTCTTTGTCGAATTTATTTTCAGGGGTTCTTAGAAACCAAAACCGGAGTTGTTTTGCAACAATGCACATTGCCACACGCTATACAAGTGTTGGTACTGGCTTGAGGCGTCCACTTACACGCCCACCCTTCACCATTGGCGGACTAGCTTGTCTGTCCTCTCTCTCCCTCTCTCTCTCTCTCTCTCTCTCTCTCTCTCTCTCTCTCTCTCTCTCTCCCTCTCCATATATGTATGTATACACGCCCACCCTTCCCTGATTGGCCGACTTCTTTCACAGTCACTTCCGCCTTTTCTCTATATAAACAGCGTGTCGGCAGTCAATCAGATTTTGGAACTCAGCGCATATAAAGGACGCTCCGCACCATAAGGCGTACTGTCCATTTTGGAGAAAATTTAAGACTTTTAATGGCGCCTTATAGTCGTGAAAATACGGTCTGGAATGTGAGACAATAAAAGACAAAACACCAAGCAAAGAGTTATCTTGCTTCTTGAATTAAAAAAGGATGTCTAATTTATAGGAAAAAAAAAAGATTTCACCTTGAAGGCCACAACAAGGCTCAACTTGATCCGAAATATTAATTGCGCGTTCTTCAGTGGATGATTTTTGCGATTAGTTATTTCGCCTCTGTATTTTTAAATGTGAAAATGTTAGTCTGTCGAAGAGCTTCCTTGCCCTTTTCAGCTGCATCATGATGTCGAACTTTTAATCAAAGTCAGAAGCAGAGGCGAATGTCACGTTTAATTGCTTCATCTTCAGTAAAACTGAGTGGCGGTACTGAATTAATTCAAGACAAGCCAATTATGTCATGTGTTGACAACAAACACAGCAGGATAGGTGCTCATTTTTAAATTCCATAATTTTTCTTTCCCCATTTCATGCACTCTACACACATTCAATAGCTCTGATATGATTTGTAGCATTAGCAGCGATCCTCAATGAAACATTTAATAGGTCCAATTGTGGGCAATTTTTACATGTTTGTTTCTATCATATATTTTGATTGTGTTCAAAATAACTCTAAATAACATGATGCACACCTATTGTGAAATGAAATAGAAAGATACACTTCTGTACGATTCCAACAATATGAACTGTTCATCTTCACATTAAACTGGAAGGACAACCCCCCACCCAAAAAAAAAAAAAACCATAAAAAAAACAATAATGGAATAAAGTTTGAATTTGAAGTGGCAAAGTGGCCACCTCGCAGTTCTAACATTCGGCACATTTTATTGAGATTTCCCCAGAAACTGGATTCCTCCCACATTGCAAAACAAGTGCATATTGTGTTTATTGAAGACTTTAAATTGTTCTTCGGTGCCAATGTGACCGTAATTGGTTGTTTGTCAAGTAGTACATTGCAATTGGCCTTGCAACCAGCCCAAGGGGTACACAGCTTCCCACACAAAGCCAGCCAGATAAGCAGGATAGAAAATGGATGGGTGGAAGTTTGAATTGAAAAATATTGTGCTTTCAACAAGGAGTCCGAGATTAACAAATAAATATCTACCCTGCCTGACAAATAATTAAAAAAAGGTACACAGAATGTGTGTGTGAATTCTGATTTACGACATTCTTTAATTATTTATTTTTTGGGGAGAAATATTGGGTCTGTCTGATGAAAATCCTCCACATTTACATTCTTTATGTTCTCCTGCGGCCCGTGGTCGACTGGTTCGTACTTCGTCCTCACAGTGTGGAGGTGCAGGGTTCGATTCAAGCTACGGTCTTGCTGTGTGGAGTTTGAATGTTAACTGAAGACTCGAAATTCTCCATAAGTGTGAATGTGAACGATTGTTGTTCCATATGTGCCCCGCAATGGGCCAAGGATGTACGCCAGCGCTCAGATGGGACAGGCTCCAACCCACTGTCACAACAGTTGCTCCAGAAAAAGGACGGGATGGATAACCAGAAAAGCCGTGCATTTTAAATTGCAGGCATTTGTCAAAATATTTTTTCAAGGTCTGGGTCCATCTGTTGTTCAGCATGTACTGTTATAAAATGAGTGGGATGGCAGATAATTGAAGGAGATTTGTCATTAGCGCAGATAATTCGGTATTGTGAACCCCTCGTGGCTAATCAATGATATGATCCAATTGTCAAATATATTAACGCATACTTTAGGTCAAGCCCCTATTAAATGAGTCACTGTGACCGCACTAAGTTTATTTGTGTCTTCACTTCAAGTTAATTCAACGCACATTGTTTGATTCCACAATTGACCTGCTTGCCCTTGTGAATCGCAGGAGGGCTTTTAATTTCTTGATTTAAGGTTACCTCCAAGTATGAAACACATTATAGAACACCCGTGGGGTAGTCACCCTACAAGCTGATTGATTGGCTGTGTGATGTGATACAGTATTACATATTTGTAAGAGTGACGTATGTTGGAACAAAAGGACAATGTCAGTCTTTCTGTGATGTTTTTCTTTAGATTACATTTGGCTTTGTTCCCCCATGTCCCTTTTTGTCTTCCGCTGTTCTGGTCATCCGGGTGGGTCCCTTGTGTTTAACCAATCAGCTCCCTCAACCCTTTGTTTCTTGTCCAGGTGTTTCTCGTTGTCTCATCACTCTGCTTGTATTTAGTTCCCTGGCTTTCATCAGTCTTTGTTGGATCATTGTATGTATCTGTGTGCTCCTGTTACGTTTTGTTTCTGTTATAGGTGTTCGTTTGGTTTTCTGGACTTTGTTTATATACTTGAGTTAGTTTCTGTAGTTTACCCTGCAAGGTTTTTTTTTATTAAATATATTTTGTGTTCAGCCCTCCTGCCTCCGTGCTTTTTGGGGTCCTCGACCGACCACCTTGCAAACTTGACACTTCCAGACATAGGCTAAAATAGTTTGGGAATTTTCATTGCGGTGAATGTTTAGTTTCAGCAAAATGTTTAGTTTTTGTTCAGTTTTTATTAATTTTTGTGTATGTTTTGGTTGTTTTTTTTGTGTATTGAGTATTTGCAAGATTTAATAAAAAAACTAAAGTCTCGTGCAACAAAGGGTAAACTACAATTCCTAAATTCCTATTGTTCTTGTGCCTCTGTAATTTCCCCATTGCGGGACAAATAAAGGTTATCTTAATCTTAATCTAAAGCACCTTCCTTTTTCTGTACGTATGTGCGCAATCCGGAAATAAATGTTTGAAATGAATCGCAAAAGCTCACATATGTTATTAACTGAAGATTCAGATTAAAACAAAGGATACTTTTGTTGTAACTATACACTATCCTATATACCGATATTTCAGTTTGTCATAATTTCTTAAGAAGCACTCTTGTTTTAATTATATTTTGTTAACGAAAATGTTTTTTTTTCCCATTTTTGTTTTGTTTCGTTTTTTTCAACAATCCTTTTGCTCCACTAAAACCATGAGAACTTGCATGCCCGTGGCAGTGCTACTACCACAGCACAGAAACAAAATGCACAAGTAGTTAATTAAGTAAAGCGTTTTAAAAAGAAAAACTTACTGTTGTGAGTCAATTTGAGCTATTGGGCTGATTCTAATGCCACATTATGTTGAGCCATAATTGTTGCAATACATCTGTGATGACGCTGCAGTAATTCCAAAGGTGTCATTAGATTTGGCCATAATTAGTTGTTAAAATGATGAGTCCACAACAGTCGTCCAGTGTTAATACTCAATTAACACTTAGTTTTAAGAGCCTACTCAAACTTTGCCCATTTGCATGCATTTTGCATAGCCACGCTGGTGGACTCTGACTTAAAGCAGGAGTGATAAATCTCTTTGGGAGGACTTTTATTCTCTAGGGGGCTGTCGAAAATCTGCAGACACCCAATTTCCATTCTTATGGTTGTTTTCACAAGCACGTATGCCTTTGAATTACACTGGGTGGTTTTATCACTTTAACTGATGCGGGAACAAGTAAAATACAATAAAGTGGTGTTGATGTAGGCAAGCGCATACGTGTGTGTTATTTAAGATTTGTGTGTCCTGTCGACTTGACCACCTGTGCTGTTCTTGTGCCTCTGCCGAGGATGCACTTTCATCTCAGGGTTGCACGAGGTCACTGTGTGACAGTGCCCACGCACCAACACACATTCTCAAAGACTCACAAGTGTACGGTTGTACACGACCTGACATTTGACTGAAATATGGATTTCGAATGCCGCTGAAGGAAGTCCATCTCCCTGGTGGCATTTACCCGGGGTCACCAGAAATTGGTAGCTGTAGTCAGTTTTATTTTTTTTTTAACGTCTGACTGAGGCGTTCACTGTGACTTTCTATATATACTATATATAGTATATGCTGTGGGATTGTTTTGTATGTATAACAATATGGGTATAGTGATAAAAAAATAAACTAGACAAGTCACTTGACGAACTCCGACTGCGGTAAATGTCTCTAAAGACAGCTCTAATGTCCTCTAATTGAGCTGTGACAGTGCTGCTATTAAAATATTGGATTTTGTTTACTTGCACCCATGGTACTGCTTTTATCTTGTTTGCACTTAGTCTTGAACTGCTTTATTTTGGGGGTCTTTTGGCAAACTTTTGAGATCCCCTGAGAGGCTGGCTGCACTTTCTCAGTAAAAAAGTAATACTGCAGAATAATAGGGGAAATCAATAGGCTAACTCGGCAATTGCAAAGTGCACACAAGGACAAGCCGTATATGCTTGTGTGTGTCTCTATGGACAGCAGAGTTCTAGTGAGCAGTGACACTCGGGAGGATTTAAAGCAGGCTGATATGCAGAGGTCTCACCTTCTATTTCGCATTTCCATTTCCCGGCACCCCACACACACACACACTTAATTCCAATTTGACTCTCTTTTACTGTTTCAACACGAAACCCAATATATCTGCACACAACATATACTAGGTGGGAAAAGAAGCATCACAACAAGAAAATGTATGAACAAGAAAAAAAAACATACCAAACCTGCAATAGTAGTGCTCATTGTCCCATTAGAAATGAGCTTTAAGGGAGGGGACACTCATTGCCCCGCCAATTTTATTCGAGTGATCAAAATCTCAACCAAAGACAAACCTATCCGAAGCGTCAATTGAGCCTCTTAAGTAGTAAAGATGCCAAGTATTTCAATGACCTTACTGTGATTTTATGGCAAAATCCAATCAGCACAGTGACATAGTCAATGGCATTTAACCTTTGTTTTTCAACATTTTAGTTTCCAGATTTCTTGGGTGTGACTAAAACGAGACCCAGTTTCACACTTGATTCAGCATGAGACCCCACAATGTACAGTAAGAATTTAGCGCCTTTGTTCTCGTCAGTGGTTATTCAGGATGTCTCCTTTGAATATTCATTCATTCATCCTTTCATTCATTCATCGTCCTTACCGCTTGATCCTCACTAGGGTCGCGGGGGGTGCTGGAGCCCATCCCAGCTGTCTTCGGGCAGTAGGCGGGGGACACCCTGAATCAGTTGCCAGCCAATCGCAGGGCACACAGAAATGAACAACCATTCGCACTCACACTCACACCTAGGGACAATTCAGAGTGTTCAATCAGCCTGCCACGCATGTTTTTGGAAAGTGGGAGGAAACCGGAGCACCCGGAGAAAACCCACGCAGGCCCGGGGAGAACATGCAAACTCCACACAGGGAGGCCGGAGCTGGAATGGAACCAGGTACCTGTGCACTGTGAAGCCGACGTGCTAACCACTGGACTACCGGGCCGCCTCCTTTGAATATATTTTTTTGAATTGATTATTCTGTCAATAATTCCATTGCTAAATCAAAAACATTTATACAATTTCACTTGGATTGAAGTGTATAACCGACCCCCTTTTTTCCCTACCGATTACTTATTAGTGATTGAAAAAAACAACTAAACAATAAAGCAACATCACCGGAGAGGGCTTGCTTTTGTATTCCAGTTATTACTTTCTAATAAAGTAAAAACAGACGAGGTGTAGCAATGTCTTATTTTGATTAAACATGCACACACACACGCACACACACACACACACACACACACAAAATCTGTCTGCTTTCATGAAGGAATACAGAAATCAGAATAATTACTGTTAATCGGCTACCATTAGAGGGTTTGGACAATTTTAAGTGAAATAATGACTTTAAACTAAAGGGTGTCAAAGTCATTTAAGATCAGGGTCCACATGGAGGATTTTTTTTTCCGGAATGGGGAGAATGTGCCTATAGGAAGATGAGATAGAAAACAAAGAAGACGTTCATCACTTATGGCTCTATTTTCATTGACAGACGCCCATGTGCTCGGCGTGAAAATGGACGCAACTTAATTTTTGTACTGGGGCAAGTCCAGCCTACCATGTTTGGGACTACAATGAGGGTGACCGGGCATTCTGGCGCCCCTGACGTACCTGCCGATATGGTCACAGAAATTAGACTACTCTCGGCGTAAACATTTCGGCATTTTCATGCCATGAGAAGTCCAGTTTAGCAAATTTTAGAATTTAGTTATCCGTGCTTGCTGCTCATCGATAGGCAGACCGAGGACATGTTCCATTATAGTTCGCCAGTTTGGACTATCTAGCTAGCTGATTACTATCTAGCTAGCTAGCTAGATATCCATCTGTCTGTCC
The DNA here is from genome assembly GCF_025434085.1 of Hippocampus zosterae. Classification (NCBI taxonomy): domain Eukaryota; kingdom Metazoa; phylum Chordata; class Actinopteri; order Syngnathiformes; family Syngnathidae; genus Hippocampus; species Hippocampus zosterae. The sequence continues at coordinate 12,772,203 of NC_067451.1, forward strand.
GTGTGTCTCTGCAGGACTGTTCACAAGTGTTGAACACCTCACAGTTCTTGTGCTTTGGGTTTGAATTGCGGTTGCTCAGGCTTCGTCCACCATACCAAAACCATGCCTCCTGTATTAAATATCAATCAGAATCGGAATCATCTTTATTGGCCAAGTATGTAGAACACACAAGGAATTTGTCTCCGGTATAACACGCTGCATTTGTATCACCGTAAACAACAAAATCATTGAACCATTTTAGAGTGACCAGTAGCAGTATTTGTAGTACAAAAAGAGTGACTACGTCAGTGACTGTTTAGGGAGTTAATGGCTAGAGGAAATGAGCTGTTTCAGTGTCTACTGGATTTGGTGCGCATGGATCTGTAGCGTCTGCCTGAGGGGAGGAGCTGGAAAAGGTGGTGGGCAGGGTGCGGGGGATCCAGGAGGATTTTCCGTGCCCTTGTCTTGATTCTTGCAGTGTGCAAGTCCTCAAGAGTGGGTAGGGCGGTGCCAATGATTTTTTTCCGCCGTCCTAACTGTCAGTTGAAGTCTGATTTTGTCCTTTTTTTGTGGCGGCCACAAACCAAACCGTGATGGAAGAACACAGGATTGATTCGATGACTGCCGTGTAGAACTGTCGTAGCACCTCCTGTGGCAGGCCATGCTTCCTCAGCAGCCTCAGGAAGTACATCCTCTGCCGGGCCCTTTTCAGGATGGAGATGGTGTTGACTTCCCACTTCATGTCCTGGGAGACTGAGATTCCCAGGAACTTGAAGGTCTCGATGGTTGACACAGGGCAGTTGGATAGTGTGAGGGGCAACTGTGGAGAAGAATGTTTCCTGAAGCCCATGATCATCTCTACAATCTTGAGCGTGTTCAAATTTGTGCTGACGGAGAGGATCTCTCTTTTGTGTTGAACTAGAATAAAGTTGTTGCATGAGACTTGGAAACTACTGAGTAGAGAAGGCAAGTAGGAAGCCGCCATACTACCTGCCTGTATCCGTTTCTTATCCAAAGCAACACATTTGGGGTCACAGGGATGAAAATGAGGGTAATCTCGTCCATTCTAATCCAGCCTTGTCTTGCATTGCAGGATGAGGATCCACATAGCACATCCTGGAAAATAGAATGTCTCAGGCATCCCCAAAACACTGTTGCTAGAGTGGAAATTAGCCTGCAACCTTGAGAGTGCATCAGCAAAATACAACCAAGAGGACGACAAAGTTAGTAGCAAACTAATTTGTTCGTAACAAATTACGAACTGATGCCCCCCAAGTTAATTCTAGAGGACCTAAATCACTGTAATCTGGATAAATCACTGCCTGGCTTTATTCAGTATGGTAAATGTGGCACAAAAATAACAATATCCTAAATGATAAATGTTATGAAAATATTAAGGATGCTTATACTGTTAGAGCCCTGCCTCCCCTTGGAAGCTCAGACCATAAGGCTAAATACCTACTTCCCAGGTCAGCCTTTCAGTCGAGCAAGCCAGAAATAAAAACTGTGAACGTGTGGTCAAATAACAAAGTAGAGGAGCTCAAGGGAAGCTATCTCGGCACAGACCGGAGTATCTTCTTCTAAGACACAATGTTCATGAGGCTGCAGAAGTAATCGCAGATTATGTCTCCTTCTGCATGTACATTATCCCTAAAAAAATTGTAAAAATATATGCAAACAAGCCGTACATAAGAAAGGATGTTATTGAATGCATAAGGAGGAAGAAAACAGCCCATAAGCTCGGTGACACCGCTGGGCTGAAGTTGGCCCAGAAGGATCTCAACCGGCAACTAAGAGCAGCTTGGTCTAAACACAAAGAGCGGGCAGAACAAGCCCTGGATAATTCAAACACCAAAAGGTTGTGGGACTCAATTCGCACCGCGACAAACATGGACACTTGGAAGAAACCCCTGTCGGCTCATGATGAGAAAGCGAGGGCAAGGGAGCTAAATGATTTCTACATGCCTGTTGAAGTTGACACTTCCAAAGAGTGTCATGAATTGCTTTGCAATCTGCAGTGCGATTCTAATAACAGGGTGATAATCAACTCAGCTAGTGTTACCCGGGTTTTTAAATCACTGTGTGCAAACAAAGCCACTAGACTAGACGACATGCCTGCTTATCGATTTAAAAACTTTCGCTGAGGAACTAACACCGGTCTGGCATCCTCTCATCCAGCTGTCTATAGACACAGAAATGCCGCAGCCTTGGAAGAAATCGATTATAATACCGGTCCCTAAAAAACACTGTCCCCAGGTTGACAACGATTAAAGACTAGTGGCCTTAACCTCCAATGTGATGAAAAGGTTAGAGAAGATAATTGGAGAGAAACTATGCAAGGACACAGGGAGGTGGAAGCTTCGATGGGTCAATATCAATTTGCCTACACTAAAAACCGTAGTACGAGTGATGCAGTGTCGACTATTGTGCACTTTCTTCTGAGGCAACTTGAGAACAGGGGGTACATATGCCAGAAAGCTATTCATAGACTTTAGCTCAGCCTTTAATTCACTTCATCCAGACATTCTGTTGAAGAAACTGGTTCGGTTGAATGTCAATCCATTCTTCATTAGGTGGTAGCACTCCTTATCCAAAAGACCACAACGTGTGAGATGTAACTCTGTCTTGTCTTTTTTTCTTTCTTGAGCAAGAAAGACGCCTTTTCATTAAGGCCACTCCTATCCTGTCTGGAAGAAATCAAAACCTGGATGGCACAAAATTTCTTGAAATTCAACGAAAAGAAGACAGAGGTGATATTGTTTGGTCCCAGTGGCCCTTCTACATTCCATCCTGTAGACTTGGGCCCCCTTTCTCCTTATCTTAAGTCAACAGTCTCAAACGTGGGCCTTAAACCGGACAGTGTCAAGTCAACAGTAATTATAGAGCACTTTCAAACAGCCATCGCTGCATACAAAGTGCTGTACATGGAGCAATTTAACATGCACAATAAACAGTAAGACAAATCGGTAATAAAGGCGGTAGAAAGCACCAAACAGTAAAACCAATAACAAATCAAATTCATGCCGAGTTGAATGCCAAAGAATACAAGTGAGTTTTGAGGAGGGCTTTGAAGATGGCCAGCGAGGAGGCTTGTCGAATGTTCAGTGGGAGGTCATTCCAGAGAGAGGTACCAGCAACAGAAAAGACTCGATCCCCTCTGAGCCTCAGTTTAGTTCTTGGTACTTCTAATAATGTCTGGTCCACAGACCTGAGGCAACGGGCAGGTGTGTAGGGGCGGATGAGCTCAGAGAGGTAAGGTGGCGCGAGATTATTCAGAGATTTGAAAACAAAGAGGAGGATCTTGAAAATAACTCTCAAATGAATGGGGAGCCAGTGAAGGGATGCCAGAGTAGGAGTTATGTGCTCCCTCTTACGAGTACCAGTCAAGAGGCGAGCAGCGGCATTCTGGACCAGCTGAAGGCGCTTAATGGAGGACTGGCTGACTCCAAAGTAAAGGGCATTGCAGTAATCGAGCCGGGATGTGACAAAGGCATGAATTACTGTCTCAAAGTGTTCATGTGAGAGGAGAGGTTTTATTTTGGCCAGCTGTCTAAGGTGAAAGAAGCTGGATTTAACAACGGCACCAATTTATTACAATACAATACAATACAATACATGCTGATTTATATAGCGCTTTCACAATAGCGGCAGCTGTAACAAAGCGCTTTACAAAACAGTTAACATAAAGTAAAATAATAAACGCAACACATAACATAAAACACAGACAGTCGTGCAGTCCTAACCACTTTTCCGTCACACGCTTTGTTGTTTGAAGCGGTTTGAGATGAAAGAGGAGAGAATCAAAGTGTCCTTTAACCAGTGGATCAGAGATTAATTAATAATAATAGTAAGAATATAAATTAATGTATTAATTTATTAATAATAATATTATTTTGTTTTTACTATAAATTACAAATAATAATAACAATAATAATAATATTTAAGATCGGCCAGGCGGGAGGGACTCAGAGTCGAGCCGCTTCTCCTCCACGTCAAGACGAGCCAGATGAGGTGGCTCGGGCATCTGATCAGGATGCCCACTGGACACCTCCTTGGTGAGATCCGGGCATGTCCCACCGCCAGGAGGCCACGGGGACGACATAGGACATGCCGAAGAAACTATGTCAACGCCTTGGAATCCCCCACGGGAAGAACTAGAAGAAGTCGCTGGGGAAAGGGACGTCTGGGATTGCCTGCTAAAGTTGTTGCTCCTGCGACCCGACCAGGATAAGTGGTACAGAATGGATGGATGGTTGGATATTTACGTCTTTCTTATTTGCCATTCTACTACGGTTTGACTGTTTCTACATACTAGAAACAAATGCTTCTCAGTCCCCCTCTATTTTTATACTGTTTGTCCAATATTCTTGAGTTATCATGCAAAAGCCTCTCATTGCCTCTTGTGCAAAAGCATGATAACTCTCTGTCCATATATAATGTAATTCAACGTGGATGTATTGTTTTAAAAGTGTGTAGAAAGACTTGTTGGCACTTATATAAAATAAGTGCCAATAGTGTTTATGAAAACATTCCCAGGGTGTATTTAACAGGGGTGTCCCATCCTGCTTAGCCTACTCTGCGGCCGAAAATGATCAAAGCACTCATCTGCATTCAAATCTTTAGGGTCGTTCACACGGCACACATTTGCTCCGACGCTGCACCGATATATTTTGTTGCGATATATTTTGCACCGCAGCAAATTGTGTGGAGCGTTCACAGATACAAAGCCGCTGAGCGGGGCAGTCCTGACACAGTGTCGGGGCTGCCCCACTTTCTTTCACACGGCAGTTTCTGCAGCGGAGCAAAACGACAGAAAACAACTGAGCTGTCGTGTTGGTTCTTTTTAAAACGTACTGTATATACACAACTCAAGCGACTACTGGACCGGCACGTCCTTCTCCTTCTCGGTTTCCGTGCCTTCTGCTCGAGAGTGACCGCCCAAGAAAACGTAAATGAACGATGACTTCAATGACACTCAGAAAAGCAAACACTAATGCGCCAAACAGAAAATCAAGAGAGGAAATCACAAAATAAATTATATGGGGGGCGGGGGGTTGTGAACAAACAACAAAGGAACAAACAATTCCGAGAAAGTCCAGTCTCCTACAAAAGGAAAGATGTTACTAGCCAAGTCTTGTGTCGTTATGAAACAAACACATTACGGAAGTCCAACAGAGCACGAAAGCAACGCATTCTCGCCATACGTACTCTTCACAAGCATTTGCTCTGGAGCAAATTTAACCCAGTTGCGTTCACACGTGCAAATTTACACCGGTGCTGCTTCTCAAATGAGCATTTGCACCGGAGCAAATATTTGACCCACCACCCTGAGGTAGGTCAAATTTAGTCCGGTATAAGCTCTTTCCACTGAGGGAGACATTTGGACAAAAAAAAGTTGTTGTAAAACTCTGATTTGCATTTTTTATGCTAATAGCAGTCATGGTGCAATTATGTTTTCCTCACAGAGGTCTGTTTTTTTTCCCTACGCGTCTTCCCAAGCCCGGGTGCGGAATAACTTCTTTCCGTGCACAAACAATTATTCTCTTCAACCGTTGTACCTTTTGTCACGTTTTCTCTTTAAAAGTTGTCTCATTGCCCCGTAGCCATCATCCCTCAGAGCCTGTCCGCTCACCCACTCGGAGTTTCCAGTAATTCCCTCAGAGCATATAAATGAACCGTGCATGCTTGGATGAGGGCTGACTACTTTGGCAGCAGTTAAGTCAGGTATCTCTCACAGGACTTGAGGCCAAGGCCGCAGCAGGTGTTTCATAAGAATCCACGGAGATTGGATAGAAGTGCAGCAATGGCATTTTTCCTACATCAGTCCTCGGCAACCCCACCCCCCACCCCCCGCCCCCCCAAGGCCTCAGGGGATCTATGTTGATAAGGATTTGAACATCTCCGGATGCCACTTTGCATAAAGGTTTAATAGCAGGGAAAACATTAGCATCAGTAATTAAAGCAGTAATTTAAGCTTAGACGTCATCGATGGGCCAGCTCCTTCCACGCTGGCATAATATCAGCTCAAGACTGTAATTAGCTTTGCTTAGCTTTGCTTTGATTGGACTGTGCTCAGAGACCATATTTGTATGTGTGTGTGTGTGTGTCTGTGTGTCACTTCCGGCGCAATTCAACTGCATGTGGTGTCCAAGTGCATTCGGGCTACGTTGGTGTTATAATATCCGGTCGCTATTCTAACGCACAGCGATAGTATCAAACTCTTTAAATAATTCGCAATATGCTGAAATGATGTCAAGATACCATGAATGACTTATATTATTTGCTCCAGTTATCAAAGTGTCGGCAAAGCGTTCAAAGCACGGTACGTGAAGGTCTATGTGAACATTGATGTCACGTCACGTGCCCGCCAGCAGGAGAACCGGCTCTTCGTCAAGGCAGAAAAGTGTGAGTTCCATGTCCCCGTCATCTCCTTCCTGGGGTTCATTATAGAACAGGGCAGGTTACGAGCGGACCCCATTAAGACGTGTGCGGTCACTAATTGGCCGGTTCCTACCAGTCGCAAGGAACTGCAGCGCTTTTTGGGGTTCGCCAACTTCTACAGACGTTTTATCCGCGGATACAGCCAGAAGGCGCTTCCCTTAACCCGCCTTACGTCTGTCAAGATCCCATTTAAGTGGGATCCGACCGCGGATGCGGCGTTCGCTAACCTGAAGGCGGCGTTTACTAGTCCCCCTGTACTACAACATCCTGATCCTGACCTTCCTTTTATCGTAGAGGTGGACGCCTCGGATTCAGGGGTGGGTGCGGTGCTGTCCCAACGTTCTCCGGTCGACCAGAAGCTGCACCCCTGCACCTTCTTCTCCCGTCGACTCAGTGCCGCTGAATCCAATTACGACGTGGGCAACCGTGAACTGTTGGCAGTTGTGACCGCCTTGCAGGAGTCGCGGCACTGGCTCGAGGGGGCAAAGGAACCTTTTACGGTCTACACGGATCATAAGAACCTCGCTTATCTCCGCTCCACCAAAAGACTAAACGCCCGTCAGGCCCGGTGGGCCCTCTTCCTCACCAGGTTCGACTTCGTCCTTATCTACTCTCCCGGGTCTAAGAACACCAAGCCCGACGCCCTTTCCATTCTCCACGAACCTGCGGGGAGGGACCGATCCCCGGAGACCATCCTCCCGACCCAGTGCATCGTGGGGGCCGTCCAATGGGAGATTGAGCAGCGGATCCAGGCAGCCCTGGAGGGGGTTCAGGTGCCGGCGGGGTGCCCAGCGGGGAGGCTGTTCGTACCTCCGCCCCTCCGATCTGAGGTTCTGCAGTGGGGACATGGGTCCAAGGTGGCATGTCACCCCGGGGTGAACCGGACGGTGCAACTCGTCGCCCAGCGGTTCTGGTGGCCGGAGCTCCGTAGTGACGTGACGGAGTTCATCAAGGCCTGCACCTCCTGCGCCTGCGGCAAGTCGTCCCATCAACCTCCGGCGGGACTGCTCCAGCCGTTGCCCATTCCTCCTCGCCCGTGGTCCCACATCGCTTTGGACTTCATCACGGGCCTTCCTCCTTCCCGGGGTCGAACTGTCGTGCTCACGATCGTGGACCGCTTCTCCAAGGCTGCTCATTTTGTGCCTTTGTCCAGGTTGCCGTCGGCGCTGGAGACCGCCGACCTCCTCGTCAAGCACGTCTTCCGTCTCCACGGCATTCCGGCGAACATTGTGTCGGATCGGGGGCCCCAGTTTGTGTCTCGCGTCTGGAAGCGGTTCTGCCGGTCCCTCGGAGGTACGGCCAGCCTGACCTCGGGATACCACCCCCAGTCCAATGGACAGGCTGAGCGCGCCAATCAGGATCTGGGGGCGGCCCTCCGCTGTGTGTGCCTCCACCGTCCCGCATCCTGGGTCGACCACTTACCCTGGAATATGCACACAACACCCTCGTCTCTTCCGCCACAGGCAGATCACCATTCATGACGGCTTACGGTTACCAGCCACAGTTGTTTCCATCCCAGGAGGGGCAGGTGGAGGTCCCTTCTGTACAGCACCACATTAAGCGGGCCCATCACGTGCGGAAGAAGGCCCGGGCTGCGTTGTCCCGCACTGCGACCCGGAACCGGTAGATCGCAGATCGTCGGCGGCGCCCGGCGCCCTCATATGTGGTGGGACAGAAGGTGTGGCTGGCAACGAGGGATCTTCGCCTGGCCGGCACGTCTGCAAAACTGGGACCCCGATTCACTGGACCATTCGAGGTCGAGGCCGTCATCAGTCCCGTCGCAGTCAGGCTCCGGCTGCCGTCCTCCATGAAGGTTCACCCCGTGTTCCACGTCTCCCTGCTCAAGCCTGTGTCTTCCAGCACCTTGGCGCCTCCTCCCGCTCCGCCGCCACCTCCGTGGGTGGTCGATGGTGGCCCGGTGTACGTGGTACGTGCCATCCTGGACTTTCGGCGCAGGGGCAGGGGTTTCCAGTACCTGGTCGACTGGGAGGGCTACGGGCCGGAGGAGCGGCAATGGGTGCCCCGCTCCTGGATCCTTGATCCGTCCCTTTTGCGCGACTTCCACACTGCTCATCCGTCCAAGCCGGGTAGTCCGCCGGGAGGCGTCCATTGGGGGGGGGGGGGGCACTGTCACGTCACGTGCCCGCCAGCAGGTGGCGGGCTTTTCCCTCCGCCAACTGCACACCTGTCCGTAATTTCGGGCTGATTATCTTCCTTTATTAAGAGGCTCCGGCAGTCCACTCACTGCCGGAGAATTCCATGCCGTGCCATTGTTCTCTCGCGCTATTTCCTCGATTGTTAACTACTCGTTGCCTTCTTGCCTTGCGGCCATCACTCTTGTTATTCGCGTTGCCTCTAAATTGTATATCTCTAGATTACCTAATCAGTACTTCCTCGCACTTTGTTTTTTAGCGAGCGTTTTCGGTTGTTTTCCTTATTTCCTGGTCCTTATTTGTCCAGCGCTTTTTGTTACAGTTTTCCCTGTCGGGCTCTTTCTGTTAAGTCATTAAAGACTCTTTGTTTTCTCTGACAAGATCTTTCCGTGTCTGCTTAACTGGGAATCCACCCCTTTAGTTTGTTCTGTACGAGGCGATCTATTCATCGCCTCGGACAGAACGTGACAATTGACTTGCACATTTTATTTTAATGTTTTATATGTTCTGCAAAGTGCTTAAGCTGTCGTGAAAGTGCAATAAAAAGTTGAGCTATTATTAATGTAGAAGAGTGATGCACAGCTGAATTATTAGTATAAGGAATTGATTGTTCTTGTCCTCCAATGACATGATTGTTGCATGAGAACAGCAGCGACTTGTCGACAGTAGGAGGATTGCCTGTGGTGGCAATGAACAAAAAGGGAAATGTTTAATTCATTTACATTTGCCTATTACCATAAAGCTCAAAATTCAATTCACAGGAAGGAAAAAGCAAAGGACCACCTGATGTTAACAGAAATCAGATATTCCCTATAATGGCTCTTACCTCCAAGCCGTGGCTGTGGGGCACTTGACTCTGGTTAAGAGGCCAACGTTCTCTGTCAACAGTTTTACGAATTGAGCAGTCAGCTACTTACTCCTTAAGACATGAAGAAAGGTAAAAAATGGAGTGGACCCCTGTCATTTCATTTCAGGAGCCTCCTCACAACCAGATATCAGGCTTTGAAAAAATATTTGTTAGCGGTGGAGTGGGTGTGGACGGAAGTTTGGATGACATGTCCACAGCATAATGGAGCGTTCACACATGACACGCAAAGGATGGCCAAGGCGAATGGCTTCCACGGATCAAAGTTCTTTTTTTTTGGTTAGTAACATATGTCACAGGTCGCACAAAATCGACGTCGAAGAAGATTGTAGAATGGCGCAAAAGAACTGCGAAGCAATGACAGCTATGAACGTTGCATTTTTGTAATTCAGGGCCAGTGCCCATGGAAACTCCTTGGAAACGAGGCGACATTTGAAGACTGGTTCTTGAAGGCTGCATGAATTTGGACAACAGCGTGCGGTCGAGTCGTGCTGTTGAGTGACGTCATGTGGCTGCCATATTCGGCATTTGGAGGCCATAGCCAATTAATTTGAACACAGCTATTAACCCTGTCCAGATTCACCACGGGTTATGCACTCCACGGAGGCTACATGATGATAAGCCTTCAAAGGCTTCAAAAGGAGCCATCCTGTGAATTGTCCTTCGGAGGATCCAGCCTGTGAATTTGGACGCAGTTACTATGTTTTCAATTTTGAACATTTGCAAACGTGCAGACATTACAGAACGTCGTGTTTGCCTCCCTTCTGTGTGGGGCACTTGGCAAATAGCTCATGTTTGTTCTTGTTCAGAATTGATCCACAGCCTCCCTTGATGGCTCGGCCCAAGATTGATTGGGTGCAAAGATCTATACTCACACCTATAGTGTACAGCATTCACGTAAGGCAAATGGCACTGATAGTGCTCGGGGCAGTGTCAAATATTGCCGAAAGGAGGTCAAATATTGTCTCTGACTTCTCGCAGGATGCATGATGTTGTTTTATGTCATCATCCATTTCTTGTGAGTTTCGTCTACCCCCATTATTTTCCTCTAGATTCAACATCCTACCCTTTCTAACTGCTTGAGACCTCTGAGACATTGCCCGGCAATTGTTTTCATTAAAGCGCCATGGTAGCAGCACATGGGCTGACCTTTGAGGTGGAGTGATCTGTTTTTGTTTTTTTTTCTACTGTCATCAAAAATCGTTTGGAGTGCAAGGTCAGGCAGGCTCGTATCTTGCGTAAGATGGCTCCTTAATGGCTCCTTAAAGCGCACACAGAATGCAATGGTGTCTTTAACTTATCCAAGACTTTGCTCCCGTCACTCCTTTCGCTTGTATTTTGTTTCCCATTTTTTACCTTTTTCCCCCTTGGTAAACGGCAATACAATTTCATGCGTTACCAAGTACACTGTAACTACTCCAGCTGCTAGCACCACCAAGCAAAGCGGCGATAAGTCCACCGGCGTTTTCCTCAACACCAACAAAGGGAAATTCAGACGACAAGGAGAACCACACAAACACAGGGAAATAATATAAACCCCATGGATGAAGGAGTGAGCCAAGATTCAAAGCCCCAACCTTACAACTTTGAGGCAGAAGTACTAACCACTTGCCACTGTACTGCCATCAGCATCATTCAGTACAACATTTCCTGCAGGTGTTGTTCTAACTTGTACCCATAAAGTTCTGGTCGATGTAGTTGATGTGAAGATTAAATTATATTGCAGTGGCACCTCGTACATCCAATGCAATAGTCACAACCTTCCCACTTAATAATTTACACACTTTTTTAACTTGCATGAGCCTAAACATTGTTCTAAATGCAGTTCAGGTTGCTCATCTTAATGTGTCAACACATTAATTCAATGTATACATCAGCACAATCCTGAGTGTGGCAAGCTGGGAAATAGGATACGTTCTCCAATGTAATCCAAATGTTCACTTTGATGCTGCTTTTATCTAACCACTCCTTGCTGACACATCAATACCCTTTCACACAAACACTCACTCATCTAAATCCATCCATTCATCAATCACCTTGACATGATTTGTTCCTCTTGTGATGGTATGTTCTTGTCCATCATTTATAAGTAAAATGTCAATTACGGTTCAGTGGTGATGCAGCCAGCAGACAGAATTATGGCATGATGCATTACTGCAAATTGCTATTAAAGTTTTTTTTTTCCTCTAGAGCGCAGGGAGCAAGTGGGAAGTAATGGATAGTAAGGTGCATCATTAGAATGCTTCACCTCATACCGTTGTTTTTAATACCATCCTGGATAGTTCTCATGCAGGCCAAAGAATCCAGATATGTATATATATATATATATATATATGTTTTTTATTGTCCACTCTACATCTGTCATTGAGGCTCTGTTGTTCTTGCCTTTAACGACTTTCTTCTTCTTTCAGCAAAAGTCCTGCACTCTTTCCCATCCTGAACCTTTTTCAATACCATTCCTTGGCTGTGCCGTCATTCACAAATGACAGCCCCGCTCATCTTTACAATGGGTCCTCATCAACGAAACTACACTTCAAAGTCTTCTAAAGAGAAGTGGCTCGAGTAGCAGACTTACATTAAGCAAAAACAATCACAACTCAGAGACGAGCAAAACGGACAACTCTATTCCACTTCATGAGAAAGGGAAATGACAAAATACAAAAAGGGAATCGGGAAGTGATGTGCAGTGCCCGGTCATCCAGCACAGTGTGAGGATAAATGGCATGCATGTATGTGGGTTGGGTTCTCCTTGGTGTAGTTGGAACATACCACCTCCTTAAAAAGAGGGACCCTCACCCCGGTTTGCTAATCCAGATTTGATTGATTTAGGTTCTGATGTAATCACACCGTTTGGTTTTGTGCACTGTTCAAATTGTTTTGATGGAAAGTTTGTTTTTCCAGCAAGAGTCAGAATGTTCTTTGAAGTGTTTTTTTTTTGTTTGTAGTTCACAAAAAAGTTTCAAGAACTGTGTCTCAGCATTTGATAAGATACTTGTGTTTCAAATGAGTTTCACTTTTGCTACCTGTGCTTCAGACTATCCAACACAAGTATAGTAGATATGTAAATATGTTTTGTGGGTGGGTATGTGAACATGTTTGCAACTGGTGTCTAATTAGATGAAAAGTGCTTCCTCTTCTACCAAAAGTGTGACCAGACCAATAGATGGATTCAGGGCACTGAGCATTTGGTCCAGGCAATAGGGAAGGGTTTATGATCTGGGCTAGTTGGATATGAGCACAGGAAAGATACATTACAAATCAAACTTCTTTTCTCTTGCACAACTTTCGGAGTTGACAATGAATTCAACTGTCAGGAAATTTGTGATCAGACTCAAATTGGGATGAAACAATTACACCCTTGAGCTTGCAAAGGCAATGACCTGTCAACAAGCTACCCTGTAGAGCGTAACAAAAGCCGCGTCTGATCCTCCTTCCCTCTTCCGCTAACTCTCATGGGGCAAGTACCCTTAGTTGAGTGCATAACGCCCTCTACATGAGCTATTTTCAGGAAGGGGGAAGTTGTGAGCTTGTTCCCCTTCTGATTTCCACCCCTTTTCATCCTTCCTACCTCATTCCCAGTGGGGTTTGAAGTGTTGCAGATATACCATGCTCTCTTCTCAACTCAACAGACCTAACATGTAAGTCCTCTGAGCATCATAGAAAGTTCGCCAGAAGGTACCTTCTAAGTATTTTGCTTCTGCAGTCCCTCAGCTGTTTGAGCTTCTGATGGATGAAAGGGACTGTGTTTATGACAAATGCAGTGTGCAAAATCGTTTCAGATCTGCCTGTTTTTCTTTCCTGTTGTGTAATGTGCGTCGACACATTGAAATTTAGTTTGCAACCCATCCTATATCAATTGGGAAAATAAGCAAACTTGGCTTTAGAAAACCTTGGTGTGTGTGGGTGGGTTTCTTTTTCTAGAGTCCTCGGTAACTAAAGTGGGAGCTCTGAGCTTCAAAGGTCATCCATGACCGCAGGACTCAGATACTTTGGGCATTGATATGTAATGGAATTGATTGTAACCTAGCGGGAAACTAGTGACACTGTTCTCTCTCTCTCTCTCTCTCTCTCTCTCTCTCTCTCTCTCTCTCTCTCTCTCTCTCTCTCTCTCTCTCTCTCTCTCTCTCTCTCTCTCTCTCTCTCTCTCTCTCTCTCTCTCTCTCTCTCTCTCTCTCTCTCTCTCTCTCTCTCTCTCTCTCTCTCTCTCTCTCTCTCTCTCTCTCTCTCTCTCTCTCTCCGTCCCTCCCTCCCTATTTGGTATTTATTTGGTCTGAAAAGGGCAATTTCCACTTTCACTGACTTTCCTGCAGACGGGAGGGAGCACAGAATAAAATCTCTCATTATGTTCCATTGTGTGTGGAGAGTGTGCATCTGTGCACATGTGATGTGTGATTTGTGTGCACGTATGTGTTTGTGTGTTTGTTGTACTGTACACACCACCTTAGCATAAGCTACAGTGGAGTGTAATTCAAGCAAAAGTCAACATACGCAACCTTCTATGTTATTTTTTCTTTTTTGCATAAAGCTATTGTCTTTTGATTAGTTTTGAGGACACGGTTGAGCAATTTGACAGTGGAAAATCAAATCGACAGTGAAAGCAGTGTTCCCCTACTTGGGTGCTGTGGCACCCTAGTGTGCAGGCATAGATCATTAGGGCTGCTCTAAGAAATTATCCAATTCGACTGAAATAGTTCAGAATTACCACGTTTCCATTCATCCACAGATTAAGTCACTGTTTCTCATGAGTAAATCAGTTCGTGTTTAATTGAGCAGGCCCAGACTTTACACTGACAGTTTGTGAGTTAATTGAGACTAGAACTTTATTATTATTTTTGTGACATAGGAAATGGTTGCCAGCCAATCGCAGGGCACACAAAGGCAAACAACGTTTTGCAGTCACAGTCATACCTCAGGACAAGTTAGAGAGTTACATCAACCTGGCATGCATGTTTTTGGATGTGGGAGGAAACCGGAGTACCCGGAGAAAACCAACACAGGCACGGGGAGAACAAGCAAACTCCACACAGGAAGATTCAGAGTCGGAATCGAACCTCTGCACTGTGAGGCGGACATGCTAACCAGTTGAGTGGCCCCAATATTGTTCATGTGTTACTTAAACATACAGGTAATGAGACTAATTTGGATGTAGTAACTGAGCAGCCCAAAAATTCATGCAACATTTTCAATTACAAGAAGGCAATAAAAACGATTGGAAGCAAGATGGGAAAAATGTGAATAATCTGCAGCATGTCAGAGGTGATTTTGCTTGATTTGGCAAAGGGGAAGAGAAAAGGGTCATGCAGCGGTACTTCTTGCCACTTCAAAGGCTCTCGTGCAGGAGGCCTTCCGACCTGCCATGTAAAGAACATGTCACTTTCTCTGAAGGACCCTCACGCTCACTCCCTTTCTCGTTTGTTTGGTTCATTGCTACAAACAGAGGCCAATCATACAAAAGGAGGATATGGGCATGTTGTTTCTACGGTCAATTTTTTTCCCTTATTTTAAAATTTGGGAGGAGGCGTTGGCGAGATGGTGGTGTTAAAACCTGTCATTGGGAAAAGTGTCTGTATTGCAGCATATCCCACATATGCAACACCCGTGATTAAAAAACTTAAAAAACAATGCATGAACAAATCAAGACAATAACAAGACTGATAAATGTATTTCGTAGCTTTTTACCCACCGTGGACCCTCTAAGCTTCAAATCACAACACAGAGACAGAATGTGCATGCTGAATTCACCATGGCAACTGTTCTTGATTTAAATTACCCAGGATGCTTGTTGCTATGATGCTATTCATTTCCTCAAACCTGAGAAGATTTTGTCGAACATTTAGCAATATATCACACACACACACACACACACACACACACACACACACACACACACACACACACAAAACGATTTAAGGTACAGGTATTGCTGTTGTTTTCTCACATACTGTTTGGCAGAAATATCTTTCCTTGATTTTGTTTCCTACTCGGTCGCCCACCTCTCCAGTACAAACCTTCTATCCTTCTATTCATTGAA
This sequence comes from Hippocampus zosterae, assembly GCF_025434085.1. NCBI lineage: Eukaryota > Metazoa > Chordata > Actinopteri > Syngnathiformes > Syngnathidae > Hippocampus > Hippocampus zosterae. The sequence goes on from NC_067451.1 coordinate 12,787,672, forward strand.
TTTATTTTGCCATAACAGACATAGCTTTCCTGTTGTTCCTTTGTTTGAGAAAGGTTGCTCTGCAGAGATATTTGAGACTGAATTCCAGCATCATAACCTCTTCCTCATGCGCCTCTATATCCGCTCTCCTTCGCCTTCCTGTTTTTCTTCTTTTGAAATCCGCGCAGAGTCAGAGTGCAACATTGAGATTCTCTTCATGCCTGAAGAGAAATACAGGAAAGCCAAACTTTGTTTTCTAACTGACATAATCGTAAAAGCTTTTACCCATGAACCCCGGATCAATGCCCTGCATTGCATCCTATTATTAAACGCTAGCCTGAAGGGGAAGGAAACCTGTATTTACAAGGAAAAAGTGGAAAGCATGCCGTGAGAAAGATCGAGACGCACACAAACACAAGGCTTTCAACCAAATCTTGAGCGGGATAAAACATGTATGATGTAATTTGATTTTCCAATGCTGTCATTTATAGATGAGCAGGGCTGGCTGTGAGGATGATGCCTATGGAGCCGGCAGGCCCGCAGCACTACTCATGGACAAGTGTGAAGATAAAGACAATCACGGCTGCTAGGAACAACACTTCATCACTGTCACGTTTGGGCAGAATTCAATTTGCGAATGTCGAGCTGGCACCCTTTTGTATCTCGCCACATGAGAGAGGCACACTCATACACACAAATTGAGATGCACTCATACAATAACATAAATGCTTGATTATTCAGTGCCTCTTAAAGTAGGGACATAAAGATTATGGTGTTGTTCAGGATCATGAGTAAATGTGGAGATTTATTGAGCTGAAGAAACAGACCCGAAACATTTTCTTTTTTTTATTAGGCATGGTTAGTGTCATTAAGTGACCTTTGATCTTACCAACGGTGGCACGCTTGTGGACTGGTTAGTACGTACGCCTCACAGGGCACAGGTCGTGTGTGGCGTTTGCATGTTCTCCCCATGCCTGTGTGGGTTTTCTCCAGGTATTCTGGTTACCTCCCACATTCCAAGAACATGCATGGCTGGTTGATTGATCACTCTTATTTGTCCTTTGGTGTGATTGTGATGTGAGTGGTTGTTTGTCTATGTATGCCCTGTGAGTGGTTGGCAACCAGTGCAGGGTGTCCCCCGCCTACTGACTGAAGACAGGTTGGATGGGCTCCAGCACACCCGCGACCCTTGTGAGGAAAAGAGAATTAGAAAATGGATGGATGAATGGATCTTAAATACCCCTAAAATGGGTTTCACAAAGGATATTTGAAGTTCTTTTCTCTAACATGATTTGTGTAATAAGGGCTCCTAGTGGTGCATTTGCCCAATGCAATATTTAAAACAAACATAATGGGAGGCAATTATAGATCCTCAGCTCCACTGTCAAATATTCTCCTGGAAGAATGTGATTGTTTGAAACCCTCTCATCCCAAACGCAAACCGATCGATTAATAATTGCCTTTGGTAGTGCAACAGCGATTAGTTCGATTCATGTTGCTGTAGTTTTCCGCGTACTTTGATTGCCATGCAAGGCCCTCTTTATGTGTGTGCATAGAATGAATTTCAGGCTTGTGAATTGTTGTGTGGCTGCTTCGGAAATGTATTCTTGATTGCGTGGAAACCTTGTGACATTCACCGACGTGCTGGCTACAAATAAGTAGCCACCTGCTCAGTGGCTGTGGGCGCCAAAAGGAATATAAAACTGACAAATGGGAAGATGCACAAACACAGCGGCGGGGAATATTTCAACCCTTCATCAGCGAGGCTGCAGCTGTCCTGTTGTCAGTTCTGGATGGGCAAAGGTGTGACGAGAGCCTCTGATCTTCATTCGCCTTCATTGCGGGGATTGACTTCAAGTGTTTTTGTATTGCAGGGTATGACTTAAGAGCTTTCTGGTATTAGTTACTGGAAATAAGATAATTCAGTGACTTACCTGACAAAGGGTAGACATCATTGTTGATTTACCTTTTTTAAGATAGATTCATACAAAACAGCCCCTTTTGTCATGATGTGTGTTTTGTCATTTTGTTAAATGTCACATTGGTCATAAGTGATTTGAGTTTCTTATTTTGGTACATATTTTTGGTTTGTTTTCCCTGTGTCTTACTTGTTCACCTGTTCTCATCAGTCCTGCTCCTATTGTGTCAATCAAATCAATCAACTCTCTCCATCGACTCAAATCTGTCCCGGTGTGCCTCTTCATTTCATCAGCGTTTTTGCAGTCTCTGTGTAATTCCCATGCTCTCTTCCTCTCAGCTTTGTCCATTGTGGTATGTTCTGTCAACTATGGGAGAGAGTTAGTAACCTGTTTATTTGTTTTATTGTGTACAAGATGTTTTGTACTTTGCATCATAGTTTTGTGTTTTTTTTTTAATCCCCGCTACCCTGTAGCATTTGTAAGCTGAAATGCATGTTTTTTTTTTAGTTTTTTTTTTTAGATTCCCTTGAATTTCTGCTGGCTTACGCTTGCGCCCACTTTATACCTGCACGTCGCCACGACCAACCACATAATTGCCCTTGATACAGCGGCTTGCCTTCTTCATCAGGTAGATTAAACATTTGCACAGGGGGGATGACCTCTTAAAACGTAACACTGATTTCTAGCCATATCCATGTCTTGTTGAGTATGAACACGATCGAAGTGTTAGCGTAAATGGAAGCGATTGATGTTTATTGGCTGCTATTAAGCTATTGCATCAACCTTGCTTCAAGCTAAAAGTCAATTTATGCTCATTTCATGTGTAAAGAGAATGGAGGGATGGCAAGATGGAGGTGAGTATGCAACTTAGGGGTGGGTATTCATGAGAAAGAGGAAAGAGAGAGACGCAATGGAGAGAACATTTGTGTTTGTATTTCAATGTGCAGAAAGTAAGCAGCAGCTTAAAGCAATTTACAGAATATACCCGTGAAAAATGTGCCAACCAGTAATGGTTGTTGAATTAGCCTGCAATGGAATAGCTCCCATTTCAAGGGCAGGGCTGCTTCCAGATAAGCATCACCATTTACGGTAATATTTGAGCTGGAGGATAGAGTCCTGTTACAGGAGATTAATGAGGTCTCTGTAGGTGGCTGCAAGTGTCTGTGTGGCTATTGCATTTATATCTTCCAGGAAATGTTCAGGTTTCCGGGAGCATAGAAATACATATAACCTCTCTGTTGACATTATACACCTCATGGGTTGATGACTGCTTTGAAAATAGAGTGACAAAACCACTCAGTGCTATGCCGTACATCGGACAGCCCAGTGTTGTGCATCTATTTGTCTCTCATTCACGACCAGCTATTTTGGGCTGCACCTCCTCAGCTTGTTGATTGCAATGTGTCCCAGCTTAGTCCCACTCAAACAGACATGCACTTACACATACACTCTTCGAGACAATTTACCATATTTGATTTTTTTTTCTTTTTGTTATCAGAAATGATAGATGAGACTACACGTTAGGTGTATTGATTGAATGCTTTTATGGAATTACATCTTTGCAGTGGACTGTGCTTTAGAAGGAAGACAAATTGGTTGGGCTAAATGAAAGTAAGCACAATCTACTGTGAGAGATTGGGGAAGGGGCACTCAAGGGCCAGGATTGGTCCAGAAACCGCAGACAGCCATCCATCCCTCCTATCCTTTTTGTCATCACACAGGATAAACATAGCAGGACCCAATTGAAGATTCCGAAATAGAATCAACTCCACTCCTCTTGTACATGCTAGACACTCCCGGATGTGGTAACTCACCGGCGAACAAAGCAAAACAGTTCAGCCTGATGAGTGTCTATTATTGCCACAACATTTAAATGGATCTGCTCTATTTCCTTTATTGATTACTATGAAAGCATTTCATTAGACAGGAAGTTATATGGCCAACAAGCAATTATGAATTCAATACGGCAAATGTAAAGTGAAATGAGTCTTCAAGTCACTTGTGGGGGGGGGGGGGGGGGGGTGAAAAAGTCGTGATAGACATCACACATACACAAATACACACATTCATTAAGTGGAGAGTCAGCGGGAAACACAGCCATTTTTGGACGTTGACTAATTCATTCACTTTGCTGGTGGTGTGGTTCAGATAATTCCGTAATGGCCAGGTTGTCCATTATCAGAATCATAAATTGTGCTTACCCAAGGCATTTTTTGCAAGCAGGACTGAAAAAACGTATTAAACTCTTGATCTTACCAACTGTCATTAGGATACTCAACCCTTCACTGAATCTTGAACGTTGATAGAAGTTTTATGATGGTGTTTAAACCAACAGAGAGTCCCTTGCAGGCCTCCATCAGAAGCACGACTTACATTTACAACATGAAATTATATCCATTTGTCTCCAACAGTCTATCTTCGTTTCATAGCGTGTGTCTTGGCTGCCCAGCTTCCAGTTGTGTGTCTCTGTGTAAATAGAGTTGGAAGAAGTGGCTTTGGAGAGGGAACTCTGGACTTCCCTCCCCAAGCTGCCGCCCCTGTGACCTGACCCTGAAGCGGGAGAAAATGGATGGATGGATGAAATAAAATGGCATACTTTGATTATTCACTAAAACAAACGTCCCGACAGAATACAATACAATCCATCCTGATTTATATAGAAGAATAAAGAATACCTAAATGCTAAATAATCAATATGATTATAAGGCGTAAAATCAAATCAAATAAATAAATAATCAAAACATACTCTATTTTGATACATTTTTACTTTTACAATGCAAGTTTTGTGTTGACAGCCGCATATTCACATTTTTCCAAAACAGCCTGTACATAGTTAGTAAATTGCGGAAGTGATTTTTGTATTAATTTACCGTATTGGCCCGGGTATAAGACGGCCCTGATTATAAGACGACCCCCTCTTTTTTAAGACTCAAGTTTGAAAAGAGACTTTTTGAACACCAAATAAATTTTTATACAGAAAATAATTACAGTACATCTGAAACAAATGATTATAACAATATATTTGTGAGAAAAAGCATGTTTTGCCTCATTCAAATCTAAATATTTGAACATTTAAATATGTAAACTAAAGTGCAATCACATTTGGAAATGAATGGCTTCTGGTTTTTGAAATGTAAATTACATCACAACTTCTCCTCAGCTGCCGGTTAACTTGGCCGATCTTCGACTCTCTTTTCTCCAGATTGTCACTACGTTTCTCCATTTTCTGTTAACTCTTCTATTATTTTCTTCTCTTTTCTTTCTTACTGCTATTTTTTATTTTTCTTCTATGTGCTCACGCTATTTTTATTTTTATTCTTCATGCCATGGGTTCACTTTGACCTGGGGAGCCAAGTTCACCATTTGTGTCAATGATATCTGGCGCCATGTAGCGTCGTGAATGGGTATAACGTCTAGACCCCGAATATAAAACGACCCCCAATTTTTTTCTTATTTCAATGCAAAAAACACAGTCTTATATTCGGGCCAATACGGTATTAAGTCGGGGGCATAAAGAAATTCAATATGAGGACCTAAATCTACCCGGAAAGCGTGAGTGTTCCAAGAGGCAGAGTTTATGAACATGGTGTTGTTAGATTCCGTCTAATACTCCATCGGGGACTCGCATCTTGCTTGCATAGCTTCCATGTTGTCCTGTTGGATACTCTGACACTCTGTGTCCACAGTCAGAGCAGGCAGAGCACTTTGTGGCACACTAAATAACTGAACGGCTGTCTGCCCTCCACACAGCTGTCCAATGCATTTTCAGAACACCTGTTCACGTTTCCTTTTGTTTTGTTATGTGTGATGCAGGGTTGCAACTGAGTTCAAATGATGCAAACTTTTTGTTTGTTGAGCATTGATGTACGATCATCGTGCATTTGGGGAAATGTTTTGAAAATGAAAACCAGACTCTTAATGTGCATGGGAAGGGGGTGGGGGGGATGCAAGCATCACAGTGCACAGATCTCGCATGTGGTGCTACAGAGATGGAGCCAGGTCTGGACGAACCACACAGAGCCCAGAGCTTCTCAGTAATGCAAACCATGCCTTCAACCAGGAAGTAAAGAAAAGAGGATACGATGGCCTCAAGCCTCTTAAACAGCCATGTGGGAGAAGTTTGAGGACGATGCAGACAAGGTTTTGGATGCAACAGTCAAGGAGTAGTGTGACTGGCCTCAGGCACGCACACTGTTCTAGTGTCAGACGTAACAAGGATTATCACACTGGAGCGTACAGTGCCTTATGAAGAACACAAGCAGGATGCCAGTGGAAGTTGAATGCAGATATTTTGCAGGGCAGTCTTTCTGCAGAGCCTACTGTACACTACACTCAGCAAAAAAAAAGAAAAGAAAAAAAAAAGGGAAAAAAAGCCTTGAGGTGGCTTCGGTTAGAGAGGTCACATCTGTGATCGACTGTTGCTCGTGTAGAAGATGAGACCAAATCAAACTCAGCTGGGCAAGGATGTCTGATGTTCAAATGACTTGAAACACTCTATGACCTCAGGTCATATCGATGATGATGTGCCCTAGCTTTGCATCAAAATATGTGTCACTACAAATGTTTTATTTGAAATGATTTATGTTTATTAATCAAATAATAATAATCAAATTTGATTAATCAAAGTGTGAAATAGTTTAAATTTTTAATCCTTCATTATATTTGAATCATAACATGAAATTGGGATGTAAGTTAGAGGAATTAAAAAAAGCCATGCAACAAAAGACAAGATAATTATATTAACGAGCAATCACTGCAAATCTCATGTGGGCAACTGCCGGTGGGAATATCTACCGGAAATAATGTGGATATCTGATTGACTTAACTGATGACTTCTTAAATAACATCCTCTGCCTGCTAGCTTGCACTTAGTATGCCTCTGTGAGGAAAGGACCACATCTAGAGTCAAAGAGGCCCAATAAGAAGTTTGTCATGACTCACCGTATTCTTCTTCCACCAGGACCGTATAAAGGGCTGGTTTAGCATCTGTGACCCTGATATTAGCTATTGATGGAGAGTTATAGCCTTTTGAAAGGAAACTATCATAGATTTCAGTAAAATAAGAACATGCCCCCAAGTAGCACTGGAGAATATGAAATTATGCATGACCTCCTTGTTACTTAGCTGAGTAAGTGATCTATGGACTGCGAACAATAAAAATCCAGATGTTGTGGAGACATATGGACGGAACAGATAAAGAAAAAAAAAATTAAGAAGGATATTTAAATTAATAGATCTTCAGTGCCAAATATAGGCATCCAATTGAAATTTCGGTTGACAAAAAAAAAAAGAATAATACACACATTGTGACACCCTACAGGGCTCTCATTGATATTCATTGTCCCATGAATTGAAAAATGGGCATTCTGGTTTTGGTTTAATCAGACTCTGAGGGGGATCAGCTGTGTGTGTGTGTGTGTGTGTGTGTGTGTGTGTGTGTGTGTGTGTGTGTGTGCGTGTACCTGTGGTGCTGGATGTAGGCTGTCAGCAGATATTAATGTAGAGTTTGAAGGTGGGTGGTGCAAAGAGGTTATGGAACCCGAAGCTGGGTTAAGTAATTGCATTCTTGTTGGAAAAAAAAAAAAAAAGAAATCGGAGTGAATGGTTTTGTGCGCGCTTTTGGGGCCATGCACACTTGTTGTATTGTGGGTTGAAAAAGATGTGAGACTTGTTGGCTATATTGTGCTATACATCCCACTGAATGTATAGGTGACTTCACTTTTTGAAGAGGATTGTTAATTAGCTCAAACTCGATAATGTACAAGGCGTCACGATGGTCGACAAGTTAGCAGTGCAGAGGTCCAAGGTTCGATTCCGGCTCCAGCCTTCCTGTGTGGTGTTTGCATGTTCTCTCTGTGCCTGTGTGGGTTTTTCCCAATGTACTGCAGTTTCCTCCCACATTCCAAAAACATGCATAGCCGGCTGATTGAGCACTGGGATAGGCTAAAGGATCAGCGGATCAGAAAATTTATAGAGTAGTACAAAGTACTGCAGTGTCAAAAAACAAATGGTGCGAAGACATCCTCACCCACCCCATTAAAGTTAAAATTCAATAATTGCTCAGACTGTCACCATCATAAATATATATATTTTTTATTTTGTAACTGAATAAGTGTCAACATGGTAAAAAAAATAAAAAAATAACCTAAACTAAAAACAAATATGACCATTGCTTTAACTTAAACTAGGGTGTTATTGGAAGTTGGGAAAAGTAATCCGGACACTGCTGGAGTACTCTTTGATTCAGAAAACCTCCATCGTAAAAGCATCATCTTTATAATAAATAAGGATTGTTACAGTGTCCATTGGTTCATATCGCCCTCATGATTGTGAACGATCCAACTTTAAAACACTGGAATTTAGAGGTTCCACTGCCTTTGCACTAAAAGTAAAAAACAAGCTCATTCGACAGCAGGAGTGTAAACATAATAGCCAATCATCTGTCGTAATTGGTGCACAGCCACCAATGGCAATAAAGTTACACTAAGTATCTCCCTGAGAGTCAACACACAACGAAAACAGATGGAGGTTGTCATCCTTCTGCTTGGTTCTAGCCAGGAGGTGTCATAGGAGGTATCTTTAAAAGGTTCGTGATCCACCTCGCCTCAATGGGGTTGTAGCTTGACCTTGAAGCCCTCTCCCATCCTCTAGCTGTCATGGAAGGTGACACCAATCTCCGTGAGGAGAAAACTAATTTCAGGGACGTGAGTCTGGGATTCTGTTTTTTATCTATTTTTTTGCTACTCTCCAAAACTTGTGACAAAAGGTGAAGGTCAGAGAAAAGAACTGAGTGGTACACTGGTCTCCTGTCCCTCTTGACTTTGGTCTGATAAAACTGCCCAAGAGCTTGCACCAAAATCAAACAGGTTTTATCATCTTATCAAAAAGAACAGAATAATGAAACACAGGATACAAAGGTGGTGTTTCAATTTGTAGTACACAATGACAGGACTAGTAAATAGGTTTGGTTTGATCGAAATTTGGCCACAGGCGTCCATGGGTCTTGATGGCGCTTAGAAGGCCAGGAGGGGCTGTTTACCTGGCTGTAATGACAAGAATCATGAGTCCTCGGTTACTGACTCCGGAAGTGGTTTGATATTATAATGGGTCACACAGGTACTGTGAATGCGCTTGGTGGAACAAAGTCGCTCTGATGACTTACACTCGAGGAACCAGTACAATTAGTGGCTGGGAATGTCAGTGAAGGTCTGCCAACTGTCGTTTCATCTGAGAGACCTGGACTTTGCGCTGTGGTGCCTCAAGAGCTACAGCAACAAAAACTGTTGACTGTCAATAAAGCAAATAAATTGTTATACTGGCACCTTTGGACTCTTAATCACAGTTCTAACATTAATACTGTGTATCTAGAAAATTAAAGGAAATTAAAAACAAATTACACAATGATTCAGTTGGTACCAATGATAATACTAATAATAGAAATAATTGAACTACACTTAGGCACTGTTTCTTTCACTCACCACTAGAGGGAGCGTTCATACCATGAGCGGTACTTGTACCACACTTTTAAGAATTACTGAAGTAAATTTGAAGTTTGGATGAATGTCTCGACTGTAAAGTATGTTTTCGATTATGGCCACACTTCCAAAACATGTAAATCGATTCTGTTCTGAACAGTTGCAGAATTAATTCACCAATTTCCGTGAAGGCACCGGTGTGCTCCTTGGCATTTGGAGCAGCACTCACTCTTCATTACTGGAAGAGAAGGAGAGTTTGAGTGGAGCTACAGGCGCTCAAGGTAACATCATAGATTTGATCAGTCAGTCGTGGCGAGCGCTAAGTCCCCATTTACTCCCCACATTTTGATGCCTGACAGCCTCACACCAATGCCCTCATGTGCAGCCAAACACAGGACAACACACCTAACACACAATCAGTTCTGATTCCCCGACTGACTCACTCCATCTCTTCATACACACTACTTTGGAAGCCTTGAAAAGCTAAATGGTGTGAATTTGAGTGTCGGTCCATCTGTCTCCAGGGTGTTGGGAAGGCATGAGAGACTGAGAACAGCGGGGGGTACAGGGGAGGGGGGAAAATTGGAAGAAGAACAATGAAAGGAGGAATTGGGGTCAGGGCCATTAATATGAATCACCAGCAGAGCCCCACAGCGAATCCATCTGTGGTTATACGCCACCCAGAAACAATTCAAAGCCCAGACAACAGGACACTAATGGGCAAGAAAAACTTATGCTGGGCACAGCTTTTGATGGTTTCAACATGTTACAGTGCAAGACTATATGAGCTTTGGCCAGGAATAGTGTAGAGAACAATGTTGTCTTTGGAATGTGATTCACTTTGAGACACTGTAAGCCCCAATTATAAAGGATGTTCTGGGAGAGGCACATTGCGCTGTTAGAGCTTGCTTATAGAAAACACGATCCCTGACAGAGAGATTGATATTATTGTTTTTGCAGACGGTTGAAACATTAATAACGCATAGTTAAAGTTGACATAAAAGGCCATTTTCCACTTCAGCACACACATAGGTGAGCGTCACATTGGGTTTTGTCCATGAACGATATTATTCACTGTCGATTTTGCAATAAATTTGACTGCTTGAAAAAGCTGCCGTAACAAAAGGATTTAATTTATACTGTCTCATCTCTTTTACAATATGGTGGAACCACACAAGTCAAATGAGGTAATACAAGGGTGGCCCACTTAAAAGTAGCCCGGATTTTTTTTTAAATTAAAATATTTTTTTAATTTTTTTCAAAACATGTATTTAATTACGTGAATGTTACAAGTGACCCAAGTCTTTCCAAAACCTGTTTTTATTACTTACAGGTTACAAGAGATGCTGGAAGTGTCCCCCATTGACATCTATACATTTTTGAGCACGGCACAGGATGTTGGCTGATACTGACTGCAGCTCTGCTAAGGTGATGCTTCGGATAGTGTTGGTGATGTTCTGTTTGAGTTCGTTCAGGGTATGAGGATTATTTGCGTACACCTTTTCTTTTAAATTCCCCCATAGATAAAAATCGCATGAGGTCAGGTCCGGAGACCGTGGTGGCCATAACCCCTTGCTCACAGTTCGCTCTTCCGTAAAGACTTCATGAATGGATGCCAGTGACATGTGGGACGTGTGACATGTTGCACCATCTTGTTGGAAGAAGGAGTACATTCTTTCTTGTGGTGTTAGTTGCTCGTAAAACTGTTCCAAGATGCCCAGATAAACATCGGTATTCACTGTTGATTCAAAGAAAAATGGGCCCACTATCCGTGTTCCTGAAACTGCACACCAAACACCGATTTTCTGGTCATGTAGTGGTTTTTCGCGTGTCATGTGGGGATTCACAGAAGACCAGTACCGCGTATTCTGGGAATTTACGTATCCTGATAAGTGAAACCATGCTTCGTCCGACATAAAGTATAGCAGTGGGTCCAAAAGTCCGTCTGCAATGCTAGTCAGCAACCATGTACAGTAATTAATGCGTTTAGCTTTATCGGGCTGCTTTAGTTCCTGAACACATGAAATTCGGTATGGTTTCAGTTTCAGAGAATTCAGTACACGCTGACATGTCGTTCGTGATACACCAACTTGCTGGGATAGTCTCCGAGTTGACTTGTGAGGGCTATTTGTAATTCGCTGCTGAACATCACTGACAACTTCGGGCGTCCGGACTAATTTAGGTCTCTGCTTCTTCACGTTTGCGAGAGAGCCAGTGTCTCGCCATTTCTTAACCAGGCTCTGAACACAACGTTTAGCCGGTGGTTTTGTTTGTGGGTACTCGCGAGTGAAGGCCTCTTGTGTTTTCTTAATTGATCCGGTTCGCACATAGCCTTCCACAATCACTATTCTCTGCTGCAAGGAAAACACCATTTTCTTGAGGTATGGTACGCACCCGGAGAAGGTAGGAGCACTACTGTTCGTGTATAATCTAAAACAAACAAAAATTGGCTCAGCGCCAACGTGTATAACCGGAGCAGTTTTGGAACACTTCCAGCATCTCTTGTAACCTGTAAGTAATAAAAACAGGTTTTGGAAAGACTTGGGTCACTTGTAACATTCACGTAATTAAATACATGTTTTGAAAAAAATTTAAAAAATATTTTAATTTAAAAAAAAATCCGGGCTACTTTTAAGTGGGCCACCCTGTTAGAATACAGTTCACAATTTGCTATGTCATTGTAGTTATTTTAGTAGCTCTAGAGTGGAGGGCACGTCTTGGTTGCCGTTTGGATTCTGAGTTCATTCATATAAATATAAAATAATACTAATATAATATCATATCATATCAACATGTTGGTGGGGTCTTGGATGGGCTTGATGGTAGGTTTGGCATCAGGTGATACACAACGGTTTTTGTGTATCAGAGCTGTAATTTGGACCACTTGCGATGTTTTGGATGTCACTGTATTCTGTTCATAAACATTACAGCGTGCATTGAAACCCCAAAATCGCAATGGAGCTACACTCAAGGAATACAATACAATGCACCTTTATTTATACACACTTTCACAACCGCTGAAGCTGGAACAAAGAACAGAACATTTAAAATACTACATCCAATAATTCAGAAGATTGATCCATATATGAGGTGCATCGGATAATAAGGCGCACCGTCGGCTTTTGGGAAAATGGAATGCTTTTAGGAGCGCTTTATAGTGCGTAAAATACGGTAATTGTTTCTGAAGTTTGAACACACACACACACACAGACGAGTAGTCAAATGAAAACGCAACTGTGTAAAGTTGTTGTGAACGCTTACTAAATTGTACGTAAAAATCTTTTAAATTCTGTACCTATAATTGTCTTTCATGTTTCAGTTGCATTTACCCTAGTGTTATATAAGCCATATCTGCTATTTTTCATTTTAATACAAATTAATTGTTGAAAATTGTCCATTTGAATAAACATTAATTGTTGAAAATGCATTATAAAAGGAAGATCAAAAGCGAATCTCAATGTTTTATTAGGTTAAAAAAAAAGAAACACATTATTTTCCATGATCATTTAGCCCTAAATGTTACACTACAGTACAATAAATTGAAAAACAGTATTGCTCCTCCCCTGCTACCTGGTGTATTTAAGGTAGCCGTCAAAGTTGTCACTTCCACCTCTAACCCCAAATGGGTGTCTGAAAATTACAGCTGTCTCCATCTCCCTCACCCACCTATCGGCAGACCAATTCACACGCACGCTCACACTGTCACACACACAAACACCCCTGCTGGCACTGACCCACCTGTTTTTTTTCTACTTCTATGGTATCTCATGTCTGATAAAAAGCCAGAGACAGTTAGCAGCCAAAAATACATTTAATTACCCGCCAGCGATCCACCAACCTGAAATAGCTAGACAGACAGGCAGATGGTCTGAGAGACAGCAGCACACTTTGGGTCCTTCGCCATGTTTTCTGGCCCTTTCCATCATCTCATCACCTGTGTTGCTTTTACAGTCTTATGTAAGTGTCCTTAAGCCCGGGGGAAGATGACATTGTGTTTGCACATATAGAAAGTGCAAAGGCTTGAATGCACACCAACACATGCACTCAGCGAATGTGTACGCCTCAGTCCAGAGCTGTTTGAATTTGGGCAGAGGAAGGCCTGTCCACCCACTTTAACTTGTTTTTGCCTTGGGGAGTAGATGGAATGTGACATGTCAACCCCTGCCTGCCGATGTGAAGATGTTACATAATGAGTCAGTTTTTTCAAGGTTAAAGACAGGCTGATGGGTCAGTTCAGAGGGTACGCAAGATGAATGTAAATATAAGATAGAAAACGGCCATCTAACAAACATGGTCGAATTGGTAATCAGTTGAAGGGTTCCCCATAATCAAGTGCAGACTCTATTGAGATTTTATTATGCATATGAACCCAGGTGCTCCCACCATATGCCAAGGTGAATACATAGCAATATTTGTAATATTGAGATTTCAACTATTAACCGCTATCCGGACATTCAAATTTGTTCTGTTCAGAAGAGAATCCATAAGGGGGAAAAAAGTGTGAGGGGTAGGGCTCCGAGAAAATAACATTTTCAGTTTCTGCCACCAAAGTGGAATTTTTATATATATTTTTTAACCAAACCTAATGTGTTCGTAACGTAGTCTGTGCTCTCACGCATGTTTTGAGACATTCTAAAGAGGTGTTATTTTCTTGGCAAAGTATGCGTCTTCGATTACAATGTTTTTAAGATCGTGCTAAGCCAAAATTGAGGCCCTACTGCCCCGTCCTAAATTATTTTTCCAGTATACCAGTTTCCTGTTCCTCTTTTGCAGTCACGTGACAGATCTTGTTCCCGACAACCTTGACCCTGCACCTGTATTCCGCCAACTCTCTCCAAAGAGGAGCCTTTACTTCCTGTCACAATAACCACACGTTATGATAACAATCTCGACATTATAATCTGCCTCTCATGTCTGGACCTGGGGTCCTTCTCACAATCAGCGCCCTAACAAGTTATTTTGTGGTTGCTTCTAAAGTTCTTTTCAGTTTTGTTCCTGTTCATTAGAAAACCATCAAAACGTCTAAAAACCATCTGTGAGGATTTCAAATGGAACAAGTAACTCAAGATTTATTTCCACGTCTTACAGTTGATTGACTGATGGAAGAAAGGAGATCTGAGATTGGCTGGCAACCACTTTAATTTGTACCCGACCTCTTATGGAGCCTCTCGCCTGTGACCCTAATAAGACAAGCGATCGAGAAAATGGATGGATGGGAGAAATGCTGGGAAAAGATATTAGTCATAAAACAATCTTGGTCATGAAGTGCCTTGCTTGCTTAAGTCAGGTGTCAAGCCTTTTAGCTTGAGCATTTGAAAAGCTTTGTGTGAGAGATGTCAGTTTGGATGGAAACATAATGATACCGGTAATCACATGTATCTTAACAAGCTGCAACCAACAATAGTCACATTTAAATAACATGGTGTTTTTAAATAAAGTGGCAATCTGTAGATTGAAAGTCAACAGAGACAGACCCATCAAACAGTAGAAGATCTGAAAATCTGTGAAGTGGGCGTGGCTCATGTGTGTAATTGGATAACTTGGCCAACCTGTACATGTGACATACATAAAGAATGTAAAACATATGATTGTAATTTCTTGTTTAGAAAACGCACATGATTAAAAGCCACAACAACTACATTTAGCCATAAACACATTTCTACATACCGATTTTGTCATCAAACATAGCAGTAAAAAGTTCAAGCCCCCAGTCAATGGCGGCTGTAACTCCCCTCCAGGATTTGGGGTGCACCATGCACATGTGCAGCCCCGACATGATCTACAGCGCATGTGCAGAAATTCGCTTTGTACGGAAAATATACTACGACAAAATAAGTAAGCAACTTTAAAACTTTGATTGAAATTTATGAACTGATATGTTTCTGATATTTTAGTCAAATCCGGAATGAATTGTGGGTACTGCTTCGGCTGAAGGCCTTGGGATGGAGGCCCGGCCGAAGCGTCAGCTACAAGATTGGAAGTACAAGTCTTGAGACTGGGCCTTCTCCTGCAAATGAAAGATTTGCTGAAGTCACAGATTACAGTACCGGTACTTTCAAACCCCCATTGGATTCTGATACCCCCAACAGAACGACTCTCTCAAACTTTTTGGGGTTATTTTTGGAAAGCAGTGGGTGTCATTGCTGTTTGAGACTTACATGTGAAAATCCTTACAGTGTATTTGGTTACATTTTAACACCAACCGTTTCCACGACCTGAGCACACTCTCATCCAAATTCTGCCTTAGGTCATTAAACACATCAGCAGTTATAGTAAGCGGCCACAGATGTGATTTTTCATCTAATCAGTGGTGCATAATGGCTCCAGCCTTGAGGACAAAAAAGCCATACGCTCGCTCACGCACACACACACACACACGCACACACACACACACACACACACACACACACACACACACACACACACACACACACACACACACACACACAAACCATAAAAAACTGCTTCAGGTAGCACAAAGCAATGTTGGCAGCCAGCCTTGGCATATTCACTGTCAACACAGTGATGGCAGGTCTGATTTTCAGAGCATGCAGCCAAGGTAAGGTGTCCGTGGGTAAACTGAAAGAGTTTACAAAGGAAAGTGTATCCACCCACAAAGAGTACTATATGAGGGATCACGAGCTAATTGTGTTGTTCCTCGGATGTTAACATGACCCAGCTGTGTTCCCACCAAGCTGTGCGCATGCGTAATTGCACACTGCTCTCCCCCTCAGTGCAGAGATGTATGCAGCACATTAAACAAAAATACAAAACAAAAGAATAATCGGAACTGAGCTCTGTTGGAATTTTGCATTTTCATATTTGCCTCACTGCACAGGGTTTCAACTCTGTTAATTATGGCTACTGTTGTGGCTTGTTTATTACCCTGATGACATGTGACACACACACACACAGCCACTCAAGACAACTGCTATTTTCACTCTGTATTTTTGCTAGGCTATTGGACATTAACTCATTCAATCCCAGCCATTTTCACTAGAGCAACCTCCTCAATCCCAACATTTTACTGGATTTTGACTGATTTTGCATGGCCCACAGAATATTTGGTCCTAATGCTATATAAACATAACATGGACTCTTTTTTCAGTAGAAAAAAGAATGTTCTTTTTCCATTCTTCAGCAATTGGCATTACAAAATGGCTAAGTTTCATGGAAATGGCGATTCCTGGGCAAAAAATGCAAACAAATAGCTTTTTGTAAAAGCATGCATTTTAATCACGTGAGGCACCAATGCCACCTACTTGCTTTTTTACATGATTTACAATGCAAACGGCTTATTCTCATTCACAGATTGCATCAGACCCTCCTCTTCTCTATGGCGCAAAAAAAAAAAGAAGTATGTCCTTGGTAGGTGGGGCGTAATTTTAAAAAGACATACGTCTTGTGGAATGAAAGAGTTAAGAATAACAATAACAAAAAACAAACAAACAAACACAAGTTCCAATATATAAATCAGCATGTATTGTATTGTATTGTATTTTCAACATATGCAAAAGGCACATGGCGGCACCAAAAGACGAATATGTTATAAGTACCGGTCCTATATTTTCCGCACCATCAGGCGCTTCGGAATATCAAGCACATCTTCAATGACTGGCCTATTTGAAAATTTGTTTTCAGATACAGCATATAGCACATAATGCAAGCCCAGCTACAATAGATGCTGGGTTTGCATTATGCATCCACTAGATGGAGCTACGCTAAAGAGAATACAATACAATATTGATATACATTTTGATACAATACAATACTGACAGCACTTGGTAGCTCCTTCAGCCAGAGACTGTTACACCCGCGCTGCAAGAAGGAGAGATACCGACGCTTGTTCCTACCGACTGCTGTCAGGCTGATGAATAAAAAATAACAATCATAATAATAATAATAATTAAATTATGTGAAGTAAAATTGTAAATAGTACTGCGATTTATCCATTGTGTTCATATTGTATTTAATTGAAAGATGTTTGTTGTTGTTTTTTTTTCTCTTTCTCCTTTCTACATACATTCTTGCTGCTGCAGGCTGTAAATTTCCCCAGTGTGGGACGAATAAAGGATATCTTATCTTATCTTATACAATATAGCTTTCTTTATATAAAACTTTCACAACCGCTGCAGCTGTAACAAAGAGCTTTGTAGAACATTTAAAATACTGCATCCAAGAAATCAGAATATTGATCCATTTATAAGGCACATCAGATTATCAGGCGCACTGTCGGCTTTTGAGAAAATTTAATGCTTTTAAGATGACTAAAGTTGAGATTGCCAATGAGAAATCCAAAGTGACTCAGCTTTGAGGAGCAGATCCAGTTTCTTCTGGAAATTATCTGCCCTGTTTTGGAGAAAATTATCTCCCAATGCGCAGTGCATCAAGCGGCTCCACAATGACTGAAGGGAGTTTTAAAAATTGATTCGTCATCGAACGTGAAGTGCCTTGACCGCGTCATACTTGTTGGCCAACAGCATTGCGAAGGCTACAAAGTCATTCAGTCTTGGTGTATCATTGCACTCCTCCCCGATCCAGCACCCACTCACTACCATTTTGTTTTTACATTTTGTAATTATGCATAACAACCTTAAAATGCCATGTTTTCACCACGCCTGGTGACTGTGCAACGTTTAGTGAGCTGTCGTTCATGTTTAATTTATAGAATAATAAATTGCAATAATAACAACAAAAATCTCTTCAACAACAGCAAATGCGCGTTGGTTGCAGCTGCTTGGGCCTAACAATGGGGCAAGTGCTTTTTCACACAGGGTAAGGTAGCTTTGAATGTTTATTCTGTGATTCTGTGAAAAAAAAAATCACAATTTAAATCCTGCATGAAAAGCAACTGTTTTTCATTTGTTCTGACATGTAGTATGCAAATGTGTTTTTCAGCCCATCGCAGGGCAAGTGAGAATTTGTGAAATGTTTCATAAACGTACACGGGTACATAGATTGAGTGTCAATCAGGGCGAAGACTGATGGTGAGAGAAAAGCATCATTCGCTATCTAAATCTGCTGGAGTCAGACTAGAAGAGACCAGCAAAGGCATGCCTCAAATACCTAATGGGAGATAAGCATGAACAACAAGCCTTCTAGCCTTATCGGATGAATTACAACTCATCCGCGAGCTGGTCCTTTCTGGAGTGCCCCACTTATTTTAACTTTCTGTGCCACCTATTAAGGCATTCTCCTTATTTTCCCTCCATTTCTTCTCACCAGTCCTGTCTTTTTTGTATACTCCCAATGGCCTTTAAGGTTGTAAAAAGGGGCTAAGGAGATTGAGCTGTCAATTAAATGAATATTTGACATTTCTCTATCATTTTTCATCTCCTTAAAATTATTAAAGCTGACGCAAGAGTTCATTACAACAGAAAACATTCGGCTCATTAAAAAGCCATTAAAACTATCGCAGAGTGGCGATTTATGCTTGAGAAGAACTGGGGAGGAAATGAATGGACAGGGAGGAGGTGAATCAACTTAAAAGTATGATTCAACCCAAGAATGAAAAGTAGTGTTGATGATGGGGAGAGCTCTCATTTTATTTAGTTTCCATGAAGGTTGCCACAAGTAAACTTATACAGTAGGAGCTAGCAGTGGATCTTAGTGGATGTCAATCAGTGTCCAACCTCTACCCATCATACCCATAAGAATTTTGAGCTTTACCACTACTACTAATCGAAACATAGCTTTATTTCAGTGTTTTAAATGAATTAGTAATTGCACCACAAGATAACAATGTGAAACTGCAAGGAATATTGTTGTTACATCTTTTAGTATTGAACTCCCTTTCTTTATCAACACTGTTATTTCTGTCCGACTATCCAACTACAACACTTTGATTTAGTGTCAAACGTGCTAGTTATCTGACTGTAACCATGTAATAAGTTGTGCACGTGGGTTGGTGTGTGAGCATATGAGTTATGATGAGTGTGAAAGTCCCGCACCACACAGAGAGAAAATGTCAGGGAAGTTGGTCATGCATTTAATTTGCAACCAGGCTTGCAAGTATCTGCACACATATCAGTAACAGATATTACTTTCATGAATGTCTTTATTTTTTTCTGCCATACTGTTCGCGCCCCCCTCCACACACACACACGCACACACATTAGTATGACCAACATTTTCCTTCATCCTAAATGAGTGATATGAACTGCCACCTTATGTTTTTTTTTTAATGAATTGACCATAACTGTCATCATCAATCAATCAACCGGTCTATCAATCGCTGTCTCTCCCGACAGACTTGCCATTGAAACATACTTTATGCATATTTGTCTAAATTAGGGTACATCAGCTCATTTTAGATGTATAAATTTATGTTAAACTTCAAAGCACCTCTTATATACTTAAGTGCTCAAAAATGTAGGTCCTCTTGTAATCTTTCCTCATTGTGTTTTCTTTTATGAGACAGCGAAAAAAAATAAAAAACTGAAGACTGTCTCCATTGGCTAACTTTTTTTTAAACTGCATAATTGGTGGAATGGGCACCATGTCCACTTTTCAATAATATTGGTAAAAAGTCTCTCTTTTCACAAAGCAGTATAGTTTGCATTTCATGCATTTATTTGTCTTAATTCTCATTGTTAACACTATGTTCCGCAGTAGACGCTGACTATTACTGTCTATTGCGGCATATTTGGTTTGTACTTGTCAGACGTCTGTTTTTCCCCGAGCTCTTTTTTTGTTCTCACGAACAGTGTTTCTAAGTATGACTTTCACTCAAATTTAAACTGCTGTCTTTTGATTGAAAATGGGTTAACTAACTACAAGGCTTGAAATGAGAGCGCAGCATTACCATTTTCAAGCCAATATTCTCATTTTGCGCCTCATGTACACACTGAAAAGCACAATTGTAAGCTAACACGACACATTTACAGCAGGAAATCAGAGGAGGAAGCGATGTTGACAGCGATGGAAAATGGGGAAAGTGTGAAATACACCCAGTGTGAAGCTAAATTTACTGTAGCATTCGTGTGAGTGTACCTTAATAACGTGCCATTAACGCTGAATCTCTTCCTGCTTTGCCTGAGTAGTCTGTAGAACCCTGCTGCCTTGCTCTGACTTTGCTTGCATTCTTTTGACTCATTAGCTCCCTTTTCCATCTACATTCTTTTACATAGGTTGTACTGATTTTTTTTTCTTACCTCCCCTTGATCATGTGAGCTAGGCCTGCTCATTAGCACAAATCACCTATGAGCAAGAAGGCTAAAAACAAGATGCCTGTCGTCTCCACTGAAGAATACCACAAACTCCTTCAGAAGATGGCACTGCTAGAGACGAAAATGCACCGCCTCAAAGTGTTTGTGGAGGTAAATTGTGTACAATTGGGCAATGAAACCTAATTAACAGTGGACCTGCGCATGCTAAGAGAGAGATGATTCTGGACTCTGACCAGCCAGCTGACTTCCTGCAGCATCCCAGAACCGAAAAGCTTCCACCACTGAAAAGACCACAAAGAAAATGCACCGTCTGCTTGCGGCCAGGCGAGCGCATTGAAACTACGAAATAGTGCGCACACACACGCACACATACACACACTCACGCACACTCACGCACACACAAGCGCACTGGCGCGCAATCAAACGTTCAATTCACTCACTTCTGTATATAGTTCAGTTCAATCATATGTGAAAATAAATGGTTATTGTGCCATCAAAATGACTTTTTGTTGTGTTCTGTTACTTTGTAGAAGAAAAGTGTTCGATATTTTAACTGACGACAAAAAGAAGAAAAAAAGTTTCGAAGTTTGGAATATTTTTTGACCAAAAAAAAGTTTTCTTTTTTTTCCCCCAGAATTGAAATTTGATGACATTTTGCTCTATTCAAATGCTGATTGCTAAAGAATAGATGAATAGGGTCTAATCCAGAGGTGGGTGAACTACGGCCTCCGGGCCGGATCCGGGCCGTTGGTCTTTTTAATCCGGCCTGCCGAAGATTCGTGCACAATTAAGGTTTGATTGCATTCATTTTGTTTGGACTTGTAATGACAGGCATTTCAACACTAAGTGGCGCAGTTACTTCAAGTTGCAAAGCACAGGGAGGGAGGGGAAGACGAAGAAAGAGGGAGAGTAATGACCGTGGAAGGGAAAGTGATATGTATCTAATTAAACAAAGCAGGTAACAAAGTACGAAACATTCAGGAGACGCCTGGAGTCGGAAAGACTCAAATCTACGAGACTTTGAAAAACAAGGAAGCGATTCTTACTCAGTCCGATTCTGGCAATTTCCATGCTCAGAGTGAATAGCTTGTGGCTCGAGTAAATGAACATTTCCTAGAATGGTTTGATTATTATCATGTTAAAAACTTTCCGCAAACTGGACCGCTAATAAGAGAGGAGGCAAATCTATGTAAGCGAGTTCCATAGCGCTAACTATGAGACTTCGAAGCGTCCCGAGGCTGGCTTCAAAAGTTCGTTGCGCGACATCAGCTGAGCAATGCTGTCATGTGTGGTGATCGAGACGAGGTAAAGTTAGAGACAGTGAGTGACAGGAAAGAAAAGCCACCAGGTCTCTTACTCGTCTCATTTTGTAGCAAATAGTCCTAACTTTGTAATATTTTGTATATTTTTTATATACCTGTACTGTCTGTTACAGTTTTTGGGCAGTATATGGTTGCACTTGTTGCTTGTGTTGTCACACATGTATGTTGTTAACATACTTGGAAGTTCATGTTGGACGTATACAATAGTTGTTTCACAGTTTTCATTTTAAAAAAAAGTACAGTATGTTCACACTTTAATGCTTTTGTTCTGTGGATGTTTGGTGTGGACTGTCAATCTATGCAGTTTTTTATATGCACCGTATCTTGTGCTGACCCGGCCCACCTCTCAAATTTTAGAAATCCATGTGGCCCCCGAGCCAAAAGGTTTGCCCACCCCTGGTCTAAACTTTCTTTTGGTTGGCTCTGTGTTTATATAACGTAGAGCAAAATTTATGGATCCTTGCAAAATCCAGTAAAACGGCTGGGATCAGATAGAGACAAAAAATATTAGCTTTATCATGACATTTTGAAACATTGAGACTGAACGCGCTTAAATGTTTCAAAAAAAACACATTGGTGAATAATCTTGGCATATTCGTCTTGAAAAATGTGACATTAAGAGTTTATATTGTTCAATGAGTACACATGTTCTCAAGTTATTGCGGTTTATACCTTTAGGTTGTCACTTACAGGTAAAAAGAAGAACATGTATTTTTTTATTTTTTTTTTTACCAAGGTGCCAATCGAAGAGCAGTGGTACATCAGACAGAAACACATTTCACAGAAAAACGAAGGGATTCAAAAGAAATACAATGTTATTACTCAAGAGTGACTCAGTGTCACTGAATTGAATCCCAGTTATGAGTCCCATGGTTATGGTGTTCTTTGTTCAAACCTTCTCTTCACTCCAAAGTCGGGGGTCAAGCAGCAAGATCAGATATGAAATAGGTGGCCTTGGCAAAAAAATATTTGACTATCACACCTTGGACTTCCAACCAGCCTTTGGTGGATTCATAACTAATAACCTTGAGATGAATAATAAATTTTCATTTCACCCACTTCTATAAACCAGAACTTTGTGGCGCATGACCGTGGCCACTCAGCTTATAACTGTTTGTCTCTTATTAGTTGATCCACTCCTCTTTGTTTCTCGCTTGCAGTATATCCCTGCTGGTTGAATGATTCATATATATATATATATAGAGAGAGAGAGAGAGAGAGAGAGAGAGAGAGAGAGAGAGAGAGAGAGAGAGCCTTATGCGGCTGGATAGCTCAGTTGGTAAGGCATCGGTTTGGCATACGGGAGACAGTATAAAAATAAGCACATAACACCATCCAGTGTGGGTCCTTGGGCAAGATCCTTCACGCTAATGCCTACCTCATACAATGATGAGAGACAATAAAACAAATGACATGCCGGCTCAGACGTCGCCGGCCAAACAAGGTCTGCGTCAGGTGCTGGGGAACCAGAGCACCTTGATGAAAAATGGGCTACTGGAACAAAGCGGAGATGGGCGAGATGCGATAACATGGCTCTGTTGGAATGCTACTACTCAAGCAACCCTAGTCAGAGGGGTTACATGCAAAGAATGTGGGCTAAATGGTTACTTCGAAACCCACAGTCACGGTTGACCACGAAACAACTAGTAACTCAGTGTTCCAACATCCACAAATGGCAACTGCTGTCACAACTTGAGATTGATGAGGTACAACGCAGGTTCCATGGTGAAGGGCCCCAGGCTGCCAGACCAGAGGAGGAGGTCATACCAGAGATTGGGAGGCCAGCCCCAACGAATGAAATGCTGAGCGAGGCAGCAACTGACCTGAAAGCTAAGATCATGGCGAGAATGAAAGCTGGGCAACCTAGAAACCAATTAGAACGGCTATGTGAAGTACCATCTGAAAGTCTAATAGAAAGTGTGAATGCAGCACTGAGGGCGATCCCTACCGTAACGATCACAGAAACCAATGAGCTGATATCCGCTTCAGCATCAGTGATCCTGGAGACTCTGGGCTATAAGAGCAACCACGGAAGCCATGAGATACATTACCCACCATGGAAAAGACGGTTGGAGGCTAAGATCAAGGCGGCCCGGAAAGATGTGAGTCAATTGACGGAGGCCCAGAGAGGTGTGATGAAAACGCCGATACCCGAGAGGTACATCCAGATGACCATACCTGAAGCGCTCGAAACTGCCAAACACAGGCTCCAAGCCTTGTCCAGTCGCCTAAAGCGGTACACGAAAGAGAATGAGGCCAGACGAATAAACAGGCTGTTCGCAACACAACCTGCGAAAGTGTACGCTCAGTGCGTACAGTCTCAGGGTGCTAGATTTGGGATGGAACCCTCCATGCATGGTTAGGAGCTTTCGGGTCTTAACGTCCGTGGTCTGAATCTCTTCCTCTGGCCACCTTATTATTCCTGCAGGGTATCTGATCACTGGCAGGGCATAGCTGTTTATTGCCCGGGTCTTATTCTTGCCATTGAGCTGGCTTCTTAGGACTTGCCTCACTTGCTGGAGGTATTTGGCCATAGCTGCTTTCCTTGTTGCCAATTCGAGGTTGCCATTGGCTTGTGGTATACCAAGGTACTTGGTAGCTGTCCTCAATGTCTGCTCTTGTTCCTTCAGGGAGTGAGACCCCTTCAGTGCGGACTGCCTTTCCTCTCTTAGTCACCATCCGACTACATTTCTCAAGCCCGAATGACATCCCGATGTCGCTGCTGTAGATCCTGGTTGTGTGGATCAGGGAATCTATGTCCCTTTCGCTCTTAGCATACAGCTTTATGTCATCCATGTAGAGGAGGTGACTTATTGTAGCTCCATTTCTGAGAAGGTATCCATAGCCTGTCTTGGTGATTACTTGGCTTAGGGGGTTCAGTCCTATGCAGAACAGCAGTGGGGAGAGTGCATCACCTTGGTATATGCCACATTTGATGGACACTTGGGTAAGTGGCTTGCCATTGGCTTCAAGTGTGGTTTTCCACATCCTCATCGAGTTCGCAACGAGAAGGCTCTTAGGGTCCTGTTCACCTTATACAACTCCAACATTCAGTGATCCATGTATGTGGCATTGAGTCATAGGCTTTCTTGTAATCAATCCAAGCTGTGCACAGGTTGGTACGTCGGGACCTGCAGTCTTGTGCGACTGTTCTGTCAACCAGGAGCTGATGTTTTGGCTCCTCTGGTATCTCTACCAATGCCCTTCTGCTCTTCGTTCATGTATTGATCCATGTGTCCACTTATCTTAGCCGCAATGATGCCTGACATGAGCTTCCATGTTGTGGAGAGACAGGTTATTGGCCGATAGTTGGATGGGGCTGCACCCTTCGAGGGATCCTTCATGATCAGGATCGTTCGCCCTTCGGTTAGCCATTCTGGGTGAGTGCCATCCCTCAGCAGCTGGTTCATTTGTGCTGCTAGGCGCTCATGGAGTGCTGTGAGTTTCTTTAGCCAGTAGGTGTGGACCATGTCCGGGCCTGGTGCTGTCCAGTCCTTCATATCTGAGACTCTTTCCTGTATGTCTGCCACTGTTATGGTAACTGGGTTCTGTTCAGGGAGGTTGCTGTGCTCCTCTCTCAGGGTCACCAGCCATTGTGCACTACTGTTATGTGCAACCTCCTTCTCCCATATGCCTTTCCAGTACCTTTCAGTTTCCAGTCTTGGTGGGTCAGCTCTGTTGTTAGGACCCTGCCACTGAGCGTACACTTTCGCAGGTTGTGTTGCGAACAGCCTGTTTATTCGTCTGGCCTCATTCTCTTTCGTGTACCGCTTTAGGCGACTGGACAAGGCTTGGAGCCTTTGTTTGGCAGTTTCGAGCGCTTCAGGTATGGTCATCTGGATGTACCTCTCGGGTATCGGCGTTTTCATCACACCTCTCTGGGCCTCCGTCAATTGACTCACATCTTTCCGGGCCGCCTTGATCTTAGCCTCCAACCGTCTTTTCCATGGTGGGTAATGTATCTCATGGCTTCCGTGGTTGCTCTTATAGCCCAGAGTCTCCAGGATCACTGATGCTGAAGCGGATATCAGCTCATTGGTTTCTGTGATCGTTACGGTAGGGATCGCCCTCAGTGCTGCATTCACACTTTCTATGAGACTTTCAGATGGTACTTCACATAGCCGTTGTAATTGGTTTCTAGGTTGCCCAGCTTTCATTCTCGCCATGATCTTAGCTTTCATGATCTCAGCTTTCATGATCTTCAATATATATATATATATATATATATATATAGAAGATAGATAGATAGATAGTATGTATACTGTATATTTTTTATAGTAAAAAATGTCTTCTGTAACCACCTGCGTTCCTCCACAAAAATCACCTTTTTCCTCTCACATTTTCTCCTTGTGTCTCCTACCTTAAAGAGACGAGCCATTAATCAGCAAATAGTGCATTACCTTTGTAATTAACATTCAACAGTTTCACCCAGTAATATTTCATTAGTTTATATGCAAATAATTTTGAATGATTGCCTCATTTGGTCTGTGAGTGCAGTGAAAAATTGGTCCAGTGAAAAATCTGAATATAGAATGCGCATGCATATTGCTGGTTGTGTGTGTGCGCGCGTGTGTGTGTATGTGTGTGTGTGTGCGAGTGAGAAAAAGGGGGAGAGAACGAGAAAAATCATGAGCTGAGAGACAGGAATAGACATCCTCTAATGTGCGCACACACAGACACACACACACACACGGACAGACATAGATGACAGATGGTCATATATCCATGTGCTTGCTTTTTAAAGGCATTAAGCTCCTTACCCACATTGAACCAATTTGGAATTCCCTTTCACTGTATCAACCCTGAGACAACTGTCAACGCAGTTTGTGTAGATTCTTCAGCAGTTAATGTGAACTAAACCAAGTGATCATTGGATGCACCATCACAAACTTCACTTAAAATTTAGCTTTTACAAAGTATGACGCGCACTCGTCTCTTGTCTTATCTGCTGCATGATGGAGACAGCTTTATAATGCTGCTGTCATACCAAACGCGAGTTCTGCTATTCTCGTGACACAATTACAAATGAAATCAATTAAGTCCGGGCCAATACTGTAGGTGTGAATTCATCCAGGCCGATTAAAACATTCCAATCATTCTCAAGAATGTACTTACTACGTCACACACTGTCGGTAGTGTAAAGAAACATTCATTTTCTGATCCGCTTATCCTCACAAGTGTCGTGTGTGATAGAGAGAGTCTATTTCAGCAGTAGTTGGGCAGTTGACGGAGTACACCCTGAACTGGTTGCCAGCCAATTTCAGTGCAAACATTCACACTCCCAGTCACACCTAAGGACAATTCAGGTCACTCAATTAACCAACAATGAATGTTTTTGGAGTGTAGGAGCAAACCGGAGTACCTGGAGAAAGCCCACGCAGGCACGGGGACAACATGCAAACTCCACACAGGAAGGCTGGAGCGCCTGAAACTCTGTACTGTGAGGCCAATGCTAACCAGTTCATCGCTGTGTCGCTATGTCTGTGAAGAATGACAATGAATGACAAAACATTATGATTTGTGGGCACCAGGACTTGTACAACACAACCAGCTGTCAACTTGAACCAAAAAAGAGCAGGCTTAGAAAATAGCGAGCAAGGAGGTTGGCGAATGTGGTTAAGTGTATTTACTTGTCCACAGCTGTTGAACAAAGCTAGCAATAGCATTTAGCATTAGCCATAGTTTCAGCACAACCACGGGCCGTCTGATTGACAAATGATATTCATGCGTCTTTTTTTCTGTCACAGTAGGAGGACGAGCTGGTCCTCATCTCTGTTGCAGTGTCGCACGAATGAAGCAGTGAGAAATAGGGCACAAAGCGACTTTATGTGTCTGAATGTAGCATATCCTACATTGAGGTATTCAGTCTTCCGTGTTTCCAACCACTTCCTCTAGCTGTGAGGCAAGAGCTCCTGACACAATGGATGCCTGTTTTTTTCCACCTTTTTACCAGCGTGCTGTCCTATGTGTCCAACAGTAGACTTGGTAAAGCTGCGGGAGTGTTCAAACGCCTCCGCAACATCTGGTCATCGAAAGCCATCACTACGACCACCAAGCTACGCCTCTATATGTCAGTGGTTATCCCAACAGCGATTTACGCCTGTGAGACATGGATGAAGACAGCCAACATAACCAACAAGTTAGATGTCTTCCATCGGCGTTGCCTGAGATCCATCCTGAGGATCTCATGGAGAGACCATGTCACCAACGAGGAGGTGATGAAGAAGGCAGGCATTGTCAGACATTGTCTCTGAAAGGAGAAGGAAAATGATCGGCCACGTACTCCGACTGCCAAGAGAGAGACCGGCAAGTGTGGCCATGGACTGGATGCCAGAGGGTGGAAAGAGGAAGAGAGGTAGGCCAAAGAAGACGTGGAGACAGACTGCCAAAGAAGACCTCAGTGAGATGGGTGTCAGCTGGCATGGAGCAAGAAGGGTCGCCAGTGACCGGACCAAATGGAGGAAACTCGTCGCCCAATGTTCCAAATAGGAACGGGCGGAACTAACTAACTAACTGTCCTATGTGGAACGTATTGAAGCAGAATGGAGGACTGAACTGTGAATTTACGTCGGCCTGTTAAAAGGTGTCAGGTTTAACACCCGTAAATTGCTCTTCACTGCCCTTTGTATTGAAAGCAGTCGTTACTGTTGTGCTGACATTGACACACATCTAATTATTTTATTGTGAAGAGACACATCGGCTGTGACCATGCACAACAATGTCCCGCTTCAGAGAGCTTTACCTGAAAGGCAAAGGCGTGTTCATCTCGACTCTGCTGTTTCTCTTGTGTGCAATTTTATCAGAAAACCAGTATTAAAAAGTCTAGTCCCTTCAGTGTGTCCGAGGTCTTCATCTTGGTCTCCTCCCTATTGCGCACTACCCTGCTGGTAGATTGAGCTTGGGCACGCTGTGAAAGAAACTCATTTCAGTCGTTTGTTCCTGTGACACTGTCCTTTTGAGCCCTAACCAAAACTTATAAATAAGCGAGGTTAGAGATGCAGATTAAAAACGAAACTGAAAATACCGTTTCGGGTAACCTCTTTTTTCCTGAATTACTATCTTATCCATCTAGTTTTCCTTGAACCTATCCACTGTCACAGGGAGCTTGAACCTATCCGAATTGACGAAAAGCAAACTACACCCTTGACTGTTTGTTAATCAATCAGAATGCACATACGGAGACAAACAAGTCACATTCACACCACTACTGAGTGGGGAGTGAACCTACTCTACCTGCATTACTTTTGCTGTTGTGCAACCACTTGCACAGACGTGAACTGCCAATCCATAGATTTAAATACTGAGACCTATTCTGCCATCGAGCGATGCACAATTAAGGCAGTTTGATTTGAAGTACAGTATTCTCTCAGTGCCAATTTAGCAATCCCCTCTTCATGTATACACATCTGAAATGTGGAATCCAATAGAGAGATTTTAGAGTGATGGGGAGTAAAAGATTGAGAGTGTGCATGCGTGTCTCTGTATATTCATTTATAATGCGTGCTTGTCAAAGAAGAATGAATTGGATGTGAGGCATGTCAGAAAATGGTCATCATAACAAGTCGAGACAAGACCTAACAGGATGGGACAGATCAGTCCTCTGAGTGTGTACAGTATTTGTAATCTGTGCGTACTTTTTGTCGTGCGATTTATCGTATTTCTGATGAGATTTTATAAAGCTGCGGTCTCTAACGTGGTGCCAGCGGGCACCTTCTAGCTCTCATTACTCTCATACAGTGGTTCTTAACCTTGGTTTGATCGAACCCCAGGGGTTCGGTGAGTTGGGTTCGACGGAGCCTCCGGCATGGAGGTTATGACACACCCGACGCAACCTGCCAATTGGTTATAACACGCCCTCTTGGCCGTCACTGGCTGCAGATGACCACATGACATCACTTGTCCAATCAGTGCTGTGGTAAATTTTGTTAGCTTTGTAGTCAATGTGTGACTGTCGTGGTAGTATGTCATACAATTATAAAAAAGTGTACTTATCCCTTGAAATTGTATTTACTTTTTTTTGTTTTTAATAAATGTTTTTTTAATTAATTTGCCTTTTTTTATTTTCTGGAATTTGTAAAAAACATACATATTTATTTTCCACTCATGAAGGGTTCAGTGAATGTACATATCAACTGGTTGGGTTCGGTACCTCTAAAAAGGTTAAGAACCAATGCTCTAGTACAGGGGTGCCCAAACTTTTTGGATCGAAGATCTACTTTTCGATCAACTAACCTCCCGGGATCTACCCTTACCGGCACACGCGCACACACACACACACCCACGCACGCCATGATGAGAAACAGCCTGAAACTGTGGCATGCGACGCACTTTTGCAGCCTGTTAACTATCGTAGCTCACACGTACCGTTTTAAAGTGCTTCCCTGGGCCCTCCTAGAGTCCTATTCTTTACCCGTGCCCTCGGTAAATTGTACATGAAGCAAACTCTGAATGAGAATAATGACGATAAAAGATAGAGCGCAACAGTTCTGATCACAAGCTGCAATTGCAGACTGCTGAGAGCTAACAACTTCCGGTGACGTAATCACGCGCCACTGTAAATTCAAGATTCACCCACTTTATTTTAATTTTTCAATATTTTTTGGGTGAAAATGAGACTGATAAGATGAGTAGGGTGCAGCGTACATGAACACAAAAAATATATTACTCACATGTACAAAGACACACAAATGGTTGTTTGTTTGTTTTCTCCTCGACACTCCTCGGATCTACTTGGGACCTGTCTTAGATCTACCGGTAGATCAGGATCGACCTAATGGGCACCCCTGCTCTAGTATGATCGAGAAAGTCAACATGCCATTTGGCACCCGTTCTATTTGAGATCTTGGCATAAAAAATAAAAATAAAGATTAAAAAATGACCGCAGCCATAATACCGGCATGTCACGTGTCCACCAGTCTGGCGGAATCCTTGAGATTGAACACAGAATTTAGTGCTCATGAATTGGCATCTTAGTAAAGGCAAGGCGAAGTGGTTTGATTTATATTGTTGTATTACATTTCAGATACAAGGCAACTCAACGTGCTTCCCACAAGAGTCTGCCGTCAGGGCCTTTGAGGCCTCTGAAGGATGAAAAGCACCGACCTGCATTTAAAATTTGGTATAAATCAATTGATTTAAACCAGTCATTTGTCATCATTCAATTTTATGTGTCTTGGCAGCACATCTTAAAATCATTTGTTGGTAATTTTGATATTTTTTGTCCAACCAGATTTCAGTTTCTATGTATTGCTATACCTGTGACTGGCGACCAGTTCAGGGGATCGTCTCCAGTAGTCAGCTGGGATAGGCTCAGGCACCTCACATGACCCTGTCCAGGATAACCGGTGTTGAAAATGGATGGACTGGCCTCACACAAGCAGACACAACACCGACACGCATTTACAAACACGCCTACATTCAGAAGCAAAGCAAATAAATCACAAGTAGTTTAAATGACCATATTGTACACATTAACAGAAAAGTTACTCACATATTTGTCAGTGTGACTGTTGATGCTGTGGCTGACACTTGGGCATGGTCATTACATAAGAACTGTCATTGTGTACTCTTTGGCAGATTCACTGGCCATGAGTCTGGGGGCTTGGCTATGAAAGACTGCTCACGAATTCCGGAAAATGAGCAGATGCTGGCCTGAAGCCAAAAGCTTCCCAATATGCAAATGTATGTATGTGTGTTATTGATTTGCTCCTTAATGACGCCGGGTTCAAGCCATGAGGCAAATGTTTTTTTTTTCCCCGTCTTTCATCTTGTTATGAAAAAAGTTATCGTCATTCGTCCTGATAGTCATTTGTCTCCTGGACATAAAGTCAAAGACCAAAGTCAGTTTGAATGGAAAGTTTTCTTTCTTTACACTTCAGATGGATGCCTTTGAAAGTTTACAGTTTAATACCAATAAGTGCTTTTGCCCTCTCTGACACACATTTTCGTTACCTCTGTCAAAACAATTTGTCGCCTACCTCCCTCCCCACTCAGCTCTCCTTTTTGCCTCTCTTGGTTTAATCAGAGTAATGCTAGCACGGCACCACAGGCTAGGTTAGACCACAGGACAGGCAATAGGTTTTCGCACAAAATACAGCAAGTGAATGCACTTGAGTTAGCCAAGGTGGAGGGGTCGTAAGCCACACTGCTCCGTCTTTGGCGACAAGCTTTCTTGAATTCATCTGAACCTACTGATACTTTCATGTGTGTAAAGCCACAATAGAGGGCCCCATCAAAGAGTGATACCAGCAGTTATTAAACCCTTTTTTTGAAAAGGTTTTTGTACAAGCTCTTATGAGTCTTTTGAAACATGCATTTTTGACATTTCTGATAAACGGAGTCATGGGTGAATGAAAGAATTTCACTCATTTTTAAATGAGATTGCAACTATCAAACTTGCTAGAGTGATCTTACAGTTGAGTATTGATTTTAAAAATCAGTTCTGTTGATAATAGCCAATGAAGACTTTTGAATTGTGTTACGATGCAATATAAGACTCAAATTAAATTCCGAAATAAAGTGTGGATTACAATAACAGGAGTTCACACCATTTTATCACTCTTTTACACATAGTCCCTGAGTGTTTTACCCGTTTGAAGAATCCACACTCGAACAGACCTGTTTTGAGACCACTGACACTTGGCAAAAATCCACCAGTGTTGTTTGAAATTTGTGTATTCAGATGACTGGAATGTGTAAGAAGGTAGTTTATCTGTTTTATTGATCATTTCCAACTGGTCTGTATTGCTTATTTTCTTTTCTTTGTTGTTTTCGTGGCTCATGTTTTACTGCATGATACCATACTCTTATTTGTATGCATGTTTCACATAAATTGTTAAAAAAAATGTTTTCCTCCTCTCAAGTAACAGAGCATTACACTTTCGAAGCCTTAAAATGAATTGAAACATTGTAGACACAACAATGACGATTCTGATAAATAAATTCCAAAATATAATAGTTCAATGCAAAGATCAATATATCCCAGCCGGAGCACTCTGACAGAGCCTTCATTGTTTGTGATTCTGTTTAACTCAGTTATAAATTCAACAGAAAATTCAACATATGCTGTCCCAGCCATTCGATGTTCTCTGTTAGTGAGTTCCCTTGAAAAGCTCCGGTGCATGTCAATGAATGATGAAATTTGTTCTGAATGCAAATCATTGAAAATGAATTGGAATAAATAGAGATCATAGTGTAACATGAATAGCTAGGTATTTGTGCAAATGAGCTTCTTTCCCCCTCTCGCTGGCTTCCCCCACTTCTTCGGCTCACTTCTTCACGACTACGGTATTTTTTAATGCACTTTCTCTGCCGCTCATTATGATCTAATGGCCGTACTGTCAAGATCGTGGATGAAATCGCTCTGCCTGGGGCCTGAGAAATCTGTATGCAAGTGCCGCCGATGACCACTGTGGATACCCTCAAAGTGATCCATCACCACGGTAACCGGACGAAAGAGACCAACTATACTGTTGCAGCTGATCGATGTCGAAACAGTAATTAAGAGTGCTACACTAATAAGTACCTTGGGAGCAATAGGTATTTCGCATGCTTGGCCGAGGCGTTACAGCGGTCGGCCACCAAGAAGGAGGATGGGGAGTAGGCGGAGGAAACGAGGAATGGAATAAGAGGGATAAGATGGATACGGTTGTTATTATATATGAGTAGGGTTAGAAGGGGTGGGGGAGTAAAGGCTCCAGCACGGGTGGGGATGAGTGGGTTTAGGTGAGAAGATCAAAGCTAGAGTGTTGCAATGGGCAGATTGAAAAACACACAAGAGTCTGGGAGGAAGGCAAAGGCGGGAGCAGTTGTTGGAATATCTCACAAGAATAAGGGCACAAAGGTAAACGTAATCTCTGAATTATGAAATGGTTTAGAAATCACTTTTTTTTTTCCAAGCCAGACGTGGGTCACCAACCTTAGCAAATTTAATGCTGTTTACTATCCAGTGTGGACTTAGCAATGAGATGGATGGATCGAGGAAGAATGCAAATGCAGTCCATTGTCTCCTAATCTTAAAACATTTCTTTATCAGGCCGTGTGCATTAGACATCAATTATTTAAAACCCATTTTGATTCACAACAACAACGACTCTCCAATGATCTCCAAACGCGAGCGTAAACACAGTACAGACAAAATTCATAATGCATGGGTGGGATATTTGGCTAAGCCCCTTCGTAAACAATTAGGCAGGTTATAAAGTGTTTAAAGAGATAAAAGCAGATAAAACCTTGTCTTTTGTTTTTCTGTCTGCGGGGACTGTGAGCTCGGCGTGAGTTTGTGTTATCAGGATGTCTCCCCTGAGGCGGCTCCACGGCTGGAGGGCTCCAGGCATTAACACAGGCACACACACACCTACAAATACACAACCTTTCTGTGTTTGTGGACTTGTGATTTCCAAATTCGGCATGTGCCTCTGGTAAAGTAGCTCATATCAATTTGTATTTTTTAATTTGGACCCAATCCTGCCCCACTTTTTCCCAGCTCTGTATACATGTAAAGGCATCCTCCCTAAGCCTCGTACACCTTCACACAAAAACACAACACGGCCATGTTTCATATGCCCAGGGGGTGCCAAATTAAACAAGGCTCATGGTGAAGAAATTCCTGTCTGTTGCTTTTCATTACAAATTGTGATTGCTTACAATGATATTGAGTAGACTTCACATTGGCAAGCATGAATTGTGTTTACAGACTCTCACTGTGTTAGGTGGACAGGAAAACAAAGTAATTTCATTATCATTCAATCTGAGCTCATTCAAAGCACCAAGGCACCGGCACAATTAAGAATGAACCCCAAATCGGTTGAGAAAATTACTGTTGCTATCACTGCTACCTCTTTGCTCTCTCACTGCTCTCCGCGTTGAAAGGAACAGCATAGACCAGCATGGCTTTGTTGGGTTTTCATTCTGGTCTTACTGGTGTCACCAGCAAAATCAGCAGCAAAAGCAAATCAAAACAATCAAAATTCAAACACATAAACCTTTGCAGACTGGTCAGTAATCTACCAAGGGAGCGAAAACCATCCAGCAAGACCAAACTACTGTTGTTGCCTTGC
This sequence comes from Hippocampus zosterae, assembly GCF_025434085.1. Taxonomy (NCBI): domain Eukaryota; kingdom Metazoa; phylum Chordata; class Actinopteri; order Syngnathiformes; family Syngnathidae; genus Hippocampus; species Hippocampus zosterae. The sequence continues at coordinate 12,822,593 of NC_067451.1, forward strand.
TGGTAGCTGGTGACTCTAGCTCACCGTGTCTTGTGCGAGCGCAAGACAAGGTGTTCTTGTCTGCGCACGTTCAAAGTTCTATAATACAAAATAGTTTTGGTCCGTGGCATTGGTGCATTATTTATGAAAACTCGCACATACCAATGCCAGCGTTTTTAATTCTGTGTCGGGGCCCGTCCCAATAATAGTATCGAGCAACATGAGAATTATTATTTTTTTATTGGTGCGACCATATAAAATGTGCACAAAATACTCATTTGTGGCCACATTATACTACTTTTGGGGTGCAATGTCACTCTCATGAGAATGATATTCATGCATGAACAACTCGACATCTTGGTAAGCAAATGTTGCACACTCTCATGGGAAACTGCTTTGCCACAAATTGGTATTTTGTGGCCACACAGCAGCTTTTGTGCGTGTTAAATCTATATTGTGGCCACAATTACGAAAACAAAAGTTCCATCCATATCATGTCTGGGGGCTCTCCCTTGTGCCGCATCGAAGTGGGCAACAGGCAGACCAGGAAAACACACACACACACACACACACACATTTAAACACTCACACACAGACATCAAAGCTACAGTGTATACAATAGTACAAAGTGATGCGATCATGATGCTTTGGGACCGTTTGTCTTCAGCTGGTACTGGGGCCTTGGTCAAGATGGAAGAAATTGCGAACAGCTACAAATACAGTCAGTGTTAGCACAAAAACCTCCCGCTTCTGCTATATATCTATATCTATATGTATATCTATATATATTTTGTATATATAGATATACATAAAATATCTCAGGAAAAACATTATAAGGTGACATTTAATTGGGGTTAATCAGAGGCAATTCAAATGGTGGCAGGTCGATGTGGACTACCATTTATCATGACTTTTCATGTACCTTAAATCCCCCAGTTCCTACTGGGTGTCCACACCAAATTATTGCAGTTGTTTATTTTTTTAATTCCCTCTTTAAATCACTTTTTTTCCAATGGAATTGTATTGGCTATAGGTCACAATAATGGTGTAAAAAGTGGTCTGATTTTAATTTTTTTTAAATATCACATTAACCTGGCATTTCAACGTGGTGTGCACACTTTCTTTATCCAATGCACATCATTCACCATCCTTGCAAAAACGAACCCATTCGGACAACAATTCCATAAATCTGAAAGATCTTAACCATCCTTTCCAAATACCTTTTTCCAATAAATGAGTCTCATGTATGAGGGTGGAATTCAAATCCTTGTTTACATGTGTCCCAGACCTTTAAAATAAATAAATAAATAAATGGAACACACACAAGTCCAATATTGCCAGAAACAAGGGAGGAAATTGTGGAAATGTCTCCACAATTGTTTGAGTTCAAGTGGCTATAAACGATGACAAGCACACTGTGTGTCAGATGAACACACCATTGAGCGACGAGGCTTAACATGCACTTCAAAATGCTCATTAACAGAGGCTAATGGAAACTTTTGCTTCTGCAAACTGGCAACACAGAAAAGCCTTCATGATATATGGAGCAGGTAGCGACAGGTCAGATCATAATCTGTCATTGCTATGATTAGGTCCCCGCACTCATATCAAAGCATGAGGGTAAAACAGGTTTATTATTTTTTGGGGGGGAAGGAGGGGATTTTATTTCTGTTGAATCAAAAGACAAAATGACACTTCTATTAATTTGTAATTTGAGAACGGCTGCTTCTTTTATGGTTAAGGTTCAATGACCTAAGTGGAGCATTTCAAAATCGACATTTTAATCTCTGTTTCAAACAAAACCGAAGAGATTTATCTATTCTTGTTTGATTTTATGTGTGTGTGTGTGTGTATACATAGATATATATTCATTCATCTTCCGTACCGCTTGATCCTCACTAGGGTCGCGGGGGGTGCTGGAGCCCATCCCAGCCGTCTCCGGGCAGTAGGCGGGGGACACCCTGAATCGGTTGCCAGCCAATCGCAGGGCACACATAGACGAACAACCATCCACGCTCACACTCACACCTAGGGACAATTTAGAGTGTTCAATCAGCCTGCCATGCATATTTTTGGAATGTGGGAGGAAACCGGAGCACCCGGAGAAAACCACGCAGGCCCGGGGAGAACATGCAAACTCCACACAGGCAGGCCGGAGCTGGAATCGAACCCGGTACCTCTGCACTGTGAAGCCGACGTGCTAACCACTGGACTACCAGGCCGCATATATATATATATATATATATATTTATACACACACTGTGTATATATAAAAAAAATTCCTCGTCTCACCCCTCGGGTGGTGTCCGTCCCTCATTCAGCTCGGGTCCTCTACCAGAGGCCAGGAAGCTTGAGGGTTCTGCGCAGTATCCTTGCCATTCCCAGGACTGCACATTTCTGGACTGAGATGTCCGATGTTGTTCCCGGGATCTGTTGCAACCACTCATCTAGTTTGGGGGTCACTGCCCCGAGTGCTCCGACCACCACAGGCACGACTGTCACCTTTACCTTCCAGGCTCTCTCCAGCTCCTCTCTGAGCCCTTGGTATTTCTCGAGGTTCTCGTGTTCCTTCTTTCTGATGTTTCCATCACTTGGGACCGCCACATCCACTACAATGGCTTTCCTCTGCCCTTTATCTATGATCACGATATCTGGTTGGTTCGCTATTACCATCTTGTCAGTCTGGATCTGGTCCCACAGGATCTTCGCTCTGTTATTCTCCACCACCTTCGGAGGCGTTTCCCATTTTGACCTTGGGGTTTCCAGTCCATACTCCGCACAGATGTTTCGGTAGACTATGCCAGCCACCTGGTTATGGCGTTCCATGTAGGCTTTCCCTGCCAGCATCTTACACCCTGCAGTTATGTGTTGGAGTGTCTCAGGTGCCTCTTTGCACAACCTACACCTTGGGTCTTGTCTGGTGTGGTATATCTGGGCCTCGATGGCTCTGGTGCTCAAGGCCTGCTCCTGAGCAGCCAGGATGAGTGCCTCTGTGCTCTCCTTCAGGCCAGCCCTCTCTAGCCACTGATAGGACCTCTTGAGAAAGCCACTAGGTCCCAGCTGTATTATGTTCTATGGTCTGTGTTGGTGGATGTCGGGACTCGACTGTGTGCTCTTGTTTGCCAAACTGTGCTCACCCCAGAGCTCTACCTGTGCTCATCTGAGCTATAGCCACATTTATCTTTGGTCACCTCCAACACTGCACCCTTCAAAGTAGTTCTTGACAAATGCTTTCACTTTTTAGAGGGCAGTAGTGTCAAAACAGGCAGGACTAGAGTGACAGTGTAAATACCGACAAGTAATGCTTCCTTCATAATAATCACCAAAGCTGCTGGCGTTCTCCAAGCAAACCACTCAGCGCCTTTCTTGGACTTGTCTGTGTTCATGTTAGCTTGCACCAATATGCGATTCATGCCTGCTGAGCAGAAGGTAAGGGGACAATACGTGCTGCATTTGTAAACGGGAAAAGGCCTCTCTGCAAGCATGAAGGGGAAATGGGAGATGGCATGTCAAGTGTTTTGGCAGGGTAATGGAGCCGAAGACGTCATTTAGGACCAGCTCTGCCCCGTCAAATGCCTGTCACACCGCTCGCTCGCCAGTGTCACATCCAATGTGTCTGATTGAGCGCCGTGCAGCGCACTGGCATCTCTCAGAGTTCCGCATCAGTCAAAGACAACACACATTCGAATCAAAAACACACACATGCAGGCACCCAAATCCTTTGCATCGTGGAAAATGGAATAGAGCCGCAGTGGGCCGTCAAACCGTCAAATCTGTCGCAGGCAGATAAACATCCTCCGGACACTGTGACATTTTCCCCGACACAAGCAAAGTGTGAAGGCGTGTGTATTCCTATGAATGCGCTTGTGCACTAGCTTGTGTGTCTGTCTCAGGGTTTTATTTATGCATGCAGAAAAAAACAGGCCCGTTTTATAAAGAGCAAAATTAATGTATGACCCCGGTGTACTGGGTAATAAATCACCCGTCGTGAAGGATGAGCATTTTGCTCCACTCGGTTAAAAAAAAGAACAGGTCTAAAGGCACTACTTGATTTCTCCGTGTTACCATTAGCATTCAGTTGTGTTGAAATACATGATTAGGAGCTGAAAGAATTCGATGATGCCAGTGTTCATAGCATGTCACTCTAAATGCATTTTTTTTTTATCAATGGTTTAACAGCAGCAACTTGACTCGATTGCAAATTTAAATCAACTTATATCTGTTGTTGCTCCTAGAAAATGTATTGTATTATTTACGCAATTAAAATGGATTTTTTTCCTTTCCTGTCTGTCCACATAACAGTCAGTAAAAGAGCTGTTCACTGCGATTGCCTCTGGAAAGTCAGCAATTTTGCCGAGAAGTCCGTCTAGTTGACTTCATACATTTCTGGTGAAACATTTGGACTACTGCTTTTTTCCCCCTCCTTTTTTTCCCAAAGGTAAATCAAACGATTGTTGACATTATTTAGAATTGCTTTCTTCCCTGTTTTGATCAACTGAAAAAAAAAAGATTCAATATCTTCATAATATTCAAATAAAACCGTCAGTCGGACCACCTCCAATGTTTTTATTTCCACTTCAAGTTGTTTTTCTTTCCCCTTGCTCCATTTGTCCGCCTCTCCATTTCACAGGCTGAGTGGGGTGGAATTAATGTTTGGCTGTGCGAGAATTGTCGATGGCAAATGTTAACATTCATTATGCATGACTTCCATGTTGCTGTTAATTTCATGGAAGCAAGTCGAGGAAATGATTTTGTACATTGTTTTTTTAATGAAATTGTCATACTAATGGAAGTCAGACTGAACAAGATGGAGACAAGAGTTTCTGTTTGTCATCCTAATGAACATTTTTATCGTCGTTGACAAATATAATACGCAGCAAACCTTTTAAGTGATATTGCTAGGTTTTTGCGGGGCACAGGGGGTGATGACTTCAAAATGAGTGCATCCATATTTAAAATCACTGATTTGGAAGAAAAGTGACACACGGAGCAATGAAGTAGTGCCTTTAGACCTGTTCTTTTTTTTATTGGGGCACCTTTTGATCCACTGATAGTGATAAGAGTTGACAACCAAATGTGTGATGCAAAATGTACCACATCATTATGTCCGAACCCAAAGTTTAATTTGTAAAAGGTTATTTATACGCAAAACAAAAGTGCCTCAGAAGCTATGTTTTATTTTTATTGGCTCTCTATTTAATCAATGCGCTCAAGCCATCACATTCACAGAGTGCATTACCTGTTTAATTATTATCATCAATCATGGAAAGTGATATTTAAAAAAAAGAAACTGGTCACTGTTGAAACGATATCTTCGGATACAGGAATGTAGCATTGATTTCCACATTTGGGCATGAGGCATGACAAAAATGGTGTCATCCCTGTAAAATACCCTCATTCTGGAAGTAATTTATTGCTGTTGAATTTTCTCCTTTCAGGTCTGGCATGTATTCAATAATGCTTGGTCTTAATAGTCACTTCAACGTGTTTCACTCAGAACATTGATCAGAGCAATTGATTGCACTCATAAACGCGTCATGTAAAAAAAAAAAAATCATTCCTATTACTTGTCGTTTCCCTCCCCCTGTGACACATGGTTCAAATTTTCCTTGCACTTTTCGAGCGAACAATTTTATTCATTATTCATCATTCATTTTTTTATCTGCTATACACCAGTCACAGCATTCAACATGCATGCTCTAACTTGCCATATACTGTGTAGATACAGTATATACATATATATTTTTTTCAAACAACCCCCATTAGCCCAACGAGAAAAAAAAATCCTGGAGCCATCCCTGGATGGGGAAGGAGTGACATTTGCCACGTGCGCAAACACTCACCTTTTGTGACCATGACAAAGTGTGCTTAAGCAAGAGACTGAACTGCCGGTTGCTCCTGATTCTGTGTGATCAGTACAACACAAACAGAGTTGTTGGGGAGAAAGCCGATCAGTAGGCCGACTTAAAATGCTTGAAAATGTCACTTTTGAGTCAGGCTGATAATTTTGAAAGAGATATTCTAACTGTTTGTGAAATTATGTTAACTTGCCTTTTTTCTATTAAGATAAACCGTCAGGTTTAACAGTGTACAATATTTACCATCCGACATGGCTGCAGCATGATGTGTCCACCATTGCATCACTGTCACTGCGCCACATCTCATGCTGCTGAGTCCGATACACTGGAACATCCATCTACTGCAGTGTTAGTCTTCAGCTATCTAGATCACACGAATATTCCTGCTCTCTCACCCAGAAATCCTGCTTTCACATGATCATGTTCAAACTGACTAAACCGTCTGACCACCTTGGACACCGGTCTTATTCTGAATTTCTATTCACATCACTCTGAGTAGTATGATGGATTGCCTCGGAGATTTCGCTGTTGCAGTCCTGGTCAAATTATTTCGGAGTAAAAACATCATGCTACGTAAGGATACTGTCTTCACATGAAAACCCACATACCGTTTATGATAACTTTCACATTAATCGACACTATTTTACTGTAAGAGCAAAATCATCTGAACTACCAATATACCGTCAATTCTTTTTGCACTTCAATTTCAGAACAATTCCTTTTTACATTGAGGTCTTTTGCACAGGTGAGTCGTGTGCATGTCTTTTCGCTGATGGTTTCCTTCAACTAAAATCCATCAATGAGTCCAGCCATGCTATTGAAGCCTGCCATCAGAAACGCTGACGACCGTGTACTTTAATACACAAAGTGCTTGTGAAAGTGTGTGTGTGCGTGTGTGTCAGCGTAAGCATATGTTATTCCAGACAGGGTGCTAAGTGCTTTTAATACCAGATGAGTTTTTTTTCATAAATCCAAGACCATTCATCACATGGTTTCTTCTTTACACTACCGAGAAGTGTGAGATTATGATATGATCCATTATTTATAATGAAGTTATACACAGCCACTTTACATCCCCTTGCTTTTCCCCTTGCTGTCTCTAAATCTGTAATTCCAGCCTTTACCCCACTTGGCGCTTGTCATCAAAGAGGGAAATGTATGCATGCTGTGTTAGTGCACTTCTTGCATGTGTGCATGTTTAGGTATGCCAGTTTTGAAGGTCAGGCAGGTGGTGAAACAAGGATTGATGTATCCATTCAGAGACAGGTGTTGAGAGCGAGACCGAGGGCCGAGGCAGCATCACTCAGTCTCGGTCTGATGCCTCGGCGCAGCTCCACCGCTGGCCTTGATTGCTCGTTGTTATTAGAGTGTGAAATCTGAATATGCCTTGACATCACTCAAAATTTGTCTTGTCCTGACGCACCAAAGCGAGTGGCAGGAGCAAAAGCAATTTTGGGGTTGAATTATTTTTAAATTGTTTGGATTCAAATTTTCAAAATGCACACAATATTTCATCATTTGTAAAATCATGCTGTGCCCATCCATGAATCCAAGCTCTTAACGACCTCATGCTGTAGGATGACAGCCAGACAGCGGAGCGTTTAAATAGCAGGAGTGTGTTATAAAAAGGCATCCTGCACCTGGTACCATTCTGTTAATCTTCAGTTGCTTGGAGTAGACATTCGTTATCCGAGCTTTGGAATTAAACATGAGCATGAATTCTTCAGAGGTGCAATATAAAAGAGTTGGATAATTTTAGAAGGGATCACTCCACCTGTAATTTTTAGCTCCCTTTAGAGGTCTCTCTGTCTCTGTCATTCTAATAATCTCTCTTGGAAAGTTAAAACCTGTGTTCTCCAATATGTTTTGACAAAATGGATTTAGCAAACCCATTTAGAGTCAGTGTTTTTCCTTCAGAGCAGAACAAGAAAATCCTACCAAGGCATCTGCAGTCTGACTGACATACTGGATATTTCATAGTTTATCAACTGTGTCTGGACTCTGTGGCTGAGTGGACTAACAGTGTTGGAGATGTATCATTCACACTCTTATTTATTATTGTGGTTGTAGCTGACAGTGGTGTAGCACATTGCATTGTGCTGGCAGTTGTCTTAACTGTTTGGTGACTTTATTTATCCACTAATGTGAATTTGTGTGATGCAGTAGAATTTTCGGTAAAGCCCTTGCATTCACGTAGAACAGGACTTACCAACATGGCCGTGGACAATGTTCCCTCTAAGTTGCGCACGTGAGCAATTGCGAACCGCTCTCTCTTTCTCAGTGCACACGGCGATGCTGGCGGATAATACGCACTCATTGCTTTATTTCCACCCCAGTTTAATCTACAAGGAGTACACCACACCATTGGAACTTCTGTGCTTCTGTGACAGTTTCAGTACTGCGACAGAGGATGGATCTACTTTAGTTGCAACCACAGGCATGTCTTTTATCCGAAGCACCTCTAAAGAAAAGGATAATACTCACCACAATATATACAGTATGTATATACGTATATAATATTTTTGTGCTATTTTTAGCAAACAAAAATATTCAGAAAACCATCCAGTACCTTTGCTCAAGTTACAGCACTCTTAATCGAGTGCAATCTTTGACCACTCCACTCAATTCTTCTTAATTGATAGTCAGTAATAACAGATGCTGATCAAACCATTTCAAGAAATTTACTGCAACTGGAACTTTTAAAATTTGAATTGAGTAACCCTAAAATAGTTCAAGATTGTGTAGCTTACGAGTGAGCATAAAATGTTTTGTAATCATTTTAAATTTGTCTAATTATCATGATGGGCGGCCTGGTAGTCCAGTGGTTAGAACGTCGACTTCACAGTGCAGAGGTACCGGATTCGATTCCAGCTCCGGCCTCCCTGCGTGGAGTTTGCATGTTCTCCCCGGGCCTGCCTGGGTTTTCTCCGGGTAATCCGTCTTCCTCCCACATTCCAAAGACATGCATGGCAGGCTGATTGAACTCTCTAAATTGTCCCTAGGTGTGAGTGTGGGCGTGGATGGTTGTTCGTGTCTGTGTACCCTGCGATTGGCTGGCAACCAATTCGGGGTGTCCCCTGCCTACTGCCCGAAGACAGCTGGGATAGGCTCCAGAACCCCCTGTGACCCTAGTGAGGATTAAGCGGTTCAGAAAATGAATCAATAATAATCATGATCAAAATATCTGAGACCTGAGTTCCAGGATATAAAATTAGGGGGTTGTCGGGGAGAATAGACAGTTTCTACAGTATTTTGTTTTTCCCGTGATATCACAACAAGCAGGAATTGATTATTCTGACCACAGCACTGACTGCTTACACCGATTATCCTTTGACCTTACAGGGGAAAGATCACATCAAATGCTGAGAGGATGATAGGTGGGAAATGGGATGGTCCTAATTTACAGTCACATTATCCCACGCCTGTCAGGAGGAGCAGAGAGTAATGAGAGAGGGTGGAGTAAAGGAAGTGGAAGAGAGAACATGTCAACAAACAGAGGAGAGGAAGTGTGACCGGGGGATCAATCAACGAGGTGGAAAAACACAAAAATAGCTTCAATTCTATGTATTCCATCTGATACGGCAGGTGTGCAGGTCCACAACTTGCCTGCCTAGAGATTAGACTGTAATGATACAGAATGGGAATAACACAGACCAACAAATGGGAGCCTTCTGGCCAAAAGCCGGATCACATTGTTGGCTCTATCCCCTCGCCCACATCCTCCCGTTCCCTCATGACTAAATTTGCTCTGTGATCCCTGTCCGGCTGGCTCTGTTTATTTGGGGGACTTTCACAAGGAAAGTTCCACTGATTCACTTGAAGCCTTGTATTTGTCTTATCTCGTGCACAGACTGCATCGAGAAGAGAGGCTCAAGAAGTAAAGCTACAAAATGTGGACCCAGATAACCGGACAAGAATAAGAGCAGCAGATTCCATTCCTAATGCTGAAGAGTGGGATCAAATCAGCACAGGTAAAATGTGCACAGTAAGGTTACTGTATTTACCAAAAATGGACCGAATAACTCAAACTAAAATTGAAAAACAATTTTCGTATATTAAATAATAAAACAAAAACTACAACTAAGTGAAACTACACGTTACAAAATAATCCATCCAACTATTTTCTGACCCATATTTATCCCACGAGGGTGGGGGTGGGGGGTTTTCAGGAGCCTATCTCAGCTGTCTTTGGGCAGAAGGCAGGGGACACCCTGAACCGATCACCAGCCAATCACTGGGCACACAGACGAACAACCATCCGCGCTCACACTCACACCAAGGGACAATTTAGTGTGTTCCATTAACCTGCCATGCATGTTTTTGGAATATGGGAGTAAACCGGAATACCCGGAGAAAACCCACTCAGGCTCGGGGAGAACATGCAAACTCAACACAGGAAGGCCGGAGCCGGATCGAACCCACAAACTCTGCACTGTGAGGTCGACACGCTAACCAATTACAAAAACAAAATATAATAAAATGTCCCTTCTATTTGTCTTTGTCATTTAATTTCAGACATGAGCTTACATATTTCATTTTAAAAGGTTTTATTGCGGTTTTCCGACAGCTGTACGGATGGCCATACAGGAAGCAAGATAGGTCAAACAGTCGTAGCTCAGCACCTGTCTGCCGAACTCATTTACTGCACGGACATGTATTTGAATAGACTATCAATAGAGGGCAGCCATCTCATGTTTCCACAATTACTGACAACCGCTGTCATTAAATTTATTTCGCTGACAACACTTACGCTCAAATCTCTGGAGGTAATCAGCAGAGCCTCTCGAAGAACAAACTTCACTGTTTGCATCGACCATTCAGAGTGCATTAGCCAAATTATTGTGAATTGTGGCTGACAGGATAGGTTTTCACTGCAAAGTTTTTCTTGATGGGTTCTGCTTTCATTTCACCTTTAATGGTTGTGACAATCATTAAGTAGCACTTTTCTTGCTCCAAATGTCCAGAACTCAAAATTGTTTTAAGAGAAAATTTTAAATCTTGTTCTTAAATTCTGGCATTTTCACTGGAGGGACAGAAAGTAATGCGAAGACATCACAGAGAAATCAATATATGTAAGTTAGGCGGGGTTGGCAAGTGGCAACGTAAGATGGCCGCAGTTGGCATTACTTCTTCCGATGGTCAGTAAGCGTCATTGTTAGTCCAGTCACATATATGTCCGTGATTTAATGTGGTTGTCAAGGCATGATATGTGACACATTGCTGAGCTGTAGTGTGCAATTGGCCAACTATAATCGGAAACTACGGCAACCACACATGGACAACATACTGTACATAGCTGGAGACTTGTACAACCTGCGGTGCACGTATGTGAAAAGAAATAGAATTTATCATGATACATGCAATGCTGTCATTGTCATCGTTAGTAGAAATGATGGAAGGGATTGGTGGTTTTACTTGACAGCGGGTGCTGTGATTTGTTTTGTTTTACACGGTTTGGCGAGTAGCAAGAAAAAAAATAAGAAAAACAACACCACCCACATTGTTTTCAAGATAATGATCATTTTATACGTTAATGTTATTTTGTATTGAATGAGAAGTTAATGAATTCTGATTATCAGTAACAAACAAAACAAGCTGAAAAGTGAAAGCACCTAGTAAACTGAATTTGCAACCATAAACAATAACTCACACCCAGAGTTAGATATTTAACAAATCACTGTACTTATAATGAGTACAGATTTTGATTGAACTTCAAATATGCAGGGAACATGTTCCAAACCAGGCTCGATTCTTATTTTATGCTACACTTATTTGTATTCCGTGTGCTCCTTTGTAGTCCACATCCTTCTGTATTTTTTTTCCTTTCATATATTTATTGTAAAAATGCATTCAGCTATGAGTGATTGTGACAGTTGCATGGAAACATGCTGTGAAAGCGTCGGCGCATTGACCGCACCACAGGTTTGAAACCTGACTAGTGTTCAGGTGCGAGTGTATGCGACTGCATGTTGATGTTTTAAGGAAGAATGGATTTTGCATTAGTGCCCTCTTTTCCTCTTCCTTCCTTCTTTTCGCCTTCGCTCCGATCCCGCTTTCTCTCTTCTCCCATTATTCTCACTCTGCACTCAAGGGCCGTGAACGAGCCCTGAATGCGTTCTGCTGTCTGCTCCATTGTTTGTGCTGTTTCTCTGTGCCTCTGCTGCACTCTCTCCCAATATTTGTTTTCATTAATCACAGTGGGGGCCTGCTGAGGCGGGTGTCTTGATGGCTTTTTTTTTTTCTTGGTTTTGCCTTTTGTTCCGCCGCACAGCTTTTGTCGTTAGTGTTCGGTGTTTGGTTGTGGGTTTGTGTTGGCTAATGTGTGCAATGTGCATTTACCGTGTGCCATCACACACACTCAAAAGGTAGAGTTGGAAAGGAATACGACACTGTTCTTTGTACATAGTAATATGACTCTTTTTTTAAAAGAGCTTATTTCTTTTGTGACGACGATGTTGCTCCAAAATGTCCAGAACTCAAAATTGTCCTACGTTGATCACACCTGTATGTAATCATCTATCTCAAGGTCACATTTTTCCAGCATTTTCTACAAGTTTCCTGAACAAATGACAGCAGGGTAAAACACAATTCCCATCTGCAGCAACCTGCAAAAATGAATAAAATGATTCCAATCGATTTGTTAGTTTTATCGAGACTCGTGTAGGCTAAATTGTTGGTACCCTTCCATGAAAGAAACAAAAAAAACTGACAGGAAGTTTCATATATTAAAAGTGTGATTTGTATGTCGTGCATTTATAACCAAGAAAGTTGGGCAACATGAATGTGGTTGGCTTATCAATCCACATGAATAAACACACCTCGTATGAAATGGGTGTTGGGATGGATGGTGATTCGCCAGATCTTGGACCCCAAAGCACACTCAATTAAAAATATGTGTAAGAGTTGCTGATGATGAAGTGATACACTTGCCTGACTTATGTGTGGGCAGTGCGGGATTGCTTCCCACTCGGTGACGTCGGTGTGGATGTCGTGGATGTCGGTGTGAATGGTTCCAGCACCTCCTGTAATTCTGTTCAAGATAAGCGGTGTTGAGAATGAAAGGAAGGAAAAAAATGAACAGGAGAAAAAGTATGTAACGCTCTAAATGTAAGAAAGATGAAAACAAAAAGTGCTGACGACAAAAGGGAGACGTGGAGTCAACTACACCATATTCCAAATTCTGATTTTTATCCTCTATGCAACTGGGACGCTGCATTTTTCGAAATCCACTTTTCGAAATTATTATGCACAGCAGTGTGTAAAGAGGTTTTATAGATTGTATATATTTGCTGAAATTGCAGAATAAGTGGGTTGTACTCGCTGAAATCAATAGCCATTTCATTAATGGCGGAAAAGCTTGAACTGATTTATACTGTATTGGTCTATATATACTTTTTTTTTCATATGACAAAAATCTCGCAAGAGCTACAGCATAGTAGACTATTGATTTCCACTGTACCTGCAGTGAAGCATGGTGGTGGCAGTATGATGCTTTGGGGCTGTTTTTTCTTCAGCTGGAACTGGGGCCTTTGTCACAGAAGAGGAAATTATGGTAAATACTATTCAGTGAGAGCACAAAACCTTGAGGCTTCTGTATGAAAAATTGAGATGAAGAGGAACTTCATCTTTCAGTATGACAATGACCCAAATCATACATCCAAATCAACAAAAGTATGGCTTTACCAGAAGAAAATGAAGGTTTTGGAATGGCCATGCCATGAAACACTCTAAATTATTCCTAGGTGTGATTGTGAGTGCAAATGGTTGTTTGTTTATGGGTGCCCTCCGATTGGCTGGCAACCAGCTCACGGTGTACACTGTCTGGAGAGACAACTGGGACAGGCTCCAACACACCCGGGACCCTCGTGAGGATGAGGATAATAATAATTTTAATAGTAATAGTGAAACATTGTATTGACAATGCACTTTACATTTGGAGACGAATGTCAAAGTGCAAAAACATCATGTTATTATATTGGCTGGAAACCATGTCAAATTATTGACATTTTTTCACACTCCTCCCCTCTGCACACACTCAATGTGTTTTCTTTGTTAAATATTTGACATTTGTAAGTACATTTGACCTCACTGATTAAAGAAATCCCCCAGGCCTTTAAAAAGCATGGTGAGAGCTTGCCAGAGAAAGCCGGCAGGTAAATTTATCACTCACTGGATTGACCTAAGACCTCAAACTCCTTGTCCTTTTCTCTCCTTCCCTCTTCTGGCACATCCTTAATGCTAAGACTCACTCATCAAAGCTACAGAGACATAATGAATTATAAATCCCTCTGGATACATTAGCTGGACCCACTTCACATACCAGAGCTCCAATTACACCAACAGATGATCTGTGCATTTGTAAACGTCTTAATTATTCATATGATACCATTACCAATGCAATATCTGTCATCAAAGAGTGATTTGTGTCAAGCAGGTGCCCAGGGACTGTTCAAACCTGGAGTGCATGTAAATTCCTTTTTCGAAAACAAACAAACAAACAAACAAAAAAGATTTTTTGGGTTACACCGGTTGTATTAAAGCAAGTTTCTAATAGCTCGTCAACCAAAAAGATGCCAAGGCAGCTGATGCACACAGCCGTAAGGAAGCGGAGCTGTGACGTAGCGACGTTAAGAGTTATCTTGGCAAGGCCATCTCCCTAATTCAATTTTGCTTGGTCAGATTCTGATCAATCTGAGTCATTCTCACAATTTTCCAGAGTCAACACTGATGGAAGGCCCATCTGCTAGACATTGATGACACCTGTTTTGGTGGCTCTATATCAGACGAGTGCTGCAGCGCATCATAAATAATCAGCAACTACATTCTGAGGCGGAAGCCTGTCGGTGTTGCGAGTGAGGTTACATCCTTTTCATTTATTCATTCATCTTCCGAACCGTTTAATCCTCACTAGGGTCGCGGGGGTGCTGTAGCCTATCCCAGCAGTCTTCGGGCAGTAGGCGGGGGACACCCCGAATCAGTTGCCAGCCAATCGCAGGGGACACAGACACGAACAACCATCCACGCCCACACTCACACCCAGGGACAATTTAGAGTGTTCCATCAGCCTGCCATGCATGTTTTTGGAATGTGGGAGGAAACCAGAGTACCCAGAGAAAACCCACGCAGGCCTGGGGAGAACATGCAAACTCCAAATAGGGAGGCCGGGGGTGGAATTCAACCCGGTACCTCTGCACTGTGAAGTCGACGTGCTAACCACTGAACTCCCGGGCCGCCCCGAGGGTACATCCTTTCTGCTTAAATAAATAAGTCTGGTCATTTTCAACAATAATAATAATAATATAATGTTCACGGTCATGGGGGGTGTGCAGGAGCCTATCCCAGCAGACTTTGGGTGAAAGGCGTACCACACCCTGAAGTGGTCCCTAGTCAGTCACACGTCACACGGCATACGTAGAGACAAACAACCACACAGACCCACATCTACACCGTCACTGAGCGGGAACCACCAGTGACTAGTTGTGTGCGTGTGTGTGGGTCGACTTGTTTGCACATCCGCCTCACAGTGCAGAGATCTTCCTGTGTTCTTCCCATTCCAATGGCAGGTTTTAATGGAATACTCTAAATCAGTGGTTCGTAACCTTGTTTGAGGTACCGAACCCAACCACTACATACGCACATTCACCAAATCCTTCATTAGTGACAAATAAAAACAATTGGTAGAAGTACAAAGTATATGTTTTTTTTAATTGTGCACAAAATGAATCAACCAGTGATGGCCGAGCAGGTGTGTCAGAACTAATTGACAGGTTGAGTCAGGTGTGTCTTAACCTCCATGGCAGAGGCTCTGTATAACGCCTGAGACTGATTCACTGAACCCTAGCGTTTGATCGAAACCGATTCAGAACCACTGCTCTAAATTGTTCCAAGGTGTGATTGTGGGTGTGTCAATCCTATATAAATTGCTGCTCAAGATAAGGCTGTACCCTTGTTTACATGGAAAATGAATCGCATCGTGGCTTATGTAAAAGGCTCAAACAAAATATGAGGCTTCAAAGAAGTGCGGCCCTTTTTTCCTCTGCTTGACCAGCAAATAGAAGTCTACACGTTCGACAAAAGGACAAAGAGCCTTGAATTCTGTATTTTGTTGTATTTATTGACCTTCGGATGGATTAAAAGTGATGTCTTCTTGATTATCCTCCTAAGAAATACACTGAACACAGAGTGTTGAGTTTGACAATAAGGTTTATTGATTTTGAGCTGTAAGTCCTCCTAACAGGAAGTGAAGCCAACTTCAACTTCAAAAAGCTTCAAAGTAGGTTAGGGCTTCAGAGTAGGATTTCCAAGCAGGGTTTCAAAGTCGGGTCAGAGTTTCAAAGTAGCATTAAGTTTTCAAAGTAGGGTTACTGTTGAGAAGTAGGGTTTCAAAGTAGGACTTCAAATGGCGTTGGGGTTTCAAAGTAGGGTCACATTTGTAACAGCGGGACCACAATCCAGAAAATCCTGAGGAGCAATGCCAATGAAAGTGAGGTGGACCACCTGCTCACTTTTTGTCTGTGTGTTTCAATGAAGTGAAAAGAAAAACAAATCCAGATTGAGAATGTTTGAACATGCATTGGTTTGTTGCTGCATCCAATGTTTGCAGAACATTAATTTATTTCTAACATTCATTCATTCATTCATTCATCTTCCGAACCGCTTCATCCTCACTAGGGTCGCGGGGGGTGCTGGAGCCTATCCCAGCTGTCTCCGGGCAGTAGGCGGGTGACACCCTGAATCGGTTGCCAGCCAATCGCAGGGCACACAGAGACGAACAACCAACCACGCTCACACTCACACCTAGGGACAATTTAGAGTGTTCAATCAGCCTGCCACACATGTTTTTGGAATGTGGGAGGAAACCGGAGCACCCGGAGAAAACCCACGCAGACTTGAACATGCAAACTCCACACAGGGAGGCCGGAGCTGGAATCGAACCTGCGCACTATGAAGTCGACGTGCCAACCACTGGGCTACTGGGCCGCCTATTTCTAACATATTTATTCATTTTTTAAAAATGGTCTGAATCAAAAGAAAAGCAGATACACGGAAGAGAAAGGGAAATACAATTTCAAACATACCTGGTGAGGTGACCGACTCACAGGGGCACAGAAGAAAATCCACCACCAGGTCCCCAACAACAACATTTATAATGTTATGCGACATCACTGAGCGGAGGAGAAGATAAAGATGAATTTGTGAGGTTGCCACACACAAAAAATAAAATATTACACATCACACAACATACTTAAGCAATTGCCAAATTCACAAGAAAAATAGCCAACACACAAGCAGATACATGGAAGAGAAAAACAAAATTACCCTAATGTCCGTTGGACTCGCCCTCCATTTTCATGTCTCTCTCCTGGAGTCAGTTTACTGAGTCTAGCCCCTTCAGTCCTCCTTCCCAACGGCCCCAAGGAACCTCCCTGGTTTTCAAGGTCCCTGATTATCGACTTTACCCTCATCCACGACTTTGACCAGTAATTCCCTCACAAGCCGGATGGGGCGCCAGGTGGTTCCCCCTTGAGAGCAGGGGGGGCAATGTTGAGACTGGTTGTGATTGTGTTTTGGGTTGGGTTCTTGAAGTTGTCAGTTGCTTTGGTCTGTTATTTTGTCACCTTTATTTTGTCAAATAGGAAAAAAAAATCCACTACTGTAGTGACTTCTATATATATATAATTCACCACCAACTGCAAACGTGTGAATGCAATGTTACATATGCGTGTCAGAGAGTTCACGATTTGGTAATAATAATAATTGCAGTCCCTTTAAGGACCGCCATGTTTAATCTGCTGGTTTCTATGGAAACCGACTTTCGGCGGGTCTCGGTTGGCGCGGGGAGTTTTGCTGCTGTTGGTGCTAATAAAAAAATGACACACTCTCTCTGAGTGCGAACGTGAGAAATTGTCGCTTTCTTCGCGTTGCTACAATTTCCACACTGGTGACCCTCGACGTTTTTTGCTGGACGATTCCAGATCGCGAAGATGTCCATGAACGCTGTTTCGCTCAAGCTCCCCGAGTTTTGGGAATCATCTGCGTCTGCTTGGTTCGCTCAGACTGAGGCCCAGTTCGCCCTACGCGACATCATTGCGGATACTACGAGATACTACTACGTTGTTTACGCGCTGGGCGGTTCGACGGCGTCCAGGGTCGTGAGTTTCCTCAAATCTCCTCCGACAGAAGGACGATAAGATGCGCTGAAGGCTCACTTATTAAAAACCTTTGAACTTTCCGACGCTGAACGGGCCGACAAACTTTTTTCTCTCCACGGCCTGGGGGACGGCAAGCCCTCCGAATTAATGGATCGTATGCTTGAGCTGCTAGGCGAGCACAAACCGGACTTTCTTTTTCTTCACCTTTTTCTGCGCCAGTTACCCACCCAGGTGAGGGCGGCTTTGGCTAACACCGCTATCACTGACTGTAGAGAGCTCGCTGCGGAGGCTGATAAAATTTTTCCTGGCCGGCCACACACTGTGCAGCGGCTCTCCTCCCCGTGACTGCCGCGAGTGCCCCCGATAATTACGCACTCGTCGCAGCGGCTGTCACTCACCCGCGGCAGGCTACTGGTTTATGTTTTTACCACGCCAAGTTCGGACCGAAGGCTAAGAGGTGCTCGCCGTGCTCGTTCGGCGGGCCGGGAAACACCGCGGCCGGCGCTCATTAGTGGCCACCAGCGTCGGCAATGTTGGCGGGCTGCTTTTCATCTGCGACTCTATCTCTGGATGGCGTTTCCTCTGCGACACAGGGGCACAGCGCAGCATTTTGCCCGCATCGCAGATCGACATGGTAGCTGACAGCCGCGGCCCTCCTTTGGCAGCTGCGAATGGGAGCCCCATTCGTACCTACGGCATGAGGTTCGTGGAACTGTGCTTCGGTGGGCAGCGCTTTAGTTGGAACTTTGTTACAGCGCGTGTCGATGTACCTCTTTTGGGGGCGGATTTTTTGTGCGCTCATGGACTTTTGGTGGATGTGAAAAACCAACGCTTAATAGACGCTGCCACTTTCTGTTCTTACGCGTGCACACTCGGACCGCCCGATGTTATCCGCCTCTCCAGCATAATCCCCCTCACGGACGTTTTCCACCGCCTGCTTGCCGAATTCCCTGCACTCACACAGCCCACCTTCACTTCGGCGGCTGCCAGGCACGGGGTGGAACACCACATCGCCACCACGGGCCCACCGGTCTACGCCCGAGCGCGGCGCCTGAACCCGGCCAAGCTGGCTGTGGCCAAGACGGAGTTCGACAACATGGAGCGCCTGGGAATTGTCCGCCGCTCGAACAGCCCTTGTGCCTCTCCTCTCCACATGGTCCCTAAACCCGGCGGCGGCTGCCGCCCTTGTGGAGATTATCGACGGCTCAACGACGCTACTACGCCCGACCGCTACCCTGTACCGCACATCCAGGATTTCTCAGCTCACCTAGCCGGCACGGTGATTTTCTCCAAGGTCGACCTCGTAAGGGGCTACCATAAGGTTCCCATTCAACCCCCCCCGACATCCCTAAAACAGCAGTGATCACACCTTTTGGATTGTTCGAGTTTCTACGCATGCCGTTTGGGCTTAAGAACGCTGCTCAGACCTTCCAACGCCTGATGCATTCTGTGCTGCAGGACCTTCCCTTTGTTTTCGTGTACCTCGACGACATCCTGGTAGCAAGTTCTTCCACGTCAGACCACATGGCACACCTCCGAACCCTTTTTCAACGGCTCAGTCAACACGGACTTATCATCAACCCTGCGAAGTGCCAGTTTGGCCTCTCCACCATAGACTTCTTGGGGCACAGGGTCACGGAGGCAGGCGCAGTTCCTCTCCCGTCCAAAGTGGAGGCCGTCACAGCGTTCCCACGCCCAGTCAACGTGAAGTCCCTGCAGGAATTTCTTGGCATGGTGAACTTCTATCATCGTTTCATCCCGGGAGCGGCTCACACCATGCTATATGAGGCCCTTAAAGGCAAGAAGCCCAAACACACTGTTGACTGGACTGAAAGCAGGGTCAGGGCTTTTATGGACACCAAAGCAGCTTTGGCACGGGCTACGATGCTGGCACATCCCTCCTTTTCTGCCCCTGTGGCACTTACCACGGATGCTTCGGACTACGCGGTGGGGGCAGTGTTTGAACAATGGATGGACGGTACCTGGCAGCCTCTCGCGTTTTTCAGTAGGCAGTTACGCCCCCCTGAGCGAAAGTACAGTACTTTCGACCGTTGAACTGCTTGGGATGTACCTCGCCATCCGTCATTTTCGACACATGCTGGAAGGCCACCGGTTTACAGTTTACGTCAACCACAAACCGTTGACCTTCGCCATGTCCAAGGCAGCAGAACCATGGTCCGCCCGACAGCAACGCCAGCTGTCCTATGTCTCCGAATTTACTACAGACATTCAACACGTGGCGGGGAAAGACAACTGTGTTGCTGACTGCCTCTCCAGAGCCATAGCTGGAGCGGTCCACCTGGGTCTCGACTACTGCAGTATGGCGAAGGACCAGGTTTCCGACACCACAGTGCAGCAGTGCCGGTCGTCTACTACAGGTTTGCAGCTGAGGGACATGGTTTTTGGCAGCTCCGGCACCACTTTGCTCTGTGACGTCTCCACAGGCACACCTCGGCCTGTGGTTCCCTTGAGCTGGCGACGGCCGGTTTTCGATGCTATCCATGGACTCTCTCACCCAGGGACCAAGGCCTCTCAAAGACTGGTGGCAGCCAAGTTCGTGTGGCACGGCCTAAGGAAGGATGTCAGAGATTGGGCTCGTGCCTGCGTGGAGTGCCAGCGGGCCAAGGTGCACCGCCACACCAAGGCCCCTTTGGAACACTTTCACGTGCCCGAGCAATGTTTCAACCATGTCAACGTCGACCTGGTTGGCCCCCTGCCCCCTTCTCGGGGGTGCACTCACCTGTTAACTATGGTCGACCGCACCACACGTTGGGCGGAGGTCGCCCCGCTCTCGTCCATTACATCAGTCGACGTGGCACGAGCGTTTATTGGCACCTGGATATCCCGTTTTGGCACCCCTTCGGATATTTCCTCAGATCGCGGCGTGCAGTTCACTTCTGAGCTTTGGACTGCAGTGGCAGACGGCTTAGGGGTGAAGTTGCACCGCACCACAGCGTATCACCCGCAGGGCAACGGCCTTTGTGAACGTTTCCACCGGTTGATGAAGGCTGCTCTTCGTGCCACTTTGAAGGATGGCAACTGGATTGACAGACTCCCGTGGGTCATGCTGGGCATCAGGACGGCGCCGAAGGAGGATCTCCGGTCTTCCTCTGCGGAGCTGGTTTATGGCCAGCCTCTGCGGGTGCCTGGAGATTTTGTGCCGACTGCTTCGACTCCTTGGTCGGCCACAACACAACGCTGCACCCACTTGGACAATGCCAGGCTCTTTGCCCCGCTGCCCACTTCTTGCCACGTTGTTCCAGGTTCTCACATGCCCAAGGACCTCCTGTCAGCTGGTTATGTGTTCATTCGCGTTGATGGGCACAGAGGGCCCTTGCGCCCTCCTTATGAGAGCCCCTTCCGAGTTTTGGAGGCGGGACAGAAACATTTTGTCATTGACATGGGGGGTAAACCCGAGCGGGTCTCGGTGGACCGCCTTAAGCCGGCTCACTTGGACTTGGCCGGGCCGGTTGAAGTGGCTCGCCCGCCAAGGCGAGGTCGTCCTCCTACCGGAAGCTTGTCTTCTCGCCTTCTCCCCTCTGACCCTTTCCCCGTGACTTCCCCGTCTTCAGTTTCTCCTGTTCCTCCGCGACCGCCCCCTGCGGGTGCGCTTCCTCGCTCCCCCGTACGGCGTAGCCGTTACGGCCGCCGGATTCGCCCCCCGCGACTTGAACTTTAGAGTGTCTGTTTTTGTTGGGTTGAATTCTGGGGGGACGTGTGTAGTGACTTCTATATATATAATTCACCACCAACTGCAAACGTGTGAATGCAATGTTACATATGCGTGTCAGAGAGTTCACGATTTGGTAATACAGTGCACTCCGCTTAATCGAACACCATTGGGCCGAAGCGCTTCTGTTCTACTAAGCGGGGTTTCTATTAACCGGAGACACTTTATTAGGTACACCTTCAGACACGTCGACGACCAAGTTATGCACGCAGAAAACCCCCTGCTGACGAGTTAGAAGAGATATTTCGACTGTGGACGTCCATATCTTTAATCAAACAGCAACTTTAATCAACTTCAGTCAAACATCTCAAATCACGAGAAAAATTTCGTTACTTTTGTCTGGAAACAGGAGTCCGTAATTTTGCGGTTGACTTCCCTCTCAATGCGCTGGATAAGAGGGAAGTCCTGGAAACCGCGGCCGTACCTTCTGAGAATCCGGCAATGCATCGTATCGTCTGAGTATGTCCTTCTTATCCGCAGGTGATAGCCCTCGTCTCTTGAATGAAGTTGAAGCCATTGTGACATGCGTGTGTCTATGTGTGGAGTGACGCGTGCTACCTGTTACTGTATACGGCTAGAACTACCGTGTTTTCTCGCGATAGTGGTACAGTATCGCGATAGCTACACTTCGAAAACCACTAGTTTACAATGTTCATTGCTTACGGCCTGTTCTATTAAGCGGAGATCTGTTCTACTAAGCGGAGTATCTTTATAGGAAATTGCATTAGGCAAATCCGTTCCAAAGCCTTTTGCTCCATTAAGCGGATTACTCTATTAACCGGTGTTCTATTAAGCGGAGTGCACTGTAGTCTTTTGTTGTCGATCCATCAATCATCGTCAAGTAGCAGGTTGGCCCCGAGGGAGGTTGAATTATTATACAGCAAGATTTGTACACTTCGCCAAAGAACCCAATTTAATAATACATGATATTTACGGTGTATCATTTATTTTTACACAGAACAAAGTAAAATTGGCACAGGCAGCAGCTGCACTTGCAATAAGAGTAACATTAGTGGTACAGTATCGCGATAGCTACACTTCGTCTCTCTCTCGTCTCTTGAATGAAGTTGAAGCCATTGTGACGTGCGTGTGTCTATGTGTGGAGTGACGCGTGCTACCTGTTACTGTATACGGCTAGAACTACCGCGTTTTCTCGCGATAGTGGTACAGTATCGCGATAGCTACACTTCGAAAACCACTAGTTTACAATGTTCATTGCTTACGGCCTGTTCTATTAAGCGGAGATCTGTTCTACTAAGCGGAGTATCTTTATAGGAAATTGCATTAGGCAAATCTGTTCCAGAGCCTTTTGCTCTATTAAGCGGATTACTCTATTAACCGGTGTTCTATTAAGCGGAGTGCACTGTAATAATAATTGCAGTCCCTTTAAGGACCGCCATGTTTATCTGCTGGTTTCTATGGAAACCGACTTTCGGCGGGTCTCGGTTGGCGCGGGGAGTTTTGCTGCTGTTGGTGCTAATAAACAAATGACACACTCTCTCTGAGTGCGAACGTAAGAAATTGTCGCTTTCTTCGCGTTGCTACAATTTCCACACTACCCTATATATTTTTTGCTCCACTTTTTTTATTTACATCCTTCACACAATCTCTTTTCTTTTCTCACACTCTCGACACAAATGTGAAATAACGGCATTCGCGCAAAACATGGAACTTCATAGTTCTTTTTTTGTTGTTGTTGTCGATGCAAGCCATTAACCACAAAATACCTGCATTTCCCTATTGTTTCCACCCTGTCAGTCTGCACAAGTAGACAGCGACCACTCTCACCCTACAATCTCATAAGTAAGAACCTGATTGAATGTTTTTTTTAATGAACAATTAAACAAATTACAGAACTGTTGTTTTTCAAGTGGAGTCACAACCTACCTGCGACTTCCTGTGAATATCCGCCACCCACAGTTGAAAAACATCAATGTAAAAAAGCTCAACATCACTTCATGTTCGAAAACTACGAACACATGGCACCAAAATTCATGTTTACATCTCTAAGTACAGTATGTCCACATCAATCTCTGAAAATACCAAAACAGTCGCCCCAATATTTACATTTTGTGGCTGCGCGATGTGTTTATGCCGAGGTGTTTATGCCGCTACATATGAAGGCTTGTTTACTGTGTGTTTAGCCGGATGCTCTCCTGAAACCTGGCACTCTGGAACAAAAATGACAGAGAACCAAACATGGCGTAGAGTACCTGTATATCTGATTGGCTCATGCATCACCGACCAAACTGCCTTGAAAGTTTTTGTTTTGTTTTTATCAACACCAGCTAAAATTAATTTTAACCTCCATTTGGTAGGTTGGCAGGTGTTAATTTAGCACCCTGCTGCTTAGTAGTCTAAGTTCTGGCCCTCTGCTACAAGTCCCCTGAAAACCTGCGAGACAGATTTGTAAGTCATCTTTTAGACTTTGGGTCTTTTTTTTTTCTGACATCACCCTTTCCTTTTTGGATGACCGTTTTGTTTTACCTCTTTGAATTTGTCATGCGAATAGCCGTCTGACACCCATGTTTTTTCGTGTTCCCACAGCAGGACTTTAGATTATAGCAATGCTCATCCCAAAAGTAAACACACAGATGCTCCCACACAGAACCTCAGTGTGAATAACACTCTTAAGGCAAACAGCAGATTAGGTTTATATCTGTCATGTATGTGCATATCTGTGTCATAATTCATATTCACATGCTCAAAGACAAGTTTGTGATGGCGATGTAGGATAAGTACCGGTATATAGTGTGTACATATTTTTCACTTTACCTACAGAACTAAACAGTGGTCTGTCTGCATGTTGTCAAGAGCTTTCATATATTTCGTCATTCGGTTAAATCAGGTGTCACCAACATTTTTGAGGGTGAGAGCAACTTCATGTGTACCGATTGTGTGAAGGGCTACCAAATTGATACACGTCTGAAATAACATATTTGTCCAAAATACCTTCAATAATATGAGGATGTGTTATTTTTAATACTTGATGATTTAAATTGTCAGACTTTGATCGTGTTTCGAAATGTCTCACAGTACTGCCAATGTTTGCATTTTTAAATCATAATTTCTACTAGCAAATCACAATGTCCAGGCACTGGCGGGCTACTCAAGTGGTCTTCACGGGCTACCTGGTGCCCGCGGGCACCATTTTGGTGACCATTGGGTTAAATCTATCTTCCTTGCAGCCATTTTCACGACTGAACTTCCATGTTAAAACAAGGTGCACTGATTTATCTGAAACGCGATTCAACCTTTTCAAATAAAATGTACTAAAATTCATATACTGCATATTGCTTATTGTCAAACAGCACAACTAAAGGCGGGGGGTGGGGGGGATACACACACACACACACACACACCGTAATTTCTGGACTATAAGACACTACTTTTGTCACACGCTTTCACCCCTGCGGCTTATTTAATGTTGCGACCTGTTTAAAGATGGCTTGTGTCTGTACAAAATGTTTTTTTCCTTTAAAAATGTAGTGGGTGCAGTTTACGATTAGGTGCGCTGTATATTCTGGAAATTAAAGTATATCTGTCTATCTATCTATCTATCTTTGATCTGTGTCTAAAATGCACTCCGAGTTCAAGTCGACAGGCGATGGCAGCACGGATTGCGAACGATTGAGTGTTAACAGGTTCCAGATAAAAGCTCTACTTGTTTGCTCTTGCAACGTTCCTCTATGTTCATTCACTCTCTGCCTTCTTCAAAATTTGACACGATAGATGATGTTGAGTTCTCGTCTCGATTTCAGGACAACAGCATCCCACCACTGTGGTCGAACGCACGTACTTATTTTCATCTCTGCTCTTGATCTTAATCACACTCCCTCACACTCTCCTTTAGTCAGTTATTTTTATCCTCTCCTGTGCCTCACGCTGACCTCGGTGATTAACATTTTCGACGCAAATGCGTGTTGTTCCAACACAGACCGTGGCAAGTACTTGAGTTGTAATTAGAATTAAGGATATTGATCGCACATGGCCGGGCGGTATAAATAATAGCCTGCATGAATAAGTGAAAGCGATAGGTGAGCTCCTGGTGATTTATGTACAGGCTGCTATGGTCTGCAGTGTAAATCAACCATGTTCTTACTGAGTTATGAATCCCCATAATTGCAGCATTATAATACCCAACTCCATGAATATCTACTCTGTCCATATGTTAATCCCTTGGAAACCCGACGCAAAGGTGGCATCGTTCGTTTCTTGAATCAGGGACGGGCAACTGGCAGTCTGTCAGAAAAAGAAAAACAAACAAACAAAAAAACTGCAGGTGAGCAGTTTTAAATTGCAAGAACAATGTTCATCACTAGATGGCAGACATTGCTCACCAGTGCCTCAAACCCCAAGATTGTCCACCATAGAAGATGGGATCAAATTCGGCAAAATCCCTTTTTCCTACGTGAGCCACAACTTAACCTTGTTTCATCTAAAGTCTATTCTACGTGAAGTCTCCAAATTGTCAGATGCGTCGGGGACTTGGAAAAGAAATGTGGAAAGCCGGATCACCCAGCATGGCACGGCGCAGTCTGCCAAATTCCCAAACATTGTAAACTAGACTTCACTCGGCGTAAGACTCAAGATGTGCCAGTTTTTAAGATGAGCATGCATACCCTGTCTACAAAAACAGAGCCCATACTGCTCAATTACAGTTTGCACCGGTGGATGTGAACAAGATACAGTCAACCAGTAGAGGAAGCAATGCTTCACGTTAGATGTTCAAAATGTTGTTCTGATCTCGTTAGCTCTTTGGACAAGAGCTTGTCTTTATCGTTGACAGGAAGGTTTTGAGTCCTTGCACTCTTTTCCAAACATTATCAACCCTGGCAACTATTGCTGTAGATTTTAATAGTGGGCAAGGACAGCCTTTACACTGAAGCCCTGAAGTGCTGTCTGTATGTTTTGCTGACTGATGAGTATCAGTCCTATGCTACGCCTTCACTTCCATCAGCGGGGAAAGTACACTCTGATCCAACTTGATCACGCACGGGGAGAAGAACTAACATGCTTGAGATATCATAGGGAAGCAGACAGGAATGGAGAGCTGCAGGGTTACTGTGGTTGTGTTGATCTCAGTCCGAATGTGTTTGTGCTTGGATGTTGTCGTTCCCTTGAGCACTTGCTCTGTTCTAAACAAACACAGCAAAGGCCATCTTAGGTCAGCAGAGTTCTCTTCCATGTCCTGCTTGCACACATGCACACACACACACGCACGCACGCACGCACGCACACACACACACACACACACACACACACACACACACACACACACACACACACACACACACACACACACACACACACACTAAAAGATAAAAACAGCTTTCCTCGGATGCATCTTTCTTGTGTTGTCAAGTTCATGGCTTTAAAAATATATATAGATACCAAATTATGCAGCATTCAATTCAACAAGTTGATCACAATTTTCAGTGTCAATTGGGTGCTCTCATAAAAGAAGAGTGGCAAACGAGCCTCCTGCTTTTTACTTCCAAGTTAACCGTGACTGACACAAACACGTCGCGATTAATGAATGAAAATGAAACAAAGTACAGAACATCCATCTAATTCAAGAAAACAAATAAAAGGCCATTTTGGGTCACGTGAAATTTGTTGCCTGATGACAATTAAGTGCTAAACACTGATGACTGGTGCCGGGGTTTGCAAGATATGCACAAATACAACATTTATCTAAAATGGAGACTCTTAAGCACTGACTTTGAGTTTATAGGCCTTATTTTTAGGAAGGCTGTCATGTTTCTTGCAGTGACAGCTCTTAAAAGCTTCCACAGACAAAACCATCTCCTTTGGCATGCCAATATCGCGTCTTCTCAAAGTGATGACTAAACCATCCTGTTACAAGATGACAGTTGATGCACTGCTTTGATTTTATGCAGAGACACTTTATGGCTGCGCTTTTTGATGTTTGATTTGTCATCCTATTCCTGCCCGTCTTGTGGCAACGGTCAGTACTCTGCGATCACTACACAGCGACATCCGACCGGCGGATATCAAGAGACTGTTTTACCCCATTAAAACCACACTTGGCATTGAAAGGAAGAGGTCTCGGAGAAGGAAGAAAGAGGTCAGAACCTTTTAGAAAACCACGCACGGGAAACGGGACACTTTGAGGCACTTTGTCACATCAATTAGGAATTCTATACGGGTAAAGGGATTGTGACCTGCAGGGCAGTAGGCAGGAAGGGCATGATTTATTGTTTGTTTGTTTGTGTGTGTGTGTGTGTGTGTGTGTGTGCGTGCGTGTGTGTGTGTTTGGGTATTATTATTATTATTATTTTTGCATGTTTGCACCTATGTGACAGATATGGAGAGACTGAAAGAGAACTTGGCTTTGGAACCATCGACTTTTGCCTTCGGCGGCTCTGATCCAGGGAAAGCCAATTGTAGCCCGCGGTACTTTTAATTGTTTCGTATTGCTTATTTCCTCTTCACTGAGAGTGTGGGGACACAGTAGGAGTCCTCTTTTCTCTTGCTGTCTCTTGTTCTCACTATTCAGCCTCCAGTCAGTCAGTCAGGCACTCAGGCCTTGAGGCTGTCAGAGGGGGAACAAAGTGAGTGGGTGAAAAGCTGCACGTCCGTTCTCTGATCAGGGGACTGATGCTGTGCCAAACATGGCTAACGCTGGCTTACTCAACGTGCCTCACAGAAAAATAGTTCCAACATTGGCCTTCATCATGCATATTGAGTGTTTGTTTGTTACATAGCAAGATCACTCAAATGGATCTATGAAAAAGTATTTGCCCTATTCTCCATTTATTTTATTATTTTTTTTTAGTAGCAGTACAGGTATTAGTAGTCGGAGTATTGCATTAGTTTCCCCATTCTAATATTTTGAAAATCATCACACAATGTAAATATCAGACCAAGCTAAAATTACATTTTTATAAGGTTGGGGTGGGGGCTATTCACAGCAACGTGGATCTGTGTGAAAAAGTGCTTCCAACCTTTGTTCAACCAACTTAATTGTCTTGTTTATGTTCCTCTGAACGGGATGCTAATTCACAGTTTTAACACAAATCACCCCCAATAATTACAGAAGACATAATTTTAACTCACCATTGAGATATGGCTATGTTTCTTTGCCCAATGAAGAACTTGAATTTGGTCAATATTACTTTTCTTCAAAAAAAAAGTCTCACATTTTTCTTAACCTCCCAATGAACAATGCATTGACTTCATATGGAGAAGGGAGCAATCAATGACGTTGTGCAGTCTGGCACTGATTTAAATAAGAATTGTTCAGCCTTGATGGTGGCCAGTGCTCTACTGAGTACCATTCCCGTCTTCCATCTGTCCCTTTCTCTATAAACACCCTGCTCACATTCCATGCGATGTTCACAAACAGAAAAGGTGGCGGTTTTCTGACTGTGTGCAGTATTAGGACAGCACAATTTTACACCCCCTCCCTCACTGCCTTTATGAGAAATCTGCCTTTGTATAATGTGAATATGCACTGTAACTGTGCAGATCAGCTGCCTTCTTCTGGAAACATCTCTCAAGGCAGCATGAGTCAGACACAAACACAAACTGCGTAGCAGGTGTCTGCTGCTACACACTGATCTGACAGCACTCATCGGTACTGAATCAAATCCTTTGAGAAGTAGGAAATAGCTTTATTTTCTGTTCCATGAATAAGCTGACTTGCCCTTAGATTTGTTGCGCTGAGCTGCAGTCGGCCCTGTGTAAATCAATGCCTTAGTGGGCAGAGAGGCAGCGGTTAGGCCTATATTTACTTTGTTTCCTAGCTAGCAGCACTAGCTTCTTGAGGTGATTAAAGGAATTCGATACACATTGCGGGAAGGCTGAGGTTTTTTCGCGTAAGAATGGCAGGTCTTCCGACAGAGTGAGAAGAATGAAGGGGACAAGAAATACAATCAATTCATGTTAGAACGAGTAAAATGATCACGCACCACGGTATGAATACAAAAAAAAAACCTGGGCAGACCATTAAAACAAACGCGATGCATTTATCATGAAGACCTCAAAGAAATGCATTTGAATCTACCGTGTGGAAGTTTGATTTAAAAGATAATCCGCTGTGCGTTTTATTTTTATTTGCAGTCTGTGTCAGTAGTGCAGAATACTGGATGAAGTCTCATGGCAATAAATTATACATGCGGTCTGAAATGTAATGCTTTTCATTAGTTGACACATCACTTGTTTGAATTTTGCCAACTGTGTTAATAATACCGCCTTTATCGTTGAACAGCGGAGCTGTGGATCCGATGAGAAATAATCATGCCATCCCCGCAAGGCGCCCCTGCCAATTCATTAATTCAACGACAAAACCGAAGTTTAATCAAAAGGGAGTTGTTGCTAAGTGTAACTCTGAACCAAGGAAACATGCGTTGCCGTCCCATCCCCACTGAAGAATTGAATGAAGTGATTTTGTTCTTTCTGCTCTTGTGCGCGTCTTTCAGGAGACCTTGAGAAATGAAGGTGGCACCTAGTTAATAATAGTGGCCGAGAGGGTCTGTTAGCGTTGGCCACTACATCACTCCTTACCAGGTAGACATCTCTAGGGCTCCGTGGAGCAGTGATGGAGTGCTGGATGGGGAGAAGACCGCTACAGTGATGGAGAGGGTATCAGAGGCTCGGGGACAGATGAGATTCAGGCAGCCCTGGGACTTGGACACCAAGCATGCGTTTTCTTTACCATGATTTCAACACTTTGGGGAACAGCAGACCTAAATTAAGACTCAAATGAAGCTTGTTGGTAGACCAACTTAACTTTCTAAAACAAGCTAATCCAAATGTTTAAATGTTGAGATTGTCATGGCTATTTGCTGCGGTGGAGTCAAACACTGTGAAGATTCCGCTCCGGAGCTGCTCTCATTGAGTTCAATCAACTGCTAATAAATTTTCCTTGAGCTCAGCGCATGCAGAACCACACACGCAAAACAAGATTTCATCATTGGAGTCCTAATATGGTAATTAACTGGCAAGAGAGAGAACAATGTTAAGTTACTTACTAAATTCATAAATACAGTATTATTTTCTTCAGATCCTTTTTTGGATAATAATTTTAAAAAACTTTAATTATTGATTAAAATGAAATACTTATGATAACATTTTCAAAAAATGTAAAAAGGTGTTGACCAGTGTTATTTAATGAGAAAATGAATACAAAACTAATCAACATGACAAATCAACCCATTGAACCCACACACTACATGACTCTTAATCACTTACGCGCTTGACAGGCTGGATTTGAGAAAAGAACGGCCTTATGTGGCTGAACTAGACTGATCCCAATTTGAGCAGTAGCATGTCTATCCATATTTATAAAAAAAATATGAGTTCACCTTAAAAAAGTCATATGTTCTTGTTTTTTTTTCTGACAGGTTTTTGCCCACGGACAAGTGCAATGAGTTAACAGATGTTCAAGCTGAGAGGGTGATTTTTCTCACTGGCGGACATATTGTTGCTTTTCTGCTTCTGCTCTGCAATGTCACACAAAACTCGCTTTAGCGAAGATATACATGTGATGCACCAAACTTGTACCTGTCTGGGAATGTCTGTACTGTCCTAGATAATTCATATTTGACAAATATGGCCAGATAAATGCCAGTAAGATTTATTGATTGAGTTTATGGAAAGCAATACCGTTTGTTGGGCATTGATACTGATCTGAACTTGGAGAAACGGACCTGCCGTGTTTACTTCAACTGGGAGGACACCTGTCTAAAATCAGGGTTAAGCACACAATCCTGCCAGCAAGCAGGTTTGGTTCACAGTCTGTTACGACGGTGACATACTCGGAATGTTTCTTCCGGGCTTCCTGGACCGGAAAATTCAAAGGGTTAGCATCCTGGAAGTTTTCACGTAACCTGCTTCCTGGATTATATCCCCCTAGAAGGAGACCTGATAAGCAGAAAGAGACTGCACACACAGGAGAGAGGGGAAAAAATTGCTGGCAACAAAATCTTATCATAACACAATAAGAGATAAATACAAGTATAGATCATGGCAGGGCAATACATACTGTAACAGCTTCCCTCACTAGGTTGGCCTCAATAAACTACCAAATATAAAACCACTGCAACAGTGGCATTGAGAAGCTTTATGGACACAGTAAACAGTAAGTAGACTGAAGCAGAAGCAACACAACATGCCTTTGTGTTAGATTCACACACCCATTCACACGGGGGTTCAGCATGAGATGAATGGCGTGTGATTGTCCTGTTTCAAATTTTAAGGAGAATAAAATGTGTGTCCCATACACAGGCAAAAACTGAAGAGGATGTCTTGGAAAGCTTCCACCTGGCCAGAAGTGTTTTGTTTGTTAGTTTGTTTTTTTAAAGCATATGCAACACTGTTTTCCTATGGGCATGTCCTACGTTTGGGTGATTAGGCCTTTCTTAGACCTTGCAATTGGAGGTGCATGTGCCAAGGGAAGAAAAACATCAGGGGCAAATCCCGATAAAGATGTGAACTGCTGAGCTCACATTTAGAGTTGAAGTAAAAAATGGTTGCTAGGTTTCACTGTTGGCAACCATTTTGTAATACAGATTATGACCACCTATAAAACTAGGCAAGAAAAATGTACGTTGTATTATCCTGAGAGTCCTTGGTGCAATTCTGAGCACTACTGAGTGACGATCAAGTAAGTTATTGCTATTCTCTAAAATGAGAAGCACGATGACACCACGCCTCATTGGTGAAACGTGAGTGATGAGATCTATTAGTCTTCCTCGATACCACTTCTGTCTTTGCGGGGCTTTATTTGTTTGAAGCCTTAATTGTTTTATCTGTGGTCATGAAAATGGAGGATTAAGCTGAGAACAAATACTGTCTGACAGGAAACAAAACAAAGAAAAAAGTAAATAGAATGTTTGTCCACGGAGAATACAGAGATTAGCATGGACATCAGAGAATTGTGTGAGGGTTTGATAATGGAGGAAGTTCGAGAAACTCTACTGGTTGAAATCTATGCTTTGTTTCTAGATTGGAACTCAAATCTATTCTGTACCTTTAAAAAAAACACACTCTTAATATGTCTCCCTATATGATGAAGGTGATGGATAATATCAGTCAACTGACCTGAGATCTGCACTAGGATATGTCAAGAGACGTGAATCTGACCCACTCGCACCAATCTCAGAAACAAACTGCCAACCTACACCCACCACGGTGCCCCCTTCAATATGTTCTCATTTTAGATAATGAAAGAAGTCTGCAGGGGAAGCTGCAGCAGAGATCACTGATCCACTCTAAGTGAAAACCTATACTCAAGTTAATGTGAATTCCCTCAGGGGAGGAGGACAATTCATTAGCCACATTACCCAGATAAGAGTTGAACTCTACTGTATGAGTGGAGTTCATCGTCGACATCCACAAGGGTGCGGCGATATGTGATGAGCCTTTTTTTTTTCCCCACCTCCACTGCAGCATCTGTTGTAGACTGTAATGCAGGTGTCAGGAGCCCTTATTTTATGTGCTCTGACCACGAGAGGCAATATTGGATCACACATTCATTAGGTGTCCACGGTGACACAGGGATGAAGTGTGTGAAACGAGGTGTGCGAAATATGCTGCAGCACAGAACGGCACACGGTGCATTCAGTCGAAGTGGACACAGGTGCTGGTGCTGAGATAAATTGCAACATCGGTGTTAAGAAAATTGAAAGGAATTCTCGGTCAACGATTATGACAAATGTTGAAGAGAAGTAATTAATATGGTTGTCAAATGTAAAAACAAAACAACTACGGATTGCGAACAAATAAACATGATAACCTTGACACAGGGGATTCTTTGTCATTGGCATCCGTTGTCAAGCTATTTGTCAACGACTTACACACATTTGCAACATACCATTTCAGACGACAATTTCCAAACAAATTGAAGTTTGCAAAAGTCATACCGAAAAACAAAACGGGTCACAAAGACAGCTTCACAAGTTACAGGCATGCTTACCCGAGACTTCAATCTCAACTTTTAGAAAAATTATTAAGTAATAGATTCGATCAATTCATAGAAAAATATAAGTTACTCTCCGACAAGCAGTATGAATTTTAGAGCAAACCGGTCAACCTCACTAGCTTTGGCAGAACTCATCACACGCATTATGGGCTCCAAAGACAAGAAAATTACAGTACCGTCGGGCAGCTTCTCTTCTTCTGGCATATGAGGGCAGCTTTGCAGTGTTACAGTAGATTCATTAGGTGCTATGAGGTTCAAGTTGCTATATGGTGGTCGATGAATGGGACAGTAATAGAGGAGATGTTCTGCAGTTTGGAGTTCTGGTCCACAGTCGCAGAATGGTAATTCGACAAGACCCCATCGGAACATGTCGTCGTTGAAACGGCCTACCCCAGTTCTTAGGCGGTTGAGTCGTACCCAGACTTTCCGGGGTAGCGTTGAGCCAGGTGGGGGTTCGGTGTTGGGTTGGACCATGAACTGGTTGGGTCTTGCCGTTTTATCCCAACTACTTCTCCACGCTTCCAGGATGTTAAAGTTGGAATCATGATGTTCTGCAGCATGATGAGGAAAAGGGTGGCGAGATTTTAGCTTTTGGCGCTTTCCAGGTTGTACCTCGGCGATCAACAGGTTTAGGGCATGTTTTTTGTCCAGCCCAGCATGTTGAGCAAGGCAGTGGGTAGCTTTTTCTCTACGTAAGCTGCCTGGGGCAATGCCTGCCAATACTGGTAGGGACTCCGTGGGGGTGGGACGCAGACATCCGGTGATTATCCTCACGGTGTTGTTGAGGGCAAAATCAATCTTCTTTGAATGGGTACTTCGACACCACACTGGTGTTGCATATTCAGCTGTGCTGTAAGTAAGCGCAAGAGCACTTGTACGGAGTGTGTGAGTGCTTGCACCCCAGGATGAGCCAGCTAGGCATCTCAGCAGATTGTTTCGAGCTGTTACTTTGGCATGAAGAGCATCTATGTGCTGTTTATATGTGAGCTGTCGGTCGAGCTTCACTCCTAGGTACGTGGGGGATGGATTATGTGAGAGTGGAGTCCCATGCAGGTAGACAGTGAGTTGGCGCTTGGATTCCATGTTGTTTAGGTGGAAAGGTGTGGTGGTAGTCTTTGCCAAGCTCAATTGAAGTCTCCCCATTCTCAAGTATTCCGCTATCATTGACATATCAGCTGTTAGTGATTCTTCCACCATGTGCCAGCTTTTGTGGGAGCAGCATAGTGCAAGATCGTCAGCATATCCATATTGATGAGACTTGGTTTTGGGTATGTCGCTGATATAGATGTTAAGGAGCATAGGCGAGAGGCATGATCCCTGTGGTACTCCATTTCTCAAGCGGCGGGGTTGGCTGCGTTGTCCGTCGCTGGTCTTGAGCACAAAGCTTCGGTTTGCCAGAATATTGCTCAGGAAGCGAACCATTTGCTTGTCCGGAATCATCTGCAGAAGCTTCAGTATCAGGCCTTGATGCCATACAGTGTCATATCTTAGTTGACATAACTGCGACATAACTCCAGCCTTGTTTCCCTTCTCGAAGCTATCTTCAATAGTACTGGTCAGCTTGATTATTTGCTGGGTGGTAGAGTGTCCATGTCGGAAGCCAGCTTGTTCTTTAGGCAGCTGGGGGTCAACCACTGAGTCAAGTCTGGTCATGAGAAGTCATCTTATAGATCTTATAGGAACACAAAGATCTTATAGGAACACAAAGCAGTCAGATAGGGCGGTAGCTCCTTGGGTCATTGGGAGGTTTATGTGGTTTCAGCAGGGAAACCACAGTAGCTTTCCGCCAGATCTTCAGTATAGACTGGTGCTTCATACAGACTGAGAGCTATTTGCATAGCCAGTTCATGCATTTTGGGCCACAGTATTTCAAGAACTCAGATGGAATATTATCAGGGCCCTGGGCTTTGCCATTCTTGATCTGTTTGATGACAGAGGTCACCTCTTTGGTGGAGAAGGGATCTGAGAGGAAGACATCAACGCTTGGAGCATTCCATAATCTGGTGCATTCTTGTTTCACTCGGAGGTCATGGACTTTGTCAGCCTGTTTATACTTTCCATTAGCAAATAACTGGTGTGCAATCGAGTTGGCAGTGACGGGGCAGCGTTTGGGTTGAGAGTTGCGTCCTGTGAAGCTATTGAAGGTCTTCCAAGCTACTCTGCTGGAGTGAGTGAAGTCTATGCTTTGGACCGTGTCTTCCCAACGTTTCTTACGGTTTGCGTCGAGGCATTGCACTAGGTCGGTGGAAGTCTTGGTTGCTTCTTCACTGGTTGCGGCAGACAGGAAGTCTTTGTAGTGGCTGTCACACTCCTCGTCCCCTGTTGGTATGAGGTGACGGTAACCGCGTGGGATTGTTCTTTTTGCGGCTTTGTATAGGGCTTTACAGAACGACATATAAGACGTATTCAGGTTTGCTGATGTTGGGTCTGCTAGGTGACAGATATTGTTATCAGCTAAGCGCCTGAATTTAGGCCAGTTGGCTTTTCGAAAGTTCCATCTCTTCACAAGTTTGCTTGGTGTTGGCCTGATTGTATTAGCCGGAAGTATGAGTGATTGTCTATGCTGTGACTTGGGAAATGGACTGAGGATCAGCCGCTCTGGAATGGGTCCATTAATGTTGGCAAAAGCCAAGTCCGGGTTAGTTGTTGTGTTCCATCTTCTGGAGTGGAAGCTGTCCGGTTCTTTTGGATCGAAGAGCAGTTGCAAGCCAGTGGCCGAGGGCCAGCTTTCAAGTGTTTCACCATCTGGATTAGTGGTTTGGTAGCCCCATGTGGTGTTATGGGAATTGAAATCTCCGCTATATATACAAGGAGAGGGAAAGGCAGGGATGGAATTGCCTTGAACTTTTGTGCTTGGTGGTTTGTACACATTGACTACGGTGGTGCCTTCAATTTCCGTTGCCGTCCATTCCACTTCACAGTCACTTTGTGATGAGTTGATCGGGTTCCAGGTGGCAGAGTTCTTCACAAAAGTGGCTATTCCATGTATGCTACTGTTGGTGCAAGCAGTCAGGTTGTAACCAGAGATCTTGAGTTTGGAATGATCCAGTGAGTGGGTTTCTTGCAGGAGGATTGCTGTTGCATTGTGCTTTTCCATAAGGTGTTCTATGATTGCACATTTTGCTTTAGTAAGACCTTCCACATTTAGCTGCATTATTGTCACTCCGACCCATGCAACAGATGGATTTGCATGCCCTGATAGGGGCACGTGCTCTGGGCTGTCCACAGCTCTCCGGGGCCGAGGGTTTATCCTTTTACCACCCCGGAGGGGATTGCTGTTTCTGATTGTTGACTTTCGCTCTACAGATTTGTAGATTAGCAGGGCTCACCACATGGAGGTTGTCAACGTGAACCCCGTCGGGCAGCTTATTGATCTAAAAAAGACATTCAAAACTATAAATCGTGACAGAAGCGCGAGTAAACTGAAGCTGTTTGGGATTAAGGGATGGTTGTGTTGAATTGGATGAGGAGTTTTCCAGCAAAAAGGCAGCAATTTGTGAAGGTGGGTGGATATCATTCAAAATGCTTAGGCATTTGATGTGATGTTCCACAGGGGTCAGTGTTGGGGCCAAAATTATTCGTCTTGTAGATTATTGATTAATGTATCGTAGCCCAATTCCGCTATGATCAGGGATGTCGTGCGTGCCAAGGAAGAAGCCGGTTCAACCTGCCCAGGATGAAGGCCGTTGCAAACAAACAAGTAGCCCAATTCCATAATGGGCTTTTTGCAGTTGAGACTAACATTGTAATTTCTAGTGCGGACATTTTTGAAACAATTTCCTTGCATGTTTTTGGAATGTGGTAGTAAACTGGAGTACCGTACTCTGAGAAAGTGCACACAGGCACCGGGAGAACTTGCGAACTCCACACAGGAAGGCCGGAGCTAGAATCGAATCCTGCACCTCTGTACTGTGAGGCTGACATCCTAACCATAGGCCACCACCTAGTAATAAGATATATGTCTGTTATAACTTTCACTTTGACCTTTTACCCACCTGGAGATAATACCCATTCAAGCACACCCAAAATGTTCTCTTTTTGGAAAACTAAAATATTGTCACCTTGTTCTGTCAAGTATGATTAAGCTCAAACTGTGCAGCAGTTGACATAATGTGTTCATATTGTCCTCCAGCAATGTTGTGACAGTACCAAATTAAATTTGGGGCATCAATTCCTTTGGGTTTTTTTTTTTTTTGTAACTTGTCACCAGGCCATTCCTTGTTTGGGCTTGCCGATTGCTTAGAAACACATCACTCTCCTGTCTATGGGATTTTGTCTGCATTCCCGTAATGTTGAATGACCCCATTGCCCCTTCTGTAATGTCCAATGGGTTTCTCATGTCCGGTTCCTGAACCTGCATGACCTGAATTACTAAAGAGCACTGGGTGGGATATCCCCCACCCTCATCATCTCTTTCTCTTCCCCTCACTCATTGTGTTTGTGCCACTTAATGTTTCTCTTAATGTCCTCTCACCTACAACAGCCCTGGATATGGATTTCATTCTCCTGTACCACAGTCAGTATCTTCTGGCGTAACATACAATCTCAACACTCACAAGGTACAACGTTACTCAATTTATGAAACCATAAGTTAATTACCAATTAAAGTAAAATGTGCACTTCTTATTATACAGTGCACTCCGCTTAATAGAACACCATTGGGCCGAAGCGCTTCTGTTCTACGAAGCGGAGTTTCTATTAACCGGAGACACTTTATTAGGTACACCTTCAGACACGTCGACGACCAAGTTATGCACGCAGAAAAGCCCCTGCTGACGAGTTAGAAGAGATATTTCGACTGTGGACGTCCATATCTTTAATCAAACAACAAAACAACAACTTTAATCAACTTCAGTCAAACATCTCAAATCACGAGAAAAATTTCGTTACTTTTGTCTGGAAACAGGAGTCCGTAATTTTGCGGTTGACTTCCCTCTCAATGCGCTGGATAAGAGGGAAGTCCTGGAAACCGCGGGCGTACCTTCTGAGAATCCGGCAATGCATCGTATCGTCTGAGTATGTCCTTCTTATCCGCAGGTGATAGCCCTCGTCTCTTGAATGAAGTTGAAGCCATTGTGACGTGCGTGTGTCTATGTGTGGAGTGACGCGTGCTACCTGTTACTGTATACGGCTAGAACTACCGCGTTTTCTCGCGATAGTGGTACAGTATCGCGATAGCTACACTTCGAAAACCACTAGTTTACAATGTTCATTGCTTACGGCCTGTTCTATTAAGCGGAGATCTGTTCTACTAAGCGGAGTATCTTTATAGGAAATTGCATTAGGCAAATCCGTTCCAAAGCCTTTTGCTCTATTAAGCGGATTACTCTATTAACCGGTGTTCTATTAAGCGGAGTGCACTGTAGTCTTTTGTTGTCGATCCATCAATCATCGTCAAGTAGCAGGTTGGCCCCGAGGGAGGTTGAATTATTATACAGCAAGATTTGTACACTTCGCCAAAGAACCCAATTTAATAATACATGATATTTACGGTGTATCATTTATTTTTACACAGAACAAAGTAAAATTGGCACAGGCAGCAGCTGCACTTGCAATAAGAGTAACATTTTTCCCTGTTTCCGCCAATAATTTGCTGAATGGATCCACATTTGGTTGTCATGTCTAAACGATTAAGCAAAATATTCAAAGTGTATATACCCTCTCAATGTCAGTACTTTTTAGTGTAGACCGTTCTTTTGTGTTAGCCTGTCCCACCATAAATCTAACTCCTTGTAATCACTTCTCGCCTTCTTTCGCTCCTTTACTCTCCTCTCAATCTCACTTGGACTCACCCGCTCTTAATTGCTTGAAGGTCACTGACAATAATGTGACAACTTATTAGAAACCCCATCTGATGCAGCTGATTTTATTCCTCACTTTGCCACACACTTGCTTTCCAGGCAATTACTGAGCATGCTATTTATTAATTTCATGGTTCATAGACCATCACATGCTATAAATAGTGAAAGATGATAGTGCAGTCATTCAAAGTGCTGTTCTTTTTTTTTTTAATCGATTTTGAGTGAGATGCTTATTTGGGATATAGCTTTCTTATAGCCCTTTGGCTCGAGAGTAAAAAAAAGGCTGAATCTAGTTTTGATCACCACATATGAACATTTTAATACCCAGTTGGCTGTCATATACTTTACAAATGTCATACTTGTAATAACACATGAGGGGTGACCTTTTTTATTTTCACAAGAATACATTTATTTCTGAGGACAGCTGAAATCTTGACATACATGTTATATGACAGTACAAGTGCAACAATCAATTATCTGTTGTTTCTCCAAAGCAACACAGTCTACAGTTTAGTATGCTGCTTTTCCAAAACGCTCTCTTATGACCAATATAATGTATCTGTGTTGTGGAAACTATTTAAGCATTTAGTGATTGTCTGGAGACAATCTAATAAGTTAGGCCGAGATCGGAGCTCAGCCAATGAGATTGACTCAGACATCTCTCTTAAAAGAAGAAAAACAGTACAGTCCAATTCTATACTGTCACAGCTGGAATGTTTTCACATTTACTACAGAACAGAAATCAACAGATAAAATATGCCAAAACAGGGTTTGGAAATATTTCTACAAATACTCCAAAGTAAACAAAAATAGGGTCTCACACATACACACAGACCTAATTCCAATGAAGTTAGGACATTGTGTTAAACATAAATAAAAACAAATTACAATGATTTCCTAATCATGTTCAACGTATATTTACAAAGACGAGATAGTGAATGTTCAAACTGATTAACTATTGTTTTTAGCAAATATACTGGACATAAACTTTGAATTTTATGGCTGCAACACATTCCGAAAAAGCCGGGACATCTGGGAGAAAAAAGTTGAAGGATGCTTATTAAACACCTGTTTGGAACATCCCACAGGTGATGAACAAGCTTACTAGGAACAGGTGGGCGCCATGATTGGGTACAAAAGGAGCTTGCCTGAATTACTCAGTCATTTACAAGCAAAGATGGGGTGAGGTTTACCAGTTTGTTAACAACTACCTGAAAAAATAGTCAAACAGTTTTAGGACGATGTTCTTCAATATCATCAAAAGATTGAGAGAATCTGGAGAAATTACTGCATGTAAGCTAACACCGAAGACCTGTGGCCTTCAATCCTTCAGGCGGCACTGCATTAAAAAGTATCATCATATCATATCATCACATGAACATACGCTGTCAGTGCAAGCCCACCGATTGATGACATACACACTGACCACTACGCAACAACACACATTTATTGATTAAAAAAAAAAAAAAGAAACAACAAAAAAAGAACAAATGGATGCTCTAAATTCATCAGCCACAGCGTAGACCACAGGTGAGGCCAACTAAACAGTAACACATTTCTTCCTTCTTAATTAATCTTGTGTTGTTGCCCGAAGTCCAGCTTTGTTTGCTGTCTTTTTTTGAGGGGTGTGCTGTTTGTTTGAGGTACTTTTTAAATGTCAGAAAGTCAAAATGGTCACTCGAAAAGACATTAGATTAGGCCCTAAATTGGGATTGGCATTATTTTATAAACATGAGTGTGAGTTTGCCAGCTGCCCACAGACGAATCCATATGTGCATCTTCCTTGAGCAATACCTTTTCAAGTCTTGCCACACATGACTGACTGGCTCCCACTTTCAGCTTGTTTTTCTGCCTGAAAATGTGAGAGGTAAGTGAAGGTGCACTAGAGTTTGAACTTTAGATTCAATAGTGTAAATGTTGACTCCGGCTGTCACTGTGGTCTTGTTATCATCTCTGAAGCACAACAGACAAACCACAAATGTCTTGCTTTTCACCCCGGTGTTTGGGTTGAACCAATAAAGGCTGTAAAGCTCTTAAATCTTGGAGGCGATGTAGGAAGGTTACCGACAAAATATGAAATTCAGTTTTGCACTTCCCCTCTGAGCAATATTAAGCCCCAATTTTAATATCCCAACATAACAGCTGTGTGACTTAAACCTTTGAACACTTTTGAGTGTGTAGACGCCGTACTGGGAAGCACGTGTGCTTCAAAATCCACCTAAATAGCTTTTTTATAAG
This sequence comes from Hippocampus zosterae, assembly GCF_025434085.1. NCBI lineage: Eukaryota > Metazoa > Chordata > Actinopteri > Syngnathiformes > Syngnathidae > Hippocampus > Hippocampus zosterae. The sequence goes on from NC_067451.1 coordinate 12,864,301, forward strand.
GCGATATATCAGAATCCTGCTTGTGGACACGAGTGTGGGTTTTTCTATGTGTTTTCATCACGTCGCTTCCGCTGCCCGAGGCTCACCTGATTGAGAAGACGGCTGCGTTTACGGTCCGAAGCACTGTGAACTTTACGAGACTGGTCCTTCCGTCCTGTAGCACCCATCTGAAATAACGTGTTTGTTTATCTCTGGAGAGAATTTGTTCTGAGGATTGATTGGTTGGCACCTTTGCAATTGCTGAGGGAATTCGATTTTCCCTTTATTTATTCCCTCATTTTTTTCCTCCTGTGTGAGAGGAGTCTCTAGTGTGATACCACTGAGGGGGGGGGGGGGGGGGGAACACCCAACCAACATATGATACTCCTCTGTGTTGTGATTAGAGTGGAGGGTACATGAATGATAGTGAGAAAATAATGAAGTTATTCGTTTTAATATCAAACTTCCTGTGGTATTTTGCTGTCACATTGGTCTTTGACATTAACGTTCAATGTTGCAATCCATTGGAGTGTTCAAAGACGGTCAAATTATTTCAACGGAAAAACAGGCGAAACTGTTCTTTCTTTGGTTGCGTCGTGGTGCCCACATTATTTGCGGCCCCTCCATCCATTTTTTTAGTGGCAATAAAAATATGTGTGGGGAAGTTAAAAAGGGGTCGTGCTAATCTGCGGCTTTAGTCATCACAGTTTAGTCAAATGGACACACATGAAGAAATCAATCCCAAAATGCCACGTGAAGGGTTATAATTCATTCATTCATCTTCCGAACCGCTTGATCCTCACAAGGGTCGTGGGGGGTGCTGGAGCCTATCCCAGCTGTCTCCGGGCAGTAGGCGGGGGACACCCTGAATCGGTTGCCAGCCAATCGCAGGGCACACAGAGACGAACAACCAACCACGCTCACACTCACACCTAGGGACAATTTAAAGTGTTGAAAAAAAAATTATGTCAAAACTCTTCTCACAATTTAATTGTGACTGTTCCATCAGTGGATCTAATCCCACATTCTGCGTGCTTAAGAGTGATCTTGCTTCAGTATTTATTACAGTGTCCGTTTTGGAAGATAACCAAATTGTTTTAAAAATAATGAAATACAAATGTGAATTGTAAAGCGTAACGCTTTCAGTCTTGGAAGGAAATGAGTGGCCTCATCTTTTGTGCCTGTATTGTTTGTGCTTCCCTGTACCTTGTAAATTCAATGGGAAAGGATTCTGTTTTTTAGACCGTGGGCCAGAGGCATTGTAAACCATTTACAACTATAAGCCTACTGTGAATTATATCAAGGGAAAATTAGATTAAGAAAATGTCATTTTGTTTTTCTCAAATGAACTGAGACACATGCAGACTCATTCCAGCCACTGCGCATGACCTGTAATGTTTTGTATCGACAAATAGCTCAGCCAGATGCTAATTTATAATTATTTCCACCGTTTGTGTATGTATGTTTTAATAGTGTTTACACATTGTTTAAAACACTGTGAAGTATAGGCATGAGGTTTGTCTGGGTGAAATGAGGTGGCGGTAAAAAAAAAAAAAAAAATTACTTGATGAGGAAGGAAATAATTTGCCATGAAACTGACTTCTCATTTGCTGGAAGCACACATAACCACATTATACGCTAAACAGAAGGAAAGCAAAAGGACAAACTTAAGGGTTGTTTTCTTTGATAGCTGCGTATCTAATTTGCATGACTTTGCATAATATAGTCCATAAAAGCAACAATATTAATCATGTCACACCCAAATCATTTTGCTCTGATAGGGCATCAACATTAATTGGCTCTCAGAACCCAGGTGAGTAATTCCCCCAATTTTGAATCGAGATTAATAGTAATGAAAAAAAACCTCTCAAGAAGGTGCTTTTTGTCAGTTACTTTGCTTTATTAGGAACATTTTTTGCTTCTATCAAGTCTGAGCGCGTTGAATTTAATGCCACTGAAGCACTTGCAAACAGGGAAAAAAGAGGGTGACAAGAACTTTTGTTCTGTGACTCATTATTAACATAAAAAATAACTGAGTACTGGTCTTGCATTTAAAATGTTCCAAACCTTCACCGCCTATACCAAACTCTATTATTGGAATTTGATTTAACCTCCAAGTATCCCCAAGTGCTGCCAATCTACTTGTGACGATGGACCCTGCAAAAAAAAAAAAAACAATAATAATAATCATGCCACATTTTCCTGATTTAAAAAAGACATACACAAAGGCCATCTTCAAACTTGTGTTCTCTCGAAGCAAGATGTGGCAATACTTGGACCGAGCTCTCGCACCATCTCGAACTGAAAACCAAGTTCCATAAAACGTGGCGTGTTACAGACAGTTGGTGTGTCAAGGAGACGACAGCTCAAGAAGACCAATTCCACGTCCTTTCAGCGCTTGTCTGCCAGATAGGATACAGATTTGTGCTCAACGTTTCCACACTGCTCTCGATGCTCTCGAACTGACAGCATTTATTTATTTCAACAACGCTGTCCTACTGAGCTGCTAGGTCAGGCAAAATGGTGTCGCGAGTTGCTGTGCCAGCACAATGAGGATAGACGGACTCATCCCCACCTGCGCAAGAGGGTATCATGGGTCATGGTACCGATCCTGTGGGAACCCGGTCAAGAGGACACCACCCATACACGTGGACCCGGGGGGTTCGGCAGTCACAACAAGGCAGCTACCAAATGCCTGTAGGAAGGCATTGAGACAGTGGCGTGCGGTGAGGTTCATGGTTGGTGAGGAACCGACTCCTTTAGTGTCAGATTTACAAATATATCAACCGAAAACAGTAGCTTATTCAATTAGCTACTGGTTATTTCATATCCAAAATTTGATCCCGTGGGTTCTCCAGCGTTCAATATTCTATTGTATTTTTTTAGACTAATCTATGTTGTTATAAGATATTAAGATATCCTTTATTTGTCCCGCAATGGGAAAATTACAATCAGAATTCAGAAAGGACAATTGTTTTTGACAGGCTCTGCAGTTTGGTGTCATCAAAATGTTGTGACATCCTATTAAATTTTGTACAGTCGACCAAACCGAGGAAAGCTAGCTCACAAAATGATCAAACCTAGCTTTCATCTGAACACTGATGTTGTCCATAATCTTGTGGAACATTTGTTTTCTCATGTCTGACCGACTGATTTCTTCCACTGTCGTTTCGGCCAAGTGTGCTGCATTTCTGCTCAAATCGCTCATACAGTGTGTTAAAGTCCCGTCTCATGCGTTCAACAACTCCGATGGTGTCGTGGGTTCGCGCACAACAATATCCAATGTCCATGACTTTGTTTTGCAGCACTCTAAAAAGTGCATCAGTTTCACTGAAAATGCCCTCATAAAAAAGCATGTAGATGCTTTTGACAGCCATTGATCATATGCAGTGACCATCATTTGAGTATCATTGTCCCAGCGATCGGGATCATATGTTTGCGCGACTAGTTTTTTAACACAGCTGTTTTCTCCAACACCTCCAAGACATACGCAGCTACAGCAGGGGCTCGCCTATCATCACTTCCTAAAAATCCTAAAAATGCTTCCATCACCACAATTCTCTTCACTTTTGGCTACATAGCAGAAAATAACAGAGATCTGTGCTTTGTTTGTGATATCCGTAGTCTCGTCCAACTCTATGGCAACAAATGGGGGAGCATTGATCTCCCTTTTTAGATCATTTATTATCACATCACCGAAAGCTTCAATTATATCGTTCTGTATTCTGTTGGACAAGCCAGAAAACACAGTGGATGAGTCCAAAAGTCTAGCTAACCTCTCATCTTTCTCAGCAAAAGCATGCAATAGTTCTACATAATCGCCACGATTAGAAGAGCTTGCCCTCTCGTCGTGAGCACGAAATGCCAACTGCCGTTTCGCGAAAAAGCAGGTTGCATGAATGAGGTCTTTCACAATCTCCGTTTTCCTTTACCTTGGCATTGCGGATGCTAACGTTGAGCCTCCACTGTTCGTTCAATGCCAAATCGATCCTTGCGCTTTTCATGTCACAATATCCCGTGTTAGTCCAGACATTGTCACAAGTTGAGAACAAAATGCAAGAAAAAAGTAAAGACGGGTTTTCGAAGGACAACCATGTTGTGTCTTGAAATGACGAGGCACACACACGCGTTTTCTATAATGTATTCGACCGTCGAGTTGCACCATTAACCTCGTGGGGGGATTGTGCTTAGGCTTTCCAGGTAACATTTCACACATGCGCAGTCGATGGCAATACAAAGTACGGGAAGTAATGTGTCCAAACAACATACAAATCTATGATGGTTAATACACCACATTACCTCCCCCCTTAGTTTAAAGATACATAACAATTTCACATCTCCTCATCCATCATACTGCATAACATTTCTTCAATAATAAACAAGTGAACATATTTCAATTACGACATCACAATCAATCCCTGTAACGTAAAGGGCGCTGTGCGCAACGTCCTGAACGTCTCAAAGCTACTGTCTCTGGCACAAGTGGTTCAGGCGGGTCTGGTGCAAAAGCTGGTGATGTAGGAATTGTGGACTCCAGTTCGTCAAAGTCTTTCTCCTGCTCAGCTGACTGAGTCACACTTTCAGGTCCAGGATCTAAAATGTCAGGTGGGTATCGAAGACGCAGCTGGTCTCCATGGCGCCTGTATACCTGATCAGTTTCACCTTGCACATGGTATGACACTAATCCGGTCCGTTGTGTCACTACTCCAGGGATCCATTTGGGATGTTCTCCTGCTGTGTTGCGGAGATAAACGGGGTCATCCACATCAAACTGTCTTTCGGCAGACTGACGATCATGTTCCTCCTTCTGTTGATACCGTCTCCTCCTCACCGTCCCAGAGATGCTCGGTTTAAGGAAATCCAGCCGTGTTCGTACATGTCTCTTTAAGAACAAGTCTGCTGGTGACTCTCCAGTTGTACTATTTGGTGTTGTGCGATAACGCAGTAAAATCGCTGTGAAATCTTATCCTCAACACTCTAGGGATGTGAATCTCAGCACTGAGGACGATCCGATACACATCACGATCCACTGCCAGCGATGCGATACTTAAACGATACATGGAATTTTCTGGCGATACGATGCGATACGTTTCACCGTCGTCAAGATGCGATACGATTCGATACACATTAAGTTCAAATCAATGCGATCCGATACGATACAATGCAATTTGTTGCGATATTGTGCAATTAAACATGGTGCAAATAAGCAAAGAAAAAAAGCTTCTAAAAAGATGGAATTCAGTATGGTATTACAAAAAGGATACCACTTTATTCCTTATAAAGAGTAGAACTTGTAAAACAACTTATTTAATCCCTTTCACAATTGGGTTTTGTGCAAAGAAAATGTAAACAATTTGGCACCTGAGACTCACAGCTATTGCTATAGTGTAAACACAAACAGACTATTCTCACTGAGTGTCTTATATGAAATATAATAATAATATATATATGTATATGAATTTATAGCGCAAGATGTCCACCCATCCACTGTTAGTGCAACTCTTTTCGCACTGTTCAGCGACACAGTAATCTCACTTCTCACTTTGTTGTACACATCGGGAATATGTTTGTAAGTGAACACAGACCTGTCTGGTATTTTATACCTGGGTTCCAAAACGTGCACGAGCTGTCTGAAACCCTCGTTGTCCACCACGCTAAGGCTGGAGGTCTTTGCATATGAAATAAGCAGTGGCCTTAGTTATAGCCATTGCGCGGTCACAGTGAGTTGCAAGGGGACTCCCAAAATAAGAGGCAATTTTTTTCTGATCCTGACCTGGTTTACCAAGAGTTTCTCCGGTGTCCGACGAGGAACTGGGCGGGGAAGCGGGAGGGAAACTTGTCGGTGATCTGGTGCCATCGGTTTAAGTGGGTCTGCATATTTGTGGTGCTGCCGTTGTATGGCTTCTTAGTGCGACATTCCTTGCAAATTACGGAGGTTTTATCAAGCTTTCCGTCTTTCTTTTCGAAGCCGTAGTATTTCCAAACATAAGATTTGAATGTTGCGGCTGCATTAAATATAGTAGTTTCCTTGCTGCTGCGTGCGCTAACTTCCATAATGTTTCGCTAGTTGTGTACTGGACTGTATGTGACGCACGGCTACCGTCCGTATTCAACACAAAACGCAAAGCAATGATGGTGCATTCATTGCGCCTAGGAAAGGGCAGATATGTAACGTTTAACATGAATAAAACGGCGCTTGAATCCGATTTTACCGATACCCATCAATGCATCGTGATGAATCGCGATTTCACCCGTCATCGTGATGAATCGCGATTTCACCCATCAATCGCGTCGTACCCAGTGAATGAGCCGATGCACTCGGATCGCGCACGTGCGCATCGATGTATCGATTAATATCGATTATTTTCCACACCCTTACAACACTCAGGATCTCTTTTGCAAGCTTCTTCATGCCCGCCTTGAAGGTTGCGATGCATCTCTCAGCGAGTCCATTTGTAGCAGGATGCTTCTGTGCTCCAGTAGTGTGCAAGATTCCGTTCCTTTTCATGAAGATTTGGAACTCATCCGACATGAAGGTTGTGGCGTTGTCAGTGACGATTTGTTCGGGTACTCCTTGTGCTGCAAACAGTCTTTTAAGCCTTGTGATGGTGGCTGCTGAGCTTATCTGTGACATTTTGAAGACCTCTAGCCACTTGGAGTGCGCATCAACCACTATCATAAACATGTGACTCATGAATGGACCTGCAAAATCAATGTGAATCCTTCTCCATACCCCTCCAGGAAACTCCCATGGGTGCAGTGGAACATGGCGTGGCATGCGTTGTTCTAGCTGGCACGTCTGACACTGCTTGCAGACCTTCTCGACATCCATGTCAATATTTGGCCACCAGACATATTGTCGTGCAATTGTCTTCATTTTTACGATACCAGGGTGTCCGTCGTGGATCTCTTTTAACACTACTCTTCTCATTTTCTCTGGCACCACTACTCTTGTTCCCCACAGAACACATCCCTGTTCTACAGAAAGTTCATCTTTCTTTCTGTGAAATACCCTGAAATTTTCGGGAATTTCAGTTGGCCACCCTAACTGGATGTATCTGTGTAGTAGTGAGAGCTCAGAGTCTTTGCGTGTAGCCTTTGATATTTGTTTTGCACTTAATGGCGCCTCCTCCAGGTGCTCACAAATCAGTGCGTTGAGAGAAGCAGTTATTGTCTTTGTACCATCGTCTATTGTCTCAGGCAGGGGGATACGGGATAGTCCATCTGCATTACCGTGCTCCTCCGATCGCCTGTAGGTAATGTGATAATCATAAGCAGACAATATGATTGCCCATCTCTGTATGCGTGCTGCTGCCATCGTTGGTAGTCCCTTGCATTCTCCGAACAGCGCGATCAGAGGCTTGTGGTCGGTTAACAATTCGAACCTCCGCCCCCAAAGGTATTGGTGGAATTTCTTTACTCCGTACACCAGACTCAAAGCCTCCTTTTCTATTTGTGAGTAGTTCTTTTCAGCCAGAGAAAGCGTTCGAGAAGCAAAAGTGATGGGATGTTATTTCCCGTCAGCCGTCGTGTGCTGAATGACAGCTCCGATCCCATAAGCAGAAGCATCACATGCAAGTGTAAGTGGCAGGCGCGGGTTGTAATGGGTTAATATATTTTCACTTGTCAACAGTTCTTTGCAGTTGTCAAACGCGCTCTGCTCATCTTTACTCCATTTCCACTTTGTTTTCTCCTTCAGCAGTCTGTAAAGTGGAGCCAAAACGGTACTTTGGCATGGTACAAAGCGTCCATAGTAGTTCATGAGACCTAAGAAGGCTCTTAGCTCTTTAGTGTTTGTGGGTGCTGGAGCATCATGAATGGCCCTGACCTCATCTTTGGACGGGTAGACTCCTTTTCCATCCAGCACGTGCCCTAGGTACTCTATTTGCGTCTTACCAAAGTCACACTTTGTCCTCTTCACTCTCAGACCATTCTCTTTCAGCCGCTGAAGAACTCTGTCCAGGTTCATTAGGTGCTCGGATTCGTCTCGGCCCATCACGAGCAAGTCATCGAGGTAGACCACCACATTGAGGTCTTTCATTAGATTCTCCATTATCCTTTGGAAAATACTGACAGCAGAGTTGACACCAAAACACTACACAAACAGTCCTTTGTGTGTATTGATTGTAGTATACTTCTTTGAGTCGTCATCGAGAAGAATTTGTTGATAAGCTGCAGCCAAATCAATTTTTGAGAATATTTTCCCACCACATAGTGTGGCCAACACCTCCTCAATGCGTGGTAGTGGATATGTCTCTGTGTTAATAGCTTGGTTCACCGTTATCTTGTAATCACCACACAAGCGAAGCCCTCCATCCCGCTTGGGTACTGGAACCACTGGAGCCGCCCACTCACTGTACTTGACGGGGGTGATGACGCCATCTTTCTCAAGTCGCTCCAGTTCTTTTTCTACTTTTTCTTTCATGGCAAAGGGTAAAACACGGGCTTTGTGAAATTTAGGGACTGCATCAGGCTTGACGGATATTGTTGCCTTAATGTCCTTTAATGTCCCCAACTCATCTGTGAAAACACCATCATGTTTTGCGAGTACATCTTGGATTGACTTGGTTCTTGGAGATGCATGCATTTTGTTTTCTGTGACAGTTTTGATCATTTCCCAGTTTAACTTTATTTTATCTAGCCTCTCTCGTCCGCAGAGTGATGGTCCTTCAACTCCCACAACTATCAGTGGCAAGTCAACAGTCTGATTTTCATACTTCACTTTAGCCATGAACTGTCCTTTTACAGGGATTGTCTCTCCTAAATAGCCTTTTAGTGCTACACTACTTCCCTCTAGTGGTATACGAGAGAATGATCGTTCATACACGTTTTCAGAGATAATGCTGACTCCTGCTCCAGTGTCAATTTCCATTGGAACCTTCCTTCCATTTACATCAAAAATGGCCCTATATGGTCTACGGCCGCCATTAGCACAATACACGTGGACATGGAACATGGGAACATCATCATCTTTCTTTTCATCAGTTTGCACATAGCCAGTCATTTTACTAAATTTTCTCTCATTGCTTATCTTCTTCCCCCTTTTCTTGCTCTTATCGTCAGATACAGGCGCTTGAGCCCGACATGCTTTCTGAATGTGACCAACTTTACCACACTGATGGCATTTTGAGGTCTTGTAGAAGCAGTCACTTGCACTATGATTCATGCCTTTACATCGGTAGCATCCATTTTGGTGTGTGGGTGAGCGTCCTCTCCTTTGGTTTTCCTTAACCTTGTGTACAGGTGTGGCGACATCTTCACCTTTCCTCAACTGCTGTGCATCCCGGTGGGCAGTCTCCATGTTGACGGCAAGCTCCACGGCTCTCGCAAACAACAGGCCATCCTCTGAGGGTAACTTGCGTTGCAAGGCCTCCGAAGCAACACCGCTGACGAAGCCATCACGAAGAGCCTCGTCCAGTCTGTCCCCGAAATCACACCTTGTAGCTAGTTGACGTAGCTCAGCGGCATATTCTGTAACCGTCTGGCTGTTCTTCTGCACACATTTTCGGTATCTGAAACGCTCCGATATCACCAACGGCTTGGGCTCATAATAATTCCTCAATATAGATACAATCTCCGCAAAAGTCTTGTCTCTGGGCTTGGCAGGTTGCACTAAATTACGGAGAAGTCCATACGCTGATGCGCCCAAAGAGCTCAGTAAAACGGCAACTTTCTTGTCGTCGCTGACATCATGCGCCTCGAACAGCAGTTCCATGCGTTCCACATAGGCCGACCACGATTCATTCTCGGGTTTAAACTCGTCCGGTCTTTGAGAAAAGTAAGCCATCTTACCTCACTAAACTTCAGAGTAATGCCTCCTACCCTAAAATCGACTTTTACTCGTCGCCAGATGTTGTGTCTTCAAATGACGAGGCACATACACGCGTTTTCTATAATGTATTCGACCGTCGAGTTGCACCATTAACCTCGTGGGGGGATTGTGCTTAGGCTTTCCAGGTAACATTTCACACATGCGCAGTAGATGGCAATACAAAGTACGGGAAGTCAATGTGTCCAAACAACATACAAATCTATGACGGTTAATACACTACAAGCCACATCACCGTTCTCTTCGGCTGTACCACTCCGTTTGAAAAGTTGTCCGGGCTCTCCCGTAGTTTGAAGCAAACCTTTTCGCTCCGGCGGTTGGTCTACCTGTGTTAATCACGTCCCCTTTTGACTGAAAGTCCAGTTTTGAGACGTTTTAAAACTTCGATATATAATCCTTTTCTTCCATTTTGGCTGTCCGACCTGCAAATTTAAAAAAGGATCGCACTTGACTCGCCTGGCGCCTCTGCGCAGAAGAACAGCGCAACGTACCTGTTTGCTCACGTACGCCCTCTTCATTGCGGCAGAGGACGATCTGCCGCAAACTGCATTTTCACTGCGGTTTTATTTCCTATCGGCAAATCTAAATATGTCACTAAAAAAACATTAAACCTTAATGGTTTAAAAACATTAGCCAGACCTAGGAAAAGCAGGTCAAATAAATGTATCTGCAAACGTTATTTTAGCGACGTGCAGATGTACGGCAAGCAGCACGTGCCAATTGTATGTATCAACCCAGTTTGTGATGATTGTGCAATGCAATGCGCATTCAGAGGTGCGGCTCTGCCTCACCTGCCTCACTTGACCGCACGTCCCTGCATTGAGACCAGCGAGTCAGCTAGAGAGCCCCATGACTCAAGCCGTGAATTTTGTGACTACCCTCCTCCCATCATATTTCTATGGACCGCTGGAACAGACTGCCAATTGAAAGGCTCACAGGGCTGCCAGAAGACCTGCTGCGACTGCAATCCAAGGGGTGCTGGTGTCTGCAATAACTACATTAAAACCTGAACTTGTGAAAAAAAAACATTGCGGTCAGAGATGAATACATAGAGGACAGGGAAAACACTGAACCAGTAGACCTACTCAGCTGTTTGGCTCATCCCGCAAATGAATAAGAGATTACTGTACTAAAAAGGTATGTATTGGCAAAAGGATTTATATTCACAGTTGTATGATATGTGGGAACAACATCTCTAAGAAACACATACTTTTTGGGGGAGAGGGGGAGTTTAAAGAAAACATGCAGTATCTACTGAGTGTCCACTCTGTTGATTTATTTTGCTCATCCCTCTTTTCTCGTAGTCACTCTGGCGACACTGATGTGTGTACGAGAGCATGAGATGCAGAGGGGGAGGCATCCTGGTGAAAACAGAAGACTAATTACCTCCTGAAATAATTTAATGTCAGACCCAGTGTGTGCTCGCCACAGCAGGACAGCTGAACAGAGCCGACCCTCTGCTGGGAGATTCATCTCTGTCAGCTTAGATAAACCTGCTGGCCATCACAGCGCTGGCACACATTTTTCGTCTGATGAAGCCATCCTGCTTTGTGTTCATTGGGAAAGGACCGAAATCTGAATAAACACAAGTTGAGCATAACAATCAAATAATGTGAGTGAATCTCTCTCTCAACCTTGCTGTCATATTATGTATTACAATTACCAATATTATGATGAGGCACAAAGTCAACCAGTCAGGAGTGGACAGGCAAGGTTCTGATGACTAATTTGCCGTTTGCTACTCAAGTGCATTTTACAGCAATATGGAAGGCATCCCGGGAGCAGTCAGTAAGTTGTCATCATCAACAGGACTGGCAGTCTCGTCCTCTTCTTAACACAGACTTTGCCATTGTTATACCGTAGTAATATTTCAGTGTTTAAAGATATATATTTTTGCCTTGTATCTTTTTTTAACCATTCATCCAAGCTTATATTCACTAGGGCCGTGGGTGTGCTGAAGTCTATATCAGATGTCTTTGGGTGAGAGGTGGTGTACCCCCTGAACTGGTCGCCAGCTCATCGCAGGGAACAAACAGACAAACAATCATTCACACTAGTGACAATTTTGACCCTTCATTTAACCTAACAGGCTTTTTTGTTCAAACAAACCGATAGTGGCAGAGTTTATCTAATGTTCAACAAAAAAGCCACGTAAATTTAGTCCAGCTGTAAAACTGGAGATTATGTGGACAGTTAATGACTAATGAGTCGGTAATGGTGATGGATAACGTATGGAGCGAGTCGGTTGTTATTGTGAAGTCTGCCGACAGGTAGACGTCCGAGTCTGTGGTCCAGCCTTTTCACGTAAAATCTTTAGGGGATTTTGAAATTCAATGTGTCCTAAAGTCAATTCAGAGCCCTCAGCTCATGCTGATATTATGAATTCCCTATTCAACGTAACAATCTATTTTGCTATAAAGAAAAACAACAAAGTTTTCCTTATTTCCGGATCACGCTTTGTGTCCACTTCTTTGGAAAATGCTTATAAAATGCATAATGTACTGAATGTGTTTTTAGCTATCGGACCCCCATTTTATTAAAAAAATAAAATAAATCAATACGAATGTGCGTACTGTATATAAAACACAAAGTTTTGCTTTGAAAACAACAATAACAACAGATGCAGGAACAAAATGGAACTTACTATGGTATGCTCATGGTTACAAAGTTATGAGAAAAGTGAGCAATAATCCTGTTAATTCCTACTCTTCTGTCTTTGTGTGTGCAGATATTGGTAGTTTTAACATCGTGGGAGCTGCACATACCTCTCACCCAACTGTCTGAGTTGTGACTGAACAAACATGTAGATGTAGATGAGTCCAATCGTGACTGGCGACTTCCTCCTATAGTTTTATGACAGCTCATCAGTAGAATTTCGCTTTTCTGGTGAGTAGGCTGTGGAGGGGAATACAATGCTAACAAATAAACTATACATTTGAAATCAGCATGCCAATTTTAGTATAAATTAGAATTAAAATCTATGAAACTTTTTTTTTTCGTTTGGCAGTGAGATGATTTGTTTTTGCACATCTTGCCAACTGCAAAATAACAGAGAAGAACTCAATTTTGTTTATGTACCCGTGCTTTGTTGTTATGATATAATAAACAAGGGCAAGGTTCTTGTTTCAATGATGAGACAAAAGCATTTTAACGAGTACCATAAACGACATGAATTATCAGACTAAATTTATTGCATTGTCACTGTGGTTTCACAAAAAAACAAATTCTTTCTTTTTTTTTTCTTTCTTTCAGAATTTGTTTCAGCGCTTGCTGTGTCCTTGTAGTCCAATCAAACTGCACCTTATGTGTCAGTCACAGTCTAGTGAAAGATTGCTGCTTAAGAGCAGCCATCCAACGAAAATGAATGCCCAAATATCTTTCAAATATTGGCACATGATTCAATGTGAAGGTGGAGTGCACTAAACGTGCAAGGACACAAACAAGGACATCAGCTTTTTACATTACATTACAGCCATGGTCTTGTGTTAAGGTTTATCACACAAAAAGTTTTACTCTTAGAACGCTACATAAAATTCAGTGGAACTAATTACTATCAAAAATGTAATTGGGCCCGCCTGTTTGGAATTTAAGAAACAGTTATGTAGAGCTGTTCTGTAAGGCCCTCAGATGGCTGGCTGTTTGTTACCATGAATTCACAGCACCGTGACGACAAAGGAACACACCAGACAAATATCGTAATGTGTTTGATAACGTGTCACCCCTACAAAGTGCATTTGTATCATTATTTTGTGATTGCCTTGAAAAGTTGTCTTTTGGTGTTGATTTTTCCCTCTCTTGTGTCACACACTATGGAAAAAAGTATATGGACACCTGGTTGTTACGTACAGAAACTGAAAATGGAAGAAGGTTTACAGTTGTTTTCACCTTTTTGGCTGTCACAGCATACTACTTTAGTCAAACAAGACCTTGTGCACGCTTTTATATTGTGTATGTGGGACCTTTGGACATTTCGTCACGACGATCGTACGGCCAGAAGGCTATGATGACAAACGAGAGATCCGGACCAATCTATGTTCAAGTACGTTCACGCTGGAGATGTATAAGGGCACTAAATAAGTTCCAGCTAAGTCTAGTTAGCCCTTCACTGAATAATAAATCAACAAATTGTGAGTCCACTACTTTTAAACATAAAACGTTTTGCACCCTTGTTAAAAGTGCTATTTTATCTGTTTTTGTCATATAAGTGTGATATCGACTCGTGGCGTTTGTAGATAATTGTGTGATAAACTCGAAGTTTGTCACTCATGCGCTTAACAGGGCATAAATGCTGCTCTTGATTAAGAAACACTTCATTGATCTCCCGTGGTGCTTTTTTCCGTCAACTCTATGTGTGTGTTTTTTTAACTCTGTAAATAAATGAAATAGCTTTAAGCTCACGTGTGAGAGAACGGCATTTGAAATAATACCCGGAATCTAGTACAGGTTTCTTCATCCACCTCTCACCTCTCCATTCATTTGTCCCTTTCTTTTCTTTCCACATTTCATCTTTTTTATTTCTCTGCAAGACCCTCGTCGTATTATCCAGCAAATTAATCTCTTCATGAAAAGCCCCCAGAGGGCAAAAGGGAAAGGAATTGAGAGGGTAAAAGATGATAGAATCCTAAAGCTTTAAGGCGAACAGTGCAACAGTGTCTAGGTGTTGTAGAATGAGCCCCATTATTACTCTCTGGGCTCAAATTGAAAACATTACTGCTCCCATTCACATTTCTCAGACACAGAGGATGGACTTTATTTTCCAATCTCAGTGTCCTTTCTGGTTGGGAGCGATTGCCTTGGGTACGTGTGTGTGTGTATGTGTGCGAGAGAAAGAGAGTGGCACACAGAGAACTATAAAGATGGGGAATATCTTGTGTATGTTTCGATAAAGTCATCACCGTGGCTGCTTGTATGCATCGGTGACCTCTCTTGAGGCTCGTGTTCATTATACCCAAGCATGCACAGATCAAGACCCCATTTTAATATTTTATAAAAAGGGCCGATACATTAGCCACAGTCGCTTGTGCCGGTTGCAAAAAGCTGAATTCAAAAGTATGTGTAAAGCCACTCTGAAAAGAGTTACTGATGAGATCTACTTTATATTAAGTGAAGATTGTTGAGGTTATGCCACCGTTATTTAGCTCATCCGAATCATAAATTGAAATGTATGGAATCTGAATTTGTCTCTTATATCTCCCTACATGCAGAAGAGTGTGTGCCCTCCATATTTAGGAGACAGTGTATTTGTGTTTGTGTTTGTAGATGAACAAGTACACTTAGCCATGCCTGTTGAGGATATTCCAAAGCCCTGGCAAATAGGAAAGTAGGAATTGTTATCAAGGATGAATGTTCAGCCAATACACCTCAATGGAAAGACTTTCTGGATCAACTAATATCCCAGGCAAAACGTAGCTCCTCCTTGACATACTACCTTAGTTACTCAGCCGAGATACCGTATTTTCCAGACTATAAACTGACTATTTATTACTGAGTAACTGACTACTAAGACTATTCCCAAATTTTGAACCCTATAGCTTTGAATTTGAAACGGTTTATTTTTGTATTTTTAGTGACGAGCATCAAAGCATCAATAGATTTACCCGTTCTTGCTACATCTTACCAATGAAATTACCAAATACATCACAGTGGGTCCACCCTGATATTGAATTCCCATCCGCTATTCGCAGTTGAAAGAACACGATTTACAGCTGTGGGAGGAGCCGGCTGGCTGGCTAAGAGAGCCAGCGAGATCGACAGAAACGCAGTAGTGTGTGCTTAGCAATGTGAGCGGTTCCGTGAAGGAGGAATTGAAAGTCAAAATAAGCAGATTTCTGCAGTGCAACCACGGTTTAAGATCATCTGCGAATTTGACTTTTGTTACGACAAAAGCCTGAAAAAGGTTAGGGGATGCTGTGTAACATTTGACATTGTTTTAGGGAGAGAGTGTTCCAGTGGGTTTATAATATTGATAATATCCAATTTAATAATGTGGAAACCTGCGGCTATTTGTCCGAATTAGCTAATGTGTGTACAAAATAGTCTTTATGGCTCAATTTAGCTTTTGTCGCCTTTAATAAAGACGGACATATTTGGGACGAGCAAACTTTGATTTGTTAGGGGTTCACTCTATTGTTCGGCGACACCATCTCTGACTTTGCCAACTTAAAAGAAAAGATAAATATGCATGTAGTGTATCCCTAGCAGCAGATTGCATTTTTTTTCCTGATCCCCATACTGAAATATGATGACCTTAGGCTTCCAAGCTAATCGTTGCCTTAGTATAGGAGAGAGAAACAGAAGAAAAAATGGAATGGGAGCGAGAGAGAAAGAGTGATGGGAATGGGTCCATCTGCATGTGAATGAATCTCACCCTGGGTGATATCTTTTACATGGTGAAATGAATGATCGGGAAAGCAGAAGAGTGTGTGCCCTCCATATCAAAAAGGAACAACTCTCCCATAAGTTCAATCTCTTTCTACTCGGCCCTTCATATTCAGATAAATACCGAAATCACGATCTTTTCACTGGAAGTCATGCACTGTACATATCTGCTTGTTTAATTTTCATTATTCCAGAGTCGGTCAGGCACTCGGTGAAAAGAATCCATTTGATTTACACTATTATAACAATGCAAATTTCATACAATCGACAATAGCCTGAACTGATCCAGCTGAGATGTACAATGAGAAGGGCCTCATAGGTGAAAGGCCATTAGCCCTGCATTGTCAGAACCTCAATTCCTTACTCTTTCTGGCAGGGTGCTATTACTAATCACTTTCTTTTCAGGACCTTGCACAAATTATTGCCAGGATTTGGTATTTTTGCAAAAAAGTCTTGCATGTTAAACATCTTAAGAAGTTCCAGATAGTTGTTTGTAACTAAACTTCATGGATCAAAACATTTTCAAATTACAAGTTCAGCCGGACTTACATGAAAGGTTTTCGGTGTATTTACTTTTATTATTGATTTTCTGTCAGAAAGGGGCATCCTGCCCCACAGTTTAGCTCTCACATTTAGCTGTTTACAAAGTCTAATAAGCACGTCCCTGAGGCAGGCATTGCAGCTGCAGAGGAGGAGATTGCATTTAGCTCTATTGTGAGGCGTGTGGTCCCGTCATCATATCTGTCAGGCACTATGACAAGTCCTATCTGCCAGCTGGCTGATAAGTGCACCCCAAGTTGTGCTCAGGTCTGTCTGAATCCAATCATAGACAGCGGACGCAGTGAGTGGCATCCTGGCTATCCTGGCTCAGTCAACGGATTCTGGAACATTCCAAGCAATGGATGCAAACCAATCTCGACCACGGACAATTAATGGATAGTGCCGCAGATTTGTTAGCTTCAACGGTTAATGTGAATATGCATGTTGAATGCCAATGTCATTACTGGGATAGAGATTGATGCGTTGCACGTATCGTGAACGTGCTGTCTTTTACAAGTGTGTACTCCAGTTGGGTTCCCTCAGGGTTCAAGATCTTCGCTATCTATATTCATTTATTTTGTCTTGTCGTGAGGCTTCCAGTCCGTTAGAGGTTCATGTTTTTAATTTTGTTTTATTTTATTTTTTTTATTATTTTTTGGTGCAGTCAGATTTCAGCTTTGATGTGTTGCCATTCATATATTATTTATTTCTTCCAACGCCTTCGGAAACACAAGGGCAGGCGTCAACCAGAACCCCCCCACCCCCCACCCCCCCCCCCCCCCGACCCCCACCCCGCCCTACACACACACCACTGAAATCGCTGGTTCTTATTTTAGCCAATCAGATTGTCGATTTACATCTGGAAAGCTATCCCAGATTTTTTTCGGGGGAGGGGGGGGGGATTCAGAGTAGTTTTGTCTGAGTGAACAACTGAGGCTATCAAGGCAGGTGGGGGCTCCTGATTTAGCATCTCTGGTGAGTAGGATGTTATTTATTTTCGTATCGATTAAAAATCAATTGTGAATTACTATTTGTACCGGGTTCGATTCCAGCTCCGGCCTCCCCATGTGGACTTTGCATGTTCTCCCTGTGCCTGCGTGGGTTTTCTCCGGGTACTCCGGTTTCCTCCCTCATTCCAAAACCATGCATGCAAGGTTCATGGAACACTCTAACTTGTCCCTAGATGTGAGTGTGAGCACAGATGGTTGTTCGTCTCTGTGTGCACTGCAATTGGCTCGCAACTGGTTCAGGGTGTCCCATGTCTACTGCCCGAAGACAACTCGGATGGACTCCAGCACGCCCCACGACAATCAGCTTTTAATGGACAATCCTTCCCCCAGATCTGTTAAATTGAGGCGCCACTGAATCTGCAAATATTTTGCGGTCACCTGAATGTGCAGAAGCTTACTCGATGTTACAGTGGCATTTGTTCATTCAAAAAAGAGTAACCTTTAGTAACAACAAACATTTGCTGAACATTCTGTGCTCTGTTGATATGGCTCTGTGATAATAAGCACTGTGCAGTTCTGGCACAGTAATTCAGTACTCAGGCAGCCATAATGACATGAGACTTCACGGATAACCAAGCCAAGTCCAATTAACAAGGTCTGTTACCATCTTCTATTGTAAGGAGCCAGATACTGAGCTTTGACTGGGGACTATAAAAGCAACATGTGATGTGCAGTGTGCACTGACACACCGACCCCCGCACCCACTGTTTTGGCAAAGGAAGAAAACAGACCAGAGAATTGGCATATTTTACTTACAGGATCTAAATATCAAAGAGTGTCAAAGAGCTCTTGGTAAATTGACAACGATTACATTTCAAATGAGTTTTCCACATTTTCAATTGACTTACATGAGTCGAACAAACTAAAAGGGGTTGTTGATGTACTTGCAGAAGTACTATGAACGTCATATAAAAAAATCAATGCAAAAGAGAGGGTTTGTTGAAAAAGCTTTCTGAAAAAAAAAGACCATAAAGCCTCTCTCCCATGAAGGGGCGAACATTTGCGACTGTTGGCAAAGGATAGCAAATAGACGTTCACGCCAGGGTTCGTTTGGGGTTGCAAATGTTCACCAGAGATTCACCAACAGTTTTTGTGTTTTTTCTTGTCCCATCCTCACATGGGTCGTGGGAGGTAATGCAGCCTATAAAGGCTGTCTTTGGGCAGTAGGCGGGGGACACCCTGAACCAGTTATCAGCCAATCACAGGGCACACATAGGCGAACAACCACCCGCACTCATACTCCTACATAGGGACAATTTAGAGTCAGCCTGCAATGCATGTTTTTTGAATGTGGGACACACTTACACAATCTTCTATATACCTTTACAGCCAAAAAAAAGGTATGAATATTACATTGTGGTCTCAGCTGACTCTGGGCAAGAGGCAGGTATGGCCAGAACCAGGTTTACCATGAACTCATGGTTACCAGCCAGTTCTTCCTTTTGTTTTTGCCTCCTCAGCATTCAGCAGATTAACACCAGGGCTATAAAAATGACCCCAGCAGCTGTCCAACAGGCTACTTTGTGGCCTTGTTAGAAGGCAGACAGTTTCAGGAGAGTGTCGCAGCTTCCGATGACACACCACATGCTTTAGACTAGCGGATTGTGTGACACACGTTGCAGCAAGACTAACTTTGAAGCCAAATAAGAAAAGGAGTCAACTGATCAAAGAGTTAACATTGGATAAATAAATCCAATAGCTGTACTGAACTTAATTAGCATTTGTGTCAAGGAAACAAAAATACATTAAACTTGGGGCAAAATACTAGCCATTTGGTATGAGGTAAAGAGCGACTCACTAGTAAAGCTGAGGGGCCTGCGGTGCTCTCTGAGGTTCAACCTCCATTTTGATCAATGAAAGGCAGACTTACCATATGTTCCCCCTGGCAAGTTCTGAGGTGCTACAAACGGAGCAACACAAAAAGTCAACTTTGCAGCTTTGAAGGCGCCTTAGACATTCCTCTTTAGACCCTAGAACAGTTGCATGAACAGTAAGATCAATGCCTGAAGGGCAGGACAGACATTTATCTCGAATGTCCAGGTGAAAAATGTTTTGATTACATTCAAAGAGGTATTCTGTCCTTTGGCCACTGCAACATCACTGTTGGACAGAGTGGAGCACATTTTCACATTTTAACACCCAATGTAAAGAACCCCACGAAGAGCAGTCCCTGTGATATAAAATGCCATGATTCCATTTTCTTCCGCACATCTGGGGTCATGTTATGGAGCCAGCGCCCTAATTAGAAAACACTTCATTTGGCTCCTCTCGCTGCAGAGGACAGTGGCTCTACTCACCAGGCCCTCCATGATTACTGAACTTCTTTTTTTTTCTTTTTAGAACATGTACAGCAGTATACAGTATAATTATTTTGCTATCATTCTGCATTTCCTCAAGGAGCCCCCCCCCCCCCCCCCCCCCACATTGGGAGCCGTGATTGACTCCTGTCAAGGTCCATATTTTCAGCGTCTATGTGCACCTGCAGACCACTTTTGTGCTGTCGAACACTGCGTGTCATTATTTGAACCTGTGTCTATGAGCGTGTGATTGTAAATGTGTGTGTGCGTGCATGAATGAATGTGTGTGAGGGAATGAGTGTCGGGAGGGGGTTGATTTTAACCATGTAAAGCACTGTAGTGATTTTTTTTTTTGTATGAAAAGTGCTTCATAAATAAAGTTTGATTTGAAATTATTTGAGTTCGGGGGGCGAGAGGCCAGATATAGTGGTGTAACCTGTAAGTGGGTTAACTGACACTATTGCAAGTGGCACAGGGATGCAGAAAAAGTCTGAATCAGGGATTTCAATAATCAGTGTCACATTGTCACGAAGCCTGCCTTTGACTAATGAGAGGTGCTGACAGCCAAGCAACATACTCCCTTGGCTCTGCTGAGTGAGAGAGATCCGTTTTAGAGCCATTGTCAGGTTCATTGTCTCTCCACTCTGCGCTCCAACTTCCTCCGCCTGAGACTGTTTCCTTCGTTTTTGCTTTCTGTGTGTCAAAGAGAGCAATGGCCAGTAGTCAACCCCAAGGACATCTCCTGGCATTCTACATTGTCAAATTGAAGATGGGGACAATGTTTATTAAATTGCCTCAGAGATGATAATGTTTAACTTGTAAATTGCAGAGCTTGTTGCAAATAATAGGCATGAGTAGAGATGGAAGGCCAGTAGGTAAAATGAGACAAGGATTAATTGATGAAAATTGATGAAATTTTGAGTTTATTTACACTTTACCATATGTCAACCTCTAGCAAGATCACTCTCATATTTCTTTAGATCCTAAAATTAATCCTATTTTGGGATTTCCCAGGAAAACACAGTATACCTGTATATGTTTTGTGTAAAAACCTTCCTCAAATTGTATTTGAATTCAAATAAAGTTTAGAAAGTGTACATTCCACCAAATCCTTGTGACTTTTTGAGTTTGTTGGCTAGACGTGAAGTAGACCGTGTGCACTCAAGGAGTTGGGCCTCTCGTATCTATAACTTTTTATTGAGGTAGAGGGGAGTCCTAATTAGACCCCTGGGGCCACCCACCGACAGCCATGAGGTTCAGACGGATCTTCAGCTATCCCATTTCTGACACTAAATTGTTATGAAATTCTTTTTTTGCAGTTTTAGGCGAGGCACTAAAACCATCTGGAAAAGAAATTGTCTTTTGGGTTTCTTTATATTTGAACCTTTAAATAGACACAAGTCTAACAGACCAGTCTTGTGGTCTGTGGGTGTGTGCAAACAAAAAAACAGAAGTGGAAAGATTCTTGAAGTAAAAAACAGAGAGGGACTTTTGTGTTGAACAAACCTATCAGTCAAGAATGTCTTGTTCTGTCTTCACAGAAAATATTCCCGTACAAGGTTCTCTGTTTACAAGCAGAATAAAAATGTTGTGCTGGCGCTTAATAAATACAGTAATTATTTTCCATAACATCAGCCATGTTGTTTGTTTGCTGTGTGAAAGAAATGTTTTTGGTTGACATTCGTATTTATTACTGTTCCTTTTTAATTCAATTAGAGTTTGCATTCAGATCAATTGTGTCTATATATTTTTAAATAATTTCTGGCCCAGGCTCTAAATTGTGCTTTGTGAATGTGTGGAGCTGCTGTCCCTCTTGCGTTGTCCCCTTTATTCTTTTTTTTTTTTGGGGAGGTGGAGGGGGGCGGTGTAATGGCAGAAAAATCACGTCAAAAATGTGCATGTCATGATTGTGGACCAACAGGTGGCACTGTAGGGCTCTCCCTGCAGCTGCACACCTGTTGGTCATTATGTAATTAGTGCTTGAAAAGGACCGAGCATTCATTGTCGGGGCATTGTTGCTGTTCCTTTGCTGCTGTCATGTTTGTTTGTTTTGTCATGTTTCTGTCACCATTGTTTTTGAGCTTCTGCCGTGGTTTTTGTTTGATACTTTGGATTCATTTTGTTGTTAGGACTTTGTTTTGGATTTAGTTTCTGTGTTTTATCAATTCACATCCTTGCTCCTCTCTCATGCCTGCTTTTTGGGGTCCACCACCACCTCGCAACGTGACGGTGCACTTGTTATGGGGGTGGCCACAGCCACCATAGAGTTTCACATCTGCACAGAGAACATACTTTAAAGCATCGGTGGAACATGCAAATTCAACACAGAAATGCTGCAGGTGTAATTCAAAAAAATATTTGTGTTCTTTATTTTCCTTCTTCCAATATGACTCGCACAAGTCAAGTCAAGTACAACTTTATTGTCAAACAAAATGGTGAACGTGTGTGCTTTTTGAAAAAAAAAATGGCATCATATAAACCACTTTGACACCAATTAACCCCAATCAAAGTGGTCAATTGTTGAGTTTTTTGGGAGTGTGACTGACTGGAGTCTTAACTACCGGTAGCTGTCTTCAGTCAAGCCTACCGTTGAGCTAATAAGGCTGTCTCTCCCCATCATCCCCCGGGACAGCCCAGCTACGAACACACTTAATTGGTTCATTTGTTCAGTCATGTTTTGCTGAGCAGAGACAGAATGAGGGGATATGCTGCAGTGGACCCATTGTCTTCACGCCCATCTCTGAGGATAAAAGAAAGTGACACATGAACGCTCTCCGAAATGGATAAAAAAAAGGAAGTTAGATAAAGTGTTTAATAAGAAGACAAAAGGCAATGCTTTCTCAGTGCACGATGAAGGCTGACAGGAACTTCAATATAAAGTTTAGACATCAACTGAAAATCAATAAGAAAAATGTCAGCTCAAATACCGTACATGTGCATATTCAGAGGTTCTCTACCAGTGATACCATAGCACTCCACAGTCGAGCACCTGCATCGTTTTTGGTCATAAATGGAAACATTTACTCAATAGGTATGAAAATTCTGAACAAAACCGTTTTTTAGGGACGCGGGTATTAACAGTGTATTAAATAGCGATCAATCACCTGTCTGTCTTCTCCATAGTATGGAATATTGGACAACTTTTATTATTCTCATGAGGCTAAATGTCTAAAAATAGAGTGTTTATTTGTTTTTGGCTGGATCATTAAGTCAGTCTTAAGACAATGCTGTCAAGAGATCTAAATTACAGGTCATATTTTACAAATTTAAGCAAACTAGATTAATCCTCTGTTTTACTATTTTATTTTTTAGAACAAAACACTGATGGGAAGGACAACCAGAAAAGAGCCTGTTTGTCAGAAATGTGTTCACGCTACAATGAAACGGTACGTCTCAGGATAATAGATGCCAGGCACAGCATAGCCTGCATTGCATTACTTGTATTTTCTCCTCAGCAAGTTCACTGATAAAAACTGAAAATATATGAAGTTCCTTCGTTCCATCCATTTCCTAATCCGCTTATTCTCAGAAGGACATGCAAACTACACACAGGAAGGAATCTATCTATCTATCTATCTATCTATCTATCTATCTATCTATCTATCTATCTATCTATCTATCTATCTATCTATCTATCTATCTATCTATCTATCTATCTATCTATCTATCTATCTATCTATCTATCTATCTATCTATCTATCTATCTATCTATCTATCTATCTATCTATCTATCTATCTATACACACAAATAATTAATGACGAACAAAATATCCTTGTCGATACTGGTTGGAATGTTTTCCCCCTTGGCTACATTCCAGGTTACGTGACATCATATATGTAGCTTTCATTCATGAACATGTTATCTCATCTTTTCAATAACAGCTGTCAAATACTGTATTTTGTGCTGATGGGATCATGCATATAAGTGCCACCGTTTGTGGTAACCCATCTAATAAAGGGGTTTTGCAGCCACTGCCATTTATTTATGGTCTTGCAGGTACTTACATCTCATGATAGTGACAGCCATTTTCACATTTTGAAGCCAGACCTGGAACGAGGGGAATGTCACAGTTCGTCTGTAATGCTCACAAAGATAGATGCTGCAGCAAGAATGTGCGAGATGCGGCTCAATGATACCTCTAACCTTTTACACCAAACCAGGCCTGCATCTTGTTGACACAGTGCTTATCTTAGCAAATGTTGAGGAGCTGATCGCAAGGACCCACATAATTTATTTGTATGCCCCAGAGTACTCTCAGTCTGTCCAATATAGTCTATATATTTGGAGGACAAACACGCATGTAAATTTATTTCACATTCTATATAATGTGATGATGATCATAAATAGTGGTAGCAGAAGCAGGATTAATATAGCTACTTTCAATAATTTGTAGCCTGAAAATATGAATAAGCATGGGTGGGTTACTCCACAGGGAAATCACTGTAAACATTCGAGAAATCACCAGTAGAATAACCAAGTAAGACTGCAATCATAGAAATTCCCTTCAGTTAATTATTACTTGGAGTTTAATTTGTGTATTTCATGCACCATCCAAACACACGTAATATGCACTCTGTTAAGTAAGCAGTTACTACAGTATCACAGCGAGATGTACGAATAAACATTATATACAATAAAACATTTGCGAAGTGCCGGTCCTATTGGGTGTTGGTGAGTGGAGGTGACATGCTTACATTCGAAAAAACAACAGTGGGAATAATGACAACAGCTTCATGTAATCCATCCATCGGGTCACAAGGGCCGCAGCTCAAGCTAAGAAGCACGGACCTCGCTCTCCTCAGCCACTTTGTCCAGTTCTTCCGAGAGGGATCCCAAACCACCTGGGAGCCATAGTCTCTCCGATGTATCCTGCCTGGGGCATCCTGCAAGTGGGAGGTGCCCAGAATACAATATCAGGGATGAGTCTGAGAGGCATCCTGATCAGATGCCTGAGCCACCTCATCTGGCTCCTCTCAAAGCACTGGAGCAGTGGCTCTACTCTAAGGCCCTCCCACTTCTCACCCTATCGATAAGGGACAACCCAGACACTCATTTCGGCCACTTGCATCTTGGATCATGTTAGACACAACCCCATAGCCCGTGACCATAGGTGACTGTGGAAACATAGTTCAACCGGTAAATCTCCACTATTGCAAACTTATATAAGGTTTGGCTCAGTGCAGATGTGGTGCTGATCTGACTGTTGATCTCATGCTCCACTCTTCTCTCACTCGTGGATATTTTAACTCCTCCACTTTGGACAAAATCTCATCCCCCGAGAAGGCACTCCACCCTTTTCTGAATGAGTACCATGGTCTCAGATTTTTAAGGTGCTGATTCTCACTTCACACTCAGCTGAAAACCGCTTTAGTGGGAGTTGAAGAGGGTGTCTTGACGAAGCGAACATCATCCGCATAAAGCAATAACGAGGTGTATGTGTATAGCACCACCTATATATCAGTGGCGGCTAATGAGTTCCAGACCTGGGCCTTCAGTGCTAAATTAGCGACCTAATCCACCTCTTAATAATGACCACCGTAGTGCCTGATGCTAGTAGAAGTTCCCAATTGGTTTGCTTTCCCTGTCAGAGGGCAGCGACGATACAATGTCATCATCCCAGAATGCATTGCCCATGCAAACACATGGTGGCAACTGTGTTTCAAATTATGTTATAAAAAATAAAATAAAATACAAGGAATGAGTATTTCTCAGAGTGCAGATATTGATTTTGTGCGGGTACAAAAACAACCCAATGAAATGTATACTAGCTTGATGGGTACATTATATGTGGAACTATCATACTTGACTAGATCCACTGTTCCGGATGTTTAGGACACATCGGTGAAGGCCATCTCAGTGGGGACAGTGAATAGAACTGATGGACTCCTGCTTCCAAACCCTATCTCTGGCAAAGTCATCAAGGTTTGTCTTTTTAAGTATCTCTGCGGGGGACAGAACCTGCAGGGCGGGATAGATTTAGAATGGAAATGCTCTTATTTGTTGACAGATTCCTTTACAAAAATGCTGTTCTTTGAAGACAAGTGATTACAAACCTTCTATACTGACAAAATTATGACAGAGCTGATCCTTAGTTCGTGAATTTTGATATGCATTCACACAATGTTCACTTGGGATGTACATAAATCGGTCTTCCTGGAAAGTACGGTAATTGGTTGGGGATTGCTATAGCAAGGCTTCCCACCGAGGAACGAATGTACAATAGAGCCCGAAGGAGACTCTGCGTAAAGGACATTTAGCCTTCAAGTCTCCCCCCTGTGGTAACTCTATCTCAGGGTTGGTGGGGGGCCCGCAGCTGGTGCTAAGTGAAGGTGTGTAAGTCAGAGTTCCACCCCTCTGGCTATGCTGCCTCCCCAAGCTTGGAAATGTAATAGGTGAATGATAGTTTTAGCTTCGTCCCAGGATTCATCGCTTCACTAGGTTGTGCATTCAACATACATTATACAAGCTAGTTACACGCTGATTATTGTCATTTTCCGAGTGACACGTTTTTGATCATAAAACAACAGATAAAGAAAATAAGTATTTGCAACTACGCTAACTCGCATCCAAATAAAGACACGATCAAGCTAATTAACGTACAATTATATGCCAGAGACATGAACCCATCTGTGTTCAAAGACTAATACCATGAATGTGAATGTTATTTATAAGCATAATTGAAGAGTTGTTTTCCAAAATGTGACTTAAGAAA
Organism: Hippocampus zosterae; assembly: GCF_025434085.1. Classification (NCBI taxonomy): domain Eukaryota; kingdom Metazoa; phylum Chordata; class Actinopteri; order Syngnathiformes; family Syngnathidae; genus Hippocampus; species Hippocampus zosterae. The sequence goes on from NC_067451.1 coordinate 12,891,047, forward strand.
ATAAACACATTTTAATCTGCAGTACAATACTTTGCGTCATTACAATACAACCAAGTTTAAACTGTGTGAAAAGTGTTGCGCATGCCTGTTTTTAGACAGGTGTTGCCCTCTTTGTTTTATCAATTGCAGTCTGAGCATTTTTTATAAATAATTTAATCCAAGGCACTCTCCTGAATTACAGTGTGATATTAGATAAAATAAACTTAACCCTCTCAAGGACAGCGGTTACTACAGTGGACAGCTCATCATGTTACCAGGTTACAGGGTGCATGAAATGGTTAATTATTCCCATAATATGGAATTCATTTCAGCAGCAAGTTACAGGAATAGTGGTTACAAGAACATGAACAAAACATGCATGATTGATGAACCTGCATAGTGTGTTGAGGCAGATAGACAGGTTCACAAAGTGCCTCACACACGACCAATTTTGGTGTCAGTGCTGCCAGCCCATTCAGTCTACTACTCGTGATAGATCCAACATTCCCTCTGACAACAAACGCAAGGACGTCTCCTCCCCTGCATCATCGGCATGTCACCCCTGTCTCTTCCTCTACGCCCCACGAAGCAATGTCGGGCCACTGTCCAGGAGCTGTCGTAGTATTAGCAAGAAGCGTTAACAGCTGACCCTGACTGCACACAGGAGTCATGGCCTTGAGCGTGAGGAAAAAGAGGGAGGGAAGGGGGGGGGGGGTGACAATGCAAGAAGTCTGACGAGCAGCATTTCAAGTCTGTGCCGCTCAGGAAGTCATCGCGGGTTTGCGGGGTTTGGGGGGCGAATATAAGCCCAGCAGAGGCGTTGATAACACAAAAAACATCTTTCCAAAACAAATGACAAGTTTTAGCCAAGCAAGTCTGAAGTGCTAAATTTGGTAATACGTGTCATCCGAATCAAATACCCCACCTCTGCTTTCCAGGCAATCTGTCAAAAAAAAAAAACCTTCTGCATTGGTGTTGACCATGGTTCTAATTTGTAATTAGTGACCCATTACTGCTTGTTGTTTAGCTGTTTCCCAGAGGCATTTGCAATCTCTCTCCCACTCGCTCTCCTTTTCCAATTCATCTCTGACTTGATCGACTTTGATGACACGTTCCTTTGAAGACACGATCAAAGATCTCAGATGAGAACCGTGTGAGCTGTTGCTGAGAAAGAAATGGAATACTAATCTGTTTTTTTTTTCTTTTCTAAGAATGTTGACAAGATATACAGCGGAAATTATAGAGTGGCAGACGGCAGGCTTTTAAACAAGGTTATATAACGTTTACCATGTTTTCAAAATTCTCCGTGATGTGATTACAAAAGTGTTCGCTCACTTGTTATCTGATTGAACACAAACCTTTCAACTCATAGAAGAGTGAAAATACGTTGAAGGTTTCTTTTTTTCCAGACAATAAGTCTTTGCATCAAGAACTGTTACACGAGTGCCAGTGTTCAACTCAATCAACGGCCCCTTTTAAAATCGAGTGCCATCCTGTAAATATTCTAAATACATCACAAGCGAGTACTTCAGTAGGTTATTTCTGTATTGTGGATATCTTTACAAATAGATTTACATTTATCATACTTAAAGCCTCGTGACAGATCACTGAAGCCGAAGTAATCAGTCATAACCAATACAGTCATGTTTTAAGTCAAATTAAAGAAGATGAAGTCATGACGACTCACTTCCACCCTCCAAAACACATTTCTGGCTTGGGGAACGATGTTCTTGACTTGTGGTATCATTGATGTTTTGAGTGTAGATCTTCTGTGATAGGTGGCCCGGTAATCCAGTGGTTAGCACGTTGGCGTCACAGTGCAGAGGTACCGGGTTCGATTCCAGCTCCGGCCTCCCTGTGTGGAGTTTGCATGTTCTCCCCGAGCCTGCGTGGGTTTTCTCCGGGTGCTCCGGTTTCCTCCCACATTCCAAAAACATGCATGGCAGGCTGATTGACCACTCTAAATTGTCCCTAGTTGTGAGTGTGAGTGCGAATGGTTGTTCGTTTCTGTGTGCCCTGCGATTGGCTGGCAACCGATTCAGGGTGTCCCCTGCCTACTGCCCGAAGACAGCTGGGATAGGCTCCAGCACCCCCCGCGACCCTAGTGAGGATCAAGCGGCTCGGAAGATGAATGAATGGATGAATCTTCTGTGATAGCAATCACAAAACAGCATTTATTTTTTATTTTATTTTTTGTAATGTATGGGGTTTTTCTCATTTTTTAAATGATTAAACTGTTAACATTTTCTTTTTTTTTTTCTTTTTTGTAAACTGGACCTAATGAGAACAATCGATCAAACACAATTGGATAGCTTGAACTGCAACATTCCTTTGACATATTTTTTAAAGCATCGACAGAACGAATAAAAAAATGGAAAGAACAACAAACAGTGGTGTATAGCTTTGTGCTGCTCTCTGTTCACTCCCCTTTCACCTCCTGCCATTTGAGCCTCAGTGACTCCTTTAATTCAGTCCTCTACTTTGTTCTCACCAGGCAGGCACAGAAGGACAGGGCAACACAACAGGCAAAGAAAAAGAGCTGGCATCGGTGGAAATACAACAAAAGAATCAGAATCGAGCTTTATTATCCAAGCATTTGTACAACATACAAATAATTTGTCTCGGGCTGTTTGTGCCATTCGATTTTATAGCAACAAGCAATTGTAGCAAACAACTTTGAGGATGTAACACATACTGCAGGTACAGAAAGTCACTAAGCAATGTAAGGTGTGAGTGCAGTCGTATGGATCAATGACAGCTATGCAAATGGCCTTAATTTCTGTACACACATTACCGTGCGTTTATTTTTATACATGTCTGACATAAAAAAAATAATTTAAAAAAAGAATACTAACTGTCCACTTTATGGACAGAATTTCTAGGCACAGGCGAGGCGTTGAGGGGGTCCGATTTATTGGCCTCAATATTGCATCTCTGCTCTTTGCAGATGTTGTGGTGCTGTTGGCTTCTTCGAGCCGTGATCTCCAACTCTCACTGGAGCATTTCGCAGCTGAGTGTGAAGAGGTTGGGATAAAAATCAGCACCTCCAAATCTGAAACAATATCCTCAGTCGTAAATGAGTGGAGTACCCTCTCCGCGTCAGGGATGAGATCTCGCCCCAAGTGGAGGAGTTTAAGTATATTGGGGTCTTGTTCGAGCGGGGGAGCGGGATATCGACAGGGCAATCGGTCCAGACCCTGCTGTGATGCGGACTTTGTATCGGTCTGTCACAGTGAAGAAGGAGCTGAGCCAAAAGGTGGAGTTCTCGATTTACCAGTCGATCTCCGTTCCTACCCTCACTCATATCATGGGCTCTACCTTAGAGATCAGGTGAGAAGCTTGGGAGGGGCTGAGAGTCAAGCCGCTTCTCGTCCATGTCGAAAGGAGCGAGATGAGCTGGGCATCTGATTAGGATGCCTCCTGGACGCCTCCCTAGTGAGGTGATCGGAGCATATCCCATTAGCAGGACGGCCCAGGCCAATCCCAGTTGAAGTCGGAAAAGTGGAAGGTCGCCAGTGAGTCATATGGTTCTGACAGACAAACAAAGCATTCTGATCGAGTATCAATGGTCACAGCAGGTAATCAAAGGGCTTTTTTTTTCGGTTTGTTTTTTTCTTGTTTTGTTGTGTTTTATCTGTTTGTCTTCTTGTCTGTAAGGCCTGCACATAGTGTGGACCAGTTGTTTGGGACCACTGCGTTAAAGTACCAGATCAATAAGCAGTATCGTTAAAATTTTAACAGTACTTCTGCTACTCTTAACAATCCCCATCGCTGGCTTCTCAAGCCCACACCAAAAGCTTTATGGTTACCAAATGATACAAGATCTGGAATGGGGCTAGAGATTGGTCTTTATAGAGTGGTTAAGCAGGTGCAAATATTTATTATTACAGAGTCCCTGAGGAGACATGGAAGAACAAAAAAAAAAAAAAGGTTGAAAAATACCATTACAGGAAATAAGAAACAATTCATGCGTTTTAATGTATTTCTGGGTCAATTTGGAAATTCTAGCCTCATTGCAAGTTCTGTGTAGCACTGATTTATTAGTTTACCGACCAAGTCTCTTTTCATACGATGCCCATTTTAGGGACCTCTGACACTCTCTGACCTGTTTGTTGTACATGAACTCTACAATGAATGTCTTGTATGCACCAACTCATTGGACCAAATTGGCCCGGAAGCACATACATTTTACGCTATCGTGAAAAAAAATCTGTAAAAATGTATTCTTCCATACTTAATTTATTTACCCCCTTTGGGGCTTTGTAAATAGAAGTACCATGGTAGTTATCACTTGGTTTGAATTGTGGTCCTAAATGTCGCAAATCACTACCTCAATATTTATGCAAAACACGCTCCAAGCGTACACACACACACACACACACACTCGCACGCACATACAAAGTCTTTTTGCCCCACGTGGGGCGTCTTTGCGACGTTACTTTTTTTCACAGCAAGGTGCCAGTGCACCCAAGGGGAGGGAGACCAATTTGAATTCTTCCTCTCGTCCTCGTTGACTTGTTTGTCCCAGTAGTATTTGCCTCTTTCTTTCCTTCTGTTTGGCCCAGCATTCACCTTGACAGTGTAAGGTCATTGTTATTTTTTCCCCCTTTCTCACTTGTACCTTCCTTCACAACCCTTTCCTTTCAATTTCGCTCTCTATCGCAGCTACCTCTTTCACTCTCTGCAACCTAATTGGCATGACACTTTTCCTCCTGTCATCCACAATGTTACTTTGAAAGCTGCAGTCTGCCCAGTGGGGGCGTGAAGAATGTGCAAGGCACCCCTGCACTGAAACACATACACGTAGACACAACACAACTACCATCTTTTAGTATCATCGTTATTCTTGTGTTTGTTTGCACACAAATGCTTTCCAATGTCCCCCAATTGCCCTTAAAAGCTGTCAATTTATAAGGTAAGTAAAATGAGATGCGTGAAAACGTGCATAAATGCATGTTCACATCGCATGAAGAAGAAGACTAACACTTATACACACATTCTTGCTCACAGTGGCACACAAGGGAATGATACAGAATATTATTGAAGCAGAACAAGGAACACTGTAACTGCAAATATTTGAAAGGTATTTGCAGTTGTGGACATGTTACTCAGTTGCCGGATCTCTTGGGCGGAAGACTGTTTGTTGGATCTCTCAGAGGGGCACTTCACCATTGAGCATAACAACAGTAAAGCAAGGGTGCCCGTGTTGGAAACGGCAACTAGTCATTAGGTATTCATGATAAGTTGAATTACACCGGTAGTGGAAGCTTGTTTTATATATATATCTCACCGCAATGTATTCAACATACTTTATGTACCACCACTGGCTTGGTTATTCTGTCAGAAACAAGTAGTGGCATTCATCTACAGTATATTCAAGACAACGTTCCATTGTTGTGCCTGTTGGTTCTGTTTTCAGTCAGTTTTGGCCAAGAATAGTAACAGGCTCGTCTGCAGAAGACATTCAGATTCAGAGTCAAAAATATTTGTGTTGGGGCAAAAATGCCATCTTGGATTAGATAATCCACCATATTTTCCGCACTATAAATCGCTTTGGAGTATAAAGTGCACCTTCAACGAATGGCCTATTTGAAAAGTGTTTTCAGATATCAGGCACACCACATTAAAATATTGGCTGCGGTTACTATGCATCCATTAGATGTAGCAATGCTAAAGGAATACAATACAATACAATACAGCTTTATTTATATAGAGTTGTGGCTGAGGTTGCTTTATGAATCCACTCGATGGAGGTATGCTGAAGGGAATACAATACAATACATTACAATGCTTTATATAGAGAGAGCCTTCACACCTGCTGCAGCTGTCACAAAGTGCATACCAGAACATTTAAAATACTACGTCCAAGAAATCAGAATATTGACCCATATATAAAGCACATCGGATTATAAGGCGCACTGTCTGCTTTTAAGAAAATGGAATGCTTTTATATGCACCTTATTGTGCAGAAATGTTTTTTTTTGAGTCTGTTAAAATTCATATCTTCATTGGTAATGTTTTTTTGACATATTTATGTCATTTCCTGCAAATTTGCTGAAAATCACAGTTTTAATTACTCATTCTGAGTGTTTCCAAACCTACCGGACGGTTGAGGTAGAGTTGATATAGTTACTCAAGCGTTACCAAAAGTGACATTTTCTAGAAATACTGTACGATTTCCACGCATACGTTAATTTTCTCTCTCAAAAGTACATATTTGCGCCTCAGAACATGTGGGTGCCATTAGAACGACAAGTGTCGGGGTGTAACACAGTCAAATTAGTCATATTGTCAATTTAATAATGTACACTTTACTCTGAGAAAAAAAAACTGTTAACATTTTGTTGATGTTACTATTCGAAATTGAAAGTTACACCTCCGTTGATGCGAAAGGTTGGATGAAAGAGCCTCGGAAAAATTTGAATTTGAATTTTACTGTGCACTGTAATTTGTTGATCTCATTGTGATGTAGGTAGGAAAAGACAGCACTGCATGGAGATGCCGGGTGACTCCTCTGGCCATATCTTGCCTTATCGGGGTGTTATGACAGGGAATAACAGTTCTAGTGTCCTAGTGGTGCAGACGTTGTCAAAGAAGCATGATGTGTGTGCTATCACACATTGGCTGATGGAATGGATTCATGCAGGTGCCCCGGTTTCGAAGACCTAAATCAATGAATTTTCAAGTTGTGCTTGGGAGTCAAAATGCAAACCTGCCACAATGTTTTTCCAGTGTAGATGCCGCCTACTGCATCAAAATGATCTGCCAGTAGGACTGTCTGAAAGTAAATCATAGTGTTAAACAGTTCATTGTAAGGTCATTAGCACAGCTCTCTAAGTCACAATGTGTGGAACAGTCAACACAACTTATACGTATCATCACTATTGTGGCACTTAGTGAATCAGAAATGACATATTTGGAGCCCTTGTCCCATCAGAAAGGTGCAATAATTAACTGGAAGCTTGCGGAATAATTTGTCAGCATTCTAGATGAAGAGCCTGACAATGAAGAACCAGTTGATGCACATATTCAGCAGATCCGGTGTCTCGCCCGACAGTTTGTGGCAGAAATACGTGAGGAGAGAAGGTCACTTGCCATGGCTGATGGGGATAGTGATAACATCCACTTCCTCCCTGAGATTATTCCCACAAAATAAAACTCATAAGTTACTTAACCAGGAATAATGATCACTTGTCCAAAGCCCGAGCATCAATGCAAGCTCTGCAGCTGTTCCATAGAGTCCAGTGTGACTTGTTGTTCACCATCCTGCTTTCATTGAGGGAAACATTTATTTGTTCTGAAAAACAAACAAACAAACAAAAAATGGCTTATGGCAATGCTTCTCCACCGTATTTTTCTCAGTTTGCCATGACCCATTGGGACATCATATTCACTCATATATTTGCCATGTAAATTCATCATCAACAGTCTGTACTTCCAAATCAGGGGTAATATATTGATATCGTCTGAATACATACAAAACACACAATCATGATTATACTTAGCAAAGCTGATCGCGTGTGTGTGAAATTACGTGTGAATCTTTATATGGATCTATTGAAGACCATCTTCATCCCCATCCCACTTGTCACCTCTCATTGTACTGTATATCTGCATATGTGTACAACGTGATCCTTCCGATGCAATGTTGCTGAAGGGAACATAGAGATGCGAGGGGACTACTAATAAGACCTGCTTTGCCACCATGGTTGCAAGCCTCGGGGCTTTTTTGTCTTTTCTCGCCCCACTCACCCCCACCTCACTCCCCTATCCCACCCCCTCTGCACATACACGTTATTTTTGCACCCCCGAGCATACCCAAGATGCCCCCAGCTGTGAGGAAATGTCAGACGATTACCACCCACCTCTCCCCTCCTTCCCAATATGCGCACACACAAAGCACAAGGGTATAAATGCAGACACACGCTCAAGGACGCAATTACACACGTCTGGACGGTCTTGACACACAACACAATGGAGGAAATCTCATTAGTCAGATGCTGTATGGCATTGATTTTCACTTCTCTCTGCTGTTGGTAGGAAGATCTGGATGGGCACAGTTGGACTCATGCGAGAATATTCACGGCAGCACTGCTGGTTAAGCCGATTACATTTTTTTTTGTGACCTGAGGGGTGAAAAGAACTCGAGTTTGTTCCACTCCATTCTTCAGCCGCTCCAACTCCTCCTCCCGTTTCCTCGTTTTCTCTCACTCTGTATTGATTTATTCATGCGCTCCTGAGATTTATCCACCACAGGCTTATGGTCGCATTGTTTGACTTGCGCTGAAAATTATTTCAAATTCACTGGATTACATTTGGGAATATTGAACAACGTGACAAATGTCTAAAGAAGAAGAAGATCATGTGGGGAAATAGTGAAACGGTTCACTGTGTTGTTTCCCCCCCTTTATTTGTTATAGGGGGACAATGAAAATTCTAAATGTAAAATGTATATGCACCCATTTTTAGCCAAAAAGCTACTTTCCATTGTTCCCCTGTCATAAGAAACATGGCTAATATAAAGCAACAACAACAATTTAACAGGAAAGCAAAATAAAATCAAAATACAAAGTGAGACAATCTATAAAAACAATAGAATACACACCCTTCAGGTATCAATGTTGACAAATTTTGTGATCACTTAACCATTTCTTCAAATTAAATCAATTGTATGAGATTGACTATCTTCTGTTTTGTGTAATTGCATTTCAATTTAAAAAAAAAAAAAGCAAAACATTACCAAATGAGGTGGCCCGGTAACCCAGTGGTTAGCGCATCAGCCTCACAGTGCAGAGGTGTAGGGTTTGATTCCAGCTTCGGCCTTCCTGTGTGGAGTTTGCAAGTTCTCCCTGTGCCCGCGTGGGTTTTCTCCAGGCATTCTGGTTTCCTCCCACATTCCAAAAACATGCATGGCAGCCTGACTGAACACTCCAAATTGTCCCTCAGTGTGAGTGTCAGCACGGATGGTTGTTCGTCTGTGTGTGCCTTGCAATTGGCTGGCAACCGGTTCAGGGTGTCCCCCCGCCTACTTCCCGAAGACAACTGGCATAGAATCCAGCACGCCCCGCGGCCCTTGTGAGGATAAAAGCGGATTGGAAAATTGATCGATGGATACATGACCAAATTACCGGTAAGTTCCTTTTTAAGGGGTTTCTCAATCGCCTCTTGCAACCACTCAAGTAACAACTGTTGTAGCAGACCTAAATTGTATCATATTACAGAGTGGAAGAGAGCTAATCTGTGACATATTTTATAAACGAGAGAGCAGTCCTTAAAAATAATTGTTGTGTGTCCTGTCAGTACTTGGAACTGGGCTATGTTGTGTGTGTGATCTTGTCTTTATCAGCCCCTATCCCTCGTGTGTGTTTTAGTACCACTGTCTTTCTGGGAATGCAGTAAATTAGTCCTTCGCCATAGCCATGAACCAGTCATTCATGTTGAACTAAGACACCGGAATTTGGGAACGTTTAATCAAATGTGTTCGTTTGTGTTTAGACATTCCAGACCATGACAGCGCACCACTGTTTACTCCTCTCAGGCTTTCAGCTAATGACCCCCCCAACCCCTCCACACACATACACACACACAGCGAATAATTTTTGGCATCGCTGCTGTTGCATATTGCGTATAAATGATCTGCTTCTTTTGAAGTGGCACTGCAGAACTGCAGAAGTGCAAAGTCAGACTTTCACTGTTGCAATCCCCATGGCATGGAGGCTTTATTTACCACACCGATAGACGCTTGAATGAATACAAGCCACATGTTTGGCTAAATTTTCCTTTAAAAGTTCAAATAACCCATAACACCTGTTTTGCTGTCTTCATTGGTACAATCTCAACTCTGTCCAGCTCACTCTGTGCAAGCAAAAGGATAATTAGTCTGCATTTTCAGAGAAAAGGAATGATGATATGTACTTTTCTTCCTCTATTTGCTTTTCCTGTAGTCACTGTGATTCTTTGAAGTCTGAGCAGGCATGAAATCACTTGATCTTTATTCTCAAAGTTCATTGCTTATTTTCTACTTGTGTTCATGTCATGCATTTTTAACAAACCCTTTGAGTTGACTTTGTGATGTGCTGCCGAGAACATCAAAAGGACTCTCACTCTGTTCTTTTTTTCTTTCTCTCGCTCATTCTTGAGCCTTTTTATCTCTTCTTTGCATATAACTTTACTATCCTGATGGAGAGATGTGTGTTTCTCAGCCAGAAAGTGAATGAATGTAAGAAAGAAAGAGAGACAGAAAGAGGACAGATATTGTTTTTTTTTTTTTTTAATCAATGGAAAAATGCGATTCGGTAGCATTTTGCAAGAAGATAAATTACACCACAACTACCATCATAAAATTTCCATTTCTCGAACACAGTGTTGGAATTGAAACTGTACATGTACCACAATGGCTTATAATAACATTTGTAAGACTAAAAACTCTGTCTTCGTTTTGCTGAAAACACTGCTACTCGGTAAGATATTACTGTGGCCTTCATGGTGATCCTTGGAGAGCTAAGTATTTTTTGAAGTGGTACTTGATAGAAAAAGTTTGAGAATCACTGCTCGAAATGATTGCACATGCAGTTGGCAACAGAGAAAGGTGGTAAAGGACGCTGCATTTCAAAGTGGGTTTTGTGCTCGAGGCAGCGCTGATGGTTTTTAACAAGGAAAAAAATTTGGAAGAGTACCACACAATGAAACTTGAAGTGATATAATTGGAAGTGTGCTGCTTTCTTTGTACATGTGATGACAAAATAAACAGTACAAACGTTGAACTTTCACTCCAAATCTTTGCGGACCAGTACCATTATCATTACTACCCGACAGACAATACTTTGCTTCGCTTCATATTTTTGACAATCCCATACCATACTTTATTCATGCAGCTCTGGCGCAACACTCTTTTATGGTGCCCTTAGTGAGAATGACCTTACACAACATACCAAATCATACGACAACCTCAGGAGCAGAGAGAAAACCCATTGAGCAGTGTTGCCTAAATGCACTCTCAAAATGGGAGAGAGAAAATGCACAGCAAAAAAAATGAAAAAACCTCTGAAGATGATCACAGGGTGTTTTAACACCGCTCCCAAAAAGGTGGTTGCCCACTACTGAAACAATAAGTAGTCACACATTACAAAGGACGTTAGTGACTGCATCAGGAAAAAAGAAACCTGCCATTAAACCCATATTGAGATGGCATTTACGCAAAAGAAACAAAAAAAAATGCTCAAGAAGGCCTGAGGAAAAAACATGCGACCGTAATTGAGAGTTTCAATAAAATGGATAATTTAAAAAAATGGTGACTCAACAAAAAGCATTACAAACATGACAGAGGCAGATTGCCGCAACAAATGACTTGGACAGGGCAAACAATCGAAACATTTTCTTTCTAAGACTCCCAGAACACCTGCTCTTCAAAAATGTGTGGCATGCTGTACTGGTATGATATCCCTTCACTATTCAGTAACAATTGCAAGGATTACATTTCCTCCGTCGAATTAGTGTGAATAATAAAATTGAGGAAACATTCTGCAATGGTGCTCACCATCCAAAACAAGGCAAACATTCACAAGGTGGTAAAAGCGGCCATAAAAGTCATTGGAATTTAAAAATGAAGACTAATATTTGCGTCTTATGGTCAAAGATATGGTAAGGAAACCAAAGAAGGCTACGGTAAGAAAATATGTATTAAAACACAATTTATAATGAAGTTTGATCGAAATAAAGACTCGTCATTAAAATAAAGGGTGTCCAGAGAGAGGAGAGAACAATGAGTATTTTGAAATACTAAAAAGGGATCAAATTGGAATTGAGAATTTTTTTTCATTTGAAATAACCAGGAGAAACTAACTGATTTTGAGTCTGACAACAGTTTTAGACTTGTGAGAAAAACATATACTTCAAAGGGCATTTCTTCATCAGTTCCAATCGTATAAGGCAGCAGAATAATTTGTATCAGAGAGAGAGAGAAAATAAAATCAACTAAGATGAAGGGTAAACTCAAATGGGGAGGATTATGGCAATTTACTTATATTTTGAATCAGTCTATTGGTAATCATTATATTAGGCCTAATCCAGACCTAAACAAACTCCTGCTGTGAATTTACAAGCCCAATATTCCAGTGTCTAGTGTGAATGTTTATATATGGTAACACGGCAGGCGGCCCGGTGGTCCAGTGGTTAGCGCGTCGACCTTACAGTGCAGAGGTGCTGTTCTCCCTGTGCCCGCGTGGGTTTTCTCAGAGTACTCAGGTTTCCTCCCACATTCCAAAAACATGCATGGCAGGCTGATTGAACACTCTAAATTGTCCCTAGATGTGAGTGTGAGCATGGATGGTTGTTCGTCTCTGTGTGCTCTGCGATTGGCTAGCAACTGGTTCAGGGTGTCCCCCGCCTACTGCCCGAAGACAGCTGGGATAGGCGCCAGCACCCCCCGCGACCCTCGTGAAGATAAGCGGATAGGAAAATGGATGGATGGATGGTTACACAATTATACTTTTTGTGTGTTATTTGAGTAGCTGACAGGGATTGCGGTCCATCAAGAAGGTGGCCAGACAGTGTTCCAATCCCGCAGGGCTCACCTACAGTCATCTCAGAAAGCCTATTTCGAAGTATTTGAAAGGCAGTCCAAGGTTTAAGCAACCTTCGGATCTAACCTTTGTATTTTATGTTCGCATAGGTTTAACCATTGTCTGTGTATAATAATAAAACGTGTCTTGTGTGTGTGTTAAACACAGAATAATCACCCATAACTGACACTACGCCTTTTAATAAAATAAAAATTGGTCGTGAAATACGGTATACGAAAAAACCAAATCACAGAGCATGTGAGACATGATTTTAACATGATTGGAAAAAAAAAAGAACAGATTGTATTCCATCAGTGTGGAGTCATTTATTCTTGAGTGTATCAAAATGTACAAGTCCACAAAAGTTCCACGCGTTCATGATACACAAACAAACGCACAAACGTACATCTTTGGCCTACGTTGCCAGATATCTTGTGGCCTGTAGGGCAGCAGCAGTGTGTGTCCTGCCTCCGGGGCACCACAGGAGCAAGCACTGCCCTCCGGGCTTCCGACAAAGCCAGCTGCGCATGGCCCCGGCTCCCGGGAAATCGGAACGGGTGTCAACTTTGATTCATTTTCCGCACTTGGGGTAATAGCGAGCAAAGCCATTCTTTATATGCCATTGCTGAGAAAGAAATGCAAGATAGCAAGGTTGGTACCCTGTCTCTTTTTGTCTCATTTCAGCCAAGTGTATCCACTAAAGTAGTGTTCATAGGCAAACACCTGTATTTTCAGCATGACTCCGCTTCACAATACAAAGAATGAGTGGCTGTCTCCGTTACCCGTGGCAATTAGATCAACACTGACACAGGCCAACTGTTAGACTGAGTGAAATAATTTGAAAAACAGACCTTAACAAGAAGTATGATTTTAGTATCAGATTTACTGCTGTAAATTGCTCCATCTATTTAACGCCTCCACTCTTTTGTGCACACATCTGAAAGTGTTTTTCCATCTAATTTGGAGACAACATTGAAGTGAGACTCTGAGCAAGGTTATTTATTAAAATGCAAAGGTTTTAGATCATTCCTATTCGCTGCTGGAGCTTCCCTCAGTATATTCAACGAATTCTTAGACTATATCGACTTAGAGCTTTTCAAAGCTGGAAGATTGGCTAACTAAAAAGTGTTTTGGCAGTTGGGGAAAAAAAGAAAAGAAAAAAAACATTGATTAATTATTTTTATTTGAGTAGTTAATAATGCTGCCATGAAAACACAAACAGCCAACTGACCTGTATCTGTTGCTATGGAGACAAGAAAGTTACGGGCAAAGTTTGTTGGCTTATTATTTACCGGTGGTGTTTTATCAAATTCCCCGCTTCCTTTAGCCCTTTGTTACTCTGTGATGAATGAAAAAGCACAAACACACAAAACAAACATGAAGGAAACCCCGAGAGGGTCTAGCTTCACTCTCTCAAAGTCAAGAATTTCAGCAGCCTTGAGTCAGCTAGTTGTATATATTATTATATATTAATATATATTGTATATATTAATATATAATATAATATACACCTGATTATGACTTTATTAAAGTAAAGCGTACTGATGGTTGAAGCTTAAAGCTCGTACAGTAAAGCAAAGGTAAAGTTTCTACATGTTGTACAACCTCCTTTGCACAATATAATCATGTTTGATGTGAGGCAACAATTTATTTAACTGAACCAAGTAAAACCTCACTTGGGTTCGTCGCCGTGTGCCCATTTCTTCTGCGTTGTTCTGAGCAAGTTTTTTCTTTGGGTCGTTGTGCGACAAGCCACCGAAACTGAGAACTAGAATTTTAAAATCTGAATGATTCCGGGAGACCTGGAATGCTAGTCTCACTTTCCAAGAATCATCAGCTGTAAATAAAAATATGGTAAAGCTAAACACGTATTTTAATTCCAGCAAGTCAAGCTCATAGATGTGAGTCCAGTAAAGCCAGCCGTGTCCCTTTTAAATGCAAATCATAACATCTAAGAGCAGTATAGTTTCCTCTGATTTGCAAGTGTAAGTATGCGCTCACGGAGAGTGGAACAGCGAAGGGCGGGAGGCTTAACATGTACTCTTCTGTTCAATATTTCTCTCTCATCTTCAGTTATGTTCATGTCATGCTTCTTGTCAAAAGCGTCACTTGTCCTCTTACCTTACTTGATTTTGGTCCTGTTTGACAATATTCAGCAAGACACAAGTGGGCTTGGGTGATTTGACAATTGTACACAAAAAGCAGACAGTTTGACATGCGGGGTGCACGGGTGTTTTTGCAAGAAACTAAGAGTTTGCTTTCTCTCTGAGTGAAATCAGTTGATGGGTTTCAAAGATGGTCTATTCATTGAAGTGGAGACAGTGGTGAGTCACGGATTTCTAAAATCATTCCAGTTTATCAATTTAACTCTGCCGTGGAGTTGTTCATTTGTATTTTTGTCACTGTGTGCCAAACACTTGCAGGAACAACACTCAGGTATTGTGCATGTTCTGGTGCTTGGCAGTTAGTGTTCTACGGATGATATACTGACCTTTGGCAAAAAAGGGGATGGAAAAAGAAAATCAATGAATGGCCTTTAAAAGGACAAAACTCTCTTTATTACCTCAGGTGGAAAGGTTGGAGGTGGATCAGTCGTTAATTCTATGCCTAAATCCGAACAATGCAACACTGGTTCTCTCAACATTCCAGTATTTAGTGAGGAAGAGTCACATTGCTCGTTCACTATTTAAAAGAATGTATGAACTTGTTGTTTTTGAGCTTCGATCTATTTGGAGTCCTGGGCGCCTTATGCTACGTTCACACTGCAGTTCAATTCCGATGTTCTTTCCCATATGCAACACGTATCAGATTTTTTTTTTCATGCAGTGTGAACAGTAGATTTCAGGTGGGTGGGGGCGGTGTTGTTTGTTTGTTTTGTTTTTTTCTCAAATCCGACCAGGGTCTCTTTCTTATGTGAATAAAAATCAGACATGTATGCAATGCATCTGCAGTATGAAGAATAATGTGCACACATCCAACCTATATGTCATCAAATCCCACTTGAAAGATGAAGCATGAAGTGGCAATGTGTGGTTTTAGTACTATACTAGAAACATCTCATGGATGCACTGGGACGCATCCTCAGTGATGGGAACATTGCATGTTTTGGGTCTCGCCTGGGCGACGTAGCCGCGGTTGATCAATCCTGACTTGCGTCTCACTAGCCAACCAGGGATCAGCCCTCTTGATCCAAAGCCACTTTATGGCCTTCTCTGTGGCTTCGCTTGCAGATTGAATGGCATTCCTCTTGGCCGCTTCTCTAATGCCCAAACGACTGAGAACTTTATAAAGACAACATCCTGAAAAACCCCTACAGCCTACTCCGCCAGTGCCTTTTGTCTCAGGCGTGACTTTGCCACCTCCTCTGCTTTCCCAGCCTTCCATTTTCTTCCTCTCCTCAACTCAATGGTTGATGACACCGTGCAGTTCATGGCGTCCCTATACTATAGGACTTCTCTGGTGCGTATCACTTTGAATTCTTCTGTGAGACCACTGATGGGCAGCTACAGGACTCATCCCATACAGTGCAGTGCTGAGTAAAGTTCTCTCTCTTTTTGGATTCATTAAAATCTGAGTAGTGCAACAGCACATACTACTTCAAAGTAGACTTTAGATGAGCCGCACACAAAAGTAACAATCAAAGTGTGCCATATTTTCAAAATGATTTTCTATGGAATTCTCATGTCTCACAAATGCTCTACAGTCTGGAAATTAGGACCACCCCTCAGACTTCACTGTATCACGCCTCTTATGTGGTTGCGCACATATTACAAGAAAAAAGTCACTTGCCGCTGAACCTGTATTCAGTATTTAAATGATAGACATTTGTCCATCATTGTAATTTAGTAGGGACACATATACCATATTTTTCGGATTATACGTCGCTCCGGATTATAATTCCCACCAGCCAAAAAATGCATAATTAAGAAGGAAAAAATATTAAAGTCGCACTGGAGTATAAGTCACATTTTGGGGGGAAATGTATTTGATCAAATCCAAAACCAAAAACATACATGTCATGTTGAAAGGCAATTTAAAATAAAAATAAAACTAGAGGACAACAGGCTGAATAAGTGTATAACATGCTAACGTTAGATGACGCTTAAACAACGAACTGTGAATGTGCCTGGTATGGTCACGTAACATATAAAGTGTTATTTAGACAACTATAGCACATAGAACATGCTAACAAATTTACCAAACCATCAGCGTCACTCCAAATCACAAAATCCAATGAAATCTTCATGCTCGGTGTCACATTTAAACAACTCCGCCAACTCTGGATGTAGAAGATGCAGCACTCTCTCTTTTATATCGCTTACGTCAGAGTCATCGTCAGTTGTTTTTCTCAGTTACCGCCAACGTGGAAAGTATCAACACAGGCCTAGAACACCCTCTGGCAGTTTAATGTGAAAATAACATGTGATGTGTACAATGTGTTAACCATTTCACACATAAGTCGCTCCAGAGTATAAGTCGCACCCCTGGTCAAACTATGAAAAAAACTGTGACTTAAACTCCGTAAAATACGGTGCAACCACTGGACAGTCAGTGAACATACATGGGACGTTCCCATCCACGTGTCAGCATGGATTAGCCGAATCGGTCGGTGATAATCATCACTTGTCAACAGCTTTGAAATTACTCAAAACGTCCAATATGATGTTTTGCCTTCTGTAGGTGTGATACCTTAGTGCGACTTATGGAGTGCAGAGCCCCAAAGACGATTAAATCTACAGGAGAATGCGCAAAGTGACAGAACGGATGTCAGGGTCGTTACACTTTAGACTGCATACACTTCATGAAGGTGCGTAAGTAACACACTTAAGTTAATGGGAGAATCTGCGCAGCCGAAAAAGTGAGCAATAGCACGCTTTTCTGACTTCATCACAGAGGAGAATATGCCTTGAATGGAATAATTAACTCGGCCTGTAGTCTGAAAAGTATGACAATTTGCTACATAAGTTTAGCCTGCTATACCGAACAAAGGAAGCAAGATTGCCTTTTTAACATGATCTTCCTACATTGTGTTGTTTTTAAAAACTGTAATTATCCTTTGTCTACCTTTTAGAAAGTCGAGGACCATAACTAGGCTTCGAAATTACAAAACTATTCCGAATTTTTGGCACAACTCCATGAACATCTGTCTGATGACAAAAAAAAAACAATTTACCTCCATTAACTTTTCTCAATATCAACCTCCATTGGAGATAGTTAGGTTATTTATAATAAAAAAAAAATTAAAAAAAACAAGCAGACACATTTGCACATAGATCTTCTTTCAGTACTCTTATCTGCAGAGCCAGATAGGTGTTGTGTCCTCTGAACATCCCAATCTCATCTCATAGCAAAGTGATTGACAGCTCCCGCAGCTGGGTCCCATCCACTCTGCAGACCACCACACATATGCACAGCAAGCTAACTGTGACTGAAAGATGGTCAGGGCCACTGAGGAGAGTGTATTTTTGGAAAGATAAAACTATAAATATTTTCTATATTTATTCCAAATATATTGAGAAATTTCAACACAAAGACAAATGCATGGAAACGAAGGAATGTGAAGATACGTTTATCCCCTTATAAAATAGCAATTATTATGTGCACTGCCCAGATGCCTTTGGGGCTGTAAGAGATGTGTAAGGTCTTTACTGGTCATGTTCCATCACACACACAGAACACTACAATGGAAGCACATCTCTGGCGTGTTCTCACATATTCATGTGTCAAGTCAAGTCAAGTCAACAGTATTTATAGAGCACTTTCAAACAGCCATCGCTGCATACAAAGTGCGGTACATGGAGCAATTTAACATGCACAATAAACAGTAAGACAAATCGGTAATAAAGGCGGTAGAAAGCACCAAACAGTAAAACCAAGAACAAATCTAAGTCGTGCTGAGTCGAATGCCAAAGAATACAAGTGAGTTTTGAGGAGGGTTTTGAAGATGGGCAGCGAGGAGACTTGCCGAATGTTCAGTGGGAGGTCATTCCAGAGAGAGGGACCAGCAACAGAAAAGGCTCGATCCCCTCTGATCCTCGGTTTAGTTCTTGGTACTTCTAATAATATCTGGTCCACAGACCTGACATTATTATCACATTTCGCGCACATACCGGCGCCACAGACCTGAGGCGCCGGGCAGGTGGTGTAGGGGCGGATGAGCTCAGAGAGGTAAGGTGGCGCGAGATTATTCAGAGATTTGAAAACAAAGACGAGGATATTGAAAATAACTCTAAAATTAATGGGGAGCCAGTGAAGGGATGCCAGAGTAGGAGGTACGTGCTCCCTCTTACGGGAACCAGTCAAGAGGCAAGCAGCGGCATTCTGGACCAGCTGAAGGTGCTTAATGGAGGACTCCAAAGTAAAGGGCATTGCAGTCATCAAGCAGGGATGTGACAAAGGCCCTGAATTACTGTCTCAAAGTGTTCATGTGAGAGGAGAGGTTTTATTTTTGCCAGCTGTCTAAGGTGAAAGAAGCTGGATTTAACAACGGCACCAATTCGCCGATCGAGTTTGAAATCACTATCCAGTTTAAGGCGCAAGTTTGAGACTGTTGACTTAAAATAAGGAGACAGGGGGCCCAAGTATACAGGTTGGAATGTACAAGGGCCACTGGGACCAAACAATATCACCTCTGTCTTCTTTTCGTTGAATTGAAATTTTGTGCCATCCAGGTTTTGATTTCTTCCAGACATGATAGGAGTGGCCTTAAAGAGAAGACGTCTTTCTTGCTCAGTGGGACATAGATCTGGCAGTCATCTGCATAGCAGTGGAAGGGAATACCATGTTTCCTTAAGATGGAACCCAATGGGAGCAGGTACAGTGAGAACAGCAGAGGCCCCAGAATTGAGCCCTGTGGAACACCACATGACAGCGGAGCAGTGCGTGACTCAGAGCAGCCAAGGCTGACACAAAAGGTTCTGTCAGCTTTATAGGACCTAAACCACTCAAGAGCAGTGCCGCCAATGCCCACCAAGTGCTGCAAACGAGTCAGCAGAATACTGTGATCCACTGTATCAAATGCTGCAGTTAAGTCCAATAAAACTGGACACACGTGGTCTCCAGAGTCATTTACCAGGAGGATGTCATTAGAAACGCGTAACAGGGCTGACTCCGTGCTATGCATCATCTTGAAACCTGACTGGAAGACCTCTAAGATGTTATGTTCATCCAAGAAAAGTTTCAACTGCATGTGCACCACTTTTTCCCGAATTTTGGAAATGAAAGGCAGGGAAATGGGCCTGAAACTTGACAACACATCTGGATCAAGATCAGGTTTCTTGATCAAGGGTTGGACCACAGCATGTTTAAACTGTTGGGGAACTACACCAGAAGAGAGGCTTCTGTTGATGATATCCAAGACCGATGCGCCAACACTCGGGAGAACATCCTGAAAGAAGTGCGGGGGAAGAGAGTCGCAAGGGGAGCCAGATGGCTTCGTCTGGTGAACTACATCCTCCAAAAGCGCCAAGGACACAGTTTCAAAAGAATTTAGTTCAGCTGAACATGGACTGAGGGGTCAGATGCGGTATTTGAGACCGGAGTCTTAGCTGTAGAGACCTTATCAATGAAAAACTAAAGGAATCTGTTGCACATCTCGGGTGAAGAATCCGAGCAAGTAGGCAGACGGGGTTTGAGTACAGTTTTAAAGTGTAAGAGTTTTAAATGTGCACGTGGGTTGTGACGGTTAGAATAAGGTCTGACAGATATTCTCTTTTCGCCTCTTTTACTGTGAGCTGGTAGTTACGCCAACAGTCTTTCCAAATTTGATAAGAGACATGCAATTTGTCTTTTTTCCACTTGCGTTCAACTTTGCGACACCCCTGCGCAGGTAATGTCGTTAATCCATGGCTCGGGTTTAGGTTTTGGTAGCACAGTTTTTTGAAGGAGCCACCAAATCCAGGATGGCACGGCATGAAGAGTCGAACCAAGAGGTGAGTTCCCCTGTGTTAGACGATGGTACGCAAAGGTTATCAAAGGCATCAGAGAAACGACTAGCGGTGCGAGGGTTAAAAATTTGGCGTTTACAACTAGGAGCACCAGATTTCACAGCAGCATGCGATAAATACTACGTCAAATAAAACTGCCATGTGATCAGAAATCCCATTTTCAAGGACTTCCACATTTGACACCGGTAGACCATGAGCAAGGACAAGGTCTAAAATATGTCCTTGTTCATGTGTCGGGCTAGTCACATACTGCACAAAATTAAGTCGATAAGTCTTAAGAAGTCTTTTTCTAGCGGGTTTTCCGAACAGCACACAAGGATATTAAAATCCCCCATTAGGAGGATATGATGATATCTCAGCCTGATTTCCGCAAAAAAGGTTGAAAAGTCACTTAAAAAGTCTTTGTTGTATTTAGGAGGACAGTAAATGACAGCACAAAGCACCGGGAAAACACAACCAACTTCAAAGAAGGTTGCTTCAAAGCTGGTGGCCGTTGTGCACCGTTTACATTTAAATTGTTCTTAAAGATGCTCACCGTACCGCCACCACGGCCTGATGTCCTCGGGGTATCGAGGAAACCATAGTCAGGTGGCAACAATTCAATCAAAGCATTGTACTCACCAGTACCTGCCCAAGTCTCCGTCAGACACAGAAAATCCAAGTCATTGGAAAGGAAATACTCCCTCAGAATATGGGTCTTGTTCATCAGCGACCGGCCGTATAACAACGCGGATCGCGTTCAGTGAGTAGCAACGGGAGGGATTGCCTCTCTCGATCGCCGAGCCCGGGGGAATTCCCTCAAAAGCTTTCGCTGGATTCCTCCCCGAGAAAGGCTTGGAAGGTAGAAATGCCGTGGCAAGTTGGGAGAGCCAACGACTGTTAGCAAGCACGAGGCTACGGGGTCGAGGGCACACCACGCCGGAGCGATCGAAGTGTGTCTCAGATCCCGTTTTAGCTTCATGAGCTGTCAGTGAGTGGCAGTTAGTTATCACGCCGCATGCCCTTGTGTTGCCCAACTGGCAGGGCTTGTCAGATACATTCAGCGTTACATGCATCACTCTCTTCTCTGACATCCATCTTTCTGTGTGTGGTCAACAAGACTATGTGGATGACCTATCTCATTCTCTCTGGAAATGACAGACCGCACATCATTAACCTCTCTATAAGACTCCATGACATAGCTGACTCCTGTGGTGGTCATTTTCTCTCCACCTGTGTGCCTTGGCCCAACTATAAACTGGAAGGAAGCAATAAAGTGATGAAGCTAGAGGACATTCAACTTCACTGGAGCCTGGCAAAACATTCACCAACTGGTTAAAAAAAAGGAACAAAAAACAAAAAAAACACTTCAGAGTTCAACCTCATGAAATTTATATGCCCTGCTTAACAGGGTTCCCACATGTCCGGTAAATCCTGGAAAGTGAACAACCATTTTTTTTCAGTCGTGGGAAACACTTGAGAAAAAGTCAAATGGACAGGAAAAGCTTGAGTTGTCCTCGAAAATGATGTTTCCTCCCTCTGCTTCTCTCTGCCTTGTGGGCGAATGCAAACGCGTTAAACAAACATGTACATCTGTTTTCAGCTGCCTTCAATGGCCAACATTGAGCTGTATCACTTTTCTGCTTCATCTCTTCTTCTAGCCGGCACAGAACCCCATGTGATGCTATCAGACAATCCAATTGCATATTCTCTGTGAACAGTTTCTGCTACTCATTGTTTCCATCTGACTTTGTTGTTAGTTTTACTGACTTTTCAGACTTAACTAAAGATTTATTATCTCCAAAGAAGCACCAAGACTTTTCTAGCTGGGATAGGCTCCAGCTCGCCCATGACCCTTGTGAGGATAAGCGTTTCAGATAATGAATGGATGGATGGATGTTGAAGCCTTCACTTTTGTCATCAGGAGGTGAAAATTATTCTGTATTGCTTTGAGATTACTCAATTGACGTATTGGCCTTCGAAACGTCTTGAGATGTTTTTGCTGTATCTTCAGGATTGTTGCCCTTACAAACTGACCCGTCTGCCAACAATTGTGTCATATTTGTAGGCAGGGAGTACATAAGACAACTCAGATTTCCTCTTGTTATTTGTCAGCAGCAAATTCATCAGTAAACACCAGTTAGCGTGTACCATTCGCACATTGATGTGGGCAGGTGCAAATGATTTCAATTGCATCAGGATTTTTTTAAAGGCAAAGTTGAATGTCTTGATCTCACGTGAGTCAGTAAATGTGGAGAAGTTTGAACTTTGTGTTGCTGTTTTAGAGATTCAGTATAAAGACACATTTCTAAACCACAAGCTGATTTCCATGCAATCACGTTATGTGCTTTGTGTACTTTGTATGTGCGTCAGTGTTTGTCTCTATGTGAGGCCTAAATGCCAGGTTCTCAGACTTAATGGTCCCCATTAAGAAATTATCGTCAGTGCTTTTGTGCCTTTCCACAGAAAATGCTAACTACCAATTAAGTGGCTGTATGCCGAGATGGTTCACTTGTTTGGTTGTTGGTAATTATGGGCTTTCTCAACATTCCTCCTCTCAAGTCCTTCTCATTTTGATTAGATTCAGCCAAAGTACTACAATCCACAATTCCTGTCACTATCTCCAAAAAGATGTCATTCTAACCACATGCCCTTTTCATCATGACTCCACCGTGAGCTAGGACTACACTTTAAGAGATTAATGACACACTCTTGGACACACTTTTGTACCGAGTCAAGAGAGTATTAACCAATTAACCAACCAACCATCTCAACTGGCTATCACAATTACTGAACTTGGAACAGAGAATTAGTATGGCAACAAAACAAATAACGGAAAGCAACACATATTTGTCAATAGGGACGTGTGCAAGGCTGATAAATGTAAAAGGTATACTTTTGTTTGATAAGGTGCCGACTATATTTTCTTTCATAAATACAATGCATGGTTGAATTATAAAAATGCATACGGTGTCATGAATTGTATTGTCGTTTTCTCAAAAGTACTGAAATAATAAACTGATTACAATGTCAAACTATGACACTAAAACTCCAATTAGTAAAAAAAGCTTCACAAATGAATCAATGAGCACCGTGCGACACAAAGTTTGCACATTGGTCCATTCATGAAGCTGATGTCACTGTCGACGGAAGGACGTAGTCGGATGATAGCTCAGCTATGTCATGACACTTTGAGGGTTATTGAAAGAAATGAAGAGAAAACAAAAATGAGGAAACATGTTACATGTTAAGAAAAAGGAGATGAATAAGACGATAATTTTGAATGAAAAGTGGAAGACAGGTTAAGTGAATCTATCTATCTATAAATATAGGTGGTTTGGTTGACGACAGGTTAGCACGGCCGCCTCACAGTGAGGAAGTGCGGGGTTTGATTCCATCACTGGCCTTCCGGTGTGGAGTTTGCTTGTTCTCCCCATGCCTTTGTGGGTTTTCTCCAGATACTCCGGTTTCCTCCCACATTCCAAAAACATGCGCGGCAGGTTAATGGATCCCTCTAAATTGTCCTTAGTTTTGATTGTGAGTGTGAATGGTTGTTGGTGTATGAGGGATAGACTATAGCACACTTGCAACTCTTGTGGGGGGGGGGGGGGGGGGGATATATATACGTATATATGTCACACATCACCCACTTTGGAATCAAAGTGTGCAGGTAAGAGTGCTTAGAAGGGGCACAATACATACAATTGTCTGTGAATTTGCAAAGGTGTTTTTAGTAACAGTTTAGTCACATTCTGCACTATGAATGTAGCCAAGGTTATATAGTGTTTATGTGGGATTTTATTTTGTACATGTTGTCACTAAATACCCACTGAAGGGTCATGTCCAAAATTCACCATCGACCACTGCTATATTGGAAATGGATTAATGAGCTTCTCTCTCTAAATTGTTGGCCAGTCTCATCTCAGCTGCTTCACACTCTCCAGCAAACTGCTCCATTGAGAGATGGTGAACACAACCCGATAAAGCCAACAGAAACATATCATCTTCAGAAAACATAGATGCATGCATACTCAGGGTATGAAACTGGTCCCCCTCAATGCCTCACCTTTAGGACCCGAATAGGGGTGTCACACTAACTAGAAACAAATGTGACTTACTCCTAGCAATGCAGGCCAAAGTCTGACACCGTTTGTAAAGGGAACGACAAGCCTGAGTCCAAGGGTCAAGTCCCCCATACTGCTGGAGCGGTCCACACAGGAATTCCAGCATAACTGATCCCCTAGGATAACTAAGGCATGCAAAGCCCTCCACCACGATAAGTTGACAACTCAAGGAGATACATTTATACGTATTGACGAACATACAGTATTAATGCAATATGAGTATTAAAATTATAATATTACAAATAACCTGCCATGTTCTATTATTTTAAAGGCTCAGCTTAGTTGACAGGCATCACATATTTATCTAGTTTCATGTTGACAATTTATTTCTCCCCTTGCGGTTCTTATCACCATGATTTAAGCAGCAGTCTGTCAAGGTCAATGATTTAAGCAATCCATGCTCACTTTGCATGTGGATGTCTTTCATGTGGGGACAAAGTTGTTTTGAAGCCTGGGAGATGGAGACATGGGTGGAGGGTGGTTAAAGTCGATTGATTAGGAAGATTCCTTTGCTGATTAGAGCCATCACTCAGTGTCACAATTATCAGCCTCATCAGCTTGTCGGCTGCAAATTTCTTGCAACCTGGGACAGACTAACACCCACAGTGTGCATGCCTCCCCATGCTAACTCGCATCCCCCCAATTACTCAACCTGATTGCATATATGCAAATGGAAGCAAAATTAAAAGACACCTGCAAGGGGTCCCCGCATTGAACAGGTTACACACACACACACACTTACTACTTATGGTACCACATCGCATACTGTACACTAACAATTTCCCCTGAAAACTTCCATTGACTTCAACTAATGCCTCTAAACACAATGTAAAACTTGAAACCCCTTCATTTCATTGACAACAAGAATACACCATCACCATCATTTTTACTGCATGTAAAAATATGACAGAGGCATGAAGTTGATGGTGTGCCCCAACATGGATGGATGACAGCTAAATTCAATTACAAGTACCATGAAAGTCCCAATACCCCACAAATGTTGTTAAAAAAAAACAAGCTATCAGAACTTTTTTTTTCATTTAAATAGTCCAGTAACCTTAAGTTGAAGTGGGGCGAGCAAATGAAAAAAGTTGTGTTGCACCAACTGGCTAAGAGCCGCAATCCACTGAGTGACATTTAAGTTTTAGTTGATGACTCACGAATAATCAAGCACTTCTCGTCCGTTCTGCTGGCCTTTGTGCAATTATTTTCCCTTCATGTACTTCTCATCTACTCCAGCAGTTCAAGTGCCTCTGTTTCAAAAGAATCCTTTCTCACATCACCTCTGTTTGCCTATAATGCACAGGGACAAAAAAAAAATCTCTCTTCACTCCTGTCGGATGACCCCAGTAAATCTCTCTAAGCTCTGCATCCCACTGTCAAGCCTTGAGATTCAAGGCCACCTCCAAAGGTCACATAGCAGAACTGATCTGCCAAACTATTTATGCCAGAAGGCTGGATAAGACAAAAGGAGTTGGGTGTCTTGGAGCACAATTGTATTGTTCATGGAGGGATATGGAGGGGTGTGTGAATGAGTGAACGAAAGGAAGGTGCAGACACGGAGTATGCAACAGTATTTGTAACTCTGTGTGGACAAGCTTATCTGCAATGCAAATAAAAGCAGTTCCCATTTTGTAGAGCAAGAAAATGTGTTGAATGTATTTATTCCAAAGAAGCAACATAGTACCATGTACAGGTAGATTCTCAGTGTTTGTTCATTTTATCCAATCAGTACTTTGTACAAGTAGATACATTGTTTCCAGTGATCTATTAAAACAGCAAAGTGGAGAAAAAAAATCAAACCGTAGTAGTTTGAGAAAAGACTGCAGACTGTTAGCACACTTTCTGAAGTCAGAAGACGAAGTAAGAAAATATTTTTTGGGTTATACAATAGTTAGGAACTGTTGTAGACATTTCCCACTATTTTTATATGATTCCACATTTAAAGACAAAATCAAACACTTTCACAGAAGCTAGACTGGTAGCTGCTGAAAGCATAAATGCTATATTGCATTATGCATGTGGTGACATTTTACTTAGAAGGCTGCTTTCTAAAAGCAGCTCCGAAGCAGCAACAGAGACAAGAAGAGGAGCTGAAGTAGTGAAAATGGCTGAGGACTAGAAAATGGGGGTGGTATGGGGACTTGGGTCAGATAAAATTAGCCTCAAGAATTGGGGGATTTACCTTCAGTGGGCATTTTGTGATCTAATTCACCTTTTATTAACGGCATAATGTTATTGACAACAACATGTACGCCCCACAACTCCCCCCAAAACACTATATAACTATGGCTACGTTCACACTGCAGAGTGTTACCAAACTGTTTCTAAAAACAAATTCTCAGACAATTATGTGTATAGTCTCCCTTCCAGCACGAGTGGCAGAGCTGGTCGAAATAATAAGGCAGGATTTAAATTGTGTGTGTACATGTATTTATCCACACACCATATATGTTAAGACAAAGTACATGTGTGTGTGCATACCTGTATGTGTGCATGATGCCCACCCCCACCTTTATTCAGGTTACTGATTGAAGCTAATGAGGTCTGTTATTGCATCTATGCCCTCATACATCTTTGTCCAATCACATTCATTTTCTCCCATTTCAAAGCCATCTTTCTGCCGCAATTTCTCTCTGTAATGAAAGTTTCTCTACCCATCAGAGGCTGAAAATGATTCTGATATTAATAAGGGGCCCATTTTTAATAAAATTACATTCTATCAGAGATGAGATTAAATTAGCAACTGGCAAGGTTCGGAGACATAAAGATAATGGCGCTGGATGACAGCATCTGTCAATCAACAAATGATTTCGGTCAGTTTTTCTGGCTCACTCCAATCAATCTCTTCCACACACACACACACACACACACACGCACACACACACACACACACACACACGCACACACACACGATTTAAATCCTGCTTTATTTTTTTTCTTCCCTCTAAAATGCAGCAAATATGAATATGTCAATGAAAATGTGAATGTTTGAGCAAGCAGCATCGAGCCAACAATGTGAATTCTTACAAAATCCTTTTGACAAATGTATCACATCTAAAAAAAAACAACAACTTTGTCTCTATACTCTGGTGGGATTTTAAGCGGTGCAGTTAATCTATGGCTGACCTGTTAGTTTGTTTCAATTAAAACGTTCAACATTGCTGCATAGGGTTTCAAAATACACATTATCCCCATACACTATATCTCTGTCAAACAAACATCCACACACAGAAAGCACACATCCACTTTTGCGGAATGTGTTAAAGACATTTGTCCAGCCAGAATCGTTCACAGATTCCTGTTGCTCGAGGTGACAGATTTTCCCAAGGTGCAAAAAATCTCCCGGTTATATAGTTGATAAGAAATATTTTGTGTCATGCTTATCTTGCACTGCCTCTCTTACAGAGGCCTCTTTTTGTCTCCCCCAGTCCCCAAGTGTGCTGTGGTCCAGGTGTATGTCTTCACAGGAGCTCATCACAGCTCTAATGAGTGATCACCACTAATCTGTCTTCATCCACATCCAGTGGAGAGCACCTGCTATGATGTGCATATTGTGTGTCTGTTTATGTGTGCTTGTTGGAAATATTCAACATGCACAAATAATTGCCAATAGGGGCAATTTATATTGAAATACTCTCCCCAGTGGCTTTGATGCCATCTTTGTGCAATTTCGACCCGCATTCTGTGACATGTCGTTTATAGCCACTGTATTCTGTTGAGTCGCAGTCATTGGAGAGCATGTTGGATTAGAGCCAGTGACTGCAACCTCCAAGATACATTACCGCTTACCAAAAACAATTACAATAATGGTTGAGGACTCCCAATACACAGAAACAATTCCTTTGATAAATAACAAGAAGAAACTGCAGAGGGTGCAGATGAGGCATCTTCCACAATCTTGGATTTGAAGGGGAAAAAAAAAGGGAATAACAGAGAGACATTGAGGTTGAAACAGCAGCTGGACAAGGATTAGCTCCCTACATGTGGGCTGGGAAGGGGGGGGGGGGGGTTAACGCTGGTTGGACGAGAACAAATAACAAATCGAAACATTTTGATAGTGTGAGAAAATCAAAAGCTTAGATTGGTCTAAAAAGGAATTCTCATCAGGGAAACCGAGGATCTTTCTTATTGACCTTTTTCTGAAGATCTGTTTATAGTAGCTGCTCACAATATATCATTAGCAGAGACGATATAAAAAGGCTTTAATCAATGATTAGGAGATTGTGTGTGAATGCTGACATTATGTCTCAGAATATTGTTTGCCATTTTACAACCGTTTCTAAGTGCCATATCACAAAGCACTGGGCTTGTGCCGTGATGCGTGGAGGCAAAAGGAGGAGAACCCAAGTATGCACAAGCAGCGAGGCAAAGCAAAAAGAGACATTTAAAAATACGTTTATTTTTAAAAAAATATTTTAAAAAGATGAAAACAAATAAAATGCCTACAAGGCAATCAGACGAGTCATAAGACTACATTAACAAAGCCCAACATATCACTATTCAAAGTATACACATACATACACACATACACACATCTCCATGGCCTGAATTCTGGATTCGGGGCTTGGAGGTGGTTATAGGTTCTGCTGATTAAGGGTAGTCTGGTGGCCATTGAAGACGTCATACTGAAAGTTTTTCAATGATTTTGGAATTGCCAATTCTCTAATGAAGTCATCAAAAGATGTATGAAAACATTCAATGTTCTCAAAAGCAGACAGTCCACCTTATAAACTGATGCGCCTTATATATGGATCAATATTCTGTTTTCTTGGACATAGTATTCGAAATTTTCTGTAATGCGATCTGTTACAGCTGCAACGGCTGAGAAAGCTTGATATAAATAAAGCTGTATTCTATGGTATTGTATTTCCTTGAGTGTAGCTCCGTCTAGTGGATGCATAATGGAACCCCAGCCACTATTGTAGCTTCTATTCTATGAGCCTAAAAATGTGGTGTGGCTTATATACGGAAAAAAAAAAGTTTTAAAATAGTCCATTCAGTGAAGGTGCGTATTATACTTCCTAGGGCCTTATAATGCGGAAAATACGATAAGTTGTGCTCCGGTGTGCAAGCGCTGACCATTTTGACTGTGCACAAAAATAAAAAAAAAACTGTCATTGCACATTTACATTTACATTATATTTTTGTTTTTTGGTTGTTTTTTTTTCGAGCAGAGTGACATAGGATGCTTGGTTAGTGTTGTCAGTCACGAATGACCTTAAACTATTGCAGTGTTTCTTAACCTGGGTTCGATCAAACCCCAGGGGTTCAGTGAGTCGATCTCAGGGGTTCGACGGAGCCTCTGCCATGCAAGGTGAGACAAATACGACTCAACATGTCAATTAGTGATGTAACACCCACTTGGCCGTCACTGGCTGCAGATGATCACATGACATCGCTTGTCCACTCAGGGACTGTCGTGATAGTACGTCGTACAATTTTTTTTTAAAGTATACTTTTTTTTAAGTATCTTGAAATCTTACTAACTTTTTTTGTTTTTAATAAATTATTTTTTTAAATATCATGAATTTAAAAAAATACATATACAGGTATATATCTATATATATATTGCGCGTCGTCCCGCACGCGGTCTGTCCTTCCGTCTGTCCCTTTTCAAAACGTACCTACTTCACCGCGCCGCTGCGCGCCGCCACTGCGCCCCTCAGGCAGTGGCTCACTACGATCGCGCGGGCATCTTAGCGAAAAAATGTTGTCTACCCACAAGCATTGCAATGAAATTGTTAGTTATTTAGTAGAGCTAAACATCTCTTTATTTTCGCGATAAGCAATGAAGATGAACAAAAAGTTGAACCAAGCAACAACACTTTTGTGGGCCGTAGGCCCACCTTACCAGCCTTCCGCAGGAACCCGCTGATGAGCCGCCTGGAGGGTGGCGAACCACCACCTTACCAGCCTTCCACAGGAACTAGCTGATGAGCCGCCCGGAGGGTGGCGAACCAGCTAGTATATATATATATATATATATATATATATACACATATATTTATTTATTTATGTTTCACTCATCGAGGTTTCGGTGAATGTGCATTTTAACTGGTAGGGTTCGGTACCGCTAAAAAAGGTTAAGAACCACTGAACTATTGTGTAAAAATCTAATTTGATGAACTATGAATTCTGTACTTGTACACATTTGTCAATATATTTGACCTCAGCTGAGAGGGTGTGCTCATCAGCAACAGGGGCTGATGAGGACACCGATGAAATGGTGGTTTTCATTGGCACCTGGCTTCACTTGTGTCAAAAATATGTCTTCTAGGGCTAGGTTATGAAGTGATAGAGACATATGAGGTTCGGTCCATAGACTTCAACAGATTGTGTTTGTCCATGTTTTGATCGACAATATGAATAGCAGTAATGGAAGCTGCTCTATTCTGAACCCATCTTGTGTCTGGAACAGAGCCACGTCAAAGGAACTCACAACATGCATGTGTTTATGTTGGTGTGTCAACCACTGCAGAAGTTGACCGCTGAAGAAAAAGAATATGTAAATTTGGAATGGAAGATCTGTGATCTATTGTACTAGCGTTATATCATCCGCATGTGAAGGTCTGCTTCCAATTCCTTATAAATGTACTTTGCACACCTCAACCTGCCACAGGACACATGCAAATCATTTGGTTGTATTCATGTTCGTAACATTTCAAAACAATTTATTACAATTACAAAAATATATATTTTTTTTTGTGAGACTATTTACACGGGTTTGTGAAGATACCAAAATTTAGCCTCATCCGCTTTTGCTCCAATTTAGACTGCGCCTCACGCCAGACTTGCAACGGGTACGAAAAAGTTCAGCTCGTGAGGTCAGTGAGACGGGGGGGGGAAAAATGAGAACCGAGCAATCACCTCTAGTATTCCTTTGAGAACCAGACCAATATGCGCACCTCTGGAAATGACAGTCAAAGTCAGAATTTCTGTTTTAGAAGTCTGGACACATCCAGACTTCACTGACAGAGCTGCACCTGTCCCAGGATCATGTTCGTATAGAATATATTCTCATTGCCCTTACTTGAGGAGTAATCCATGTTCACCATCTACAGTATGTTAGGTTATTTTGAACTTTTCTTGTGCTGACTCAATGAAAGTTTCTTTTGAACCCGAGTTTTTCTATTGAGTCCACCTTTCGGGTAAACCATGTCATTTGATGTTACACAAGAATGGTGCCATCCATTGCTCCATACACTATGAGTGAAGTCAAATGCAAAACAATGATATAAAATGATGGAGGCGTCCACAAAAAGATTAGCTATGTTATCAAGCCTTATGAAGGTAAAGCTATCTTAGGATATGCCGTACTTAGCAGTTTTCTTGAATGCTGCACATTGACTGAGAGAAAACAAGGACATCAGAAATATCTGATTGGCTGCTTCACAAGTGCTTTGAGGTGGTGCCCTGACATTGCCACATTGTGGCTTTTCTAATCAGTAATCAAGACTTTCTTCTTCAGTATTTTTCAGATATTACATGTTTGATGGGAGAAGGCTAAACACTTGCCATACAAGTTGGAATAGAATCTATGAAGAGATAACTCATCTATTGTACAGCAAGTGCTTGAAACGTGTATAATAATAATAATCATAATAATAATAATCATAATGAAGATGAGCCAATAGACAAAAACGAAGAAAAACAACACAGATGGTCAGTGGTCGTACATTCATCTTTCAGGTCTGAAGTTGGGGAGCAGGCTTCGTTTTTCTCCATGTACTCTGACTTCATCCAACTTTATTAAAAACATGTCTTGGATTAATGGAAGACACTAAATTGATGATAGGTGTGAATGTGCATGTGAGCAAATGTTTACTTATATATGTGACCTAAAATTGGTTGGAGACCAGTTTATGGTCCCCAAATTCACCCAGGATATGCTCCAGCTGACCCGTGAGCCTTGTGACATTTTAATGTAATTCGTGATTGTGCCCTGTAGTAGGGCTACTACTACCGCAAAAATATAGTTGACATGCCTCTGAACGTAGCCTATGATTGATACAGCTGTACCCTAATGCTACTAAAGAGACCATCCATTAAAGGAACCCTGTGCGTCACAGTGTAAATGTTCTCTCCCAATGAGTTTTTCATACCGGTGATCTTTGCATTGAATAAAAGTACAAACTGTAAAATGCAGATGAAACCCCCAAAAATACAACACGCAAGTTTGAATGTGTCCAAATTGATATTCACCAGTTGGGTTGGTGTACGCTGTGGGATAGACCTTGGCTGTAAATGGATATCTAATCCAAAAAAAAAAAAAAACCAAAAAGAGCGATGGATTTGGATACACAATGCCAGAACCAACAGGGGAACTGAGGTTCTGCCCCTGATCATCACAGGCACGAAGTGTCTCAATACCTCCAGCGGGTACATTCATTTTGCTCACCTAATTAAAACTCTTTCCTCATGCCCTCCAGGACATATGGCCAGTAAGAATGTAATGGCAACAATAAGGAGGCGAGGAACAAGGTAATATGCAAGAGGTATATCGCGTAGGCTTATAGGGAAATAAAACGGGATTAAAGTGGCCAGAGGAGATTGTGAAAGACTGACGACTGAATAAATGAAACATTCCATTTAGAACCATTCCATCATATTCTGAAGTCATGGTGAAAAACTTTTGTAATGCACAGTGAAGGGGGAAACAAACGGAGTCTTGCTAATTAGACCACCTTCTGATTTATACTGTCTGTAATTGCAGTGCATGTTTTCTTCTTTTTCGGATATTTAGCAGCATAATTGTCAACAACAAAAGGCACTCCATGGACCCACCTTTTAAGTCGGCAATGAAGGTTTGGCTGGATCCCTTCGTTACATCAGACATTTTAGAGACCGACACAAGATAATACCAAGCCAAGACCATAAAAAAACACTTTTAAAATCCATGAATAGGTTTAAGAGTTAAAGAGCATTGTGTCTTTAATTTTGATTTGGTTTCAATACATTTGACACCCATATCTGTGCAAAAAACCCTTCTTAAATCAACATGCAAAAAGCTCTGATTTTAATAATGAATCATTTTTTTTGTTTGAGTTATGATGAGGATGATGATGATGAATGTTTTGCATCATCATCTCGCAGTAAGGATTTCGGGTTTGGTGCTTCTGCTTCAATCACAGTCCCCAGAACACACTTGCTGGCTTAATAAAACTGGCCCACATTTGTACCATTTTGTAAGCTGGAATAGGATCCAGCAACTTGAAGTGCTTCACAGAACAAGCACAATAGAAAACAAAATAGATAACAAATGGGTGTTTAATTGATTTAGGATCAATACCTGTATTTCAACTCATTGTTGCAACTTGCTTTCATTTTTCTCTACTCCAAGGAGTTTTTAAGTGTGCTTTTTGCCTTTTTTATTATTATTATTTTTTACTTGCGATTGCAGCACCTGAAGGTACGTGACACAAAAATGGTCAGTGATGGGATTTGACTGGTTGTCTGAACAGGTTGCTATGGTGAGGGTAGTGATTAAAGCTATTTAAGCTACAGGCAAGGGGGAAATAAACATAGTGGCGGTGGCAGAAAACCTGCACAGAGGAGCTAAAAAAAAAGAGCAAAATGTCATTTGTTGCATGGAAGGCAGGACGGTATCCTATCGAGATTTTCATTATTTTCTTTGTTATTGAATGTTATTGTGTTCGCAAAATAACCTTCTCTAAGCAAGGATGAGGATCTTTATTGAACCGTAAATGACAGACCATTTGTTCATTACCACCATCCTCTACATCTGAATGAAAGTGGCTTAGTGAACTTTGCACAAGGTATATGCATGTTTTTCAGAGGACAGTAATCAACAATACCAATTGCCACATTGTTGCTTTTCGAATCAATGAACTAAACTTTGTTTTTCAGTATTTCTCCAATACTTTATCATACAACTACGACTACTACTACTACTACTACTACTAAAAATAATGATCATAATTATGATCATAATTATTATTGTGGTGCCGGTGGTGGTTATGAAATACACGGTGTCCATAAAGTATCTTTATCATTTCAAAAATGTATTATAAATGCAATTGATTAGATATTTTATTCAGATTTGTTCTATTGTATTCAGCATTTATTAAAGTTTTTTAAAATCTCTTTTAAAATACTTCTACATGGGCACCATGTTGCATGAAGCACATCAAGACGGTCCTCAATTTATTGCCATGTTCGCTGTCGCATAACCTCATCAATTGTGGCAATGGCATTAGTAATCCTTTGCTTTAGGTCAGTAATGTCTCTTATATTTGTTCGATACACGATATCTTTAACATATCCCCATAGCAAGAAGTCCAGGTGAGTGATATCTGGCGAATGTGGCGGCCAAGGAATTGGCACATCCCTCTCAATCCACCGTTCTGGAAATGTCTGATTGAGGAACCCACGAACATGCAGCCCCCAATGTAGTGGTGCACTATCTTCACTGGTTGGTTGAAGGTCATTCAGTTGTGGTGCCACATATTCAGTTCAAAGGTCAATGTCTCGTTGAAGAAAAATGGACCAATTATTCAATTGCACATGATCCCACACCACACAGTGACTTTTGGGCAGTGTGATAAAAACACTTTAATAAACACTGAATACAATAGAACAAATCTGAATAAAATATCTAATCAATTGCATTTTTAATACATTATTGAAATGGTAAAGATACTTTATGGACACCCTGTATAGTTAAAAACAGATATATCAAGGTGAAACTTGGACAGATAAAACCAGTACAAAATGTTTGTTCATTCCCTATCCGTAAATATGAACACATATAATACACTAGATGGATGTTAAAAAACAAATTTACAGAAATAGCCTGCAGTCTTTCACTGTAGACATATTTAGCAAGTACAGTCAAACATTTTTACTCTGTGTAATCCAATATCCATTGTCTTTTGTCTGTCACTGGTGACATTAATCGTGCCTGAGATGTGATGTCAGACTGAAATCTAAGGTACAGTATAGCCAAATGATAAGTTAGGTGAAGTGTTTATCTTTATCCTATTTGTTCAGTCCACACCTTTGATCAGGTATGTGGTGGACCTGGTGAAAAAGAACCACGCAGCGTTTGAGTGGGTTGATGAGTGAGTGAGTAAGAGAGAGAGAGAGAGAGAGAGAGAGAGAGAGACAAAGTTTAAGGGACAGAGCGAGGTAGATGAGAGGTACCATGAACTGCTGAGTGCAGGAGCTGTTGATTGTGTGTGAGAGCTTTGAGAAAGGGTGCCGAGAGCATCTATCTGTATCATTGACTCTAAAAGCCCAGGGAGATGGATAGGATGGGTGGAAGGACAAGTAGAAGTCAATAAAGAGATGCTTTGAATATAGGGGAGGGTGGATGCGGGGGTGGGAGGCTGGGGAATGAGAGCAGCTCTATGTAAAGATGACTTTGCATCACATCAGCAAGGCATTGAAGAGAGACAGGACACCGTAAAAGTTGTCACTGTAAAAATTACTACAGTATGTTACCGGCTGCAATGATCCAGTAAATTAGCCTACGGTTATTTTCTACAGTATGTTCCCGCATCTCTAATTTCCAGTTACCGTGATTATTGTACTTTTGATTTGTGATGATAATATTTTACTGGATCATGGTGCCAATACTGTGATGTATGATGATTCAGTAAAACACTGTAACTATCATTTCAATTTTATGATAACATTGGCATTTTGACAGTATGTTGATGGCATTCAATTATTCTTTTTAATTCTGAATTTTTAAAAAATCCCCAAATTACATTTTTTTCTCTTTTCACGCTCTGATTTGCACGTTTTGATCTAATCAAACGGTTCCAACTTCAAACTGTTCAGCTACCAGTTATTTTTCAAAATTTCTAAATGAAAGCCAAAGGTTTTGAAAATGTATATTTTATAATTACTAAGATTCATTATGCATGTGCCTACTGTACCTTGTAGTTGACTTAATACAAGCTTTGTAATTCTGAGCTGAGCATACATAGCCTGTACAGCTGTCCCTGGTTTAGCTTTTCTATAAAACATTCATGGTTAACAAAACAAAAAATTATAGCTAGAGAAAAAACATAGTTTAGCCAGTAAACTGCAGGAAATTAACACAGACCTGATCCATCTGCTCTCATACACTGTAGAGTCAGCTGTCCGAAATAGGCCCAAAGGTCGGAGGTCTGGGAGTAAATCCTAAATATTTTCTGTCCTAAATGGCACTTGATGCAATGTTTGGCATCACTGGCAGTAGGCTTTTACTGGACATCTTGTTCTGTTGCTAATCTCGCCAACAGCAACCAGCCAGGGAGAAAAACACACTGTGACCCACAGTCCATCCAGACTGGACTGGGAATAGGAAACTAAGGCACACACACACACACACACACACATTGTAAAACAGGGCAGATGCTTCCTAACCAGTAACTGGACAATGATGATGATGTTTTTTATTTTTTTATTTTTATTTTTTAACCTCAAAAGTAAGGTTACACATTTTACAAACTGCCTGTTTCCTAGTTATGAGACTAAATCCTCATGCTGCAACTGGTTTGGGATACTGGGGTGTTAATGGATATTAAATCTATATTTAAGAACATAAAAGAGTGGAAATCCAATTTGTGTCGTGGCTCTCCACCCGATCCCCTATTTCATTCCGACATTCGGCTAGCTGGAGGAGTAATCGGCTTTGTGTAATAAAATGATGATGACTTTATCTGACGTTTGTAAAAGGAGGAGCCCCAGATTTTATAGGTCTGCACTATCAGACTCTATCCAGTGAATTAATCCTCAGGCAGAGTGAGAGCAAGTGAAAATGTTGTTCATGGGTGTAAACACAGGGGTTATGCTGAGGTGAATGGCTGAAATGTGTTTGCAGAGGGTTGCTTGTTTGCTTCGTGTGTGGTCTC
Source organism: Hippocampus zosterae (assembly GCF_025434085.1). Taxonomy (NCBI): domain Eukaryota; kingdom Metazoa; phylum Chordata; class Actinopteri; order Syngnathiformes; family Syngnathidae; genus Hippocampus; species Hippocampus zosterae. Next base: position 12,928,501 of record NC_067451.1, read on the forward strand.
TTCTCTCCTCTGTCTGCTAACATGTTAATGTCCTGTGGTGCGTGATCCTTTGACACCGCCTCCATAACCTGTGAAGAAGAGGATGATTACATATCAAGAAGTAAACTTCATCTCAATCTTGAGCTGAAAAGTGGGATCGCCTTTTTCATAACTGTGATACAAGCAGGAAGAGGTATACGTAAGACAAGTGAGGCCAGTGAAATGTTGCCCACTTGCTCTGAGAGTTATTCCAACAATTGTGCTTCCAGATGAAACCCAGCGGATTCAAGCTAATGATCTGAAGAATGCGCATCACAGTCCTCCGCTCCGTTGTCCACCAAATAAATCAAGCCGCGTGACTTCACTTTTACTCTGATTCTGTCATTTTCTATGTTGCATGGAATGCTATATGCTTTCTCTGGTAGGCCTGCATTCACATGTGCCAGAGTCAATTATCGTGGCTGTGAAGTAAGTGGGCCCTCAGGGGTTAAGGTCTGCCATGTCAGAAGGATCTGTTTGAAGATTTGCCCACTCCACTTCTTCACGCCTTGTGAAGATGAACTCAGTATTCCCCTCACAAGTCGGCAGCTTGGGAGACTTTTATCAAGAGAACCTTCAAGACTTGAAGGAAATTTTAGAATACCCCCTTTCCATCCACATATATGGATACTCCAAATATGATGTGAGACTGCAAGTTAAAATTGCATCAGCTCATTCGTTATAGAATTCCCCTTAAGCAGAGTTTTACCATTATAAAACATGAAATAGATGTATGGCATATATTCCATGGCTATTCCATGCATGTTTTATAAAAAAAATATGGATATTCGAGTTGCAAAAAAATCTAACCTGCTGTGTAAAGGGAATTGCAAACTATGTTTGGTCTTGTACACGCTGCTGGTGTTTGATGAACATGAAGCTGTCAGGTTCGGGAACGAACAAAATGTTTCTTATCAAAAACACAAAACCGACAAATTACAAACAGAAAACACAGGTCACATAAATTCAGGAGAAAAAAAAAAGAGGAATCAACAAATGGCCCTTGCAAACGCAAGGTAATAGTAACACGGTGAATCCGAACAAAATGAAGAGTCCAATTTGCACGAAAAACAAAAGCAAGATCAAAATGCCAAAATAATACCAATCATCACTGAAGTGTGTATTCTGCCCTTGTTTTAAAGCTATCCCATGTCAGCATGACTCCACACATCTCATCATGCCTGCGAGTATGCCTTTTCACCCTTGAATCATCAATCACTTGATTGAATCATCAATCACTTGATGATGTCAGTACTTCCTTAGTGGAGACCTTGTGGAGACACGCAGACCTTCGGAAAGCACCGGTTGATACAAGCAGATTAATTTAGGAGAAACAGAGTCCAATGCCACATCATAAGTTTCGGTTCCGCCCCTCTGACGATATAAATGTGTTGTGAATCCCTTACACCTCTGCACTCGTGATCCGCAGCCATTGTCTGTAGACCGCGGGTACCCAGAATATTCTGCAAATAAAACCTTCGAAGATACTGTTCATCGGTTCCAGCCTGTATTTGAATAACCAACATCCTCATTGTCTGAAATTAGCAAACGCGCGGAGAAAGAGTAAGGGCGAGTCTCTCCCCCAACATTACCAACGAAGAACCAAGAGGACAAACGTGACTATGAACGAGATCGAGAGATCTAGAAAACAACATTTGAGCATGAACAACAAACAAGGTCAATAAACCTCAATTACAAGGCATGATGATGATAGGGGGGCGGGTTCGCCAGCTGGAAGGAAACGTCCTTCACTCCAGCTGGAGCTGAAACAAAAACAAACACAGACAGGCATGACAGAAATTATTACACCTTAAAATAATCTTGTTGTATGTGTTTTTGTCTGCTAGATCTAATTACATTTTTTTCAATCAGGACGCAGAGCCTATATTTTTCCCAAACTGTATGAAAGCGGCGACTTGCTTAATAATGTGGAACAACCGCATTAACTAATTTCCCTCCAATTGGGTTCAACTGGAGGAGACTTGAGATTCAACGAGCATTAGTTACAGTTTGCTGTGGATTAGCTGTCGGCCTGCATGTGATGTGTGTGTGCTTTTTTTTATTGTTGCCTTCCATTACCCTGTCTTGTGAGTCTTCCCTCACCTGCATCTCATTTGGCTCTGATGACCTCATGTACTTCATTTTACCTGACTCCATCTTGCTGCTAGTTTGTGGTGCTTAGTCACTGTGTTCCAGCATTTCTTATTCCACGTCACTGACCCCAAGTGACCCCTGATCCTGGATTGATTATTGACCGTGTCTTTTGGTAAAGGGGAAATTGGCTTTTCTGCCTGAGGTACTTCACACAATTTCCTCATTCACCTATTGATGATGCAGCAGCAGGAGCAACTGGGGTTCACACTTCTACATGGTCACATTGGCTGGGTGGTCAACCCCACAACATCTGGGTTTGGAGTCGACCACTGGACCACAGATCCATGCCACTATGCCTCATGTTTTTGGAATCTGTTACCTTTGCTGACATGACTGATGGGATTCGGCAAATCGAACTTAGGAAAAGATCATTCTGCACTCATGGGGCAGGTGGTATTATGAAAGGGCAGTCTGAAGTACTGAAAGAGGAATTCAGTAATCTGCTTCACACAGTTAGCTAACTCAAAGTTTTTATCAGTGGGTCACTAACCACCGGTCAGAGAAGGAGTTGAAAAATTCAGCAGCCTGTTTGCACTGAACACATAACTTTCAATTGCTTGTGATGTTCATTTAGTCCATTTCATTGACAATTTTAATTTTTACTGGGACCGCTGACATCTTTTTAAGGTTGATGGATTCCACCTAAACAAGTCATCCTCACTAATAGGTGAGATTCTTGGTCATCCCTAAGAGACTCATAGTCAAGGCCGCTGCTACTCCACATTGAGAGGAGCCAGAAGAGGTGGCTCGGGCATTTGATTAAGATGTCTCCCTTGTGAGGTGTTCCGGTCATGTCCCACCGGCAGGAGGCCCAGGGATGAGTCATGACAAACTGGAGAGACTCTGTCTCCCAGCTTGCCTGGTAACCTCGTAGGATGCCTCCAGAAGAGTTGGAAGAAGTGGCTGGGCAGAGGGAAGTCTGGGCTTCCCTGTTGACGCTGCTGCCTCCGCGACCCAATCCCGGATAAGCAATGGATGAAATTTCATCTATTTGTTACTATTTTGATAACTGTTCACGGAAACCGTACTTACAAAAACCAACACGCCAGGCTTTTTACGGGAATTTGAATTAAGTATCTTATATTCTGCCTAATGAGACTCAAAATAACTGGAGACAAGCAACCGCACTGGAATGCATTTCTACTTTATCATTCTTGCTCTTGTGTTTTTCATCTCAGTACACTGGGATGGAGCCTCTAACTCACATTTAAGTACTTCTTTCCACAGATTCTTCAGTGATGTCAAAAGCAGTGATTCATGAATGCTTGGAATACATGTCATTTTGTTCTTCCTCACATTCAGAGGGTTCTCATATAAATTTAACAATTTTGGAGGGACATCTGCACAATCTAATGAGATCTAATAAAGTGCTGAAAAGAAAGTTTGTTTTTGACAAAGATTAAGTGCAGTCTGACAGCTTTTTCACAAGAAACAAGGAGTGTTGAGGTATACCCAGTGTGGAACACCGGTTTTTGACCATCAATGTAGATTTTCTGTGACATTATGGATATCGATCCTTGGAAGAATACCTGTCCATCATAAAAAATAATAGAGTCAATGAAAGTATGACATTTAACATCAAGATACACTGCTGAGCAGTCAGTGTGAGTGTGCCATGTCTATGATGAGTTTACATTTGTGGGGCCCACTTACCATCTGGTCTATTTTCGGATCGTGTCACAAGGAAAACATGCAAACTCCACTCAAGACGGCCGGGGCCTGGAATCGAACCCATGACGTTTGTGTGTGTGTGTGTAAATTGTGGAATTCAATAAGATGCATTTTTCCGTGTGCAGGCATAGAAAGCAAGCTACCGTAAATATAAGAGGTAGTGGATGAAATGGACATCCATGAACAAGTGGTTAACACTGTCGCCTGTCACTGTGGGGGACACTGTTTCTAAATTAAATTGCTCCATGTACAGCACTTAGTATGCAGTGATGGCTGTTTGAAAGTGCTCTATAAATACAGTTGACTTGACATGACTTGATTTGACTTGACCACCAAGCCGCCAACATACCGCCCTTGAGCAAGACACCGGTACCGTGAACTGCTCCCCGGGCACTCAAGTAATCTATTGCAGCAGTGTATGACACTAACAGTATGTGTTCGCTGTATGCTACTGTGATAGGTCAGATTTTCTGTATGTGCGTGATGCAAATAATGATGGTTAAAACCCCCTCAAAAAAACATAAGTAAAATAGAATGCTTCAGGAAATGTTTACCTTTAGTACTTATTCCAAGAAGTTATTTTTAGCATTCTGGCTTAGAGTATTTTAAGAGTTGCTATGGCTTGCTGATCTGCTTTCCCACTCAGATGAGCACAGTTAGAAAGCCAGGGTAGAGGATAAACAAGAAAAGGTCAGGTCTGGAAGTGTGATTGGACAAGTCCCTTCCCATGGTGTGGCTGATCCAGATTGGCCACAGGGAGATAGCCAAGACTGCTCGGCCATGGAAAAAGGGCACTGATCTGGACTGAAGGCTGCTGGTAAAATCTTATCGTAGCCTCGTTTCCTCAGTCAGAATCATAGCCTTCAAGCATGCCTAAGGACATGCATACGCATACACACAGACATACACACACACTCAGAACTTTAGCACAGGGCACAGTCTCTTCACTCAAGTCTCATAAGCCTTGTCACCATGGAAACTGCAATCTCATTAGAAAGTCGCTGTGATGGTCATTGCCTTGAACGCTTTGTTTCATTTTTTTCCTCCATAGTCTCTTTTTTACTTCGTTTGCTGTTATCAAGCCTAAATATATTATTATACGTAGAATGCTGTAGTGCTGACCTTTTCTGAATTCAACCTAGGAAGATCAACTTTTGAGCTGTCAACCCAGAGCAATTCACTTCCAGAACAATCTGTCTCAATTTCCATATTTTTAAACTTTTGTGAAGACCATTACCCCCCTAGACCATGCTACCACAGTATATTTTAAAGTAGGATTTTTTTTTTTAAATCGGCAAACCGTTCAATTCCAAATTATAGTCATGACGCTATTCATCTGTCATCCAAAACGCTTTAGCTTCACTAGTGCCATGGGGGTTGCTAAAGACTATCCCAGCCGTCTTTCCTTTCGCATTCCAAAAACATGCGCGGGAGGTTAATTGATCTCGCTAAATTGTTCCTAGGTGTGATTGCGAGTATGAATGGTTGTTTGTCTGTGTGCCCTGCATTTGGCTGGCAACCAGTTCTGGGTGTACTCCGCCTACTTCCTAAAGACACCTGGGATAGGCTCCAGCACGACCGTGTTTTTTGGAGGTGGTGGGGTGTAGCACACGATATGCCACAGTGATGCGGCGCAAGCTTTTTGATTGAAAGTTAAGTCTAATAATGTATTATTCCACAAAGGAGAGGTTCATCACAAAACTGTGATTAGACTCTCAGGGCATCAAGAACGTTTTGAAAAGAAAATGTTTGATTTGATTCCTGGTTTAACGCATTTCTTTCTCCTTGCATGACTTTGAATTTTATACTTTTATCATTTTACTTGAGAAAAGACCTGGACTGAGTCCTTCAACCTTTTCTAAAGTCATTTTAAATGGCAATCTCTATACTTCTATTTTGAGTAATGAAAGTGAATAATTTCAACACGTCTGTTTGGTAGGTGCTGATATTTCGATTCGCAAGCGAGCTCAGCAGTGAACTCTTTCTTGTTTCTGCCTGCTGTCTTTGAATTAATTGTAATGGTACGAGAATATCAAGAATAGGTTATCATATCACCACCCCATGTTTCTTGTTTTTCATTATTTTTTGTTGTTGTTGTTGTTCTACACAGAGGGAAAATAATGTCTAATTGGTGCGAGGCACATATCGGTTTCAAGTGGATATGTCCCCTGTGATTAACTGAAAGTGAGTGCAGGCCCTTATGTGAGACGATATAGTATCTGCAATGCTTACAAATTGAAAAATACAAGGACATCTATCCGGATTGTCTTGTCTTTAGGGTCTTATTTCATATTCCTGGTGTTAAAAGTTACTGTGTACAATTTATTATTGTTGGTGTCACGTGCAAAAAAACAAGATTCTCTATATAAGATAATTGTGACAACCGTTGTGTCTGAATTTTATTTTTAATGTGACTGATTCTTTAAAGAACGTAAAACAGATCAAGCTGAGTTGATGTGATGAAGTATTGTGCGACTGAAAGACCAAAGGATTTGTTTAAAGTGAAAATAGATTAGACACACTTCCCTTCATTGTGTGATCCAATTTTGGATGTTGCCCTTTAAATTATTTTCTTTGTCAAACAAAATAGTCGGAAACAGACAAGGGGACAAAAAGCACATGTATGCCAAGCAACTACCTTCTAACTTGTCACTGTTATCGTCTGACATTGTTGGTCCCAATCCAAGATCCTCTTTAGTGTATATATGTAATTCCATAAACCTTACCTTACTTGTGGCAAAGGGGACAGTGAGTCATATTTTGTGAGTGTAGAGTTTCCTGAGAAATATAATTGGAAAACACATCTTGATGGATTGTAAACCTTCGCATCGGGGACATTTTTCGTACGACCTATCACAAAAGGCCTTTTACACTGTAGCTTTCTTCTTTTTTTTTTCTTTTCACTTTCCCTCTCTTGCCTCTCTTCTCTCATTCTTTCTCTGGCTTTTCTCCTCATTTCCCAAGCCTTGCCTTTCAATTGTAAAAGGTTACAGGAGCATATCCAGACTCGGCAGGAGCTTTTATTACGTTAATATGTATATGCATTTGAAACATGCCAATTCTGAGCTCTTGGTTTGCAGATAGTGGTGTAAGATACTATTGTAAATGCATATGTACGTATACGTGCAAGTGTTTTGCTAAATATACGGGTATGATAGTTGCACAACACGACAGCCGTGTTTATGTGTGTTTGTACGTGCATAGCATCTCTGTGTATAGCCATGCACTGTCCCGGGCAGCCTGAAACAACAGTTATGCATCAGAGACCACAAGCAGCGTTTCACCACTGATCGCTAGCAGGACCTCTGTCTTCAAGGTTAAACAGGAATTTGGGAGCAGGGGGAGTAAAGGAGCGCAACTCTGGTTCTGAAAAACACGTGTGGAGTCTGGCAGTCGACACTATCGAGGATCTAATATTCTCACCAGTGGAAGGAGAAGGAGCCTAATCCTCCATACATAATAGATAACCAAATCCTCTAAAACACAGAGATGAAAGTGTCATAAACCCAAGAGGCCCTCACAGTGCTAACTGATCAGTCATAACCCCGCTCCCACCATCCCCACGACTCTCCATCTTCATCAATACTCGCTTAGATCAGTGCTCCCTCACATCAACACCACTGACACCACATGGAAAGCAAGCCTTTGTCAGGAGGACAGGTATGGCTGCTAGGCAAATGCACAGATAATGTCTTGTAAGAGATGAAATTACCCTTTCATTCAAAGTTCTTTGAATTTGTCTGTCATACTGATCTGAAAACAATCTGAAAGCAGGGAATCAATCTAAGAGAATGATGTTTGCTACTCAGTGGAATGCTTGTATCGCAGATAGTATGAGCACAAACAGCATTTCTACGTGCCTGCTCAAAATAAAGTGGGTCAATCTCCTTCCAGTACTTCAAACCTTTGGTGTCAGAAAAAACTCATTTGATGGACTAGGATACACAGTTACCGTATATAAACCTAACCAACAAGACATTTGAGGTATGTCCATTTTGAAAATGTTGACATTTTTTGCACTTTTTTTGTCATCATTACAGCATGTGGACGGAAAATACACCAATGAAGATATCCTGCATGACACTTCTCGGGCAGTCAAATCAGTTTTTCAGATGAGCTTTTCTTGTGGAGCAAGTGAGAGTGACCACTCCAGGAGAGCCAGAGATCCCACATGTCATCAGGGTACGGCGGAGGGGCAATGGCCCGCTACTAGAAAGCCAGTGGCCCACGCTAGCTGGAAAAGAGGAAGGATGGCGTCGCCTGAGAAGGAGGGTTGAAGAGGAAAGACCGAAGGGAGGTAGCTGCCTGGGGGGCAGGGCATCTCCCACACCATTTGCAGTGAGCCCACAATAGAGTGTCAGGCCATAGGAGTCATGCAATGAGACTTGATTAACCATCTCACGCAACTTATTGCGATGGTCACCTGCCTTCGATTGGCAACCATCATCCGTGTACATGTTGCCCTCAGTGTGATACTGCACATTGAAATTGAAGAAGCTGGTGGGGAAAAAGGTGGAACGGCCAAAGGATAGTGCTCAAACTTGGGAAACGACGAATCTTTCAGCAGTTACAATGCCAGAGCTCAGACTTGAATCTGATTGAACCATTCTGGAGACGTCTGAAAACAACTGTGCACCAACATTCCCCATTTAACCCGATAGAGCTTTAGAGTTACTGCAGAGAGGAACGGTGAAACTGGCCTAAGAGGGATATGCCAAACAGGTGGCATCAAATCCCAAAAACTTGAGGTTGCATCAATAAAGTATTGCAAAAAGGCTGTGTATACTTCCTGTATGCACGTCATGTATTCGTTTTTAAAAATATATAGCTCTCTTATTAATATAAGTCTTCTTTTGATTGTGTTTTCAATTTGCGATGGAAAAAAAAGAATTTGTATTGGAGTAAAGCTGTAACATTGGACAAAAAAGTGAATAAATGGAAATATTCGTTCTTTGTGAATTTTAATTCAAGTTTGTGGGAAGAAAAAACAAAAGACGCCCTTATTCACACACACACTTCTTTATTTGTTCCAAGTTCGGAGCAGTTTCTATTTCTGTCAGGATCATATTCCAGAGGGCCATGATGAAGTCCTGAAATACTCCCTCTCCTGTTTTTTTTTTTTTTTTTTTGCCACCATCCTTAACATCAATAGCTGGGAAGAACTACACTTAGTGCACAATGTCACCAACAATACTTGGCATAGAATTAGTCACATAGGAATTGAGCACTGCTTCTGTTGTTCCAATTAGCAAATCCCTGCATGACTTGATTTCTTCTCTTCAGCCCTTTTCTTCGCCCTTTTTACATTACCCTATCTTTTCTCATTATCTCTATTTCCTCCTATCGCAATTCTTTCTTATTTCTCTGTGTTGTTGTTGTTTTTTTTTTTTTTGTTCTTTAGTTTGCACCCTTTGGAGCTCAAATCATTTTACACAAGAATAACGCAGCAGGTAAATGTCCTCCAGTAGTTGTGAAAAAGCAGCTGACAGGATATCCTTCTCCTCGTATGCTCTTCGCATTGCTTCTCACGACATCAATTTTTCTACTGGTCATGGCAGGGTTCCCTGGGTAGCCATGTGGGATGCCAGTTTGTTCTGTCAGTGTTCTGCCATTAATCTGACTGACCAATTCTGCGGACAAACTCTGCCATAATGTATAATTCCTCTCCACAAGGAGAAACGACATGGAGCGCATAGGCCAGCATGGAGACTGATGAGCCACATTGGCATAATTAAGGCCAGAGCATCTCCTGGGACAGTCATATATGTCCTATATGTATCACTCTGTCCATGAAGCTCAACGTGAAATACCTGTGCCTTACCTCCCTGTCACTGATGACTTTTTTTTTTAATTACTGTGAATGAATTGAATACTGTAATTGCAAAACTGTCGCTAGAAGTGTATTTCTAGAAGTTTTTACTCCTTAAATTCTAGTTTGTTTGCACAATGTGTCGGTTTCTTAAACCACCTAAAAATGTTTTTTTTTTTTTTTGTAGCTATTCAAAATGTTTCTAAATGCTAAAGCCTTCCCTCCTTTATATTGTTAAAAGGGAGATTTTTTTTTTTTTGGGGGGGGGGGGTTCAATTTGCCCCAAAAGCCACAATAGAGCCAAAAGCTGTAATTTGATGTGGACAATATCATCCAGATATATATTCATCGAGCTGACGTTGGAAATGACAAAACCAGACAAACGTTTTGGCTCTTGAGAGGTTTCATTATGTTTGCTTTAACGGTTCAGAAAAAGGAAGCCAGGGGGCACTAATAGCAGTGTAGAAGTCAGATTATGCACATTAACACATGAAATACTGAAACGTACACTTTGTTAAAAAAGTAATAAAACAGCATTCATTATAACATTGGTATGAATGCTTGTTCCTATTCCAACGAATGAGCATGTTGGATGGCCTTTTAAAAAAAAAAAAGATTGTTCGTCCATTTGTTTTCTTACGTGCTTGTCTATATTGTGACAGCCTGACTTGACATGGAGGGCCAAGACACACCAAGGTTGACTATCGTGTTGCATCACATTAGACTCAAACTGTACATATTGCTCCACGTGAGAGGAAATAACTGTCCATGACAATAAGTACTGTCACGGTAGCATACAATGTTTTCATCCTAAAAGGAGAATTAGGGTTATCTTGAGATTTGCATTTGTCAAGTCATTGTCACACTATATTCATTCACCAATGATTTGCTCTTAGATTCTTCAAGAGTCTTGGAAATGTGACATGTTGTTTTTTTTTCGTTTGTTTGTTTTTCGTGTCGTAAACCAGCCTTGCAGACACGTCTTGGTTTTTATAGTGCACTGATTGACTGAAGCTAACAATTTCGCAACACTCACAATTAATGTTTGTGTCTAAGCGTGTGCATGCTAATACAGACACAATGTACACCACGAGATTAGATATGGCATGTTGATGGGAAGCTAGCATTCACCACAGAAGGTACACAGGCCATAGTGTCATCCATATTGAATATGGTCTTTGTTAGCAATGACATCATTGTGACTGCTCTGATAGGTTAGGAGTGGTTGTCTTCCAATCATCTTGCAGTGAAACAAAATACCAAACAGCCAGATAAACTACAACAACGCCAACACACAGACGCATATATTTCCTACACGCTTTGAAATGATCGATGGAAAACAGGACTCGACAGGAGTCAAAGTATAAAATTGACAGTCATGCCTTCGCCCCAAACCCACGGTTTAAGCCAGCTGTTGCTATTACCCGCTTCAACATGACTGACCTCCTCCCCCTGCAGTTGATTGGTTTCGTCTCGGTATCTGCAGTCCTGCACTTTTTTTTCCTTCTTAGTCCAAATATTGGGTTGTTCTGTCAACCCACATGCTTCTGTACTTTTGACACGGAACACAACACAGACTTGGACAGAAATACACTTGGATATGTATACAATACATAAAATAAAATAAATGCTATCCTCAGTTCTCTGCAACTGTGACGACACCCAGTAATTGTGCCAATGGGTAAAAAAGTGCCATTAGCTTGAGTCTATATATATATAGTTTTGGGGGGGGGTTCAGATTAAAGTAGGCTCCTTGGAGTCGAGCACACGTTCTATGTCTTCATGCATTCCTAAAAAGATTCTTTCAAGATCCTCTGCTGCTCTGTCATCAACACCATTTTGATGTTGTTCCACATCTTTAAAGCAGGTCCCTTCTACGATCCCATTTGAGTTTGGGAAAATGTGGTGGTGATGGGGGGCATCACAAGGAGCGGGTAACTAGGGAGGTTGCTGCAACACTGCACTGTATTTCTCCGCTTGGAACAGACAGATACGCACGGCATTATGAGCAGGTGCATTGTCATGGTGAGGCAGCCATGAGAGGTCCTGCTGTAACACTCACCTCACACTGAGTGAAGAAAAAGCCAGAGGATCTGTCTGTAGATGTGATGGGCTATTGTCTGGCCCACGCTGAAGGAGAAAACTTAAAATTTGGGTTTGAAATACAGTCTCTCTTTTGCGGCAGAAGTCCTGGAAGTCTTCTGAACAGGTTAGATTCTCCATGCAAACCGGTATCCTTCACATTTAAGTGAATTTCAACTGAATATTATATTCTGAATATTATATTTCAGAATAAATATTTATTCTGAAATATTTATTTTTTCTGAAATATTTATTTTTTCTGAAATATTTATTTCAGAATAAATATTTCAGATATTTATTCTGAAATCAGAATAAATATCATAAATCCAATGAAACCATTTGTTTTGTTTTGGGGGGTTTTGCATTCTCCCATTGGCATCTGCGTTTGGGTGCATGGCAGTTACTTTTGAAGTTCTAAATAGATAAATATTCACAGACATATAGTGTGCTGGTCGCAAACCAGTGTTCACATCACAAGCTAAACTATTATGTTATCTTACCTGTCTGATGGTTTTGTAATGATGAATGAAGTTAGAGGTTGTTGTTGTCTTCATTCTGTGAGGTCCAAACCATGTGTTTTGCCATCCTATTTCTGCCAACAAAAGAATCAATCAAGTCAAATGAATGACCCTCAGCCTTGCGTCCATCGCTGTAGGTGTTCAGGTCATGCCATTTCACACTCACAAATGATGTTGACTGAAGTCAGCTGTGTCCCTCAGTCAAGATTATTTTAGTAAATGCAAGCTAACCATATACTGTAACTAACTCTAAACTGAGTCTGCATTACACATTTATAAAACAAACTATAATCACAGCAAGATGGTCCTTTGTTTTTCTTTTTTGGCACTTTTGGCATTTTACTGTCTATGACACCTTTAATGGCCAGCTGTTGTGTACGACACTTTTTAATGCCCGTTTGTTGCTGTGCAGTTAATGTAGTTAAGAGATAAAGTAAATATAAATGAGCATTATCAAAACAAATGGTTATGATTTCCAGTTGTAATATGTGTGAATATGTATGTAAGGGCCTTGAACAACAGCAAACTACAAAGTATTATTTATCCTAGTCAGTGTATCAAAAAAAAAAAAGAAAAAGAACATATTAAGCCATGCATGATTAGATAAAGAGGGAAAGGTCACAGCCGGTTGATGCATCTGTCTCATTAGCTTCTTTATTTGTGTCCTTTTGTTTACCCTTCATTAGCCTGCATGTTTTATCCTATTTTTCTTCTTCCCTAAACCTCTCCATTCATTAGGTCTACCGCTCTCCATTATTCCCTCTCGGCGTTATGGCTTCCAATGCACGGCATACTACTTGACACGAGCACTATGTGCAGTAGACAGGGCGTAGGGATTAATTTGCAGTGTGTGTGCACCTCAGCACTAGACAGGAGTAGAGACTGTGACTGAGGCTAGCCTGACAGCAGAGATGGTGTGTGTGTGGGGGGGGGGGCGGGGGGGGGGGCGGGGGGGGGGCTCTCTGGAACGTTTGCCGCTGCACTTGTCACATGCACAAGTAACAGAGGGAGGATCAGGTGTGGCTTGTAAGCATGGAGGAGACAGATGTGTATGGTGGGTGAGGTTAGAGATGGCTCATGAGGTTGATAGCTGTAATAGTAAGTGGAAGGAGATGGATCCTTGTACAAAGTGGAAAATAGCTCCTGTACGTGCCCCAAAAATTACATGTGTGTTATTCATGTATTATGAAACAGGAGTCATTAAAAAAAAGATTCAGACTTTTTAAAAAGTCAATTAAAATAATTTTAAAAACCTGACTATTTTTTCTGAAAACTATTACTTTAAGTGTTTTTTTCCTCCTATTGCACACTAATGCAATCATGTCCCCTTATGGTGATGACTTATTTCCATCACTGCACTTATTGATTTTCCCGTCTGCAAACATAGATATATGTCTTGTAATGCAGCAGCTTTATTTAGCATGGAATTACTCTCCATAATCGCAGCTACTCCGGGAAATCTGAAAATATATTGGAGTGAAGCTGACATCCTAAACGACTATTAACTTCCTCCATAAATGGACTGCTCTCATTATGGCATACATAGAGCAAAGATATTGTGACTCCTCTGTGATGCATGGTGGTGAGGACAGGTTTCCTGTTGCAGTGCAGTTCACAGTTGGTACGATAACAGTTCAAACTAGGTTTAAGTGCTACTTCAAGGTAAACACCGCTGTGCTGCAGAGAACCTGACAGTTTAGATTGCATCAATGAAATAAAATGTCTCTGGTACTTTTATTCAAGCCCCACTATGGACCATATTATGGAATCCGTGACTGGTTGCCAGCGAGCTGGCTAGATTCTTCCAAAGCCTGTCAGGTGCTCTGTGTGTAGCTCTCTTAATCTGGCATTCTTGCATGAGTCGTCGTGTTAGTCATCTTGCGTCACATTTACTCATATTCTAGATTACAAAGTACATATTGTTAAAAAGAGTGTAAATAAATAAATTAATTAATACTAATTTGTGGCTTATTGACGTATTGTACTGTGGGCGGCAAGTTTTCCTTTGGATTTGCAATCACTGTTATTCTTTTTTGTTTGCATTTGGAAAAAAGTAGATATTTAATGAAATACAAAGCAAAGCAAAACACACTGGAGGAATTCATTTTTTATACGGCCTCTCAGCTGAGAACTTGAGATACGCATAGCTTTTTACATGTGAAGAAATGCTTGGTCAAGATTCTAGAACCATATTTTTTGCAAAGTTGATTTCAGTGGCAAATAATTTGATGAGAGAGTTTGACTTTCATTGTCATGAATTTTTAATGTTGTGTTCAACTGATCTCGGAGAAGGTAAGCACAAGAAGACCCATTAGACCAAGGGTGTCAAACTCATCATTGTCGCGGGCCACACTGTAATTCCCATTTCCCTTGGAGGGCCATTATGACTGTGAGACCATCTAAAGAAGTCACAAATAATGGTTTCTTCATCTATTTAAGTAACCGTAAAATGGGGTTCGGCAAGATGGGGCCAACTATTCCAAAAAATGTAAGTGTCGTGGTTTTGTTCTGTCCGGGTTTTTTTTTCTTTTTTTGTTTGTTTTAGGATCAGCTGGAGTGGATAGCGTACCTCTTCAGCGGCGCACCAGTGTCTTGTTCCCAATGAAGCCTAGTCAAGTATTTAAAGACTTACAAGATCCAAAGTCCCTGTCGGATTATTGACCTTGCTCGCTGTTTCTGCTCAAGTGATATTTTCTAGATCGCTTTCCGACGTTCATAGTCGCTCTTGTTTCGCTGGATTCTTGTTTAGTAAGTCCTTGGGTTCTCAAGTCATTTTGGACTCG
This sequence comes from Hippocampus zosterae, assembly GCF_025434085.1. Taxonomy (NCBI): domain Eukaryota; kingdom Metazoa; phylum Chordata; class Actinopteri; order Syngnathiformes; family Syngnathidae; genus Hippocampus; species Hippocampus zosterae. Next base: position 12,943,536 of record NC_067451.1, read on the forward strand.
TCTCGCGTGTTTGCATTCTTGCTTTTCGTTTTGAGTACGTTGGTTGTCAAATTTACCTTGTCGTTTGCAACCACTTTTTCATATCTGGTTTTCCGGCCTTGTTGTTGTCAGCAATTTCTGTTTATACTTCGTCAGTACTTTGATTTTCTATAAATTATTATTTTTTGCAACACAATTTACCTGACACTGCAGTTTTGGGATCCACACTCCACCTGGTTTGTGTTCGGACTGTGTCAGTAAGAATTTGAGAAGAGGGCAAAAACTTTTTTTACGGCATTGTATTTTTGTTCACCTGTGCCGTGTTGCAAAGAATAAATAAATAAATAAACTGCTATGATTAACTATAACCTCTCCAAATGACTGGGAATAACACTCATCTCATCTCATCTCATCTTCCGTACCGCTTTATCCTCAATAGGGTCGCGGGGGGTGCTGGAGCCCATCCCAGCCGTCTCCGGGCAGTAGGCGGGGGACACCATGAATCGGTTGCCAGCCAATCGCAGGGCACACATAGACGAACAACCATCCACGCTCACACTCACACCTAGGGACAATTTAGAGTGTTCAGTCAGCCTGCCATGCAAATTTTTGGAATGTGGGAGGAAACCGGAGCACCCGGAGAAAACCCACGCAGGCCTGGGGAGAACATCCAAACTCCACACAGGGAGGCCGGAGCTGGAATCGAACCCGATACCTCTGCACTGTGAAGCCGACGTGCTAACCACTGGACTACCGGGCCGCCCGGGAATAACACTCAACACACCCTATTGAAACAAAGAATGTTTTTTCATTTTCCATTGTTGTAACAATGTAACTTTAACTTAACACATTTAACTCATTACACTTTAAAATCAATATCACAAATACTGAACCGTCGCAAACTTTTATGTTTTGACCATTAGATATATTGAGCTCTCTTAGCAAGTCACAATCTCTGATTATAAATACAATATAAATACACATACAGCACATTTGACAATAAAGTTGTACTTGATACTTGATAAACTTAGCCATTACTTGCGCCCACCACACTATGCACACCAATACAGGATACCACGGCCAGAGTAAAATCATTCAGAGGAGTGTCTGTGAAAGTTTCGGAGGGTATGGACTCGGGAGTAATGAGCATGTCTGAGATAAATAATGGATTGCCTTCATTCACATTATAGAGGAAATGACTGTAATAGTGCTTGCTGGGTGAAAGACCTCCGTCAAACACATTAACACTCAGGACAAAGACGGAGAGGAAACGGGGACACGGAACGCAGCGAAGGAGGAACGTGAAAGTGGATGACATGGAAGCAAAAAATAGAGGGATACATCCTGTTTTGTATGATCTAGCACAAAATAAAGTGAGGAAGGGAATGAACTATTTTTTAAGATCCACCCGAGAACGATATTACCTCTGTGACTAATGAAGGGAGAAGGTTTCCTTCAGCCAGCCTACTCCACTTCTCTCCCACTCTCTCCCCCTCTCCACTGTGCTCTCTCTGGGCATTAGAGAATGGTCTCAATGTGAGCCTACAATAGTGGAGATAAATGGGATTTGAAACGCATGCAATAAGGAGTGGCAGTCATTAGACAGTAAGTGAGCCAAACGAGTTGTTAGGACATGAGCAGTGCTAGTTGTTAGGAAAGGATAAAGTGAGGGAGAGACGGAGAGATGAAGGGAAGTAAGAAGGCCACTGGCTGTTTGTTCGAGGACTAAGTGCTGGATAATGAGATCAGACTGACATGACCCGGTCCCAGAGCTGAGAGAGACAGCTTCGCCATTTCACTTCACAATTTGCCTCGACAATATATCTTTCCACCTCATTCCCTTTGTCTTACACGTACTTTCTCGTTCTCTTTGTGCTCCTCTCATTAAGTAACACCACCGTTCTTAAGAAAAGACGTGAACTCTGTCAGGAAAGGGCATGTGAGCTCCAAAATGGATTCATTTTTCATTCTTTTTTACAACATAAATCATACGGTGAGGGAACTGTTGTAAATAATGTAAGAATTGGGTATGACTTCAAATAACGTAAAAATAGCGAACTCACCCAGACACAACAATAGCACTGCTGCTCCCATTATTGTCCAGAAGACATTATGTTGCCTTCGTGGGTTTTCTACGGGTAATACGGTTGCCTCCCACATTCCAAAAGCATGCATGACAGGTTAATGGAACACACTAAATTGTCCCTAGGTGTGAGTATAGTGTAAAGTTTTGTAAGGTTGTTCTTTCAGAAGATAGTATTTGGCCAAGTACTGTATTTTCCGCACTACAAGGCGCACCTAAACGCATTAAATTTTCTCAAAAGCCGACAGTGTGCCTTATAATCCGATGTGCCTTATATATGGTGTTATAGTTGCTAGGGGTGTATGGGGTGTACGGGAGAGGTAGTACCCTTGAGGGTGATACGGTCGCAGCTGCATTGCTGATGCTTTATAGCTGGTTGATCCCTAACTGGTCCTCACCAACACCCAGCTCTTGTCTATGGCTCCAAGTAGCAGAGTTTCTGCGGCCACACCACGGTAAACTGCTTCGACCGGCAGGCTAAACTAGACAAGGGTAACCGGCGGGTCCTTGGCCCCCTGGTGAAGAGCTTGGAGAGGAGATAGGCACCACCAAGTTTAATCGCCTACTGAAATGTCATGAGGAATAAACAGTCAGGATCACACATGCCGGATCGGTCGAGGCCCGGAAAAACAACGACCGCGCTACCCACTAATTTGCCCCAGGGTGGGGACGACAAGTTTACTACTGGGACAAGAACACCATCAAGTCATCACAGCCTCCCAAGGAGTGATACCGTCATTGGTACATGGAATGTCCGCACACTGTATGCCTGTGGGAAAGTGAAAGAGCTGACCCATGAACTAGACAGATATAGGTGGGACGCCTTGGGAATGGCTGAGGTTAGGTGGACCAGCTGTGGCGAGACCACCACAGAAGAAGGTCACAAGATATGGTATAGTGGAGAGGAATCTAGACACCAACATGGAGTTGGCTTTATTGTCAACAACAGCAAAATTAACTCAGTCATCAGCTGCACGCCTATATCCAGCAGGCTCATCAGCATCCGGATCGCTGCGCGGCCCATGAATATTACCATCATACAAGTGTATGCCCCAACGATGGATTATGATGATGATGCAGTAGAAACTTTTTATGAGGAGTTAGAAGACACCATCAAGGCAACACCCAAGAAGGACTTTCTCATTGTCCAGGGAGACTGGAATGCCAAAATAGGCACAGACGCACATGAGCACTGGGAAGGGACAGCAGGACGTTTTGGGCTACGAGAAACGAATGACAGAGGGCTAAGACTTCTGGAATTCGCAAGGAGCCACAAGCTCACCGCAGCCAACACACTGTTTCCACATAAAATCTCCCGCAGAACGACATGGCATTCACCAAATGGTGTGACACACAATCAAATCGACTACATATTCACCCCACAAAGATTCAAGTCAAGCATCAACAAAGCCCAAACCAGAACGTTTCCTGGTGCGGACGTGGGAAGTGACCACGATATGGTACTGCTGACGCTCAGACTCAAACTTAAAACACAAAAGCAACACAGTACACCACGCATCAGGTTCAACTTAGACAAACTGAAAGACCCACAAGTTGAAGGAATATTTGAGGCAAGCATAGGAGGAAAATTTGCAACACTTAACCTACTACAAGACATAGACTCATTGACAGACACTATGGAGAGCATACTCGTAGAAACAGCGACATAAGTATTGGGGAAGTTTAGAAAGAAAAAGAATCCGTGGGTCACAGATGACATCCTTGATTTGTGTGACCATAGAAGGACATTAAAAAGGACCAAGAAGGATGACCCAGAGGCAGCAGAACAGCACACTCTGGTGAACAAAAATATCAGGAAGAGGATGAGGGAAGCGAAGGAGAAGTGGATCACAGAGCAGTGTGAAAACATAGATGCAGGGATACGACAGGGCAACAGTAAAGCAGCATACGCCACATTGAAGACACTGACAAAGACACGGCAACATTCAGCAACAATAATAGAAGATGGGGACGGTGCTCTGCTAACCGAAAAGACAGCAGTAACCAGAAGATGGACAGAGTACTGCCAGGAACTCTACAATTTCACAATAAAACCCAACCTTAACATAATCACCGACGCCACAAAGACTACCAGCGAAGATGCCGACGTGCCAATACTCCAGGCTGAAGTGGAGGAGGCAGTAAGGAGCCTGCAAATTGGCAAATCACCTGGCATCGACAACATTCCTGCAAAGCTTTGGAAACATCGAGGGCATGAGACAACAAAAGTACTCACACACATCTGTCAAAATATCTGGGTAACCAAGCAATGGCCCCAAAAATGGACACAATCTCTCGTTATTCCCATCCCTAAGAAAGGGAACTCAAGGCAGTGTCAGAACTACAGGACCATCAGCCTGATCTGCCATGCAAGCAAGGTGCTACTACGGATCATCCTGAATAGACTAAAGAGCAGGGCAGAGGAAATCATTTCAGAAGAACAAGCAGGATTCCGACCAAAAAGGAGTACCACGGAGCAGATCTTTAACATCAGATTACTCATCGAGAAACACCTCCAGCATCAACATGACCTTTACCACAACTTCATCGACTTTAAAAAAGCCTTTGACCGTGTGTGGCACGAGGGGCTGTGGCAGGTGCTCCGAAACTACAACTTCAACAATAATCTCATCCAGGTCATCCAATCACTCTACACAAATTCAAGTAGTGCAGTTCTCATTAACAACACTATGGGAGAACGTTTTAAAACATCGATCGGTGTCCGCCAAGGATGTCTTCTGTCCCCTGTCCTATTCAATGTCTTTCTGGAAAACATCATGGACGAGGCCCTTGAAGAGTTCCACACCTCCATATCCATCGGAGGAAGACCCATCTGCAACCTCCGGTTCGCTGATGACATAGACCTTATGGGAAAAAGCGAAGCTGAACTCCAGGATCTTACCACCAGACTGGAAGAGGTAGCGAGGGCTTATGGCATGGAGATAAGTGCAGAGAAAAGCAAGATACTGGTCAATAGCCACAGTAAAACAACACCAACAAGCATCACATTGAACAGGCAAACCCTGGAAGTGGTTAAGGACTTCAAATACCTTGGGTCCTTTGTGAGTGAGGATGGCAGCTCCACAAAGGAGATTAAAGCAAGAATAGGCATCGCAACATCAGCCATGACAAGACTGGCCAGAATTTGGAGGAGCAATACCATCAGCTTCACGGTGAAGGTCAGGCTGTACAAGTCCCTGGTACTCTCCACCTTACTATACGGCTGTGAGAGTTGGACACTCACAGCAGACACGGAACGCAGGATTCAGTCCTTTGAGAACAAGAGCTACAGAAGGATGCTCCATATATCTTATAGAGAACACCGGACAAATGACTATGTCAGACAGCTAGTCACCACCCTCGCTGGAGAACAGGACCCCGTACTGTCAACGGTAAAACGTCGCAAAATGGCCTGGTATGGCCACGTTACAAGGCATACCTCGCTATCCAAAACCATCCTACAGGGGACAGTGGAAGGGAAACGGAGAAGAGGCAGACAGAGAAAGTGCTGGATGGACAACATTAAGGAATGGACTAACTGCAGCTTCCAGACTCTGCTACGAACAGCTAAGGACCGAGAGTGGTGGAGATCCCTGACAGCCCAGACCTCCACCATGGCACCCCGACGGCCTCTTAGGCCATGGGATGAATAAGAATAAGAATAAGAATAGTTGCTGGTCCCTCTCTTTGGAATGATCCTCCCACTGAAGGCAAGCCTTAGTTTTACTGTTTTGTGCTTTCTATTGTCTATTGTCTTCGTTACTAATTTATTGTTTTATTGTTGTATATATGTTGCTCCATGTACAGCACTTTGCATACAGCAATGGCTGTTTTAAAGTGCTTGATAAATACAGTTGAGTTGAGTTAGGTTGATTATTTTCCCCATTGAGTTGTTTCCCTGTTAGTATTCCTATACCATCTAATGAAAGGCGCTTACAAATGTGATGTATCATTATTATTATTATAATGGTGATTATTAGCAGTAACGTGTAACGTGAAAGAGTTCTGCCCAACACTGCTTGACATGTGCATTCGCTCGCACACACTCAAACGGACAACTAATTTGTGAGCTCTGCGCAGTCATTATGAAATAAAGATAATACCAAAAGCATAAACGAAGAAGCAGACAAGCAAGACTTCGAAGGATATTTAGCCCCTTGTGGATGTGAGTCCACAAAGTTCTCCTTTTTGGTGAATCAATTGTCTTCATAACTATTGCCTTTCATTTATTGTGTTGTAATACCATTTGTAGTTACATGTTTCATGTCCGTGTTTGTGACCAGTTTTCACAGGTTGCCAAGGAATAAACCCTATATTTTTATGTACTTTGTGTCGTGCTTCATGTTAAATCCTCAGGTAGCTACATATAGATCAATATTCTGATTTATTGGATGTAGTATTTTAAATATTGTGTGTAGTGCTGTGTTACAGCGGCAACCATTGCGAAGTCTCTATATAAATAAAGCTTGTATTGTATTCTCTTTAGGCAGCTACATCTTGTGGATGCATAAGCAACCGTAACCACAATTGAAGCTTATATTCTGCGCCTTATATATGCGCCCTATATATGTAAACAGTTTAAAAATAGGCCATTCGTTGAAGGTGCGCCGTATACTCCAAACCGCCATTAGTGTGGAAAATACGGGAATCTCTTTTTTCCATGATATGTACTCACACACAATGCTGGCCTTGATTTGGCATGTGGACAACACATGCACAATCTTTACTGAGATAATGACAGGGTAAATCCAGTTTTTCTGTGTTACACATGCACAATTTTTCCTGATATAATGACACAATAAACCCAGTCCTTCAGTTTTATTTGTATGTGTACGTATTTACCTGCGAGGGATTCATTCTGCAGGAGTTGCGGAGAGGGATGAAAGCTGTGTGGAATGTGGCAAATTTATGTGTGGCAGATAAAAATAAATGGGGAAGGGGATTTAAACCATTTTAAACATATTGGCCTGAGGTAGGTCCTTGTGGGGCTTTTTGACTCTGTGGCTTCGAGCTGCGTGTAGCTCCTGTTTGTGACGGCCCTCCTTGATTTTTGAAGTCAACCATTCAAAAATATAATAAAAGGTTGTATCCCCCCCAGCCGTCTCCACGAGTTTAAACACAAAAGCATTCTGATTACTAATGCATTGCTGAATATGAGTTAAGCAGCAACATCCACCTATTTTTACCCATCAGCGACACCCATTTTGCCACTTGTCGATGGAAAATTATATTACAGCTGTGCAAGGGCACAGGAACAACCAAACACGGCTCTGCTTGCAATCATCACATGACCAAACTCAGAAAACAGGTTAGTCAGCAAAATGGACACCACCTGAGATGGACAAAAACATATGGATTTTGCTGCTTGATTAAATGTATGTTTCAGAGACTTTTTTGTGTTGTCTCGACAATGGCTATAGAGTGCTGTCAATCTTGAGCAAACATTTCATGTCAGTGCTGTTTGAATAAGTTACTGTATCTGTCAGTCAAATTTTTTTAAAGGTATTTTATGAGCTTTGCATAATGGTCCATTGATTTGCAGTGTTCTCACACAAGATCCCACAGGCCAAAAACATGTTGGCTCAGTTCACTGAAGACTCTAAAGTGTTCATCGGTATTAATGGTAGTGTGAATGATTTTCTGTCTCCTCTTGATTGACAGGTAAAGAGTCCAGCATATCCCGCCTACTATCCTCTCCTATGTTAGGTGCGATAGGCTCCCGCTCCCCATGCCCCTCACAATAATCACCTGCAAACAAGATAGATGGATAGATAAATGGTGTATTTTGTTAAGACAAATGAATAGTGAACTCATGATTTTTATTTTGGCCCAAAGCAGATATGTTGGAAAGGGAAAACCAGAGCAGCTGTGGGCCATTTATTCAGAAGACCACATTCCACTCTTGTTTAAAAAGAGTCCAGGTGGCCATTGTTTTTGCCAAAGATAGAGGGGTTCTTTGGGAAGTGAATAGCCATTATTGGGCGTTTGACTGACACAAGACTGTGCAATGCTTGAGTCGGAAAGTTTGCCTTGGGAAGTTATGATGTGGGATCACTTCATTGGCTTGCCTGCAAAAAAGCCTATTTAGCATGGGAGAAGAAGAAGAAAGCAAGATCTGCTGGACCAACAGTTTCCTAAAAGAATGAATTGTGCAAAGGTATGTCTTCCCATCTGTTTTTCTTATTTTAAAAACATAGATAGCCCTGACTGAATGTCTCACTCTACCTTATGCAACTCTTTTTTCTTGACTTACTTATATAAATAGGTTTGTCCTCTTGGTCAGCGGTAAACAGTTATTTTCTACTCCTGAGAAAAAGCTAACATTTCTTCCTGATCTGCAACACTGTTGCTTTGATTATAGTGACAGGCTTGCACAACATTAACAGGGTTCTCTCACCTCCATTTTAGTCAGACTTTAGAAACAATTTTTAGATTTTTTTTATTAGTAGGAGTCGTGTTATTGATGAATGTGGAGCACAAAATCGGAACAGAGAAGGAGTCTAAATGTCCTCCAATTCTGGAATGACCTATGAAAAGTTGGAGAGAAGTGCAAGGGCTGTAAATAAAATGGTATAGGGGTGGGGATGTGGGGGGCACTAAAACATATACCGTTGTCTGTGCAATCAATGGGGACTGTTTGGTGGTTATACAACAAAATATACAACCTGGGATTTGTCAAACATGCTGTTGTGAAGACCCCAGCTGGAATTCGTTTTTCATCTCTCTCACACACATACACACACGCCTGTATGCACACACAAAGTCACAGTGAGTATGCATATAGAACCACATTTGTGTCTCCCATCATCCTTTGTTTCAAAATGAAAGACTTGAAAACATGGCCAATGCATGTGGCATACTCATGATTTTGGGCTTAGCTGTGAATCATAATGAGGTGGATACCTGCTGTGTCTGTAGAATTCTATTACACACAGCGGGTGTGTCGACACCCTCCTCTGACCTTACCTTGGACATAGTTAAAAAAAAAATTAAGACCATTTTTATTAGTTTCTGTCCAACCTAGTTGATATTTTTTCTATGAGGCCTTTGATCTGTGCGGCCTTTTTTTTTTTAATTTTAGGGCCGAAAATAAAAAAACATATCCGGCCCGTTAGTCTTTTTAATCCGGCCCGCCGATGCACAATTAAGGTTTGATTGCATTCATTTCGTTTGGACTTGTAATGACATATATTTCAACAACAGGTGGCAAGTTGCAGAGCACAGGGAGGGAGGGGAAGACGAAGAAAGAGGGAGAAAGTAATGACCATGGAAGGGAAAGTGATATGTATCTGATTAAACGAAGCGGGTAACAAAGTACGAAACATTCAGGAGACGCCTGGAGTCGGAAAGACTCAAATCTACGAGACTCTGAAAAACAATGAAGCGATTCTTACTGAATCCGATTCTGGCAATTTCCATGCTCGGAGTGAATTGCTTGTGGCTCGAGTAAATGAACATTTCCTAGAATGGTTTGATTGTCATGTTAAAAACTTTCCGCAAACTGGACCTCGAATAAGAATCGGAGAGCAGGCAAATGTGTAGAGTGTGAACAACAGGGGGCTCAGTACACATCCTTGAGGAGAACCGGTGCTGAGTGTGATGGTGGAGGAGAATGTTACAGAGTACTGTCATACAAAGATATTTTGCTATCTTCTTTATTTTCTATTTCTATTTCTAACTTTTGGCTCGGCCCTCCATAATATTTTCTGCTTCTCAATCCCCCCCCCCCCCCCCCCGGGAAAGTAATTGCAGCCTGTTTTAGGCTGATGTGTACTTAAATTAATATAATTAATCAAAAATAAATGGTACATTTTACTGGGATTGAAAAATGGGCTTGCATGGGCAAGTGTGAGCACACAGACTCGTAAAAACCAACACAGGGACCCTACAACCCTTAGAGCACAAGACAACACTTTTCAGGCGAGGTCCCCTATCCTTGCTCTGTGGACCGGTCCCACACCTGCTCTTGTAATATGTGGTAATCAACTTGTTAATGAGGCTACGAAACCCTCAAACCGATCTCGCCACATTGAAACAAAGAAACTTGATCACATAAAAGGGCACATTCAGGGCATATTCAGGGCCACCACGACAGCAAAAACGTCTGTTCCGACTGCGTCACTAGATCCTACCTCCTTACAAGCACACCTTTAGTTGACTTTTTGGAGACCCGATCTGGAAAAAATAACTAAATGGAAATTGTGTCCGTGTGTGTGACTCAAACGTCCTCTTTTACTCCCCCTATAATAACATTAACAAATTGTGTTGAGTTGCGTGAAACAAACAAAACTGCTGGGTTGCAGCAGCATTGCTGATATTTCCTGACAGACAGATTATAATAATAATAGGAATATTATATATATATATATATTCATTCATCTTCCATACCGCTTGATCCTCACTAGGGTCGCGGGGGATGCTGGAGCCTATCCCAGCCGTCTCCGGGCAGTAGGCGGGGGACACCCTGAATCGGTTGCCAGCCAATCGCAGGGCACACAGAAACAAACAACCATTCGCACTCACACTCACACCCAGGGACAATTTGGAGTGTTCAATCAGCCTGCCAAGCATGTTTTTGGAATGTGGGAGGAAACCGGAGTACCCGGAGAAAACCCACGCAGGCCCGGGGAGAACATGCAAACTCCACACAGGGAGGCCGGAGCTGGAATCGAACCCGATACCTCTGCACTGTGAAGCCGACGTGCTAACCACTGGACTACCGGGCCGCCCGGAATATAATATACAGTAGGAAAATAGGAAGAGATGGCATACTTTTTGAACATCTGACAGACCACACGCTAACAATTTTGCTTACAATAGTCTCGTCTCGTCAGCGAAAACTCACATATGTCTTGTCATTATCATGAAAAAAAAGGGAGTTAACGAAACGGTCCACCCCTGACAGACATTCATTTTTGGCTGCTGTAATGACTCTAGAGGTCCTGATAAAAAAGATTACAGCTAGATGTGACCTCCTACTTTATGGTCATTTAAAGCTTCAAAGAGTACATTTTTCCTTGTACTTAAATATCACAGCAAATTTAAAGGTGAAATGTTTTGTTTCAGTTTCCCGAGTGTTTACGTCCTCACTGGCTTCTTTTTCAAACTATTGTCTTAATCCACAAAGCTAAATAATTCACGACCTCATGTCATTTTCATGTCATTTTCACTTTCTGGACATTAGTGTTTTTGTAATCCCACCCCCCACCACCCTGATATAGACATCTCACATTCATTACCACATAGCCTTGGCTCCGTCTGCTCTCCCCCCTTCGGTAGTACTCAATTACTCTGTCTTCCTGGGGCAAGCACTGGTGTCAAGCTACTGTAATGACTTTCTGATTATCTGTCTTTATGTGATGAATGAGATGGAAATGTACCACCATGGCCAAATGGTCCTGGCCCAGTGCCAAGCTGCCACACTACACTCGGCGAATGTCGGAGAGGAATGGACAACTAAACAAATAACATTAGATAGTACGAGAGGTCCCATTTGCCTTCCTCACATTTTTTTTTTCTCCGCTCACCGTTCCCTTTTGTAAGGTACCCGAGTGAGACGAGGGATGAAGTTGACCCGTGAATTTGGCATCTTCCGAGGTATTATCAATGGTGTCAGAAGTGTGATGGCATCAACTGCAACGTGGACGGTTTAACATGAGATTGAGACTCATGATCAATGCTCCTCTGTGTTGTTAAAAGCAATTGTGGGTGTTGGGCCGATGTCTCCATACATCTAATTAGTTCATTGCACTTAGCGGCATCAAATTCTGTGAAAGCACAAATCAAACACATTCATATTCATCGGCCATTGCGCTGAGAGACATCAGCTATGTGAACGCACAATTCAAATGAGTCACTGCCCTTATTTGATGAGTTCTGTCTGAAATAGGCGATTAGAATTAAATCCCAGCTCTACTGTTAGAACTGATGCACCAACTTACTGGAAAACGCGTATCAAAGCAACTTTTGTGTATTGCCGCTTCAATTGAGGAGTCCATTTTGGCATTGTTCAGGCTGTGACACAATGCATTGTTTAGGACACAAGAAGGCAGAACAAAGTAAAATCTCATTGACCAAACAATCAATTGAGTGGTCACTTTGGAGGAGAGACACGTAGACAGCTGTAATGGAGTCATTATAAGCGATAAAGACTTTGGTGCATCCCAATGAGAAATAGGCTTTGCCATCACTTGCGTATACATGCTCATTGTATAGATGTAGTGAAGGGCACTTGTCATAAAAGCAGGCCCATTAAGGGCAAAATCATCTGCCGTTGCATCTTAATCTACAGGTGTTGCATGAAGCAAAGTGATTGTTCACGCCTGACTTTGACCTTCAAAAAAAAATCTTCTATTGATTTTCCCCCTTTTTTCCAAATGAGTGTTGATGCCTTTTCAGCCTCAGATGTGCCAGGGCTGAAAAATGAACTCGAAGCAGCCGTGGTAAACCGTTAATGCCAGGGTGGACCAGACTCCATTGAAGCCAAACACCTGAGGGAAGCAGGCCCAGGTCCACATTGCTACTCAGCCCCCCCACCCCACCCCTCCCCACATCTCCAGTCCTATTATTCATCCCTTTTTCCGATGCCTTTTTTATGCCGCTCAATTACCCCTACTGTGGCCCAGTGTGAACACTGTAATGACATTCTGATTATCAGTCTGTAAATGAGAAATTAAATGAGTATGCGAGGCCATGTCGGAGAAAGAATAGAACAACTAAAAGCCTTTCAAAAATGGAGGGAGAAGGAGTAGCAGGATGGGGGGGGGGGGTGTAATGGCTGAGTGCACCACTCTTGTGATCATCAACATGAAGGTAAAAAGAGAAAACATTTTCAAGCACACAATAAATGTATGATATTTCACTTTGGAATTTAATTGCTTCCATTTCAGGTCCTCGTGTAGTTGAATTGAGGTCTTTTGATTTGAAAGAATGAGTCTGCTATAAAGAAACCATGTTGCTCATGAAAATATGTCCCGGCACCCGAAAGCAGAGCTCCACTTCATATGCTAACTCAGACTGAATCAAAATATAAATCCACACCTGCACTTTGTGCATAACATACATACACTTTAGATTTTTTTAAGTGCAGTACTTTAAGAATGTGATAAAATGTCAAATACATTGTCTTCACCAATAAAAACAGATCGTCCACTCACTGACCCATGGCTGCTAAGATTATGCAGGATGAATGGTTCTTTGTCAATATGCGTGATACTGCATGCCAAAAAGATATTACACATCCCCTGCCACCTCATAAATGATTTTTAACGGCACATACAAATGACATTGCACAGCAATTATCCATATTAGTTGTTGTCAATGCTTATGCCACAATAAAGTGTAAACATGTAACCAGTCTGGCCCAATAAATTGATTCCTCTCATCCTCGTGCATCAGTCTCATTTCAGCCCAATTAACAGCGGTGCTCTACTGCCTTTACTTCTACTGGAGTAGTTATTAAAAGCTTAATCAATCGCCTTAATTGATTTTTTTTTTCCAGGCAGAAAAACTCACAGTATAACAGATGTGATTGTCAGACAGGAAGTAACAACTCTATCGGTGGTAATTGGGTCTTCATGGATGGATACATAACTGAGAGGTCTAGAATTAGAAGTTACCAAGGCCTTTGTGAGTGGAAGTATAACTCAAGTTCAGCCACCGGACGATTCTGCATGTTCAATTTACTGGTGGAGTAGTCTGACATTTCAACACTCCTTTGAACGAATGCACAAATACCAGAGGTGGGAATAAGTCGCAGATGTACAAATCGCAAGTAATAATAATAATAATAATAATAATAATAATAATAATAATAATAATAATAATAATAATAATGGTGGTGGTGGGAAACAACGCTCTGTAGTCACAGCCACTCTGGGGCAGGCTGACGAAACCAAGCTTGCCAATATGTGCCTACTTTTCCTCCAATCACCACCAAGCATTCACACGCAAGTCTGAAGTCATACTCTTTGGGTCTCAAGCAAGTCTCAAGTTACAGTCAGAAAAAGAAAAATAATCAAGCAAGTCGAGTTCAAACCAAATTACAAGTTGAGTCTAGTCATTATTTGGTTCGAGAAAGTCGGAAGTCAAGTAATAATAATAAAACTAATAATAATGGTGGCACGGTGCTTGCATGGGTTTTCTCCAGTTTCCTCCCTCATTCCAAAAACATGCATGGAAGGTTAATGGAACACTCTAAACTGTCCTTAGCTGATTGTGAGTGCGGACGGTTGTTCGTCTATGTGTGCCAAGCGATTGGCTGGCAACCAGTTTAGGGTGTACCCCGCCTGCTGCCCGAAGACAGGTGGGATACACTCTTGCATGCCTGTGACCCACATAAGGATAAACAGATTAGAAAATGGATGGATAGATGAAACTAATAATAATAAGAATAATTAAAATAATATGTTAAACTATTTCAGGGCGGCCCGGTAGTCCAGTGGTTAGCACGTCGACATCACAGTGTAGATGTGCACAGGTTCAATTCCAGCTCCGGCCTCCCTGTGTGGAGTTTGCATGTTCTCCCCGGGCCTGCATGGGCTTTCTCCGGGTACTCCGGTTTCCTCCCACATTCCAAAAACATACGTGGGGGGCTGATTGGACGCTCTAACTTGTCCCTAGGTGTGAGTGAGGGTGTGCATGGTTGTTCGTCTCTGTGTGCCCTGCGATTGGCTGGCTACCAATTCGGAGTGTCCCCCGCCTACTGCCCGAAGACAGATGGGATAGACTCCAGCACCCCCCGCGACCCTCGTGAGGATGAAGCGGTTCGGAAGATGAATGAATGAATGAACTATTTCATTTTAAACATTTTTCAAAACTGTCAAGGATACTACTGTACATCAATCAAACATGAAATGAATAGAGAAAAAATATAGGGCAAAGAAGTCAATATCATGATTCGGTTTAAGGACCAACAGGTGGCACTGTAGGGCTCCCCCCCCCCCTGGCAGCTGCACACCTGTTGGTCATAGGTAATTAGGGCCTTAAAAGGACTCCCTGCCCAAACACTCAGTGTCGGGTCATTGTTTGCTCTTGGCTTCTGTCGTGTTTGTTTCAGTCATGTTTAGTTCATTGTTATGTTTTAGCTTCAGTCCTGTTTTAGTCATGTTTTTGTGACTGAGAGTTTTTAGTTTCTGTCATGGTGTTTGTTTGTTACTTTGGATTCGTTTTGTTTTCATGACTTTGTTTAGGATTTATTTTTCTGTGTTTTATCAATACACTTCTTCAAATACACACTGCTCCTCCCTCCTGCCTACTTTTTTTGGTCCACCACCACCTTGCTACGCGACAGTTAAAGTGCTTATTTGATACTGAACGGATATATTTTGAGTTTGTATTTGAATATAATGAGAGATTCGGTGTCGTGGAGGTCGGGGGTACAGAGTCACAGAGCTGGGGAGCTCTGCTTCCCATGGTACTGAGACGAGCAAAGTGTGCAGTCGGATGGAGGAGGAGGACCTGACGGTACAGGCTGGAGCTGCGATATGGGGGAGGGTAGACAAATATGGAGGGATGATGTGAATGGCCTTGAAGGTATAAAGCCGGAGTTTGAAGTGGACCTGAAGGGAAAGTGCAGGACCCAGCCAATCTAATGTCCTGGGCGAGATTTCATTTGGCACCCCCCTCCATTTCCCATTTAGAATCCACTTACAAAAGAAGTACATTTTTTCACATTGCCTTTCATTGAAAAGATAACATGTCACGCAATTTACTTTGTAAAATATTAAATGGAATATTTTTTTTCATGTCATCACTGTTGCGTTACTGTCAATTTGACAGCAAGCAAAGTCAGCAGGTACCTCACTTGGTCATCGACAAACCAGCTGTGTCCCAATTTTGTCAGTCAGAACTGAAGGCCAATTAACACCAAAAGCTCATTCTCAGGCACAGTAATTGGTGGGATTTTTCATTGAGGCACTTATATTCAAGAGAAAATGGAATTGTCGTTAGTGTACATGAAAGTCACTGCATTTATAGTTGGTTATAGTGCGATTGGGTGGCAACCAGCTCACCGTGTCCCTCCCCTCCTGCCCGAAAACAGCTGGGATAGACTCCAGCACGCCCCTATCCTTGTGAGGATAAGCGGATCGGCGAATGGATGGATGCATGGATGTTTTATTTGGCAACCAGTTCAGAGTGTAGCCTGCTTGCTGCCCAAAGTCAGCAGGGCTATGCTCCAGCATGCCTTGCGACCCGCGTGAGGATAAAGCGGATCAGTTGATGGCTGGCTGGATGGATGTTTTATCTATGAGTCATGTTCAACTTTTCACAGAAAATAAGTATTAACATTGTTAAATGACTTTCTGATATCTTCAAATCACATGTTTGAGTAACAGGTAACATTAAAGATAGAGGGGGGGAAAAATATGCCAATTGCCTTGAGGTGACATCAGTCTGTGGTACAAAAAATACTGGGGACGGCTTTCATGGAGAACTGTGCCAAATCAGCTGATCATGCGGTCCCAGACCGGAGATCTCGAAGATGATCCAATGCCATCTGTGGATTGGGAAAAACTGACCAACAACCACCGATGAGCACCGGCGCTCCTGTGAGAAGCAAACTAAAATTGTTTTGTACACCTTTATCATAGTATATTATAATTCATGCATGCCACTAGGTGTATAACCGCAAGTGTCCCAGGGTGCCATGTGCCTGCGATGCCATATGGTAGTGTGTATTGACTGCAGTCACATTGTGTGACACCATTAGAGCCAGAAGATTAGGAGTGACTTTGGCATCTTCTTTACAGGCTTGTGTGCCAGAGAACCCCATTCCACAATCGGCTGCTAATGCTACCACAATGTCAGAACTCACTCAGTCGCTGGGTGTGCTCTTTTCAGTGAGAAACAGGGTCGAACTGTGTAAAATATCAAAAGTTACTGGGACTGACTACTCTGTGGTTGAGAGCACTTGAAGTCAATTCTCTGTGAAATATAAATGAGTACAAGATGCATATATGAAAAAAAAAATCCTCATCTCACCCCTCGGGTGGTGTCCGTCCCTCATTCAGCTCGGGTCCTCTACCAGAGGCCAGGAAGCTTGAGGGTTCTGCACAGTATCCTTGCTGTTCCCAGCACTGCACATTTCTGGACTGAGATGTCCGATGTTGTTCCCGGGATCTTTTGAAACCACTCATCTAGTTTGGGGGTCACTGCCCCGAGTGCTCCGACCACCACAGGCACGACTGTCACCTTTACCTTCCAGGCTCTCTCCAGCTCCTCTCTGAGCCCTTGGTATTTCTCGAGTTTCTCATGTTCCTTCTTCCTGATGTTTCCATCACTTGGGACCGCGACATCCACTACAATGGCTTTCCTCTGCCCTTTATCTAAGATCACGATATCTGGTTGGTTCGCCATTACCATCTTGTCAGTCTGGATCTGGAAGTCCCACAGGATCTTCGCTCGGTCATTCTCCACCACCTTCGGGGCTGTTTCCCATTTTGACCTTGGGGTTTCCAGTCCATACTCCAGTCCATACTCCGGACAGGGGCTCTCACACTCACTCGTCCCCGGCCTCCTTCCTTTCGGCTTGCGTACAGTCTCAGGGTGCTGGATTTGGGATGGAACCCTCCATGCATGGTTAGGAGCTTTCGGGTCTTAACGTCCGTGGTCTGAATCTCTTCCTTTGGCCACCTTATTATTCCTGCAGGGTATCTGTTCATAGCTGTTTATTGCCCGGGTCTTATTCTTGCCATTGAGCTGGCTTCTTAGGACTTTCCTCACTCGCTGGAGGTATTTGGCCGTAGCCGCTTTCCTTGTTGCCAGTTCGAGGCTTTCCATTGGCTTGTGGTATACTGAGGTACTTGTAGCTGTCCTCAATGTCTGCTATTGTTCCTTCAGGGAGTGAGACCCCTTCAGTGCGGACTACCTTTCCTCTCTTAGTCACCATTCGACTACATATATATAAAATATATATTGTCCAGTTAGCAATGTTTGACAGTTACCACACTTGATGAATTTTTATTTCCATTATCAGGTCTCAGTTGAAGACATAAGTGCCCATGAGGATAATACAAAATTAAAGTAAATGAATGTATTTGTTCTATCGCTAGGCACCCCATTCCGAACGGAAGATTGGCTGAGCTTCGTGCGGCACGTTGGAAGATTTAGATGATTTGCATGTTGTACATTGAGGTGATGAACATCACTGGTGAACTGGGGAAGAAAGACTGAGACAGGCCTCTACATAAATATACAGAATCTATCAATGGCATTCGGTCAAGGCCTTCTTTGAAGGCACAAACACTGTCAGAAACACAGACCTCCATTTACAACAGTCTTTTGTCTTAATTTCATTGTGTATGTCTTGACTGTGTGGCTTCCCGTCCTCTCTGTGTTTTTTTAAATGGTTTTTGGTCCAATCATATTTCATCTTAAATGTGTCACATCCATAGGCAAGCAATCTGGCTTGTCACTCAATCACAACTGGTGCATGCAAGGGGCGACCGAGTCATCGCCTTGACATCACATCTGTTCCTAGCACGGCACCTTGCATTAAAATTAACCAGGGAGGTTGATTTGGCAAATATAAGATGAGTCACAACATCGGGGACACCAGATGCAGGTACCTATATTTATCAAACTTTACAATATTGCTCCATTTCCCCATCAATACCGCGAAATGGGTCGCCGGAGGTACACCTTAAACCATCCAGTGTGTGTGTGTGTGCGCGTGCGCGTTATGCAAAAACAGCCATATCCTCCATTAATATAATTTCCCTGCTACCAAAAAGTAAGCAGGGCTTCTTTGAGTTTTGGTTGGATGCACAAATAAGCATTAACTTACGTTAGCCTCTGATAATCGTCCTTTACTTTAATGCTTCTCAATGGTGTTTGTGTTCGGAAATGCATCCATCTGTTTCATACGGACAGCGTAGTGTATGAGTTCATATAATAAAACGCTTAGTTGCCTTTCTGAGCTTCTGCTTCTTCCTCCACACTCTGGTTCCTGCTTCTCCAAGAAGGTAGATTTGGCACACATTCAGCCGCGCGATGACGGAAGCTAGCCCACCTAGCGACAGGAAGTGGTGACAGCCAAACTTCTGTTCAGTCTGCACACATTCAAAAGCAACATCCAGCCTGCTGTTTCGCAAGCGCTTGGTGGCAAGATGTCAATAGATAGACGGTGAAGCCACTCTTTTATAAAGCTTTAGCTCCACCCCCTGTCATCACGATGATGAAATTTGAGGCGTAATGAAGCGGAATGAGGGTTGGTGCAATTGGAGCAGACAAGGCCGACCCCTAAAAATGAGCTGATTTGAACAAGACAAGAAATACGGTATGGAAAGTGTATTATCCTGAAATTCTTGATCATTGGTGTAATTTTAAAAAAGTGTCACAGACATGTTGTTTAGTCACTTGGGAAAAGTTTTAAATTGTGCAGGGGAAAATGAGGTTCAGTTTGACTTTCAGCCTGTTAGTTGTTTGTTTGTGACATTGGCATATTTTGTTGTGAAACAATTCGTGGCAACAGTCAAAATAAAGGCAGTGAGACATAATCGTGTATCACTGATGTTGTCTTGTTCGCCTGTGTTTATGCATGAGTTAAGGACAGCTCATTTTGCCCCCCTCTACATAAATAACAATTCTGAAAACTGAATGCAACACAGAACATTAAGCCAGAATTTCTTTGACAGTGCATTTTTGGCACAGCTCAGTGCCTCCCTAAATGTGAATGTCATTATTGCAATGCGCTCACAAGGAAAATGCCACCGTAGTGATGCTACTGTATCTCATATATGTTAATGTTTTGCAACAGTAGAGTGTGAGTATACTAGCATCTGCTAATTAGTGTTTATCACGGTGTTCCATTGTTATTTGTGCAAAGTTCCATGGCAACACATTCAATAACAAGTCAAGTAGTTTCGCCAAGATGCATAAATGTCAAACTGTTGGTGACACAAGTGAAAAAGTCAGGGGGTCACCAAGTAATTTGGGCTCATACTGCTGCCAAATTGTGGCAATCCATCATATAGTTGCTGTGTTACAGGACCATAACTGGACTGATTAAAAGATGGATCATCCCCATACATTTTTATGCTGTATATGCCAAGAGGCTTGGAATGGAAAATGGAGTGGAAAAAAGATAACAAAACAGGGTGTTTATTTGTGACTTTGACTTGAAGAGCGTCAAGGTTACAGGATAACAGAAACAGAAAAACAAATAATACAGCATGTGGTGTCATTTTGGAAAATGCTGATATCTTCTAATGGGAATTGAAATTCCAAAGAAAGAGTTCATGCCCGAACGATTTTTCTGTCTTACCCTTAACAATGCAACATGTATTGGGTGCCTTAATTACGGTCATAAAAAATGTAACAAATAGATAAATGTTTTCCTGTGATAAAATGTTTGTCTCCTCACATGACCCTCATGCAGAAATGTTATAGAATTGCTCATTTTTTGTATTATTTGCTCTTGCATGACTATTTCTAGTTTGTAGTTAGAGCTCTTTGTCAGCAGGAAAGTCGTAGGGGAGAATCTGTCAGAGAAAAAAAACACATTGTTCCGACAGTGGGCATTCTTTTGGGGGAAGGACAGAGTGCTGTCTGATTTAGCCCATTTGTCTTCAGCACTGAGACACATCAGCAGTTCATCTTGATAATGGAAAGGGCTAGGTATACAGATTTGTTGAAATAACCTTTTTGTGAATACAACTTCAGCAATGAAAAGCAGTGTGTGTGTGTGTGTGTGTGTGTGTGTGTGTGTGTGTGTGTGTGTGTGTGTGTGTGTGTGTGTGGATATAACCAAAAAATAAAAGCCCCCCCCCCCCCAAAAAGTGATTTCATCATTCTTGCCATTTTTGAACTGCTGATCTACGCCACATGAAATATACAATTGATATGTAATTTTAAAACACAAATAAATACTTGTCAGGGTGTTTTTGCACTCACTTTCTGCGCAGTTCCTGAGAACTGACTTGTTGATGCAGAAAAAACATTGCTCTTGCAGTGTGCCTTGTCAGGTCGAATCAAGTTTCAAGTTCTATTCCCATAAAGACTGTAAATGATCAATGTTGCATTTTCCATGCGAAGTGTTCTTCCCATCGATGAGACATCAAGGAAATTCATTATTTTCATTGGATGACAAAACACAATGTTCCTTTATCACCAAATTACACCTGTGAATGAAAGGACAAGAATCTACCATGAGTTTGTCTTTGTCTATGTACAAGAAAAATCATTTTAATTGAATTTTCACCTCACTCTGTGGTGTTAAGTGCAGAGCAAAAGAGCACAGTCAAAGACAAACGTGTTTGGAGGTCCTTTCAACACCATATTTCAAGGTAACTGTTAATTAAGGGCTCACGTACATTTGAAGCAGCGCTCAATGTCGAAAAAGACGGTTTGCTGAAATGGATTCCACATCTCAGTGGTGTGAGTGTGTTTATTATGTCTGAGCTGTCTCATTAGGCTTGTTCAGACTTTGTTTACTTTCATTAATTGCAATGAGATGCTCAGAATTTCCAGGACATCATCTTCCCTAACTTCCTAACTTTGTCGATTGCTGTTTTTATCTATCAGTATCTTGTACCACCTGTCCATCACAAAAATGTAATTATGTTTATTACTCAAGTCAACTTTATTATTGAACATTTTAACAGCAATGGATGTCGTCACGAAGTGCAGTACATGAAATAAAACAACTCAAATGAAAATCTTACTAAAACAATGAGAGAAAATATCTGTTTCCCTTCCTTTACCTTGGCATTTTACATCCAGGAGATGCAGAGTTTTATTCACTGCTCGTACTTTCCTGATGAATGGAGCAAGATTCCAATCTCCCACAACCAGTTTGAGGTCCTCAGTATCGTGATACAATATATGTCCAGGGCCGGGATACGGAAATTGTAACCTTTTGTGTATAATATCACTCATGTTTGCTACAAAATGAGTTTGAATGTAAACAAACAACTGCAGTATTCTAATAGCTGATAGTTTATCCATTGGCAAGTACCGGTCACACATAGGAACACGGTGGTTCAATTTTCCTGTCCCATTCAGTTCTCTCTCTCCCGTCAATTTAAATTTGTGATATCAGTGACAGCTCTTGTCATTCTCCACATCTCCTCCAAGATCCATTCTTTGCCGAATGAACGTCACCCAGGTTCTATATTCGGACAAAACGTGTCATGGTTATAATGTTATAGACAAACCACACTGGCATTCTGCACTCAACAAAATACCAAAGATAAAAGGCTGCAGTACTGTATACGGGCAAGCACAATGCAAAAAGATTTCCATCCATCCATTTTCCGAACCGCTTGATGCTCACTAGGGTCGTGGGAGGTGCTGGAGCCTATCCCAGCCGTCTCCGGGCAGTAGGCGGGAGACACCCTAAATCAGTTGCCAGCCAATCGCAGGGCACACAGAGACGAACAACCATCCACGCCCACACTCACACCTGAAGACAATTTAGAGCGTCCAATCAGCCTGCCATGCATGTTTTTCTGAATGTGGGAGGAAACCGGAGCACCCGGAGAAAACCCACGCAGGCCTGGGGAGAACATGCGAACTCCACACAGGGAGGCCAGAGCTGGAATCGAACCCGGTACCTCTGCACTGTGAAGCCGACGTGCTAACCACTGGACTACGGGGCCGCCTGCAAAAAGAGTTGAAAGTGCAACATACTGTAAGTGAGAAAGTAACAGAGCTGTGGCAAACAGTTGTTCCTTAGCCTGGTACTCCTGAACCAGATGCTCCATTGCCCCCTGCCTGAGGCCAAAGAATGGAGGAAAGGGTGTCCTCGAAGATGCAGGGAGGCCTTTTTTCCTGCATTTGCTGGTGAAATGTGTCTGTCCATCCAAAACTCCACCATCACATCTTTTCGGAATTCGCCAGATTTTTCCTCCTGTCTGTATTCCGACTCATCATTGCTCTTCTTCTTCTTCTGTGTTGTAAACAAACCTCATTTTGTGGGGTCCTCTGTTTTCTCGGCTCTGTTTCTGTTACAACACTTTCGAACTATTCTAAAAGTCGGTAAAAACAGCACAGCAGCAGCAACGATGACTCTGCTTTGGATTCAGAGGATGACACTGTTTCAGGTGAACTATCAGCATATTTTGCTTCATTTGAGGTAACACACCAGGCAGCATCAACTAACATAATTTCACATATTGTATCTGGTATTTACATTGATTTAATTTGTTATCCACTTCTGTTTCGGCTGATTCTTTCAGCATTGCAGCAGTTGTGTTTTGTTGTGCACAAAAAAAAAGAGTTCTGAGTTCAGAATCAAGCAATTCCATTCAAATGAATGTTAAATGGGAGTTAGCACACATGAGCCTTGATTTAAAGTCCCTCTAATTATTAATGTTTTCTTTTTAAAATATGGCTTACATCTTGCCAACCTACCCAATTGTCCAGACATTAAAACGAAACAAAAGATTGTTGTCACATGTACTCAACAGACAGTGCTTGCCAGGAATTCCTGCAGCTACTTCAGTGTTGTTCTCGGCCTCTTGGCAGCCTCCCTGACCACTTTTATTCACATTTTATTCCTTGCAATGTCACTGCTGTGCCTTCTTTTCTCCACTTGATGACTGTTTCACTGTTATATGGAATGCCGTTGAAATTACTAATCACTAAAAGCGAGACCACTCTGAGGCTGGGGGAGCTCTCATGCTGATCAACACTTGTGCTGTAAGACGTGACTACAAAAAAGTAAGAAAAAGATGATTAGTACAACTACAACTTTGGAGTGTGTTCATTCCAGGCAGTTCATCTACCATGTCCGTGCAATTGGCTGGTTGTAGCCTGCGTATCGCGTTTTGACTGTCGGGACAGGCTCTTCAGTTGCGTTAAATGCAGATTCATCCAGGGCCACAGCTCACACCCAGTCACCCAACACACTGACTGCCAGCTGTAGTCAAACTTGACGCTTGGATGGAACTCCTGCCTTTTCATCTGCAATGTTCCTTTGATCCCTTGTTTCTCTGTTGCTTTTCACGTTGGTCTCAAAGACATACGCACTGACGACAAAGCAAATAAGGAGCAACTTTTAACTGAATACAACAACACAGCTCAAACAGCATTGTACCAGTGTCGTGCTCTGAGCAAACGCAGAACACCTTTGCCATGCAAGCAGAGACTATTGAGCATTGAGCATCCAGAAGGGCTGACATGATGGGAAACCAGGGGAATAAAACAATCCGTTTTCATTATGACTGACTCAGTGCGCCTGCTGAAGATTGATACAGAAATTTTACTCTTTCAGTCCAGAAAGTTTGCTACCCTAATAGATTTGTCTTATTTATGTGTATGGCAAACCCATTTGAAAAATCGAGGGTAGAAATAATGCCACGTGATGAGGGGAATTAGGACCCAGAAGCAGGCAGGACACGGAATGTACGACGTAAAGGTCTTTAGCTACTAAAATTCAAAGGGATCAGGGCTGGATGCAGAAGATACGGAAGAGAGATGACACTGTCACTGGGTGAAAGTTTGACGTACTGACCACATGTCTCCAAGGGCATATATGACATCATAAAGGTCACATGATACAGGCCCAGAAGAACTGCATAACAATTGATCCATCAATGAACAATCATTCGCAACAAATAACCTTGTCTTGTCTACACTTTTATAAAGGGACATTTAGAGCTGCATAAAGGTTAAGTAAAATATGTTGCTGTTCATCATTACTGATACAGATGCTTATGTTCTGCTTATGTTCAACACATGTAGATCAGAGACACTTAAGCACTTACCACATAATGATCAGCACCATCCATTTTCAACATCACTTTTCCTAAACAGTATCGCGGGGAGTTGCCGGAGCCTATTCTCAGTTGACTTTGGAAGGAAGGCAGTAATGATCAAAACCTTTCCATTTAATGTTTTAGGGAGAAAACACACACTGTAGGTTGACTTATGTTAAGATGTTGCAGACAAGAAGTGAAATGTTTGGTATGTTCATGTGTATGTCTATATCCTTGTGCTGTGAGATACCATGAAAGGACCACGCCATAGTAAGAAAAACAATTACAGTCCCAGCTCTCCTTCGGTTAAATTCAGCAACAATGAATGCAGACTTTAAGGGGAGCTTGGGGTGATCCGGCAATTGGAGCAAGAGATGGAAATGAGGTGAGACTGATGAGAAAGAGGCGACGAAAGAAATAGGTGTGTGAGTGAAAACACTCAATTTGGAAAAGTGCCAATGAGCTCCAGAGCGATGCAATGCTACCAAGTTGTGTATTAAATTATGGGAAGAATGACTGATTGGCTGAATTAATGTAGACTGAGACGAACGCAACCAGGAAGCAAGGGTGAAACACTGAAGGACTGATAGGCATGACAAAGTAGTGTCATCTTTTCACTGCTTCTCACATACTGTAAATAAAACAATTCAGTATTTCTTGCAACACACATTGCATTAACAGTAAAGTAATGCAACAAAAATGTAGGTTTCAAAGCACATATTTATTCCAATATGTGGCAAAATGCATAGGGCTTTTTCTATAAGGAAATGCAAAGGGAAAGATACTGAAGAAAAAGTATTGGAAATCTTTAAGGAAAAATTGCAGCTGCTGGAGAAAATTGAGGCTAATCGAGTTCATCGTACTGTATCGGGAAACCTGAACCTGTGAGGAATAGATGCAATGCAATAATTTTACAGAAAGCAACGTCCTGAGGACTTCGCATAAGCCATTCGACAAAAAGGGGAAAGAAATGATTCTAAAATTAAAAGCGGCACGTGACAAAAGAGAGATTGCCTACTTACACGATGATAAATTTGTCATTCATTTGTTTGTTTGTTTGTTTATTGAACATAAAACATATACAGTAATAATTTGACAGAAAATAAGGTAGATAAAAAAGTAAAAAGAAAGAAATCAGTCTTCATTCAACACAGTTATTATGTTCAAGGGAGTAGGATGAAGTAAAAAAACTTATCTAGTCCTACCCCGTTATGTGTTTATATCTACTAAATCATTTTTATATCAATCAGAAAAGAAAAAGTAAGAAGAAGTCTCCATTAAGGCTCATACTTTACACTTAACCGTGATATTTTCACAACTTTTGGTTTGTATCGGGATTATATACATCCTCACCCTTGCACTCTTGTGTCAATTTTCTCTTGTATTCATAATGGATATTGCAATACCTTTCTCTATTTATCAACTTAGTTCTGATTTATCATTATATTTAATGTTTAGAATTTATCATTTTAACTCTGATTGGTGTAGGTTGTTTGTACTATTTTTTTGAATTTGTTTTTGAACTCAGCAAGCGATTTACTCATTTTTAGGTCCGTTTCGAGATTATTCCAGGATTAACACCTTTGCTAGATACACTTCTTTGCTTGATGTTTGTTCTTGTTTTGAGTTTTTTGAATAAGTTGGTACCTCTTAATTCATAGTTGCTTTCTCGAATTTCAAAAAACTTCTGAATGTTTTGGCAGAGCAGGTTATTGTGTGCTTTGTACATTAATTGGGCGATTTTAAAGTCAACCAGGTCATAAATCATCGTATTTCATCGTATTTAATTTGACAAATAGTGGATTTGTGGGTTCCGTATATTTTGATCTATTAATAATTCGAATTGCTTTTTTTTGTAGTTTGAGAATAGGGAGTGTCTTTGTTTTGCAGGCATTTCCCCATATTTCCACACAGTAGGTCATGTATGGTAATAATAATGAAGTGTATAATGGGTACAAGGATCTCTTATTTAGCGCTTCCTTGGTTTTGTAGAGGATCCCTACGGTCTTGGCTATTTTTCTTTTTACGTTATCGATATGTGGTTTCCAACATAGTTTTGAGTCTATTACTAATCCGAGAAACTTGGTTTCATACGCTCTTTCTATTTCAATTGAGTTTACCATAATTTTAGCTTGGTGTTTGATTGGTCTTGTGCCAAAAACAATTGACATCGATTTTTTCAGGTTAAGTGACAATTTATTTCTGTCGAACCAGTTTTTTAATTTGTTTAATTCGTTTTCTACGGTTGTCAGGAGCTGTTTCAGATTTATTCCAGAACAGTAGAAAGTTGTATCATCAGCAAATAGGACACATTTAAATAGTTTTGAGACCTTGCAGATATCATTTATATATAAGATGAATAGTTTTGGACCAAGCACTGACCCCTGAGGAACTCCGTGAGTGATTTTCAGTTGATTCGTTTTTTTTTATTGTTGAGTTGCACGTACTGATATCTGTTTTCTAAATAACTTTTTATCCATTTATAAGCTACACCTCATCCCACATAGTAGCACATTGAGATATCAGCAACATGTCCAATACAAACAAGCAGCATTTTTTTTCTTGTAAAGTGTCTTAGAGTACGATGAAAAGTTTTTCAAAATTAAATGTATTATTATTATTATAATACCTTATAAAAATCTAGGATCGTTCAAAGGTCATTATTGTAACGCATGATGGGCCCATAGTATTTGTGGGGACAAATTAGGGCACGGGTTTGCAACCACCGGTTCTCAGGACGTTTGTTAGCAGGCCTCGCAGCTCCGTAGATGTAAAAAAATGTTTCTTTTGTTTCTTTTTTTTTTATTGGAGCGTATGAGCTCCAAATGTACATTAAAAGCCAGATGGAAGAGTTTGTTAGCCCCGGCCTGTCTACGAATATTTGCTGGTCTTATGGCTGCAGCGAAGCATACCAGTAACCATGGTTGCACTGTGGTTGAGAGAGTAAAGTAATTTCATCTGTGCTGTATGTTACACATAGAGCATATTTGACAATAAAAGCTGACTTGACTTGACTTGATAAGCGCCCCCAATTGAATGGCTTCCTGTCAATGAAATGTCCGTTTGGCCAAAAAGTGGGCAGTGTCAGAAAAATAGTGGGGACCACAGAGCTAGCAGGTTTAACATTGAGGAGGAGATGATTTACCCCCAACTGAGTTGAGCAAATTTCCTAATTCGGTGTGAATCAAACTGGTAGCCCTTTGCTTTATTCTGCACCCAATAAGTATGCAACGAGAACGTTTAAGCTTAAGAGACACAAGTTTGTCACATGAAAAGTTTCCGTCATCATGCTGAGAGAAGAAATGGAAAAGTGAAGCGAGCATTTGAGAATCTCTATCATTTCCAGTCAAGGTGCCCAATCCTGCAGTGATGAAGTTAATCCTCTGAGACAGACAAATGCTCAACCAGTT
This sequence comes from Hippocampus zosterae, assembly GCF_025434085.1. Taxonomy (NCBI): domain Eukaryota; kingdom Metazoa; phylum Chordata; class Actinopteri; order Syngnathiformes; family Syngnathidae; genus Hippocampus; species Hippocampus zosterae. The sequence goes on from NC_067451.1 coordinate 12,971,708, forward strand.
GCTCTTCAGAGATAATGAGCTGCTGACTGCTGAGAGAGATGTTTACAGGGCCAGAGGGTGGGATTGGAGTTGCTTCAATGGTTCTGTACGAAGCGGCTCTGGGCTTGACTCTAAATTAGTAGGCCTTTTCGATCAATGTGGGTTGTAATTAGCTGCTATTGATCCCGGGCATCAGCCACTACTGTTGGGCCACAGCAAAGCTTTTCCCCCAATGTCCATCAAGCAGCGTCTCCACTCTACAGCAATGCAGGATTATATAATTCGGAGAGTAAACAAAGCACACGCTGACAAAATTGTTCAACAGGATATAATGGGCCAACATACACGTTAAGACATACTGTTAAGTCTTAGTGACAATTATAGAAACCCTTTGACTGCAGTCAATCTTTCAAGATTTTGTGCAATTAAAAATCATTAATTAAATTAAGGGTACCATCACTTTGTCCAGATTATTTCAATTTGTGTGGGGGGTTTTCGGTAAGCACATCCGCCGTGGTTCGAATCCAGACCCGGACTTCCTCTGTGGAGTTTGCACGTTCTCCCTGTGCCTGTGTGAGTTTTATCCGGGTACTACGGTTTCCTCCCGCTTTCCAAAAGTATGCATGGTAGGTTGATTGAGCGCTCTTAAGTGTGATTGTGAGCGTGAATGGTTGTTTGTCAATGTGTGCGCTGGTAACGCCTGCTGCCTTAAGCCTGTGACCCTTGTGAGGATAAGCAAATCATATATTGGATATGTGGATGGATAATTTTTTGTATGTTGTTTTTGTGTTTCGTCACTTTCAGAAATACAAGTCATTTTGTCCACCTTAATATGTCAACCTTCAGACATTACATCTGGTAATTGCACTTGACATGGTGTTCAACCTTCTAGGTTTCATTTACACTTGCCAGACTGCAGAGTTCCATACATCATGTCGGTTCACTGTTGTTTTCTTTTACATTACGTCATATTCTATATCATTCGATTGCATTATGAGTATGCAGAAAGATGTTATGCTGATGCAGCACCAGTAAATCAGGCGTAATTTACTGTAGACACTACCAGACCCACCAGAGGTGATGGTAATGCAATCTGGCATTGAGAAGAAGAGAGCCAATCCGAAATAATCAACATCAAGGCTTTGTACATAACTCATCAACGTGAATGGAATGACTCTCCTCTTTGCACAAATATGAATGATTTGATCCCCCTTTCCCAGATAATGTTCAAAAACTGATGAATTTGGAAGAATTATACATTGGAAAAATAATCAGTGTAGTAAATGCGTTCTTAAAATTCAGATTTATGATTACATTTGGGTTATAAGTAGAGATGGAAGATTCATCAGTATGTCACTGACGGACAACCAGTTTAATAACAAAAGATGCATGACAATTTTCGAAAAACGGACACACTAAATACCAACGGTAGTGTGTTTTCATCCGTTATCGCAATCATCTCTAACCGGTCAGTATTGTGTTTGTTTGTGGGGTTGAATATAGCAGGGTTGCTTCTAGCGGAGCGGGAGAGGGTGAGGGAGGTGATCTGGGGTGCTAAATCCCGGTTCCCATTTTCCAAGCCAGCTCCTTTTCATGATCGTCCCAGCCACTAAAGGAAGCTGGCTCTGTCGTATTCCTTTGGGTCCCACAAACCGCAATTACATTGTCCCATTTGTTTTTATTTCACCAATCGCCACGCTGTTTGTATATGTGTGTTTTATTTTTGAACTTTAGAGATCTAAGATCCACTTATAAGCTACAAATGTAATACACCGGCATGACTGAGATATGAGGCTGATTTATTTGACTCCCTTGACTAAATGCAATGACAAAGGAGCCATTATACTCTATGTAGTAATAATAATAATAAGAAGAAGAAGAATAAAGAGAGACATTTCTTTTTGCTTTGCTTTATTGGCTTAAAATTTTTGTACAGGTATTAATTACAAGTAGTTAAATAAAATCTTACCACTTTTAAGATTTATATTCTTGTGAGGTGTATGATCAACATTGTTGGCCTTTTCCCACTTATACCTTGCATTGGACAAAAACCTTGCAGGGGAAAATTGATCCTCTCTCCACTCTGAAAAATAGACAATTTAGACTGAAAATATACAATTTAGACTGAGAAAGAAAACACTGGAATGTCCCCATCCTGGTCACAGCATACATTATAAAAACCTATTAGTGTTGCTGTCCAGCTTGTTTATACTTCAGGGAGTTTCTCCATTCAACCAAGAGGATTCATCACTTCTGCTTATTACAGTAATGATCCCATTAATATGTGTTGTTTTATTTCAGACGTTGGTCAAGCTATCAGCCAAACATGAATAATTGCCTTTGCCTCGATCCAGTCTTGACCTCAAACGTATTGAACTACTCGAATATCCAATTTCACTCATCCAGATGTCCTTTTACTGCAGTCTGGCTTGGTTAGATTCAATATTGCAGTGATGTGTGCAATTCCAGGCCTAAATGAATCTCCCCAGTACTAGTCAATCTCAGAAAAGATGTTGCCAGGGATTGAAGAAGAGGGGATACTCAGTCAAAGAGGAGTAGCATAAAAGCAAGTGAGAACAATTTACATTGCAGCTAAAATGACCAAGGGTCAATGAAAAAATGTGAATCGGCAGATGAAAAATAAAATAATAAATAAAGCACGAACTAGCTTACCAACTTTACCTCAATAATTTGCACTTTTCTAAATGTTTGTGTAACATTTCAGCCATGTGAGGAGCCTTCTTCCATGAGAATTCGAGGGTTTCGTCTTTTGGGGGGGGGGGGTTGCTCGCAGTATGGCTTTGAGGGGAAGATGTACTTGAATTTATTTCGAACATTTTGGAGCGTATGTATTTATATCACTCAAACGGCCTTGCCTGAGTGGATATGTTTGAGATTCAAGTCACGTTCCAGCCCGTGGTGTCTGCTTGAGTCAGTGCTCAGACACAGAGATGTGTCAGTGGCTCCGATGCAGCTTGTCATGCATGCTCCAGCTACCGGTTGGCCTGGTCCACCAGCCCCAACACCCTTTGCACTCCTGGGACCATCCAAAGGGATCCATCACAGGATGGGTCTCTCTTCCTGTCACCCATCTCTTTGTCCCTTATGATTTTCTCTGGACATTTTGTGTTGCGTGGACATGAGAATTAGGCACAAAGAATCAATGTTGCTACTTGGTTTTATGATCATCTGTGGGAATTTCCTCTTAGAAGTGTCTTTGTCAAGATAGTGAAGTGAATTTTACTTTTCCCACATATTTGCCCAATTGCTTTATCACATCATAATTTATTTCAGAGTATTATGCAGGCTACTGATTTTTAAATATGACTGGAACCTGAAGCAAACTGCATTAAAAATAACATCTCTCCAACCGCTGCCAAATAAACTCAGAAAAAATGTTCATGTTTGACTTACAGGGAGTTCAGTCTTGTGTTCAGTGTGGCAGTTAATCGATATAATTTCGGTCATTGAAACCATGCTGTATATTCATCAAATAAGAATACTTAAAAATTGAATAGTGCTGACAACATTTAGTTTATTAATTTTCACATAGGCGGCACGCTCGTCGGCTGGTTAGCACGTCCACCTCACAGCAGAGGTCCAGGGTTTGATTCCAGTCTCCGTCCTTCCTGCATGGAGTTTGCATTTTCTCCCTATGCCTGCGTGGGTTTTCTCTGGGTATTCTTGTTTCCAAAAACAGGCATGGTAGGTTAATGGAACACTCTAAATTGTCCTTCGGTGTGACTGTGGGCGCGAATGGTTGCACTTCTATGTGTGCCCTGTGATTGGCTGGCAACCAATCCAGGGTTGCCAGCCCGGTCAACATGCTGCACAAAGACGGCTGGGATAGGCTCCAGCATGCCTGCGACCCTTGTTAGGATAAGCAGCTCAGATAATGGATATATGGATTACAAATATACAGTACATTAAATTTGTATATTTGTTGTTCACTTGACTTCATGGTAGCTGGAAACAGAGGGTGTGACAGTGCCACTGTCACTAGCATAGTCACTTTGTTAGCATCAGACTGCCTTACTCGAGTATTTTACATGATGATAATTAGTGAAAGTTGCTGGGCATCTGTTGCTAAAATGGCTAATTCAGCTGTCGGAAGTGGTGTGTTTTGTCTTTCAAAATAAGAGCATGGTATGTGAACTGCTACGTTAACTGAGTCAGTGTTGCTTTCTTAACGGCGTTATTGAAAGCTGTCCTTTGTGAGTGTACTCATTTGATTATTGTTATTTATCCTATTTTGGTTTATTTACCAATCTATATTGAGATTCTTTTTTTGAAGACCCCATTTTCATATTTCTGAAGATGATGATGTTTGATTTAGAATATTACTGGCATTTGGCATGATTAAGACCTTTTAAGATTCATATTTGAGTATCTCTGATATACACTATTGTCGAAGGGGGTCTTAATACTGCCATGTCATTAAGTATCTTAGGTCTGCTCGTTGGAAAATTGGTAGATTTATGAAGCAGGTGGGCATTACGCAGCACACATGGGGAAAACAGCATCTGTTTTTTTTCTTTCTCAAGATGGCATGACCGCTGCAATGCTTCTCTTGTCTTGTAATTATGATTTAAAGAATACTCTGCCAATTACTCGTCTAATGAGGCTTTTATCAAGCCTCACATGCCAAGCTGTCTATCTTGATGTCTGACTCCTGGAAAAGCAGCAAATACAACCGCTGCCAAAGGACAAAAAATAATAATAATCTGGCCAGACTTCTGATGAAAGTCTTCAGGCATGTCGACTTTGGGTCTTTCACTTTCTCTGCCTTTGGTCCCAATAGAGTTAAGCAGAAAAAGCCTACTGTATATTTCCCAGATAAGTCAGATGTCTTGTTTTTGTCATTAGAATAAAAGTGTCTGACTGTGTAGAACAATCCATATTCAGTAATGCCGTGATGTGTCTGTGGTGGCCAACCTTTTCCATCTTCTGAAGGAGAGGTTAGCAACCTGAAACCCCACAAGGTGAGGACAATATTGACTGACATCTTGACTTTCTTCATCTGTGCTCCATTGATTGATATTGCAGGATGTTGTGAATGTAAAACTGCAGCTGGGCAATTGGTATAGGGGTTTTGAAGACAGGTTAAAATAATTGAACGCAATAGAACACTAGAGGGGGTTAAGAGATGGTCTGACAAGCATACTTTTAATCCAAAGTCAAGGTCTGTATTAAATTTCACAGAATCTTTTGGTCTATTTTAAGTACCACAAAGCAGGATGGATCAAGGGGATTTTTATTTTAAATATTTGGAGAAATATCACCGCTATGAGGGGTGCCATTTTGTCCTAATCGTTCCAGGCCACACTGCAATGGCATCAGATAATGAATAAGATCATAGTTGTGATGAAACAACAGTTGTGCTTATCCAGTTGTCATACTCATAGGTAATGAGTTGTCTCAAGTCTTCTTTTTCTGCATCATGTTCACTTTTTTTTTTTGCCTCGTTTCCTTCATATCAACCATGTTTTAATTAAAGTCGATGAACTTTTTCCTGGGTATTTTTTTGGTCCAGCTTCATACTTCTCCAAATGAACCGATCAATAAACACAATAAATTAAGTCAGAACCACCATCGTCTTTAGAAAATGAAATGAAAGAGAACAGACATGGTAAAGGGCTTTTAAAACAAAATCTAAGGCCTGGTATACACATAAGGATTTTTCAAATCAATGAAATCAGATTTTATTTGTGACAGACCACAGACCCAAAGAGAAAAAAATAGGCATTAAACAGTTATGGTCATATCGTGTGTGTGTGTGTGTGTTTGTGGTCTGTTCAATTTCAACAGAGAACAACACACATACAGATCCTTTTCCACCTCTTATGGTACTGGATTCTAGATTATGAGGCAGAACTCTCGCATGATCACATGTGAACTCACAAACATGAAGACGAGCAGACACTTCCGGGAACGTGCCGATGGTTGACGAGTGTATCCCAAGAGAACCTGATGCGGGAGTGGGAGCAGGAGACGTCGCCAAGAAAAGACTTGCTTTGGAAAATACTTTGTGCCATCTGGAGAACCCACTTTCTCTCTACCCCCCACCCTCCACCCAAATATCCATTATAGTTGACTGATTTCCAAACTAGTAGTCAATATTTTTATTATACAATGAAACCAAATAAATCGTATCATTGTATAACAAAATTATTGACTACTAGTTTGGAAATCAGTCAACTATAATAGTTCGTTTAATTATTGGTCAAGCGAGTGTAAACAGGACAAAAGTTATTAAGCACATGACAATTTGACATTTTGGTACAGATTTTTGCCGAAAGCAGCCGGACTATCATCATGTGTGTTCCCGGCCTCAACTTTTGAAATTAACTCCTTGGCTTCCTTGTCCCTTCATGTTGCCCGCTTAACTTTTAATATATTTAGTCAAATGATTAAGTCCCACTTTCTTATGCTGAACACAAGTTTATTTGTTTCCTCTTTTCCGGTTCCTACTGGGTTTCCGATGCACGTCCGTTGTTTACTTAATAAACGTTTCCCCTCTCATTGATATGCCTTCTGCAACTACTTTGCATTTGGCTGTACATTTTCTGACACCACAACCATAACAAAGAAATATATTGCTGCGATAGTCTGCTTTGTCGGTGACACACTGAATACAGAGTCAGAGAATACAAACAGGAGCACCTGGACAGTGATTTCAAACTCGATCGGCAAATCGGTGCCCTTGTTAAATCCAGCTTCTTTCACCGTAGACAGCTGGCCAAAATAAAACCTCTCCTCTCACAGGAAACTTTGAGACGGTAATTCATGCCTTTGTGACATCCCGGCTCGGTTACTGCAATGCCCTTTACTTTGGAGTCAGTCAGTCCTCCATTAAGCGCCTTCAGCTGGTCCAGAATGTCGCTGCTCGCCTCTTGACTGGTACCCGTAGGAGGGAGCACATAACTCCTACTCTGGCATCCCTTCACTGGCTCCCCATTCATTTTAGAGTTATTTTCAAGATCTTCCTCTTTGTTTTCAAACCTCTAAATAATCTCGCGCCACCTTACCTCTCTGAGCTCATCCGCCCCTACACACCTGCCCGGCGCCTCAGGTCTGTGGACCAGACATTATTAGAAGTGCCAAGAACTAAACTGAGGCTCAGAGGGGATCGAGCCTTTTCTGTTGCTGGTCCCTCTCTCTGGAATGACCTCCCACCGAACATTCGGCAAGCCTCCTCGCTGCCCATTTTCAAAGCCCACCTCAAAACTTGTATTCTTTGGCATTCGACTCCGCATGACTTAGATTTGTTCTTGGTTTTACTGTTTGGTGCTTTCTACCGCCTTTATTACCGATTTGTCTTACTGTTTATTGTGCATGTTAAATTGCTCCATGTACAGCACTTTGTATGCAGCGATGGCTGCTCTATAAGTACTGTTGACTTGACTTGACTTGATAATTTGAAATGCTCATCCTCATATTATGTTGAAAAAAAATCACATTGATTATGTTGTGGGTCATTTTGACCCGCACTGTAAAAATCCACACAAAATAGTCAAAAAACAGGTTACACCAGTAACAACTTTGTTTAAGATGATGTAAACATTCAGATAAGAGACAGATAACAGATTTTTAATCCCAAAAGTATATTTAAGAACTGTTTAGTTAAAGTTTTTCCATGTCACGCTTCTTCTTTTCATTTAACTTTTCTGAGAGTTTCAGTGTTTTATCTACAAAGTATTGCACTGGCAGTTGTATGTGTGCTGTCAGATTGTCAAATCCCCTTTTTGTGGAGTAATCCAGGATCATTTGTGGCTTCATGTCTTCTCTTGTGTTCAGAGATGCATCAGTGTGCATTGTGCCCATTACAAGAACATTTGTGTTTTTCTTTGGGCAATATGAAACAACTGCTGCTTTCTCAGTGAAAACAAATACTGAGGAATGCAGAGGTCTGCCCTGCATCTTCAGAATTTCACCGGGAATTTCTGTCTTATTTCTTCTGACTGTTGCCAACATAGTCAGCTTTCTCTCCTGAACTTCATCTCCAAGGCCGTAATATTGTAAAGAAGTTATGACTTTGCAGTCCTTCACTCATCTTCAGAACCACACGCATCATCTGAAACTTCTCAGATGCTCCTCCAGCTTTCCAGTATGCACTTGCAAATTCCATGCAAAACTAGATATTGCATCACAGGCTGCCCACATTTTGATGCCATACGTGCCAGAAAGATCCTGTGTCTCTGAAATATCTTCCTCTGCATCACTATCCCAGTTCAAACTTTGTGACGAAGCTTATTCAGCTGTAAATTTTCTGGAGAATCATTTTTGTATGTTGGTCAAAACAATGACATGAGAAGAGTGACGAGTCAAATGAGAGAAAGTTCCTGCTCTACACATGCCTGGCTGGGTATCTGGAAGTCACTGAGCAGTCAAAACAAAGTACTGTTCATCAATTAGACATGTTTCTTTTGGATCTGAAAAGCTACTTGCCCATATTAAAGTGTCTGGGTCAAAATGACCCCAACATCATATTTGTATGCAAACTGTGCACAGACATCCCACTGCACATCAGAGTGTCCAGATTTCACACACCAGTTCATGACCCTAGATGAGGAAAAGTCACTAAATTTCATGAAGAAAAAGAAAGGATATCCACTGCTTTGGTCACCACAAAAACTGAAACGGGTCAAATTGACCCTTAACATAATATTAGGGCCAGCTGAGCTTTATAGCTTTGGTGTGCATCAGCGTACAGTCAGTTATGTTGAATGTAGAAAATGCTGCTTTGTCCTAATAGATTGATTAGCAGGCACTGGTTGTTGAATGTTTACTGTTTATGAAACCTGTATCCACCTGCAGTGAAAATTCAGTGTCTCATTCATGGCACAACTCCCCAAACCGAGCACGCCGCTGCTTTACAGGATATATTGTTTAGTGTAGGGTGGATTACTTAAGTGTTAAGTGCAGTGGACAATATAGATGAGGTGGACATTGGATCATGTTTGACTGAAGCAAATGACTAAGTCAGAAGCCTTCAGCGGTGGTAACATGCCATCATCTTTGGCTGGGGTTTATGTCAGTGTTGTGGCCATGGTTGCCATGTCACACAGCCTGCGGATATAGTGCGGCTTTGGCTCTCATGCCTGCCTGCTCCCCTGTCCTCTATGGTGTGAGACACTGCTTCCCTGGAGCAAACAGCCTTGGCACTAAAACTGGTAGGCCTACCTCTGTCTGCTCTTAGCCGATCAGCCAGCAGTTGTTGTGCCGTGTTTTACAAAACAAAAGAGGTCATCTTTATGGCCTGCTGGTTTTTAAGGGCTTAACCCACTTTACCCTCTTCTGTAAAATACTTAAGCAATTGAAGGTCAAGTGGTTGAAAAAGGTCACGTGGTTAGCGCGTCAACCCCACAGTGCAGAGGTACCCGGTTCGATTCCATCTCCGGCTTTCCTGCGTGGAGTTTGCATATTCTTCCCGGGCCTGCGTGGGTTTCCTCCGGGGACTCCGGTTTCCTCCCACATTCCAAAAAAACATCCATGGCAGGCTGATTGAACACTCCAAATTGTCCCTTGGTGTGAGTGTGAGCGCGGATGCTTGTTCGTCTCTGTGTGCCCTGTGATTTGCTGGGAACCGGGTCAGGGTATCCCTCGCCTGCCCGAAGACGGTTAGGATAGGCTCCAGCACGCCCCACGACCCTTGTAAGGACAAAGCGGATCAGAAAATGGATGGATGAATGAAATGAAAGATTGATAATGGCTCTGCAATGGAACATACTACCAAAAGATGAGTTTTTCATTGTTGTATGCAAATAGTTGGGTCTCTGGAGTGTCTATGTAACCAGTGTGGTCCGACTGCCTTGTGTCTAAGCATATTGATGACACACAGCAGGATTTCTTGTGTCGGTTGCTTTTAATCATCGCACTTGACAAACCCTGACGACAACAGCAGAAAACAATGTCCTCCTGGTCAATTATATTGATTCAGCGTACACGTCCCCACGGACATCAAAAAGACGTGAGTTCAAATTCAAAGTGTTATGTTTTTGTTTAGGTTACGTTTGGTTTTATTCCTTCATGTGCCCTTTTTGTCTGCAGCTGTTCTCGTCATTTGTGTCCCAATCAGCTCCCTCAGCACTTTGTGTCTTGTCCAGGTGTTTTTCGTTCTCTCGTCACTTTGCTAGTATTTAGTTCCATGGGTTCTGTCAGTCTTTGTTGGATCATTGTGAGTTATATGAGTATTTGTGTGCTCCTGTCATGTTTTGTTTCTGTCATAGGTTTTTGTTACTTTGGTACATTATGGTTTAATGAACTTTGTATGACTACTTCAGTTAGTTTGGGGTTTTTTTCCAGTGTACTCTGATTTGTATTTTTGTTAAATACATATTGGTCAGTTCACCCTGCTCCTCCCTGCCTCCCTGCTTTTTGGTGTCCTCCAACTACCACCTAGCAAAACATGACACAAAGAGGCAGTGCCAGCCACATTCATGATTGAAGATTGGAGAGCAAATAAAACTTTTTGTTCCACCATTTGATAGTAAAGGAACACATCGGTGAAATATTTCACAGATTTTGTGTGATTATAATGCCCCCTGTTACAGCTGTGCCCATCAAGTCAAAAATTAAGCAATTGAATTTCCAGTGAAAAAAATGTGTCTGTTCGTGAATCGTTCTGCACTGTTTTGCCCCACTGTTACATAATCGTGGCGGCTGGAACGTATTTGTGTTTGCTGATGTGTCCTTGTGCCACATGCACACAGTGCACACTCTGTGGAGTGGTGATATGCTTTATGAGCAACACTGCTACATTGTCTTTGTGGGGTCTTGCTTTATTCCACATGGTGGAGTTCTGCTCCTGCAAGCAAAAGCCACTCTGACTCTCCACTGGCCATGCAGTATATACTGAACCGTGTGCAAATGTCTCCCGCGTTCATTCAATGCATCAGGTGTATAGAGTCAGTTATTATTTCTATATTGCACTTTTTAAACAACGCAAGTAGGCAAGGAAGCAAGCATGATGGTGAGCTAAATCTACATAAAAACGAAGAATGTATTAATGAAGTTTGAAATGTGTTTCCAAAAGAGTCGGCACTGTGGTGGACTGGTTAGCACATCTGCCTCACATTACAGAGGTGCAGGGTTCGATTCAAGGCCCCGGCCGTCCTGCATGGAGTTTGCATGTTCTTCCTGTGCCTGCGTGGGTTTCCTCCGGTTACTCCGGTTCCCTCCCACATTTCAAAAACATGCATGGCAAGTTAATGGAACACTCTAAATTTGTCATATTTGGCCTCTGTCTTTGTTTTCAGCACCAGCTGGAGTGAGGGGCATACCAGAGATGTTTGTTTACACTTTGTTGGCCTACATGTGGAAGTATTCGTCAGTGAACAATATCAGTCTGTGAGTTGAGACATTTAGTTCGTATCATTAATATGAATTGTTCTTTGCGTGTGAGCCTGGACATTTGTTGTAAAAACTCCCTTCCACGGTTATCTAACTAAGCACAGTAGCTAAAATATAATGCTATAGTTTATTGTTAGGTGTTGCTTTTTTTTCCCAATCACCGATCTCAAGTTAGATATCTGGTAAGGTGGTACACAGCTTTACTGTCAATATGTTCCTTTGGTTTTCCGAGTTGTTCACTGTGTCCGAATCATTTCTTCAGTACCCTACTGTGGCACTTTGAGTATACTCTCTTTTTTTCCTTTTTTTTGTATTCATGACTGGAGCATGCCGTCACCCCTCGGTCCCACCGCCTAAAACAAGTAGCCCCCACCTTTGTCCCAAATCCTTCCCAGGAAGAAAAAAAAAAACATGGAGTCCATTGGGACCAGCTTCACCAAAGACATACGGTCGGTCGGTCGGTCGGTCGGTGAAGGCCCTTGTTATCAAGGAATGCCCCCAGGACAAGGCGACGGCTCCTGGTGCTTGTGTCTCCGATGACTGTGGAGGCCCAGTCTTCCCCGGAAGCCCCACCCGCAGGATTGACAGAAGTGGGTTGGGGGGCTGGGAGGTTGCCTGGCCCTGTCCGTCCTCCGCGCTCGCCGGTCCTCCTCCGCAGCGACGCGTCGAGTCTCAAGGACCCGGACCCCACCCCGCACAGCCCCACTCCAGGCCGCCCGATCCGCGGCCAAGTCAGCCCACTGTGCCGGGGGAATCCGGCACCGCTGAAGATGACCCTTTAGCTGGTCTTTAAATCGTCTTTTCGGGCCACCGCGGGGACGGGTGCCTTCCAGCAACTCCGCGTAGAGGAGCTGCTTCCGGAGACGGAGTCGCTCATCCGCTGCACGTGGCCGGCCCACCGCAGTTGGGCCAGGGTAATCATGGCCTCGATGCTCGTGAGGCCAGCCCGGGTGAGGATCTCATTATTGGTCACTCTCTCCTCCCAGGAAAGGTTGAGGAGAGATCGGAGTTGTCCTTGGTGGAACCTCTCGAGCCTCTTGATGCTGCTCCGGTAGAGGGTCCAACATTCGTCGCCATAGAGAAGGGTCGGGAGGACGACAGACTTGTACACCATGATCTTCGTGTTGGTGGAAATGGCATGATTCCTGAAGACCCAATGACCGAGGTGTCCAAAGGCTGTTTGGGCTGCCTGGATACGGTAAGTGAGGTCCTCCGTGAGGCCGGCGTCCTCCTGGATAATGCTGCCCAGGTAAGGGAACTCCGAGACCTGCTCGATGGGTTCGTCGTCGATGGTGATTTGGGGTGGACAATCTTTCAGGTAGAGGGTCTTTGTCTTTCTGGTGTTGACGGAGAGGCCAAAGGTCCTGTACGCCGCGGCAAAGCCGTCCGCGATGAGCTGGAGGCCCGCGGAAGAGTTGGAAACCGCAGCATGTCATCAGCGTACTGGAGTTCGCTGACGGTCGTGACCATGGCCCCCCGCCTCCTCAAACGGCTGAGGTTGAAGAGCGACCCTTCAGTTTGGTGGCGTAGAGTGATTCCGTGCTCCTGGACAGGGGTGACGTGGTGGATGACCGCGGCGATGTAGAGGCAAAACAATGTCGGCGCCATCGAGCAGCCCTGTTTGACTCCGGTCCAAACCGGGAATGGGGGAGTCATTTCGCCCTGAGTCAGGACGCAACCCTTCATGCCGTCATGAAACATCCGGTTGAGGGATATGAATTTGGGGGGGCAGCCTTGACGTTCCAGCACTTTCCAGAGTGCTGCTCGGGGCACAGAATCAAACGCTTTGGCCAGATCATAAAAAATGGCGTGGAACTCCCTCAACTGCTCCCGGCACTTCTCCAGGAGCTGTCTGGCGCAGAACACCATGTCCTCGGTTCCCCTTCCTGGACGGAAGCCCGCCTGTGACTCCGGAAAAACCCGCTCAGCGAGACAGGTGAGTCGGTCGGCCAGTATACGACAGATGAGTTTTCCAACAGTTGACAGCAGGGAAATTCCACGATAGTTTCCACAGTCGAGTTTGTCGCCCTTCTTGAATATCGTGACGATGACGGAGTCCTTCAGTTCCCCAGGCACCGTCTCCTCGGCCCAGCATTGAAGGATGAAGGTGTGGAGGTGGGTGAGGAGATGTGCACCCCCAGCTTGTAAAGATGCACACATATCTTAGGCCTCTAATCGTAACACTGTAGACACACTTGAATGTATCTACATGTCCTACATTGGGGGACATACACATATACACATCCATCGGGAATAGTCATGTAAAAGGAAAAAAACAAACAAACAAACAATGACTTAAATGTTCTTTTTTATTTGCATACAACGTGACCGGCGAGTACCCCAGTGGTTCTATTGTCCTGCTGGTTCATTCGATATACTAAAAGGCCCTCTAATTCTTTTACGGGCATTTATTTAATACTCCATGGCGGAGAAATGCATCACAAAGAAACACCCCCTGGTACTATGAAGTACACACGGTCCCACAAACACAAATATCAACATCAACATCTAGATATTGTGACCCAAAATAATCACTCACACTACTTGCACAAACACAGACACAGCTGTACTTGGGGGGTCACGTAAGAAATTTCAAGATACCATATGTAAAGTATGGATGTAGGCATACATATTTATAGGTCATCCTCCCTGAATCATTTCATTTTTCCCCCAAACATGAAAATAAAAAATAAGCAGAGCACAAGAGTAGGGTCACCAACACAACAACAAGAAGAGCCTTCAAGTGAGATACTGTACATGCACACTCATATCCTCACGCTTATTCGACAATTGCAGCAGTCTTCTATACCAGTGTTTTTCAAACCCTGTGCCACGGCAAACTGGGGTGCCGCAAGATATTGCCAGGTGTGCCGTGGGAAATTATCCAATATAGCATGCCTGTGCGGTCTATCGCCTGACATTGGAGATGCAATGGCACCAATGTTCCCTCGAAGCTGCGTAAAAGCGCCACTGGTCGCAAACTTTCAGGGCACAAGAAAAACTATCCAGTGCAGTGAACGCACTGCAAATGAATTAGAGATGTACATTTTTAGAAGACTGCTGCAATAGGCTATCGAAGCAGCGGCTCTGTCCAAGGTTCTGAACGCTCTTTGGAGAGCTGTCCGTTGTGCTGAAGCCAGCTTCGTTTTGGGTAATGGCGAAATCCGGATTTGCTGTCCTCTTCATCTGTCAAAACTGCTAACATTTTGCAATCACAGCACACGTAATATTGAAGAACAGGAAATTCAGATTATAATTTGCCTTATTTGGTGACTCTGGAATCTGAGTAAAATAAATAAATAAATAAATCCAGCAGACATTTGTAGATGTATGGAGGCATAGAGAACAATGCTAAAAAATGATGATAGACTGCTGGAAATAAATTAATACAATTTAATGAAAATATAAATCACTTGTATTTTTAATAATTAGTCAGCCCACATTGTTGGGTGTTATTTCTACAAATTATTGACCAATCAAAATTGTTGAAAGTGGCTTGCTCTCTTCCATGGTGCAAAGTTAATGGTTAAAATGTGTCACATTTGGGGTCTTCTGCAAAGCGATGAATTAGCAACTGAAGGTGACATCAGTAAAGGTCTTGCATAAAATTGACAGGGAGGAAGAATCTGGTCACTCAGTCCTTCTGTCCAAGGGCCTGCCACCAGTTGATGAGAGATTTTTACCATACAGAAGTCAACTTTCCCCATGCAATGTGTCGTGACGAACAGTAGGTTTGTCCCAAAGAAATGTTGCTACAGTGGATATAAAAAGTTTACACCACTTGTTTGAATGCCAGGTTTTAACAATGTGCTCTCTCTCTCTCTCCACCAACACGCCTTCCTTGGAGGAAGCAGAGCCTGGGGACTCTGAGGTGGGCTCTCCTATCTCTGTGGTTGAAGTCACCGATGTGGTTAAAAAGCTCCTCGGTGGCAAGGCCCCAGGGGTGGATGAGATCCGCCCGGAGTTCCTCAAGGTTCTGGATGTTGTGGGGCTGTCCTGGTTGACACGCCTCTGCAACATCGCGTGGTCAACGGGGAGAGTGCCTCTGGATTGGCAGACCGGGGTGGTAGTCCCTCTTTTTAAAAAGGGGGACCGGAGGGTGTGTTCCAACTATAGAGGGATCACACTCCTCAGCCTCCCTGGTAAGGTCTATTCAGGGGTGCTGGAGAGGAGGGTCCGTCAGGAAGTCGAGCCTCAGATTGAGGAGGAGCAGTGTGGTTTTCGTGCCGGCCGTGGAACAGTGGACCAGCTCTACACCCTGAGCAGGGTTCTCGAGGGTATGTGGGAATTCGCCCAACCAGTCTACATGTGTTTTGTGGACTTGGAGAAGGCGTTTGACCGTGTCCCTCGGGGAGTTCTGTGGGGGGTGCTTCGTGGGTATGGAGTACCGAACCCCCTGATATGGGCTGTTCAGTCACTATACCATCGATGTCAGAGTTTGGTTCGCATTGCCGGCAGTAAGTCGGAATCGTTTCCAGTGAGGGTAGGACTCCGCCAAGGCTGCCCTCTGTCACCGATTCTGTTCATAACCTTTATGGACAGAATCTCTAGGCGCAGCCGAAGCGTTGAGGGGGTCCGTTTTGGTGGCCTCAGTATTGCATCCCTGCTTTTTGCAGATGATGTGGTGCTGTTGGCTCCTTCAAACAGGGCTCTCCAACTCTCACTGGAGCGTTTCGCAGCCGAGTGTGAAGCGGTTGGGATGAAAATCAGCACCTCCAAATCTGAAACCATGGTCCTCAGTCGGAAAAGGGTGGAGTGCCCCCTCCGGGTTGGGGGGGAGATCTTGCCCCAGGTGGAGGAGTTCAAGTATCTTGGGGTCTTGTTCACGAGTGAGGGCAGGAGGGAGCGAGAAATCGACAGGCGGATCGGTGCAGCGTCTGCTGTGATGCGGACATTGTATCGGTCTGTCGTGGTGAAGAAGGAGCTGACCCAAAGGGTGAAGCTCTCAATTTACCGGTCGATCTACGTTCCAACCCTCATCTATGGTCACGAGCTATGGGTCGTGACTGAAAGAACGAGATCCCGGATACAAGCGGCCGAAATGAGTTTTCTCCGCAGGGTATCCGGGCTCTCCCTTAGAGATAAGGTGAGAAGCTCGGTCATCCGGGAGGGGCTCAGAGTCGAGCCGCTTCTCCTCCACATCGAGAGGAGCCAGATGAGGTGGCTTGGGCATCTGATTCGGATGCCTCCTGAGCGCCTCCCTGGTGAGGTGTTCCGGGCATGTCCCACCGGGAGGAGACCCCGAGGAAGACCCAGGACACGCTGGAGAGACTATGTCACCCAGCTGGCCTGGGAACGCCTCGGGATCCCCCAGGGAGAGCTGGAAGAAGTAGCTAGGGAGAGGGAAGTCTGGGCTTCCTTGCTAAAGCTGTTGCCCCCGCGACCCGGCCCCGGATAAGCGGTAGAAGATGGATGGATGGATGTATACACACTCAACACAGTTGGGGCAAAAATAAAATTGTGTCAAAAAGCGACATTTTCCGTTAGTTATTGAACCCCAAAAATGGGTCCAATGAATAACCAAAACGAATTAAAAAATGGAGCTATCTAGTGGGCACTTGTCCATTTTTTAAAATATTTTTGCCATTGTTTAAAACAAAACAATGCCAATTTTAGAGGATATCCACTGTGTATGAAGCAACTACGGCTGGCAAAGTTTTGAAAATTGTATCCGTTCATCCTTTATCTGAGCAACTTATCCTCGCGAGGGCCACGGACATTCTAGAGTCCTTCCCACCTGTCATAGACCAGTAGGTGGGGTACACCCTGAACCAGTTGCTGCCAATCGCAGGGCACACAGACAAAAACACATTTACACTCACAGTCATACCTCGGGACAATGTAGAGTGTTCCAACACCCTACCATGCATGCTTTTGGAAAGTGGGAGGGAAGCAGAGTACTCGGAAAAAAACCCACACAGGCATGGGGAGAACATGCAAATTGTATGAAGGAAGGCCAAGGCCAGATTCTGACCCATGACCTCAGCACTGTGACGCGGACATGCTAACCCGCCAACCACCGTGCTGCCTTGAAAATCATATGTTCCACATATTTCATTGTTGACGACCCACACAACGTGTTTGGATTTTGGCTGCAAGGTGAAATGGAAAAAAAATATACAATTTGTTCCCGGCAAGAACTAAGATTATAGTCAGTGTTTATGTGTTTCTATACATCTGGCCCAGGAAGAGAATTTTCATGGTGCAGCCTGAGTCATGATGCTAGTGGCAGACCCACCGTTAAATGTGATTTCTCTGACTGCTCCGTACTTAGCAATGTGGGACACAGTTCAAACGAAGAGCTCAGACAGAATATATTGGGAGAGGAATGTGAGACAGAGAGAGGGAAGGAGGGAGGGAAAGAGAGAGACAGAGAGAGAGAGAGAGAGCACAAGCATAGGAATGAGACTGCAAGCTGATGAAGATTGTGCACGCTCAAAGTTGGTGCATTTGGATGTGCATGTGTGGGTGCACTTGTGCACACGCTCACACTAAGTTGGCCGTAACGACGGATTCAAAGGGAGCCTTTGAAGTATTTTGATGTTCCCTGGCTGCTCTCTTGCCAGTTTCCTAAATAGGTCAGAGACACTGCTCCTCTGACTTCTTCACTGAGCTAGTAGTGCCGCAGTCCGCTTGAAAGTATCATAAAGGGCAGGCAATTTTAGAAAATAAATCAGCTTTACATCCCCTCATATAACTTAAAAGGGAAGATGGATTGGTTTAGTGCTGATGCTTGTTGTCTGCAGGTGCACTCACTCAGCCAGCGGAGGAGAAAGTCAGCAAAGAAGAAGTAAAATGGGAAAAGTAAGAGCAGGAGAGAATACACAAATTGAAGTAGGTGGGCTGGATCCCATGCCTGCATGAAATGACGCCTGAGAAGAGAACATTCAGTAGACGTACGTGGTGATGAAACAGATGATGCAGACACAAGTTAGGAGAAGAGTGTAACGAGACAGCAGTAGGGCAATACCGCAGTGGTTCTGGAAGCCATCTGTCCATGGTGCCTTGTGAGTTCTAGCTGTTTGCTGATGGTTCCATGTAGGGCAGTAATTTGCATTTAGCAGATGATTAATTTGATAACTAGAAGAGACCTTCTATGAGACACAGTAACTCAGTTGAACTCAAAATGGTTGTGTGCTTTTCCACTGCGTACGCCGCAGGGAGGAAGTAGAAGATGTACTGTATTTGTCAACCCGGTGGGGCTGAAAAAGAATTTCAGGGTGGTCTAAACTTAGAATAACAAATTTATTTGTCCTGCTTTCCACTGCACATGTGGTAGCAAGTACTCACAGATATATCAGGAGGTAAGTACTTTCTCCCCATCACTGACAGCATATCCCACCTTATTCTTCTCCATAAAATAGGGAGAATAAATCACAATAAGTTGAGTGCTTGCGAGAGGCTGATGGTGGCGTGTCCAAACCTTTTGAGGGGAACGAATGAGAGGAGCCCCTAGAAGATTGGTATGTGTCCTCTGCTCAACTGGACCATATTAGCAGATAAAGCACTCGCACTTTCATGTTTCTTCTTTTCGCTTTACAATATCACTGGGACGGAATAAAGGAGTGCACGATGGGAGCATTTGGAGTTTCAATACCCCTCTGCACATTACAGCCCAAATAAGGGCGCCCAAATGGAACATCTCTCTGATCCTCCCTTTTTTTCCGTCACTGGTCGGACAGAAGGTGCTTTGTACTCAAACAGAAACCCCCAGTCTCCCTCTGGTACGATCCCCTTCATGTGCCCACCACAGTTCAAAGCAACCTTACATCCTGCAGATACTCGAGCAATTTTCCATCACTCAAGTCCTCACAAAGAAGCACAGGTTTGTGTCACAGTTAATAATGCATGTCCACCAGACTATGATCAACTCCTTGCTGAGCAGTCCGGGGTTGGACCCCACCTCTCGCACAAAACCAGCTAGGGCAGGATCCAGCTTCCCCGTGATCCTGAACAGGATGAGTAGTTGAAAATGAATGGTTGAATGAATGAATAACATATCCATACACAAAATATCTGCTCCATTTCAAAGACAAGCTATCCTATTTTTACGTTAAACAATAACCACAAGATAGACAAAAGAGATCCAAGTCAAACACAGCTCTTTTATCATAAGTGAAGTATTACCATCTTCTTAGTTTTAATAAATGAGAGGCTATTTTTGAAACATGGGCTCCATTTTCTTGACTGTTTGTGGATTCACTAATAGAGTTATGCAAGGTTCACATTCTTGTATGCATCAACGGCAACGGTCTGGGTCCATTATGTCAGCTGTCACAGAGTTGCAATATGCTGCTTCAGACTGCATGGCTACAATACTGTGTTTTAGATTTAAATTCAAACAGATTCTTACGAGAAATCATTTTTACTTTCATAAAAGAATAATATACATATATATATATATACATATATATATATATATATATATATATATATATATATATATATATATATATTAGAGCTGTCAAACGATTAAAATATTTAATCTAATTAAGAATGTAACTGTCATAATTAACTCAAATGAACAAAAAAATTAATCGTGATTACTCACACATTTTTATCGTTTATGAATTTCCTTTTACATTTTTTGTCCTATTTTGTCCCCATTTTAATGCTCTCATCAACATGGAATCATGAATCAGTTTTCTATGTGCCAAATGCAAATATTTCCTGAAATAACAATTTAGATTTTCAACTTTACGTAAACAATTTTTCACTTGGTGCAGTTATTCACACATAATCTCTCACACAATATTACTGTCCGTCAATAATGGTGAAAAAAATATTTTGTCACACAACAGCTGCTTTAACAGCTTTTTTTATGAAATCAAAACACAGCAATATAACATTATAAAGTGCAAATCTAAGGTACACTAGTACTCAGCCTATAGTGGATTTAAACCATGGTTGCATACTTCATTTTTCTCAAGTTTGCTTTCAACACAGCAGTCTGTTTCTGTATGTTTGTTGAAGAATAATGAGACACCGGACACCAGTGTTCATTATGTGCCGCTGTATTCGAAACTGCCGGCCGTACAAACAAGCACACGCACTTCCCCCGTGCTGCAGGGGCAAACCCTTCTGGAAGGGGGGGGAGGGGTTTCACTCCCCCTAACACAGTCAGGCTATGTTGATTGTGTTGGTCCTTCTTGCAGTCTCTCTAAGGTTTTGTGTAGACCTCATTTCGAATGACTACACTTGGTTCAATGACAACACTGGAGACCTTTTACTTTCGCTAGGTCGCTACCACCGTAGCGCACTGTCGCTGTCAGACGAACACAGAGAAGCTCCACCTGCTCTATTTATATGGACACAGACCACTGTAACCACACAAAATAGTTCCAAACAAGTAACAATCGCGTCAGTGGCATACATCGTATACCTGTATGATACAGAGAGAGAGAGAAGAACGGATTACTTTGGTCTTGTTAGTGGAGCAATATGGCAACTATTTAAAAGTAAACTTTCCATTCATAAACTCTAAGTATCCCTTTTCGGTGTCTCGCGCTGCCGTGGCTGGCAAAACAGACATGAGCGTGGACTTCTGCAGCGCGCTTGTTGTTTTGTTTCTGGTGTATTTATAGAGCAACTAACATCCGCTTGTGACGTGTGCCGCGTTAATCTCGCGAGAAAAAATTTAATCCCGTTAAAATTCATTTAAATTAATGCCAATAAAAACGCGCTAAACTGACAGCTCTAATATATATACTGTACAGTATATATACTGTATATATACAGTAAATATTCCCATCCACGGAATTCTATGGAAAGGAATTGTCATGATTCTGTTTAAGGACCAACAGGTGGCACTGTAGGGCTCCCCTGGCAGCTGCACACCTGTTGGTCATTTGTTAATTAGTTGTATAAAAGGACTCCTGCCTGAACACTCGGTGTCGGGTCATTGTTGCTTCTCGCTACTGTCAAGTGTGTTGCTGTTTGCTCTTGTTTTCTATAATGTTTAGTTCATTGTTATGTTTTAGATTTAGTCATGGTTTTTGTTTGATACTTTGGACTTTGTGTGTTTTGGATTTAGTTTTCTTCGTTTTAAATACAATTCCTCAAATACACCCCGCTCCTCCCTCCTGCCTGCTTTTTGGGGTCCACCACCACCTCGCAAGCGTGACAGGAATACTCTATGGAAAGGAATATCCTTCACCCGGAATAAAAACCTATGCATTAACATTTTGACTACGATATTACGTGTTACTGGAACTTGCGTAAGCGGAAATTCCACTACCCGTAACCCGGAGGGAGGTGTAATGCCGCGGGAGCTTAAATACACGGAACGCCCACCCGATGCGACACAACGCTGAAAGTTTTTTGTTTTTCGATCATCAGATTCTAAACTACGACGTGTAAGTGAGTTTTTTATTGCTGTGCGTTTTACTGTAATTGTGAATGATTTTAACTTTATTCACTTACGTCCTGGAAAACGCAGCACCCACTCGACATGACCGAAGAAACGTGTTCGCTTCGCCATTTTCATTCATCAGATTTGAAACGGAGACGTGTACGTTGACTGTAATTGCTTAAAAGATTTTAACGTTATTTACTTATGTCGTGGAGATCATCGCATCGAAACGTAGAAGAACTGTAACGACTGGAGCGGAGCGAGTGAAATGCATCCGTTTGAGCGAGGCTGGACGAAAGTTCAAAAGATCCAGCAGACACTTGTCTGTCGGAAAGACGCAAATCTACGAAACTTTAAAAAACAAGGCATCGATTCAACTCCTGATGACAAGCCACCATCCAGCAAGGAAACAATGCAAATGGCAACAAAAATCATTCAGTATGCACAAGAATTACCAGACATCGGTGATCAACGGGACAGTTACTTGCAACTAGCAAGAAAACTGTCTGACACGCAGGCAAACATTGTCAAAAGAATGCATCCAACAAAACGATCATAAATACTTTTTTTTTTCCCAAGACAGAAAAAAAACCATTAAGATAAGATATCCTTTATTCGTCCCACACTGGGGAAATTTACAGCCTCCAGCAGCAAGAATGTATGTAGAAAGAAGAAAGGAGACAGAGAAAAAAAAAACAACAAACATCTTTCAATTAAATACAATATGAACACAAATGGATAAATCGCAGTACTAAAATACTGTACTGATTTTACTGTTGTGATTTTTTTGGGGATGCACCTGTATTGCAGGTTTTGTTATATAAACAGTTTTTGGACAGTATATTTTTGTATTTTATTGATTGTGTTGTTAAACGTGCATTTTGTCAACATATTTGCAGGTTCATAAAGGGCATGTACCATGCTAATTTCCCAAATGAGGAATTTATGATATCAGGACAAATTGGACAGCGCAAACACGAGTCCGTACTAGAGAATATTTACTGTATATCACCGGGCCTATATACTGTAATATATATATATATATATATATATATATATATATATATATATATATACAGGCCCGGTGATCCCGCGGTTAGCTCGTCGACCTCACAGTGCAGAGGTACCGGGTTCAATCCCAGCTCTGGCCTCCCCGTGTGGGGTTTGCATGTTCCCCCGGACCTGCGTGGGTTTTCTCCGGGTACTCCGGTTTCCTCCCACATTCCAAAAATATGCATGACAGGCTGATTGACCACTCTAAATTGTCCCTTGATGTGTGAGCACGGATGGTTGTACGTCTCTGTGTGCCCTGCGATTGGTTGGCAACCGGTTCAGGGTGTCCCTCGCCTACGGTCGTTCTGTTTTGATTACTGCCGTCACTTTCTCATGTTGTATTCTTGTTATTTTATGTTATCTGTAAAGGGATTTGATATAGCTGCAGGTATTGTACGATGCGCTGAATTAAGTCATATTCATTTTTGTTCCATTCAAGGTGACTCGTGTTTGAGAAGAAGTGCGGCACAGCGCCTTCACACTCTCAATTAACACACTTCATTTATATGAACAATAGTTTCCACAGCATTTAATGACTGCACATGGTGTAGTGGAAATAAAGTGAAAAAAAACATCTTGCAGCTACACTTAAGATACAAAAAGAAGGTCAATGACATTGGGCATCATCTTAATTTAGCCAAATCATATGATTTGTCAGAATGAGAAAACATTGAGCAAAACAGTTTAAATATACCAGATAAATAATCATTAAGAACGACTAAAAAAAGAAAAAAAGAAAAAAAACAATTGATCAAGATTCAAAGAAATCCACATTTGCGTCAAACTCTGTGGGGACAGTGAAATGGCCATACCTTCCTACTAATGGAATGACCTCTTTCGTTATTAGTGATGATGTGACTGCTGGCAGATTGTTACGTAGCATGGTGGTGGTGGACCCCAAAAAGCAGGCAGGAGAGAGGAACAGGGTGTACTTGAAGAAGTGTATTGATAAAACACAGAGAAAACAAAATCCAAAAACACTCATCGTCCAAAGTAGCAAACAAAAATAGCAACTGAAGCTAAAACAGAACCCTGACCAAAACATGACCGAAACAAACCTGACGACAGCAAAGGGACAGCAAACAAACGAACATGACAGTAGCCAAGAGCAACAATGACCCGACGCTGAGTGTTCGGGCAGGAGTTTTTTTATACACTACCTAATGACCAACAGGTGTGCAGATGCAGGGGGAGCCCTACAGTGCAACCTGTTGGTCCCAAACCAAATCATGACACAGCTGAAGCAAGGTGAATTTTGAGGTGTACAAGGCTATAACCTGTGCTTACATTTAGTCAAATGCTGCCAACTTTTAGGATCCCCTTTCACAAGGCAAATGAGTAATAGCCCTTACCATGCTGCAAAAGCAACTCAACATTTTAAAGGAACATCAATTCAATATTCTCCAATAACCAGAGGCTTGTGCCAGACGCACAAGCAAGAAGCAGCTCACGATGGTTGAAGTGATGGCCTGGGAAAAATGATACTCAAGAGTTAGTGATACAGGCCGCAAGTGAACCGGAGCAGTTTCCAACTGACTTGGAGTGACAGGCAGAGTACACACTGGACTCGTCGCCAGCCAATACCAAGGGGGCATATCGGAAAACAATCATTGTGACTCACATTCTCTGGTTTTGGCAATTAAGTGGCTTAGATTTACCTAATGTGCACATTTTTTGGAATATGGGAGGAAGCTCGTACATGGAGAAAACATCTGCAAGCACGTGCAGGAAGTGGAAAGTACGAACTGATTCAAACCTCTGTAAGACCAATGAACTAATTACATCCCCACCGTGGTGCCTCATTACAATGTGCTTTGCTATGTACAACTGCTTTTACCTGATTCGGAGCTGCGGCTGCTTGGAATATTATTTGAGATTCAAGTGATTTTTCCCTGAGAACCCTAATGGAGGTGTATATTAGGCAGCAAGCTGTCTGGTGGGCCTAGCTATGTGATTGATGGAGGGAGGCATGCACCATTTACTGGCCAAGCTGAAGCAAAAAGGAATCTCCATCTTCTCTTTCGAAACAGTCACAAGACACCTTACGGAGAAAATTGGCCTATGTCCATGGGGGAAAAACCGTTAAATTCAGTGTCAGTCACACAGACATACAAATAAGGGAAGCAAAGTATGTGTCCACACAAGCATACAAATAGGGGGATTGATTCATGCACAATGACACTAAATTCAACACACAGGGTCAATCGGTAAAAATGTACTACACGATAATTGGTGATGTGACGTGTACTTGCAATGAATGTATTCTCATCTTTTGTTTCAATTCCTACCCATTAAAAGTATCTCAATCAGTTGCTTTTAATTGCATTCTCTATTGACAAATTATAAAACGGAGAGAGAGAGAGATTCCCAAATGTACTCTGGATTAATAAAACTATGAGCACAGTGGTTAACGTTTCCAATACTCCCTACTCATGCAAAGTTGATGGTTGGTACTGTATACTGTATTGTACTCCAATGGTCACGGGCTCTTTTAACCCATGTGGCTGCACTCGATGTAAATAATAGTCTAGCAAAATCGACCACACAATTTTGAGACTTTAGAAATCCATTACAAAAAACAACTCAGGGTTCCTGTTTGCACTTCCTATGTTCTCCCTCATGCATGCATAGGTTTTCTCCGAGTACTCCGCTTTGCTCCCACATTCCAAAAACATGCACAAAACTCTGTGTTTCCTACGCGCCAGTGAGCTAAAGCACTCTTTTCACATCAAAAAAAGTCTCACAACACACCACTGTGCAAAACAATGCACAGAAAATGGATACGGATAAACAAGTTAATTATGTACCTTCTGTCGTCTAGTGGAAGAGCAGTTGATTGTTATGCCTGTCACGATGTGCGGTTGGAATAGATGTATATATATGAATATATATGAATATATATATATATATATATATATATATATATGCAGCTGGATAGCTCAGTTGGTAAGGCATCGGTTGAGCGTACGGGAGACGGTGGTTTGAATCCCGCTTGGGGCAAAAATGAGCACATAACACCATCCAGTGTGGGTCCTTGGGCAAGATCCTTCACGCTAATGCCTACCTCATACAATGATGAGAGACAATAAAACGAATGACATGCCGGCTCAGACGTTGCCCGGCCAAACAAGGTCTGCATCAGGTGCTAGGGAACCAGAGCACCTTGATGAAAAATGGGCTACTGGAACAAAGCGGAGATGGGCGAGATGCAATAACATGGCTCTGTTGGAATGCTACTACTCAAGCAACCCTAGTCAGAGGGGTTAGATGCAGAGAATGTGGGCTAAATGGTTACTTCGAAACCCACAGTCACGGTTGACCACGAAACAACTAGTAGCTCAGTGTTCCAACATCCACAAACGGCAACTGCTGTCACAACTTGAGATTGATGAGGTACAACGCAGGTTCCATGGTGAAGGGCCCCAGGCTGCCGGATTAGAGGAGGAGGTCATACAAGAGATTGGGAGGCAAGCCCCAATGAATGCAGATGATAAGATTGGGTGGCCAGCCCCAATGAATGAAATGCTGAGCGAGGCAGCAACTGACCTGAAAGCTAAGATCATGGCGAGAATGAAAGCTGGGCAACCTAGAAACCGATTACAACGGCTATGTGAAAGTCTCATAGAAAGTGTGAATGCAGCACTGTGGGCGATCCCTACCGTAACGATCACAGAAACCAATGATCTGATATACGCTTCAGCATCAGTGATCCTGGAGACTCTGGGCTATAAGAGCAACCATGGAAGCCATGAGATACGTTACCCACCATGGAAAAGACGGTTGGAGGCTAAGATCAAGGCGGCCCGGAAAGATGTGAGTCAATTGACGGAGGCCCAGAGAGGTGTGATGAAAAGGCCGATACCCGAGAGGTACATCCAGATGACCATACCTGAAGCACTCGAAACTGCCAAACAAAGGCTCCAAGCCTTGTCCAGTCGCCTGAAGCGGTACACGAAAGAGAATGAGGCCAGACGAATAAACAGGCTGTTCGCAACACAACCTGCGAAAGTGTACGCTCAGTGGCAGGGTCCTAACAACAGAGCTGACCCACCAAGACTGGAAACTGAAAGGTACTGGAAAGGCATATGGGTGAAGGAGGTTGCACATAACAACACTGCACAATGGCTGGTGAGCCTGAGAGAGGAGCACAGCAACCTCCCAGAACAGAACCCAGTTACCATAACAGTGGCAGACATACAGGAAAGAGTCTCAGATATGAAGAACTGGACAGCACCAGGCCCGGACATGGTCCACACCTACTGGCTAAAGAAACTCACAGCACTCCATGAGCGCCTAGCAGTACAAATGAACCAGCTGCTGAGGGATGGGACTCACCCAAAATGGCTAACCGAAGGGTGAACGATCCTGATCATGAAGGATCCCTCGAAGGGTGCAGCCCCATCCAACTATCGGCCAATAACCTGTCTCTCCACAACATGGAAGCTCATGTCAGGCATCATTGCGGCTAAGATAAGTGGACATATGGATCAATACATGAACGAAGCGCAGTACGGTATTGGTAGAGATACCAGAGGAGCCAAACATCAGCTCCTGGATGACAGAACAGTCGCACAAGACTGCAGGTCCCGACGTACCAACCTGTGCACAGCTTGGATTGATTACAAGAAAGCCTATGACTCGATGCCACATACATGGATCACTGAATGCTTGGAGTTGTATAAGGTGAACAGGACCCTAAGAGCCTTCGTTGCGAACTCGATGAGGATGTGGAAAAGATTCAGACCACGGACGTTAAGACCCGAAAGCTCCTAACCATGCATGGAGGGTTCCATCCCAAATCCAGCACCCTGAGACTGTACGCAAGCCGAAAGGAAGGAGGCCGGGGACTAGTGAGTGTGAGAGCCACTGTCCAGGATGAAACATCCAAGCTCCATGAATACATCAAGGAGAAGGCTCCAACGGATGACGTACTCGGAGAATGTCTCAGACAATGGGGAACAGAAGATGAGGCGCTGGAAGAGGGACCATCATGGGAGGACAAGCCCCTACACGGGATGTACCACCGGACCATAACTGAAGTGGCTGATCTCAAGAAGTCCTATCAGTGGCTAGAGAGGGCTGGCCCGAAGGACAGCACAGAGGCACTCATCCTGGCTGCTCAGGAGCAGGCCTTGAGCACCAGAGCCATCGAGGCCCAGATATACCACACCAGACAAGACCCAAGGTGTAGGTTGTGCAAAGAGGCACCTGAGACGATCCAACACATAACTGCAGGGTGTAAGATGCTGGCAGGGAAAGCCTACATGGAACGCCAGGTTCCATAACCAGGTGGCTGGCATAGTCTACCGAAACATCTGTGCGGAGTTTGGACTGGAAACCCCAAGGTCAAAATGGGAAACACCTCCGAAGGTGGTGGAGAATGACAGAGCGAAGATCCTTTGGGACTTCCAGATCCAGACTGACAAGATGATAATGGCGAACCAACCAGATATCGTGATCATAGATAAAGGGCAGAGGAAAGCCGTTGTAGTGGATGTAGCGGTCCCAAGTGATGGAAACATCAGGAAGAAGGAACACGAGAACCTCGATAAATACAGAGGGCTCAGAGAGGAGCTGGAGAGAGCCTGGAAGGTAAAGGTGACAGTCGTGCCTGTGGTGGTCGGAGCACTCGGGGCAGTGACCCCCAAACTAGATGAGTGGTTGCAACAGATCCCGGGAACAACATCAGACATCTCAGTCCAGAAATGTGCAGTGCTGGGAACAGCAAGGATACTGCACAGAACCCTCAAGCTTCCTGGCCTCTGGTAGAGGACCCGACCTGAATGAGGGATGGACACCACCCGAGGGGTGAGATGAGGATTTATTTTTTTTTATACATATATATTTATATTCATCCATATATCTACTTATCTTGAAGAGGGTTGTGGGTTCAGTCCCGGCTCCGGAGTTCCTGTGTGGAGTTTGCATGTCTCCGGGCTTGCGTGGGTTTTCTCCGGGTACTCCGGTTTCCTCCCACATTCCAAATTGTTCCTAGGTGTGAGTGTGAGCGCGTATGGTTATTTGTCTCTGTGTGGATGAATGTTACCTTTCATGTCAGTGAAGTGTGATTCCTGTCTGGTGTCAGTCAGTTTTTGTGCTTGGATTTTTAATACAGGAGTTGACCTTGACTGCACAGAAAAGAGAATGCGTTAATACCTACAAGACCTCGGTTGCTTCTTCTGTTTCAAGAAAGTAGTCTGTGCTTAACATGTTGTTATGGCATCTCAATTGTGATTAAAATAGTTGAGGTCATGCAAATACCACAACCTGGATTAAATGTCCTCACCTCTCATCTTGTACTTGTCATGATGATGTTTTCGGTCTGGCCAGCAGGTGGCATGAGCGGACTTCGGTACGCACCTGCTCCCAATCTGTAATTTGTAAACTCTGTATTTAAGGTCTCTTCTGCTATGCACCTGTGTCGGAGTATTGTTTTCGGTATTGCTATTCTCGCTGCTCATGGACTATTTGGCTATTGACCTCGTCGTGCTTCGCTTTTTGTACTCTCGGTACACCTGCTTTTTGTAAGTACGAGTTTGGTTTTGTGAATTGGCTTTTCGCTCGCGTGTATTTTGATACATTGTTTTAGTTTGTGTTGGCGGTCTTTATTTTTCTCCCTTGCCTTTTGTGCAAGCGTTTTTTGTTATTCGTTTATGTTCTCTCTGGTCCTTGTTTTGACCAGCGCTTTATGTTGCCTTTTTGTCGGTGCGATTATTAGTATTAAAACATATTTTTGTTACGGCAGACCTTGTTTACGTCTACGATTTCTGGATCCAGACTCAAATCAGCTTGTCCGAGTCGTGACAGAATACTCCGACCATTCTGGATCCCGTAGACCTAAATAAGATCCTGACCGCCTTGACCAGCCAGGGGCAACTAGTGGGCCAGCAGAGACGAGAGCTTGCGGAGCTGCGGGAGGCAGTCACCGTCCTGGCTCAGCGAGCAAGTTCTAGGATGGAACAATCTAGCACGGGAGCAACTCAGGCTATTCCCGCACCACCACCCCCGATTATGGCACGGGAACCTAATTTTCCTCATCCCGCACGTGATTAAGATATCCTTTATTTGTCCCGCAATGGGGAAATTACAAATGAAGTTGAAGTTATGGTGGCGAACCAGGGCTATGTACCCAATTTCTGCACCAATGCTCGCTCATATTTGACCAGCAGCCTTTAGCCTATGAGAGTGACTCTACCAAGTCACTTCTTGCTTGGCTCTCGACGAAGGCGGACGCTTTTTGCTTTCTGCGCTGTCCCCCACCCCACCCTTCCCTGCTCGCGACTCAGTCCTTGTGCTGTCTTATGTCTGACTTTTCCTAGCCTCCTGTCATATTTTCATCCTAAAAACAAACATGGAACTGGTTGGCTGAGAAGAGCAGGCAGTGGGGAGCCTACTTGCCCCTCGGGGACTTTTGCTGCTGGGTACACCCTAGATCCTTGGAGGAAGCGGAGAATGGTCAGTGTGTCAACACTGTCCGTTGAGGATTTGGACGACATCTACATTTTCGGCCTTCCGATAACAGGTATGCTGCTGTTTGGTGTGAGCAGTTTCCTGATCCATCGAAAATTCAACCGAAGGGAGCGGCTCTATTGGACGAGGCTTCCAATCTAAGGATGGCATAACGCGGATGTCCAACACTCAGACTCAGACTGTGCTCAACCACAAACTGTTGCAGGTTTCACAGCAGGATGGTCAACAACTTGGAGAAAACTGGAATCCGTGTTCAATTACTGACTGAAATCTGTCATGTTGTGCCCGAAGCGATAAAATGATCGCTTCGTGCACAACAAGATAAGGAGGTGGATCCCTGAAATAGCAGACAAAGAAAAAGATGGTCTGAGAACAAATGAGTTTTAATACAAAAACACAAAAATACCCGTCCGGGAGCAACAAACAGAAAACGCTGGTCAAAATCAGGACCAGGAAATAAAAAGAAGTAACAGAAAACGCTTGCGAGAAAATGGCAAGGAATATAGTTGGCAACAATAGGAATTCATACGAGTAGATATAACGACGCGCAATCACAGCCACAAGGCTACACGGCAACGAATGGATATGAACAGTAAGCGAGAGAATTGGCACGGCGTGGAATACTCCGGCAGTAAGTTAACTGCGCGACCGCAAAGATAAAGCCCGTATAATCAGTCCCTAATGGGTGACAGGTGTGTCGGCGGTAGGCAGGAAAAGCCTGCCCCCTGCTGGCAAACACAGGACGTGACAAAATCATGGATTTGGCTGATCGGCGCCACTAAAGAGATATAAGCCACGGATTCAAGGCTGTCTTAAATTCTAGGGCAGCCTGCTACCAAAACATCTCCTATCTCAGGATGAACTGGCAACTCGTGATGACTGCGCCAATGCGGATGACCTTATTAGACTGGCCCTCGTTGTGGAACGCGAGCGGGAACATGGAGAAGCACGGGAGTACGCCCGTTCCCTGCCCCGTCGTGCTGGTGGTCGCCCATCTTTTCGTGAGTTCTAGCGTCCATCCAGACCAGAGCAGCCCTCCGGTACCCGGACCACCAATACCCAGGAGGAGCCCATGCAGCTGGGAGGTGGACGTGTGGGACTGGAGGAGAGATGGCGCCGGATTCCGGAACAATCCTGCGTCTACTGCGGCCAACAAGGACATCGAGTGGCCGACTGTCCCATGACTCCGGCCCACCTTGCGACGCGTACCGACCAATGTAAGTTTGCATCCCGGACCGTATCGCTGGAGCCGAGCAGGGAGAAGTCCGGTTGGGGACTTCAGAAGAGACTAGAATTAGACAGTACTATTTACGGTCCTTCACGGGCTCTTCCTATTCGGGCACTGGTGGACTCTGGGGCGGATGATTGCTTTTTAGACCCTATGTTGGCGAACGAACTGTCAGGTGGAGGAGTTAACGGATATTAAAAGGGTTTACGATTTGGACGGACGACTTTTGCCTTTTTGTCGGTGCGATTACTAGCATTAAAACATATTTTTGTTACGGAGACCTTGTTTACGTCTATGTTCTTGGGATCCAGACTCAACTCGGCTTGTCCGAGTCGTGACAGTACTTCACTGGTAAAAATTTAAAACACAATATTCTTTGGGAGTTAAATCTTCAATTACATTTGTGGAAACTCTGCATCAATGACTTATCAATAGCATTGAAAAACTGAAAGACTCGTCGAAATCTTTATTTGAGAATCTTTCAACAGTGACTAAAATCTCATATCTGAATAAAGTGTCAGATGTGATCAGTTATTCATTGGTGAAGGCTTCCTTGTGTGGATCCAAAAGGCTTTTCATCCATTAGTCTTTGGTGTTTTTGTTTGATTCAAGAAAAAACCAGGTGCAATGGTTGCATTGTTGATGTTGCAAGTCCACAGTGATTGTCTGGCATATCCAAGGTCAGCCTGGCCTAGAGCGGAGGCGGGGGTTTTATCACTGTGTTTCTGGTATTTAAAACTGATTCAATGCTCAATGATTTGAAGAAACGGTCGTCTGTCCCGTACACCATTGCGAATGAGACTGGACTTGTGGATTTTTTTTTCTACTTTCTCCCCTCCAAATTTTGCTGCTGCAAATTGCAAATTTCTCCATTGTGAGATAAATAAAGATTTTCTTATCTTTTATATATATATATATATATATATATATATATATATATATATATATATATATATATATATACAGACACACCCACTTACATACTCTATATACTGACTGATTAAGTACAGTTATATTGTATTGTTGTCTTTAGTACAATGCATTTGAATGTAATCTTTAAAAAATCTTTTAAAATTTTCATTAAGTGCAATATCTTTGAATCATTATTTAAGCATTTTCTCCCGTGACTATAAGTTGCAAAGTTAAATTTTAAACTATTGTACTTCTTTAAAAAAAAACTGCCCAATTTTGATGAACGCTTCCTGTGCTTCTGCATTTTTTTAAATTAGATGGGGGTACTTGGAAAAGTTAGATTTTCTTTTTAGACGATCATTTGTGGAAGCGAAGAACCTCTGGTTTTAACAAGGCTGGCAAAATTGCAAGTTTTAAAATAATGATGGCCTCCGTGTGCTCTTCATGCATTTACAACAGTTTTTATCAGACCTGGACATCACCTTTTGCAAAAACGGCATGAAATAAATTTTCAGTGTTGTGTCTTTTCTACGGGTGTGGCACAGTTTAAAACTGCATTCAGTTCAGAAAGTTTTCTGTGCTTTGGTGTCAATTACTCAATAAAAATGTGAATTTGAACTTCTAATTTACAGATCCCCCTACTGTGCTTTAATTACATCCACCGCGGTGAGAGCTGGCTGATGTGTTTCATTAATAGGTACAGCAGAGAAAGCGACAGAGTGGTGGAAGCTGGATAGCCGAGCTGCCACCGTCTGCCAAAACTGCATCAAGCAGCGGGGGGCAAATGAGCATTTACAGTATTTGGGGGGTAGGTTATGCCAGTGTGTGTGTGTGTGTGTTTGTGTGTTTACATGTGTGCAGTGTGCCTTCAGAAGAGCATTAGAACGGTCAGCATGCATCGAGAAGCTTCAGGCGGCTTACAGAGCAGCAGGGGTTTTAGGTAGGTGGGAAGTAAAGAAGTTGGAGATATGGCTCAGTTAAAAAAGCAGGGAGGAGGTGAGAAATGCAGGAGAGGGTGGGGGTGGCTTACTGTTGAATAGGCCACCGCTGGTTTTTAATCAAGTCTCCCCCATCACATCATGTGTACAGACATTTTACTCAGCATTTTTGCTGATCATGCGTCAGAGAACCCAGACACGAGAGATGGCTGTTCCCAAGTAATCCAGATGTTCGATTTGAATCTTGGTCTAAATAATGAGTCCGAGTTCTCTATTAACCTGGATGCTATGAGTCCTGTGGCTGACTGCTGCTGAGTGCACAAGGGGAGTTAGTGGACCCAAAGAAAGACGGCAAACTCACGTTATTTGATTTGGTTCACTGACTCCAGTTAGAGGACTCACCAGAACACTGCCGACTCAGATGATTTGGCTCACTGACTAGAGTCAAGGCAGTGAACCACATCATCTGAGTCGGCGGTGTTTTTTGTGAGACCTCTAAATCACGCCGCACACAGTGATGCAATTGAAGTGGATGGACCTGGACAATCTTATGGAAAAAAAATAAGAATAATACAACAATGGCTGATAATCAATGACCTATTGACAGCCCCAAACCTATTGCAATCAGTAAACGTGACCTCTGTTAGTATTAGAAAACAATCGTTTTGAAGTGAAGTGCCAGCTCTATTATTTTATTGAACCACAAATCACAGAGCAAAAGGAGAGTGGACTGGCCACTGTAGTGATGGTTTGCCAGGGAGTCAAAAGATCGAAAATTTAAAAATAAAGGAGAGTCATTGGATAAGTCCCGCAAAACGTTCTCATGATTATAAAGTTTTTGAATCTCTCTTGAATCAAATTTGCACTGGATGCAAACCAAAATAGGACTTGCTTATTTATTTATTTGAAATATCATGGGCAATAATCTCCCACATTGTGTGTGTGTGTGTGTGTGTGTGCATGTGTGTGTGTAAAATATACAGACAGTGTAGCTTATTGAGTCTGTTTTCAGTAAAAGAGAATTGATACAATTTCTCTGTCTTCATCAGTGGTAATTCTATAACTCCAGTTGCTTTAATTTGGTAATTTGCATTTTGCGAGTTAATCAAATTGATTACACAATTAACAGAGGACTGAATCTTTCCAATGATCCCCAATCACATATTTGCCAGGCCACTGACGGAGAACTGTGATGTTCACTTGGTGGAGAGTTAACTCTTAAAGGTGCAGCTATTATTGCTCATGATTGATGTCTAGCGGAGAACCCTTGCAGAAGGTTAAAGAGAACCCCTGACACTGTGCGCCTGTAATTGTACATATAGCACCGATAATGCAATTCACAACTTGAGCGCTTCAAGGTTGAAGGAACCCTGGGCATTAGCTATTAAACATTACACTTTGATAGGTCATAATGTCTTGTGCTAATATTGGCTCATAAATGAGAAAGGTCAGCTCACTCGTCTGCACATATCATACCCGACAACTTGCCTGGGATTTTTTTTATTTTTAGTTTTTGCTTATTTAAACGTGACCCAAGTCTTTCAAGGGTCAGATTATGTGCTGATCCATCACTTTGAGCGGTTTCGATTTCTAACATGAAACGGATAGAAAGCGGGAACAAATAAGCACTGGAAGTCTTCACTTGTTAATAACGGATTGGTGTCTTAATGGCATTTTAATGGCAATAAAGAAAAAAAGGAGATTTGTAAACGGCAAAAGTGAGGATGTGGGGTTGTGATGGGATCTTCTGCATTATGGTCGATGGAAGGCCAAGGGCACCCTCTAGGCAGAAGCTGGCAGCAATTTGCCTCGAGACGGGTTTTAAAGCGATGAACAAAATGACAAAGCATCAGCCTGCTTCTGTGTGATCTAATCTAGACTGGCGAGCTTCCACATCCATGCTTACTCAGTATGTGTTAAAGGACATATTAAGGCTAATCTCTTGATCTGTCCATATGCATGGAATTAAGTGTAAATGGAGAGAGAAAAGGGGATTGCCAGATATGGTTTAAGTTTATTTATTTAGGTCTGAGGACTTTTGCAATACGATATTAAACGGTACACACAATAGCGTGTCAATTATAACAGGTGGTTGGGTCATTTATGTCTTGCCACTTGTTGAAATGCACGCCTGTAAATAGATTGACATGCTCCGTCCACCTTCTCTTTTCTTTTCTCGCTAAACTCACTGTTGAGTATTTGTGAAATTGCATCACTCAGACGGCCACATAGATGAGGCATTGTGGATGTGCTGTAGTTTTTATTTGTCATGAACTCAGAAAAGTGAGGCATATTTTTTTAGACTATGTTCGTTAAAATGTGCTTGGGAAAATGCATGTTTTGTCAAAGATGCGAGGGAAGCATTTGAGTCAAATTGAATTTTAGAGCATCATTTAAACTGTGAAATTTAATTTCAAGTTTTAGGTTCTACCACTAACCCCACTATGTTTTCTCTTCTTTTCTTTTTATTTATTTATTTTACCTCAATCTTGAGGAACATTAGGGGAGGAAATATTGCAATATTGCAGAGCACTCACTACATTAAACCCAGGCTGGAATATTCAGTCATTTTAGCAATTTTGAGTCAGTGTCCCTTCTACCATTTTTAGAGTTCATTTGAAGCCAACATTCAGCTGCCTGGATGCAAGCCCCTTGAGGTTTTAAATTTTCTGGTTCCCACCATTGTATCTATTATTAACAGTTTCCACATCGAGGGTTTGGTGTGCTCTACTTTTAAAAATGTTGTGATCAAAAGGCTTTTATGGCTTTTTTTCTTATTTCAAGAAACCTATGCTTGATCTTTTTTTTTTAATAACTAATCGACCAATTTCAAAACTTTCTGCCCAATTTTAGAAAATGGGGTTTCTGCAGGGCGGCCCGGTGGTCCAGTGTTTAGTTAGCGCTTCAACCTCACAATGCAGAGGGGTTCAATCCCGGCTGCGGCATTCCTGTATGGAGTTTGTATGTTCTCGTCCGGCCTGCATGAGTTTTCTGTGGGTACTCTGGTTTCCTCCCACATTCCCAAATCATGCATGGTTGGTTCATGGAATACTTTAAATTGTCCCTAAGTTTGAGTGTGAGCGCGGATGGTTGTTTGTCTCTGTGTGCCCTCTGGGTGGCTGGCAACCGGTTCAGGGTATCCCTCGCCTACTGCCCGAAGACAGCTCGGATGGGCTCCAGCAACCCCCTTGTGAGGATCAAGCCGATCGGGACACGGATGGATGGATGGATGTAGTTCCTGCACAGCTTTTGACATTTTGTGTCTTTTAACAATCTTTTTGAGAAACGTGAATGCGGCTTTAGAGCTGAGCATAGCACTGAGATGGCCCTCAAGTCTGCTTCTAAGAGTTTATGAATGGGAGGGCTCCCTTCTTTCGTTGGATCTCAGTGCATTGGGGTGCAGAGCCTTCAGTCGCTCTGCCCCCAAACTCTGGAACTCACTTCCTCCCAACATTCGTAATATTGACTCTCTTTCCTTATTCAAAACCCACCTATTCAGACTTGCCTACCCGCCTTAAATCTTTCTTTCTTTATTTATTATTTTATCTGTGTTTTGCTATTGGTCTTGGCTGTACAGTGTCCTTGAGTGTTGTGAAAGGCGCTTACAAATGTGATGTATTATTATTATTATTATTATTATTAAGAGTTAAGCAATGCTTTCGTTTCTGTGGAAGCACTTTGGATTTGCACCAAAGGAGAAGGTTGCCATGTGTAGCCTTGTAAATGCCGAGTAACGGGAATGGAGGCCTTGACCGTCGCAATGGCATCATAAACGGCAAGCCTTAGACATAAGTGTTTCCTGTTTGGCACAGTTCTTTCAACAGAACAATTACAGCAGCAGGTTAATGCAATTGTAAAATATACAGGTTTTATTTGTGTGTGTATTTATTTATTTTTTGGTTCCTCAAAAAAAGATTGTTGAATATTATTCAAATATATAAAGCACTTTATCAAAAGGGTTGGGTGGCCCGGTAGTCCAGTGGATAGCACGTCGGCTTCGCAGTGAAGAGGTACCGGGTTCGATTCCAGCTCCGGCCTCCCTGTGTGGAGCTTACATGTTCTCCCCGGGCCTGTGTGGGATTTCCCCGGGTGCTCCGGTTTCCTCCCACATTCCAAAAACATTTATGGCAGGCTGATTGGGCGCTCTAAATTGTCCCTCGGTGTGAGTGTGGGTGTGGATGGTTGTTGGTTGTTGTGCCCTGCGATTGGCTGGCAACTGATTCAGGGTGTCCCCCACCTACTGCCCGAAGACGGCTGGGATAGGCTCCAGCACCCCCCGCGACCCTAGTGAGGATCAAGCGGTTCGGAAGACGCAGAAAGGACACAGAAAAGGAATTTTGTCATAAAAAATGAGATTTATTATAACACAAAATCCCCGTCTAAACGGACAACAGAACAGGACAGGACAAACAATAACGAGGCAACAGAAAACGCTGGTCAAAAAGAGGACCAGGAAATAACAACGAGGCAACAGAAAACGCTTGCGAAACAAAAACGGCAAGGAGAAAGTTCTCAAACACGAGTGGAATATCAAGGCACGCAATAATAGTCAGTAGTCATTTAAGTCAGAGTTTTAACCGAGAAGGAATAGACGATAGCAAATGGCACGGCGTGGAATACTCCGGCAGTGAGTCGACTGCCGGAGCGCCCAAATATAGTAGGTGCAATTGCCAACAAATGGTTGGCAGGTGTGCAGGCGGCAAGCAAGAACGCAAAACATTGTTTCACCCCTAACTTATAGGACATGCTAGGCTAGAAACCAGAAAACCAACACAGAATTGGAAAAAATAAAATAAATAAAAGGCACAATGTTGGCTCATGTTCCATGTCAATACCCAGTTATGCATTAAAAATGCCTCTGAAATGAAGTCTTTATCAAAAGAGCCACAAGGTTCTCTTTACGGGATGTTTTCAAATAAGCAGAAGTTATTACCATACCTCCACTGGGAAATATGTATTTACAGCTTGCTCGTAGAGGGAGTAGCAATAGTGTAACTGTTAACTATGCTTTCCCTTGTTATGGTGCATGATTGCGTGCTCCTGTTATTACACCTTTCTATTGCTGCTAATATTGCAAAAGCCCATCAGGCAGTGCACTAATGTGAAGAGTAGCCTGCAGTGTAGTGGGTGCACTATTTGAATCGAGATGCATAAAGACCACTGCAATGAGCACTGGGACATGGAAGGTGGAGACTGTACTGAGCAGGCATGCACGTCAATTTTTGCGCAAAAAAATATTATAGAGGTGTGACGTTAGTGAAATGTGATATGATCAAAACTTAATCCACCCCAAAAAATGTTTCCTGACAAATACTTACATCTGAGTACTTTATCTGCTCATGCCTTTACGTCTTGCAGTTGTGATGAAAACATGTTTTATGGTTTATCAAATATGATGACTTTTTAAAGAAATACATTGTCGTTACTGACATTTTAAGAACCAATGTCATGGTCTTTCCCCATTCATTCATTCATTCATCTTCCGAGCCGCTTGATCGTCACTAGGGTCGCGGGGGGTGCTGGAGCCTATTTCA
This sequence comes from Hippocampus zosterae, assembly GCF_025434085.1. Lineage (NCBI taxonomy): Eukaryota > Metazoa > Chordata > Actinopteri > Syngnathiformes > Syngnathidae > Hippocampus > Hippocampus zosterae. The sequence continues at coordinate 13,010,525 of NC_067451.1, forward strand.
CCTAAATGCGGCCTGGAAAACAAAACATTTCAGCAATGTGGTATTTCAGTCTGAACACTAGGGGGCACTATTTAAAACGGGCACCTATAGTAGATCAGAAACGACAAAGAAATAAGAGCCCAACCAATTAATGCTCAAATTCGAAGACAAAATATCATTCATTAAAAAATAAGACTATTTTGAAACACAAGTGTCATGCAGCCTACATGGAATATCGTTAATGATGAGTTAATTTGTTTTATTTTTCTTGGTTGTCTGAAAGTGACATTGTGCATCTGGGGCGCGGAATGTTAATCCATTGATTGATGTTAAAAGTTTGACGCAGGTGCTTCCTTTGCGATGCCAGAAATATGAATGACCAAGGTGGGACACGACAGACTTCTCTTCAGACTTGTAGCTTGGTCTCCATTGATGTCTATGGATAGACGTCAATGTCAATTTAGATTTTGTAAATCAATGGCATGCAAAACAATGGGACGGGAATTTACCTATCTGTGATAACTTCAAGCACAATTCTTAACGACGTATTTTTTAAGTCTACGCCTAGCATAAACTTGTCTTCATTCAATACATGCATGGTTTGAATGGGAGCTGGATTGATAATGATTAGGAAAACTCAGATTGATTGTCCATAATCTATTTCAAGGTTGTCTGATGTTAGTTCGATTAGACAACTACCTTAACATTTATAAGACATTTTAAAAATATATATAATTGGACACCAGCAGATGAAATCGTGATTTGCATGCAGAAGTCCGATTTGAAGTGCTTCAATTGCACCTGCCCGTTGCTTGCAAGGATGCTGCTGCAACTGACAGTGCACAGTGGATTAAAGCCTGCATGCTCAGATAATAATAATGACCGCTGGCTCGGCCGTGAACGCGCGCTCCCGTGCCTCGGTCATTGCCGTTTGTTGATTCCTTTCGCAGTATGTCCGACAGCGTGTCTGGCTCGTTCTCTTCGGTGAGGACTCGACGTTTGCGCACTGCTTCGTGTGTTAGCTGTATGGGCATTTTATAAAGTTAGCGCTCTCTCTGTGTTTTTTTTTCTTTCCTGCTATCTGCTTTGACACCGGATGGATTGCTCCGTTTGAGTCCGGCGTATACTAAAATGTTTTGCGGGAGGTTTTTTTGCTTCTTTTTTCCGCAGCTTGCCCGCATACTGTAGACCCTTATTAAGACCAAGAAGGCAAAGAAAAGTAAATACACGTGTGAAACCCTTTTGTTGGGCGCCAAGGAAAAAAAAGTTGCACATCGAAGACGGAGGATTATGCGCTGAACGCTTCTGGAAAGCAGGTACGTCATGTTTTAAAACGCAACAGAGATGCTCACATTGATTGTTTGTGTTCAGCTTCTGTGGATGCTGGTACGATGCGTCGATGCAATCTTCTGTCAGAGAGTGTGGGGAGAGCAGGGCAGTGTCGTGACATTGAGGTGTCTTTCATTGAATAATGTTCACGGTCATGTGTGGGGAGGGACTGCATTTGGCTGACAATGGCTCGACCGTGCTCCTTTTGCTAGTATGCGCTACAAGGTTGTTTGTGCCGCCAGTGTGGAGTGGATCTATTTTTCTAAGGCAGGTATTCGGGAGGCTGAAAACGTGCACGAGTGCCATCACGCGCGCCTTTCTTAACTGTTCAATGAAAATGAAATTAAATCAGGTGTATATTCACTAAAGGCCAAGATTTAGTGTCCAAGGTACACACACACACACACACTAAACTCGTCTGTCGAAGAGTTTCTGCACTTAATAAAGATGCTCTTCTGTCATCATGACACAGACTGAGTGGCCAGTGGGCTTTAATTTGATGCTTGACCTGTCATTATCGGGACCCTTCACCCACCCCTGCGTGAGTGTCACAATTGTGTGTCTTAATGGTCCCATCTGTATTCCCATTTCCCCTCCCCTAATTATGTATCACTCTTTATTTGATTCTGAAACAGTGCTTCCCTTCCAGTGCCCTCATATTAAGTACATGGACTCTAAGCTTTCATAGTATTTGGGCATAGTTTTAATATAATTACTGTCAAAATGCCAAGTATTCATCAACAGTTCGTTTGATGATTGTGACATTTTAACACAGTTACATGTTCTGTCACAAACAGAGATTTTGGGAATACATTATTCGATTGATTATCATTTAAATTACAATACTCTGGAAAATTGTGCCACCCCCCACCCAGGCTACCTTTTTTTTCCTCTGGAATATGTATGAAAGTGATCGGGATGCCTCTACACATCACACTTGATGTTTGAACAGTAAAGTAACTTTCAAAGCAGGAATGGCGCGACATCAGCCCAAGGATGGCTATAGCCTCGTCAGAAATTTGTGTAGCCCAAGTTAAGCACCACAGGCATTTCATTTTATACTCTAAAATATATTTATAAATTATGTTAAGCCCCGGAAAAGAACAAAAATCCTGGAGCCATCCCTGCTTCAAAGTAAAGAACATTTTAATTGTGCTTACCATCTAAGCCAGGGACTCACAATCTCAAGTGCCTCTCGCGGCCATTAATGTTTTCTTCTAAAAATATTATCCAACAGTGACTGTCACACTTTCCTTGTCCTTATTTAATTATCTTAGACATTTCCCATAATAATCAAGTCTCGTTGCACTCAAACGCGATCACTGCTTTAGCCATGCAGCTTTGGAGCAAGCGATGCTAAGATGAGTTCACCAGAAAAGCATCAAGTTGCGTCATCTTCAAAATTTTAGGACAGTATTAACCCGCATCATAGGTGAAATGAATACAATATCGTGCATTGTAAATCGCAGTTGTTGGATTATATTATTCCTTAATGTGTAAAAACGAACAATACATCCTACCTTTGTAGTAGGACAGCCACCAGCTCGTCAAGCATTTGTCCCCAGCCCCTACACCTGCATTTTGGGTGTATGCGGTTGTTTCAGGTGATTCGCTAGTAAATGCAGTGACCACTTGAAAGTAGATATAGACCAGGGGTGCCCAAACTTTTTGGATCGAAGATCTACTTTTTGATCAACGAACCTCCCGGGATCTACCCTTACCGGCACGCGCACACACATGCACGCACACACACACACACACACACGCACGCCATGATGAGAAACAGCCTGAAACTGAGGCATGCAACGCACTTTTGTAGCCTGTTAACTATCGCAGCTCACATGTACCGTTTTAAAGTGCTTCCCTGGGCCCTCATAGATTCCTATTCTTTGCCCATGCCCTCGGTGAATTGATCACGAAGCAAACTCTGAATGAGAATAATGACGATAAAAGATAGAGCGCAACAGTTCTGATCACAAGCTGCAATTGCAGACTGCTGAGAGCTAACAACTTCCGGTGACGTATTCACGCGCCACCGTAAATTCAAGATTTACCTGCTTTATTTTATTTTTCAAATATTTTTTGGGTGAAAATGAGACTGATAAAATGATTAGGGTGAGGTGTACATTAACACACAAAAATATTACTAACATGTACAAAGACACACAAATGGTTGTTTGTTTTTTTTTCTCCTCGACACTCCTCGGATCTACTTGGGACCTGTCTTAGATCTACCGGTAGATCAGCGTCGACCTAATGGGCAACCCTGATATAGACGATTAAAAAAAGAAAAAATGGTTATAGGCACAACGTGGACAATCAAGAACTAAATTGTAAATTACGTCCGAAAGCTAAGGCCAGCTGCAGTCTCCAGTACATTGAAGGAATCTTTTCAGTCGGGAATTAAGATTCGTTTGGCATGCTTGTGCAACGTGTTTTTGCAAGTTAAGAATGCATCCCAATACAGTACCAGCGCTTTCTGGTGGGACGCGGTGAAAGGAACAACAACAAAAAATCCCACCCGCTACCCATCCAGTGGGTACCTTAGTCCAACAGTTCCCATTAATTTATGACATAACAACACAGAGAGATGATGAGCCGTCCCACTGAGATCACACATTCACAAAACCCACACAGTTTCGCTCGGTACCTTCGTCTCCTGCACCTTTCGCTCTCGCCAAGCAGTCATGTGTCTGTGTGATCTATTGGTGTCTGTAGTATGGCTTCCTGTCCCTCCAGCTTGAGCTTTTGACACGGTCGTAGAATTCAAAAGGAAAGCCTCGCCTTCAGATTGCAGTGTGATCACTAAGCACTTTGAAATGTGTACGTCTATACATATATATTGTATATACTGTATATGTCCGAATACACAGTACTCACTTAGACTGTAAAAGCATCTGTCACTTTTGTGTCAAGCAGTGTTGTGTTTGCCAGAGTGCGTGCATAGCATGTGTTTGCATGTGTACGAACACTAATAGGAGCACACTGGACAGCAGCAGGCCATGTCAACCACACGCTCCAGACAAACCCTCAGGGTGTCCTATTTGGCACATACCCATCAACCCACCCACACACACACACAAAGACGTGTGTGTATTTATACATAAAGAGACAGACCTTAGAGCTTTGGAACCAACACAAGCGTCAGAGCATTAGAGGTTCTCAGAGTCTGTGTCCTGGCTGGACCTTATGCGCCAGAAGCTTAGCTGAATGGCATCACCATGTTGATCAGTATTTCCTAATCCTCCTTTTGGAGACACGCTTCTTAAAAATAACAACTCATCAGGGCCCAAATGATAATATGGTAGGAAATGTAAATTAAAATGTTGCGCCTGAAAGCTGACCTGAACGGCTAAACTGGTGATAATGACATGGCCTGCACTTAAGGGGGGACTAAATAAATACATTGGGCCTATGGAGGCATTTTGTATCAAATACAATGGGAAAGATGTGTATGTGAATTTGTCTTGAGACCCACATGAAACCTCCAATTCAATCTTTCAGAAATGTGTTTTCATGATGAACTTTTATACAGACACTATTCCTGACTGCATTGGAACATGCTGTTTTTAATTTAGAGGTGAAAATAAGTGGAGCGAGTCTCTCTACCGCTTTCTGCCTGCTCTCAATACCTCTATTTGGGTTATGTATGTCTACAGTTTATTCCAACACCTGTGAGGTTTGGACAGAGGAGCATCAACCTTGATTCGACTGAATGAGGTTGACCCTGTTGACTAAATTACTCTCACTGTGCGGGTGTTTGTGGGAGTGTTAATGCGTTTGGCTGTGTGTGTACGCTTGTGCACGTGTTATAGTGTTGAGCCCCTTTCTGACCCGGCTGACAGATAACTGCAGTGACTTCCAGGTTCAGCAGATTAGGGGATTAGAGACCCAGGCTTCACACAATAACCCAAATGCGTAAGCGCGGCAGTATACGCTATATGCACATAAATAGGCACGCATATTAAATGAACACCCTCTTGGGACAATGCACCTTCTTCAGGGGCTGTTATATTCATTGTGACTCCTTGTGCTCCGTTGCGTAGATACAACCCTGGACATGCACACAGGCAAACAGATGGAAAAGAGCATTAAAAAGCTCAAGGGTCCAATTTCACTAATGCCGTTTTCACACTAGGCATGACCCATGTTGGTACTGCAAGCTCAGCTAACCGTTTGGTCTTCCAAACCAATTCAGAGCCCACTCAGAGTTAGATAATGAACCCACATAGCGGGTTGAATGTTTGTCGCAGGGCCAGCATCGCGCTATTGCCAAATTACAGTCAGATGTCTCTCACATTAATAAAGGAAAAAAAAACCCCACAATTGCATCAATTATTACAATGCAGTTTGATTACCTTAACGACAGTAATGAACCCTTAGTTGTTGCCTTTTATTTTATTTTCTGTCCAAAAATCCGAAATGAAACAATGACTTTCGTTCAACATCAGCTTTTTTTGCTTAATTTAATGTATGCTATAACAAAGTGTGTTTGGTTAAAAAAAATGTGAAAATGCCTGATTCTGTTGAGTACAATAGGATAGGCAATTGCTTGAAAATGTAATCAATTTGGTGTAAAATTTATGACCAATTAAAATAGGGCTTCATAACATTGTTATTTTGTGTTTAGTAATGCTCCTCGACGTTGTTCTCTTATTGGATGTCGATGCATATGAAAGCTTGCATCTAAAAACATACAATTCCAGCTTATTGCACGCGTTTGCGATATACACTGATCCCTTGCTTACCTCGGTTAATGGGGACCAGAACGAAGAGGGAAATCAGCGAAGTAGGTAACCCCCCCTCATGGATGTACAGGTATATGTACATGTGTACGAGTGTATATATAATATTTAGAAGGCCAAATTTAATGACATACTTGCAGATAGAAGTAAACGTTTGTAGCAATTAACATTACTTAATGCTACATACGACATCTGCACTGTGAGGTTGACGCGCTAACCAGTGGACCACCGGGCCGCCCTATACTAATATATATATATATATATATATATATATATATATATATATATATATATATATGGTAGGTTAGTTTAGTGTATAAATAACAAAATACAGTCAACATAAACATACAAAATACATACAGTACTGTATATGTTGCTCTATGTGACTTGCTGTTGTTTTGATGACTTCCACAGCCTCTCGCAGACCTTTTGCGGCCTTTTCGCTACCTTTTTAGGGGGACTATAAATATTTTTGAAAAATCCGTAATGCACTGGTGCCACAATAAGTGAATCGGGAAGTAGCGAGGGATCACTGTGCATATGAGCAGGGCATTATCTCGATGGTCATATTTTTTTGACATGTTGTGCTTCTCCAAATTAATAAATGTTTATATAGCATCTATAGTACGGTTTGTTTTAGCTTGATATGTTTGCATGCTGTGGGGGAGGAGGGTGAGGGGAGGGGGGGACTTTGGTTCATTCTGAGCAGTCTCTTTCGCCTGGATCCCAAAGTTTGAGTTGTTTTTGTTGTCGTTGTTGTTGATTTTGATGCATTTTGAGCCCTAGGCAGGTGGTCAGTGTTTCATTGGTAAATGGAATTGATGGCATGGATGCTCTTTCATCAACTAAATTTGAATCACAACTAAGACTTGTGCGGTACAGTTCATTACCCCTGAAGCATCTTAATATTTTGTACACATCATTGTGGTAATGGAAGGAGAAATAACCTCGTGTCACCACTGATTAATTAAGAACTCTGAGTTTTAAAGAAAAAGTGCCCCCTTATCTTGGAGTGTGGTGAGTGAAAGTGTTTTTTTTATATGGTGTTATTTTTGATAGGGGATGAAATGAAGTGGCATGAGTTTAGCATATTCACCCATTCATTCTCTGGATTGTCCATCTTGAAGGAGCTAAAATTGTTTACCCTTCTATGTTTTGTTTATCCCTAATTGCATCTGTGAGGCATTATACATCTTGTTTTGGGAAGCTAGAAAATGTGATGTCTTCAGGCAAGTGGTTGTCTAATTCGTAATCCTGAATTGCTGTGCAAAAGCAAGCCCAGTTGCAGCAGTATTCCATCTTCATTGATATATTATATTGGAGCTGATGATAAGTCAGCTTGCACTCACCGGAGGCTTGCAGTTCGCAATTGACTTGTTTAAATTTTTTTTTTGGGTGTTCTGCCTAATCTTGGTCTCGGCTATCGAACTCGCAAAATATTGTTATTGGCTTGACCGAGTCCATCTCTGTTTTTACAACTGAAAATTAAGATCCATATTCAAAAGAAACTTGAAATGTTTTTTAGATGATATAATCAAATAGCAATTTGATTGGTTAGCCTGACTGTGAGTGCCAAAGCTCGCACTCTTTTTCTGTCAGTCATGTCAGCTAACACTTTATTAATTATCAAATTTGCTTTAACAACCATAAAGAACGGGCATTAGCCACAACATCTTAAAAGACAAACAAAAAAACATGAAGCAACCTGCAGATTCTTTAAGAAGACAATTTTGGACACAGGGCGGCAAATGTGACTTGGCGAATGAATTAATAATTCAATTTTAATGTTAGGCGGCCCGGTAGTCCAGTGGTTAGCACGTCGGCTTCACAGTGCACAGTTACCGGGTTCGATTCCAGCTCTGGCCTCCCTGTGTGGAGTTTGCATGTTCTCCCCGGGCCTGCGTGGGTTTTCTCCGGGTGCTCCGGTTTCCTCCCACATTCCAAAAACATGCATGGCAGGCTGATTGGACGCTCTAAATTGTCTTCAGGTGTGAGTGTGGGCGTGGATGGTTGTTCGTCTCTGTGTGCCCTGCGATTGGCTGGCAACCGATTCAGGGTGTCCCCCGCCTACTGCCCGGAGACAGCTGGGATAGGCTCCAGCACCCCCCGCGACCCTAGTGAGGATCAAGCGGTTCGCAAGATGAATGAAATTAATTTTAATGTTAATGCTTCACTTATAAAGTGTACATTAGATGATTTTCAAGGACACTCAAATTAGGAAACACATATACTGTCCTGCTATCTTTGCATGTACTTTGCAATTTAATACCATTAGGGCATTTTGATTTAGGGTTATGTATTCCACATTACTTGAATGGCCTGTATATATACAGTATATAAACACACACACACATTTTCAAAAAAAAATCATATCTCCGAGCTCTACTGTGTACTTCTTCTTGGAGCACACTTTGGTTGATTGCCAATTAACTGTCTTGAAGTAGTATGGAGAGACTTAATGTGCAACATACTGCCAGAAAAGATTCCACAATATCTCTCTATTGGAACACCGACCCTTAAAAAGGCATTCAAGACAAATTATTGCATTTACTTCAGAATGAAAAGCATTTCAGACCTATATTAATATATTCAATGAAGTTCTCTTGTGGAACTTGAGGACTTTTGTTGCTCCGACCATATATTGAAATCTGAAGCTCATCAATGCCATCCTCCCCTCGATGCCCCTTCTTTGTGACCTACATGACCTATGAAGTTCTCGTATGATTTCGATATGGTGAGTCACATTGTGTGGATCAGACAACACTTGGAAGAATACTTCGATGAGTGTGTGCCTGTCTATGTGTGTTCAAATGAATGTGTGGATTGTGACACTCAGCGTTAGCAATGCTTTCCAAAAAGTAGAGCTTTTGACAGCAGTCAAATGATTGCACAGCTGGATGATATCAGGGATGATAGTTACGACTGTGCATCTGTCATTCAACTGACTGACTGGTTTTAACTCAACCTCCTCAACATGCCTCTTTGTGGGCTTACGGCTGCACTTCTTGTTAAGTTGTCTAGCATCTCCAATCTTCAGTATGTGCTTTCAAGCATATGAACTCATGAATAATGGCTCAGATTAATGGCAGGTACGTATGATGTTTGTGTTAATGGATTAGCAATAAAGAGAAACATCAATCATTTTTCATTCCATATGGAAACTAGAATACTGTGTTGACCAGGCATCTACTTTCCAGGAGATCCTTCTACTTTTTGTGAAGCATCTAAAAAAATATCAGCACAGAAGACTTACTTTGGATTTCCGTGTCTCTCTCTCTCTCTCCCTCTCTCTCTCTCATAGAGAGAGAGAGAGAGAGAGAGAGAGGGGATGCTCTCTTGTGCCCGTTTCATGACTGTGGACTGCCTGTCTTGTGTATTTCTGTTCTTAGACTTGGCCGAAGATGATTTTTTTTTTTTGTCATCGATATGCCTCAAAGATTATATATATATATATATATATATATATATATATATATATATATATATATATATATATATATATATATATATATATAGGGAGAGAGGGAGAGAGAGAGAGAGAGAGAGAGAGAGGGAGAGGGAGAGGGAGAGAGAGAGAGAGAGAGAGAGAGAGAGAGAGAGAGAGAGAGAGAGAGACAGTGATCCCTCGCTATTTCGCGGTTTGTTTATCGCGGCTTCAGTGCATCGCAGATTTTTTCAAACATATTCATAATTTTTTTTTGAAGTCCGCAAAAAGTACGCAAAAGGTCCGCGAGAAGCAGCAAAAGTCAGCAAAACAACAGCGAGTCACATAGAGCAACATATACAGTACTACATGTATATGTTTACTGTATTTTGTTATTCATAAACTAACCTAACTTATACATGTTTAAATCTATTAGTATACAGCATTAAGTCATGCTAATTACTTAAAAATTTACTTCTACATCCATGTATACCATTCAATTTGGCCTTATAAATATGTACATGTACCTACTGTATATGGGGGGGGGTCGCTAATTCGCGGATTTTCGTTTACTGCGGGTGGTTTTGGTCCCCATTAACCGTGATAAATGAGCGATTACTGTATAAAATACACACATACTTGTATATAGGGCGTTAGATGACTGGTTAACGTGCCTCACAGTGCAGAGGTGCAGGGTTCGATTCCGGCTCTGGCCTTCCTGTGTGGAGTTTGCATGTTCTCCCTGTGCCTGCATGCGTGGGTTGCCTCCGGGTACTTGGTTTTCCTCCCATGCTCCAAAAAACATGCATGGCAGGTTCATGGAACACTCTAAATTCACACCGATGAGTGTGAGTGGTTGTTTGTCTATGTGTGCCCTGCAATTGGCTGTACCCCCTCCTAATGCCCGAAGATGGCTGGGATAGGCTCCAGCATGCCCAAGGACCCTTGTGAGGACAAAGCAGATCAGAAAACCATGTATGTTTACCGGGTAATTTTTAGATAGCGAAAGAAAACCCTCGTGTTTCAAAGCCGTGATTTATGAATAAGGATAAGCGCAAAGAGAAAAATTCTCAATGTTGAGTATTGAGGGCTGATAGAAAAAAAAAGAAAAAGTCACAATTGGTGACAAAAAGATGTTGGCATGCCTAGAAAACACATGAACAGGTTCCTCAAAATGTGTGCAGTCATAAAAGATGAGGGAGGAATCTACCCCTTTTAGCCATGGACATATCCAAGCATGTACTGAGTGCAACCATGCATGCATCTGTACACACGTTCTTCATTTGCAATTTCAAATTACAGCAGCTTTGCCATTTATGGCATGCAAACTCCCTCAACCTTGATTGATGGGATCGTTCCGTTCCATGCTCTATTCAATGGAATTACCGCAAACCCTTTGGCAGCCATTGATTTCAGAAAATGTAGTGTGCTTCCATGCATCGCTTACATGTGCTTGCTTCTTCTCCCTGCCTGCATTTCTAAGCAGACATGCCTAGTTACAGTCTAAAATGGCCTTGTGAAAGAGGGTGGGAGTTAAGATGGCATCCCTCGAGACTTTTCAGAAAAGTAATTTAATGAACTGATATTTTTCCCCTCCGCAAGGGAAAGAGAATAAGCTCTGAAACGTAATGAAACTTGGCTGTTGAATTTTTATTAAAGAATCAATTTCCTGCACTTGAACCTAACTGAAAGAACAGCCATTTTATTTGTTCCTGAATCACAACATACGGCACAACTGAATGTGAGCATGAAGGTGTAAAAACTTCATCGATGGGTGAGGAGTGTCCACTGGATTCCACTGCCCTTCAGCTTTGGAGGAGCAGTTGGAAATATAGTACGGAAAACGGCGTAAATTAACATCTTAGGAGTGTAGGGGTGCACACAGTAAATTCTCTTCCAAAGTTATTTCCATTTCCCGGTATTACTCGTAAATACTTGCAGAACGTACACTGTTTTCAATTCAGATTTTATTGTGCAAGTTTTGGCATGACATAAATTATCCATTCATCCCAGCCGTCTCTGGGCAGTAAACGGGGGGGCACCCTGCACCGGTTGCCAGCCAATTGCGGGGCACACAGACGAACAACCATCCACGCTCACACTCACATCTAGGGACAATTTAGAGTGTTCAATCAGGCTGCCATGCATGTTTGTGGAATGTGGGAGAAAACCTGATTGCCCCGAGAAACCCCATGCACGGTACGGTGAGAACATGCAAACTCCACACAGGGAGGCCAGAACCCGAACCGAACCCTGTTATGTGTGTGTGTGTGTGTGCATCAAGAATTTACAACTGCATTGAATTTGTTCGCCTGATTAAGGTGCAGGCAGAGCCTGATTAGTTTCCACTCAAAGACAGCATCAGTTTGAGAGTGAATGGTTGTCTCTCAATAGATAGTGTTTGCTCTGCAACTGACTGGCAACCGGTCCACTTATTTTTCTCGGGCACACAAAGTTTACTTTACAATTGGGCATTGTTTGAGTTATGACATTAAAGCCGTTGGCCCTGTCAAAGTTGGTACTGCTACCATATGCTAATTTAAGTTTGAATGACTATTTAACGTTTACTGTCTTTAGACATGAATAATAATGTGTCAGAGAATAAATCAATCACAAAATTATTATAGTCTTCTGATCCAAACTGTGGAGCAAAAGTCCGTCGACAAAAAAAAAGATATCAATTTATTTTACTATCCTGCATTGTCTCTAAAATGTCTGAGAAATGATTTGTTTTTTGAAAAAAGTTTTTGGTTTCACACTTTTGATAGGTCATTCGAATGAAGGAGAATTTACTCATGGTAATTAAAGGCTTAATTACCTGCCTTTCACATCCTGTATCAATCAACGAATTTGTTTGTTCACCTTGGCTATAGATTGACATTCCTTTTACCCTGACTTCATGGCGACGTGTGGCAGCAGCAGAGCGAGGGGGGTCAGGTGATGATTTATGACCAAGATGCTGCATTCTAGCACAGGACGATTAATCTCTTCTGGGAACACTTCAGGAGTACAAGTTTAACCTACCCCGGCCTTACGCGCGCACAGATACACACGCACACGCACGTCCACATGCCTCAGAAGGACATAAACACAGGGGCAGAGTGCTCGTAGTGGCTTTTGTGTGCAATTTGTGAATTTGTATGCACTACTTCCTCCTCATTCTCTTTCTCTACCTTGTCCATGCTCTCAGCTTTTTCTATCCTCAGTGACCTCACTTGTGCGATGTCTCACATACACTCTCTCTTCTTTCGCCTTGTCTATTCATCATAGTCACAGATGCTCACGCGCAGAGAGGTTACAATCGTACAAAGGGGATGAGGGAGAAGGCCTCTCTATAAGGCCACTTGGCTGCGGTACCCGTAAGCATAAGGCTGTAGGATTAGTGCAGCTAGGTGCAAATAGCTGTAATGTCTTAATAAGCACGGTGAGAAAGAGAGATTCACTGTGGACTCTTGTTCCATATGTCTGCTACAGCTGTGTTTGTGTGTCGAACAGATTATCTACCTATCGGTCGGTCCATCAGTCGGGAGTCATGACATGATCATAATTCAATTAAAAAGTCTGAAATGTCTATGCCACAATCACAGTTGCAGGTGAGAAGCTATTTTTACGGTGATGTTTTAGAGTGTTCCACCGCTAGTCTACCGCAATGTCTTCAATTTTTATAAATACTTCCATGTCTGACTGACATATCTGCAATACAACGCGATGCCACACAAGAAAACTTGCAGATTCAAAAATTGGCAGGACTCTTGCACACCAACGTGAAGGAATTTGTCACGTATAAGTCTGTGCACCAAACATTATTTTCAATAAGGCTGTTATAGGCTGCTGCAGGTAAGACTAGCCATCAATCAAACAAAATCACATCATTATTTCTGATATCTATATTTTAATACGTTATTGTTCAACAATGCTACTATGACAAAGTAATATCAAAATGTAAAAAGAAAAAAAAAATCACTCTTCGAGATCCAGGCCTCCATTGGCTTGGGGTAGGGCCCACTATGGCTGACTAACACAGTGTCACACGAGGGCACACTCTTCCTGTATGTCCACATCAAACTCCTTTCATTTATTATAATGCTAACATTAATCATGTGTGTGGTATATCATGATACTAACACGACACAACATTGTGCCAGGATATCACGGAAGACTTGTGTGGGAATGAGAAAGCAAGGCGACATAAAGAGGGCTGTAACATAATCCTTTGTGGAAGCACCTTTATGTCAGACCAACCCCGTTCAGTCTCCTGCTCACCTCGGTGCAGAAGAGGTGAATGTTCCACAAATCAAGGTGAATCATCCTAATCTCACCTAACACGCACAAAACAACAAACAAAGGCTCACAGTGAAGGACCTTATCATTCACAGTTGATGCTTATGGAGCTCTACATTAATATGCCCTCTGAGTATAAAACATTGGATAAGTGATATTAATATGTTTTGGCCAGCCACGTTTTAAGTTAGTTCCCCGGCTTCCAGTTGTGACCAGGCGTCATCTCGCCTTAAGATTGCTTTTTCTTCGTGTCTGTGGCACTGCGTATAGAAAGCGTACGTCATGACCGCGTATGTGCGTGTGTGCGTTTGTTTATCTCAGCGAAGTGTGTAATTGTGTTTGTCTACCCCACTGCCTTTGTTATATCATCGTCTTTATGCTGATTGAAAAATATGATTGTGGGAAAGGTCTTCAATGACTTTTTTTATAGCTGTGAAGTCACCGAGATCATCCAGGTTTGAAATGTTCCTTTTTATTGACACGTTTGATGGTTAATTTGAGGATGTGGGATTCTCCTCTGCTTGGTTTAAGGATTAATCACAGCTCCAATTAAAACAAATAATAATAATAATAAATGTTCTGATTAAAATCATTTCTGCTTTCCAACCGACCACCGGTTTTGTAAGTTTTCATCTGGGACTTTGCACTCAATTATTGCTGAACATCCATACTCATTTAAAATAGGACAGTTAGCGTACACTGCTATATTTGCCAAAGATGCAGAATACTTAATTGGTCAAACACGGAATATAGAATCTGTTATACATTCTGTCTCATAAGTTATTTTGTAAACACAGGCAAAAGCGTGTATCAGGAAAAAGTGAGTCAAGTCACGTGCCCTCCATATTGGATGCTATTTTTCAAAACAATAACAATAAGCCCACATCAGATATAAGATCTGTATTAAAAAAATTGCTGGTGCCAAAAAAAATACTTGTTTATCCCTGTTTGCTTAGCCTTTATCAAGCAGCAAATGCTCAAGCCATATGCTATTTTTCTGGATTTTGTTCCAGGGATTTTCATGGATTTAGCACGTGGAGCGTACCGACAAAATCACTTCAACCGCCTTCTGTGTTTGTTTAAATCCAGTGGTCGTTTGAAGCAGAATGGGAACAGGGTTGTTGAATAGGAGTTGCTGCAGGAAAAATCAAATTCATTGAGCATCAAAAACAACTTTCTCATCCATGAACACGTTTTGAGTTTTTTGATGTCTCTAAATTGTCCGTAGGTCTGAATGTGAGTCGTAATGGTGATTTTCCCAAGAATACCATGAATGACTTGTGACCAAATGAGTGGTGGAGTATTTGCATTCAGAAAGGTCAAGTCCATGCCACAAAAGTGCTTTCAAACTCTGCATTGTATATATCCACGCTAAGTAGTATATCTGGGAGACCTACTCCATGCCTTTCTTTGGCTTAAGTATTGGGTCATATGGCAACATGCAATATATTGAAAACAATTAAAAATGTAACTCTTCCCCCAAAGATGAAGTCATAAAACTGTCCAAAATGTCTCAGTGAAATGCACAATTAAGATTCAGACTGAGCTGAGGGATCCAGCCCAACCCTGACTGGTTGATTAAATGTTTGAGTGGTTTGTCTCTGTAGTCCATGTTTTTGCAGTGCACATTCAGAGTCCAATTTGTTCCTTTCAATTACATTGTCTTTACCTGGAGAGTGATGTAAAAAACAATACATTCTTTTTAGGGTTGTTAACTCTTCCTTTGACTTCGTTCTCCACTGCACTGCATTTCACTACCCCCCGCCTCCCTCCCAAAAAACCTGGCAAATCAAAACTATAAGCGAGATCAGAAAGGCTCAGTAAATGTAATTTCTTTGTATTCCGACTTGTTTTTGTTCCACAGTCAAGATTAGGTTGGCCAACTAAATTGTTTGAATTGTTTGAGCTATCCCGCAGCTCTTTGATATCTTGGCTGATCTATTCGCACCCTAAGCTGGTAGGAATCAGGGGAACAAAATGGTGGTGCATCCTGTATTATGGTTTTTAGCTATTTTATTTCCTCAAAGAAAAATAAAGTCATTCAATTGGGATTGTCTTTTCTTTTGTCCTATTTTCTCATCCCCAGGTGTCGTCTTTGCTTAGCCACATTATTAACAATTCAGTGAAAATATTGCACAATGGAACCCCTTTCACTTCTTTCGAAGCATGAGCTGTTCTGGTGTTACCAATGAATGCAATAAAAGAGCATTTGGTACCATTGGAAAGTGGATCACACGCCGGGTAAGCTGAACTAAAGAAATAGAAGCTCAGTGGGTGAGCGTTCTTTTGACAGCAGTGAAACTGGGTTCCTTATTTCAATCGCAGCACTGGAACATCTGTGATAACAATTTGCCCCAAATCCAATTCATGCTCATTTTTATTTCTTTTTAAAGGTTCCCCGCAGTTTTCTGACAAATACTCTTACAAATTGTAATTGTAATTGTTGGCATTTCCGTCTCAATACCTCAGCTTTTCCCGTGCCGCAGTCAAGAAGACACTGAAGCCGATTTGCATAATCACACATTTCAAAACGGCAGAGCGAAAACTATTTTCTAAACCTCTCCCCTGACAACTCGGAACCTTTCATGAGTTATCAGTCAATTCTGTAATAAGTCATTAAGAGTTAGAAAATATCACCAGGAACTCATCGGGATACGTCAATTGTAAGATGTTGGTTGAGCAAGTACAAAATGACTTAGTTACACATACAAGTATATTCCTGCCACAATTCAGTTCATAAAAGAAAGAACAAGCAGGCGAATGCTACAAGCTTTCACAGCACCAAACAACTCTCCAGAGAATATTCTAAAAGCAGTGGTGCGGAGCAATGTTGCATAAATGTTTTAAAATCAATATGCTTAATATAAGGGAAAACCCACTTGGCATCTGAAGTGCTCCAGTCCATATGAAAATAAACAAGTTTGGAAAAAGACTTAATACCTTATATTACAGCCTACTGAAAGGGACACAAACCATTTTTTATGGATGGTAATCAATAAGGCTATATACTATATTACTGCAGTTCGCATAGCAATGAGTTTGCTTCCATTTGGTCACTTTCTCAAACAATATGTCCGGAAACAGACACAGTGATTTTTGCATGCAGTGTGTGTGTGTGTATGTGTGTGTGCGCGCACGTGTGTATGAGACTGTAAGATTGTGCATGTGAGGGAGATCACTGCCCTTCTAGTTGTGAGGTAGGACTCCCTGATCCTGCTGGTTAAAGATGGATTTGGCTGATGTGCTGCTGACCCATCTGGACTGTTTGCTGGGCTTCACCCTCATCCTTGTACTACAGTTGGAGCCCACAAGCTCATCTTCATGGCCTTCAATTTGGCAGTGCTGCTGTCACAATATTTGAATCGCTAATGTCCCAATATACCTCTGATTTTTGTTTTTCACCTCATGTACACAAACACACACACACATGTATAGTAGATGCTGACTGCTAATTTAGATTTTTTAAAATCCATATTTCACTGCATTGATAAAAAGTTTATCCTTTCCAGTCTGTCGTGGGGGAATTTAGCTTCCAAATATTTTATCTGCTCTGATTTCTGCTCCCAGCTCAAGCTTGGTGTGACCCCTTACACTTTGAGAGTCAAAGAGGATCAGCGTTTAGATCCACTGGGATTACCACAATCTCTCACAGAGAGCAACATTGCTTGTGCTTCCCCTTTCCTGTTTTTTTTTTAAGCAATGAATGAATACTTTGGAATACAAAATAAATCAGGCACATACGCAGTCACACAGTCAGACATGACTGCACGGTTGTGCAACATTTGAGAGGCGGACCAAAGCCTCTGTGGCTCCCAGCCATCCATGGCTGCCAGCCTCACTAAAATCAACTCCCCTCCACGGTACCAGGACAAATTCAGCCTGGTTTCTCTGCCACTTTTAAACGTCATCTTATGTGTGTGTGTGTGTGTGTGTGTGTGTGTGTGTGTGTGTGTGTGTGTGTCAGGTCATGCCGAAATTCTACCTTAATCTTCTTACCTACGTGACATAATGGGGAATCCAAAACAAGCGAAATAAAGAGCAGGCGACGCCAACTTTTTTGAAACTGAGAGCTACTTCTTGAGTATTGATAAACACTTTGGAAATAAAAGATCTACTCATATTACTTTTCATGAATTACTAATGATATTCTTCGACATAGAGACACGGATCACATGAATGATTGGTCACAATAATTATTCACACCGATTTATTCAGGGTTTGCATTGCGGCTGCAACTATTTTATATTTTATTATTCGAGTGTTTACATGAACATTCTTTAAAATAATTGCATATTCTGGCTCAATATATTTTTGCCAGGTTAAAGAAGAATTATACAGAACCGGGGAAAATAAGACAATTGGCTTAAAAATGAACAATCAATTGTTTTCCTTTTTTCAATAATCAACAGTTTTTCTTTAATTATATTTGCGCAAAGCAATACACTGTATTTTCGTGCCTCATGACATTAGTAGGAAAGATTATGGCGATGGCACCAGGTGGTGTCAGAATCACAATTAGGGCTTTTTCCTAAGAAAAGAGTGCATTTGGTTAAGCCTGATTCCTTCGAATGGATCGGTACGTGTAATCTAATTGTGTTACACGACGAGGGCTCGCGCCACCTAACAGTATGAAGTGAGGGACCAGGTTTGGACACCCCTGCTCGACATTGTCATCGCTCTTGGTGTCTTGGCGCAGTCTTGGGGAGGTAGCACTTTAATCTTCACACAGCTTGTCTGTGTTTCGACCAAAGAAAAAGGCTCTCATCCCACATTGGAAATTCTTCAGAGCCACATGAGCTAGTTAGTAAACCCCAGAGATGGAGCTTGTGGACAAAGATGGAGTCGCAATAGCAGCACAGGGAAAGGAGAAGAGTAGGTAGCCAAGAGGGATGATAGGAAGCAGAGAGAGAGTAAAGTGCCCTTATCCCTTTTTAAATGTCTTCATGTTGATTTAAAATGTCTTCATGTCTTTTGGTTCTTGGTGCCAAACACCGTGACTACCCACTTCTCAAATTTCCATTCAAACAATTCTCTTATTGTCTCACTTATTCAACAAAATCTCACAACTTTGATTATGTTCACATTTCATGCCTCTAACCACTCAGCTTTGTTCATTGAAACTCAATTTCAAATGAAGCGAGACAGGTTTTTCTTTTTCCCTCCTAAATGTCAAAGTTCACGTAAATAAAATTATGTTGCATGCATTAGTCTATTTTTTTCATATCCAGCTTCTCCGTGTAATGAATGAGCTCTACAATAAACAAAACATACACCCGCACACACGTTATGACTAAATGGATGCAACAGTTAATGCAACAGCTATCAACTATAGTAATAGTGTAACATAAAAGAAAATACAATCAAGTATAAGAAAACTGAAGGCACGCAATGAATGAATTATATCTTCACTAACGTCGTTTCTCTTCAATGCATGTGTGTTTGAGCATGTGGTGCAAAGACGGCTCTCCACAAACCCGGCAGAGAATTCTTGTCTGCTGTCATTAAACTCCCTGTTGTCCTCCCACGCGATGTGCCATGAGGGCAGCTAGCCTCTTGACACGGTTTTATTTACTCCATAAGCTGACCACAGGAATGAGTCGCATAGCTTTCATGCAGCCAAGGTGCAAAATTGTTACTTTCACGAAGACTCGGAGGAATTGTGTGGAAAAAGTGTAAAAGTATAACATCAGATAAAATAATCTTTGGTGACTCAGTCATTTTGTTTAAAAAGACAATCGGATTGATAAGAAATCCTTCAGCTGATGGGTTATATTGCAGCACCATTCAAGGCCGACACTCTGTCTTTGCCTGAAAGGATCAGTGAAACAGGCTGCAAAAGGAAAAAGCGGAAGATAAACACTTCAAGTGTGGTTGAACTAATTTCTCAATTGAAGTGAATTAGCTGAAATACATCCAGTCTATCTCTGTTCCCCATCAAACACAAAACTTGCCTCTAGTGGTTGTACTACAGTAGTACAAGCCCAAATCTTACAGTTGTATCTGTTGACCGCAGTGGTATGTAAAACAGTACTGTTTTATTCTGGAAAGCCTCTCTACGAAATTAATTTTGGCTGATGATTGATTGTTACCTGAGTCCCAAGCAACTGTGATGTCATTTTCAGTTGACAGCAAGTGGTAAAATGGCCACCCCGGGTGGATGGGTGGATTTTACTACTCGTATTCCACAAACACAATATTAATCAGAATGCTGAATTTGGACTAGTGGGGCTGCATAGAAGATATTTTTGTAAAAACAAACAAACGAACAAACACAAAAAAAAATTGGGGTTCCCCCAAAATGCACTTTTTCACTAGAAATTTTTGGCTCTTTTTCTGTCTCATTGCTTGGTCTTTTTCCCCCTCATTTTTGCTTACTTGTGAAGTTTTCAGATTCAATGACCAAGAAGAGCTGTGTGATGATTTGAACATGATGATTTGAACATTTTCAAAATGAAGCAACTTTGTTTTCGACTGATGAGTAATAAAATATTTTTAGTCATATTCTCTGTGTGACCTGATACCAGATGATCAATATTTATTATTGCGGAGATGTGGAGGATAAAATAAGGCTTGAATGGAAAAAATTGTATTTTGACTTGTTTTTTTTCTCTCAATATAATCTCATCATCAGCTCTGTTATACATTTCACTCTTGTTAGTTGTCAAAAGATAAGTGCCGGAGACACTGCCCATGACAGAAGGGCAGTCTGGGGGTTGCGTTTCGAGGTGTCGGGGGGGCTTCCCACCGCCTGTTGGCCGTGGCTGGAATGGGGTCCTGGGTGATTAGGCACTTGGAACAGGAGGACTATCGCAGTGGGCGCACCTCTGCTCCACCCGGCTAAACAGCCTGATCCCCGGCCAGGCCAAGGCCAGCTGGAAGCCAACTTGGAATTTGCCGCAGGGGTTTAACAGAGTGATGTGTGTGGAGGCGAAAGATTAAAAACTTGTGGGATTTTGTTCTTTTTTTGGGGGCAAATTGATCGACCACCGCTTCACATTAAATTGTAATCCTGAGAATATCAGTTTTTGCTAAATGTGCACGGTACATTGTATGGGGTACATTTTACTGTAAAAAGACAACATTGTTTTCCCCTGTTGAAAGTTGAGTAAAAGTTGAGAATGACGAATAAATTTTACACTGAAAACAATTTGATGCAATATTGACTTTCTACTCTCATTTACCCTGTTTAGACTTGGAACAAATAACCTTTTTAGAGCAAAATTTAGTCCATAAAACTTCCTGTGTTTCCGGACTGTGAATTCAGTTTTTTTTTTTTTTTGGTATTTGTAACTGGAGCAAAATTCAGTAACTTTTTTTTTTTTCATCCTAATTACCTAACGGCAGTACATGTATTCCATGACTAGAGCTGGTCACTGCCAACTCCCCTTAGGAATTGGTGCGGTTGCAGTGATCTAATTACATCACTTTGGCAAAACACATTACTGATGTGAATTTGCACTGAGATGTCCGTTTTTGATGAGCTCTTTTTGAAAGGACGAGGCAAATAAATCCTGGCTTAAATCCACAGCAGATGTGTAACAGTGGAGACATAATTGTTTAATGGAAGGTCTTTTTGAGTTTGAGATTTTGCTAGATTTTTTTTCACCTTCTACCCCGGTAAACTGCTTTTCATTAAATACCCACTCTCTTGTAAATCAATGCAAAACTAAAAGCATAATATTTTAAACATCTATCTGTCTAGATGCAATATGCTTTTAATACACACTGATAGTTGTATATGCATTTTGGACAAAAGATTTGTTGATGCACAGTAGACATTGATTTTTGTGTTTTGGCTCACATAAAGCTGCGATCCACAGTTATGTTGGCTTTGGGTTCCCATAAAATCGACTGTTTTCTGGAGCATGTGAAAATCTTCTTGAGAAATATAGGAAATCACTAACTGAGGCAGAAGTAGATTAAGGATGGGTGACAGAAAATGGATTGAACAAAAAGGTGAGTTAGTCACTATTTAATCACAAAAAAAGGGAAAATGAAAGCCACAGCCTGGTAAAAGTGGCCTTCTCATTGAATCTACCGTATTTTCACGACTATTCGACGTACCGTACTAATGGCCGCAGTCTCATTAATGGGTGACATTTCTGTATTTTACACATACACAGGACGCATCGTACTAATGGCCGCA
Source organism: Hippocampus zosterae (assembly GCF_025434085.1). Classification (NCBI taxonomy): domain Eukaryota; kingdom Metazoa; phylum Chordata; class Actinopteri; order Syngnathiformes; family Syngnathidae; genus Hippocampus; species Hippocampus zosterae. The sequence continues at coordinate 13,032,429 of NC_067451.1, forward strand.
GTTTTACAGTGGTAAAACATACGCCAGCTTAAACATACGGCATGCATGCGTGCACTCTAACACGTTAGCTTGAAGCATACGGTAGCACGCCAAGACATACAGATAAGCTAAAAACACGTTTTTAAAAAGGCAACGAAAGCAGAACTGAGTTCGGGTGTATTTTATTTAGCCATCGTACAATGTTCTCACGTTTTTCGATCAATCATCACCCAGAAATCCATCAAAGTCATCATCCTCTGTATCAGAAGCATAGGACTGCATATCTCAGTTGTCATTGAATGCATCACATGCTAGTGTGAGTTGCTACGCATTGCCGAGCGGAAAGAAGGAGTAGCAACAGCAAAGTCAACATTTCTCTCGTGTGAAGCTTTCCCACATTTGAAAGTAAAGAACAGAACGAAACATGGTGGCAGCGCGTGTGTGTGTAGAAAGAATTGAACAATTGTGCAAGTACCGTAATCCATCAAAAACGCCGCGTTCCCTCTCGTTGTTGCGTATTGTGGCGTAACTCGCCAAGCGCTGCCTCTCACTCTTTGTAAAGTTGTGTTTGCCACCGATCATCCATTGTTCCCATGCCGTTCGCAACTTTACTTTGAACGCCCGGTTGATGCCAATGTCCAGCGGTTGGAGTTCTTTAGTCAAGCCTCCGGGAATAACGGCAAGCTCAGAGTTCATTTGCTTGACTTGGTTTTTCACCGCTGCTGTGAGATGGGCAAGCATGCCAAAAGCATAACTGGTGGCTTTAAGTTTGAACTGAGCTTAGTAGGCGTGTCTTTTTGTCGAATTTATTTTCAGGGGTTCTTAGAAACCAAAACCGGAGTTGTTTTGCAACAATGCACATTGCCACACTCTATACAAGTGTTGGTACTGGCTTGAGGCGTCCCTCCCTTTAGCGTCCACTTACACGCCCACCCTTCACCATTGGCGGACTAGCTTGCCTGTCCTCTCTCTCCCTCTCTCTCTCTCTTTCTCTCCCTCTCCATATATGTATATATACACGCCCACCCTTCCCTGATTGGCCGACTTCTTTCCCGCATGCCTGGCCACAGTCACTTCTGCCTTTTCTCTATATAAACAGCGTGTCGGCTGTCAGTCAGATTTTGGAACTCAGCGCATATAAAGGACGCTCCGCACCATAAGGCGTCCTGTCCATTTTGGAGAAAATTTAAGACTTTTAATGGCGCCTTATAGTCGTGAAAATACGGTACTTCTTTTAGAAGGCATGCATTATTGATGAAGAGATCGCTCTGAGACTATCATACTTTTATAAACCACTGTGAACTCCAGACTGTTGACTTCAGTCGATGCTCGTTCTTAATGTGGCATGAGAGAACGTTTTTAGGATATTTGAAAGAAATGACCACGACTACCCACTGTCATGATTCTCTTAAGATACAGTATCAGGACAAATTGCAATCCATTCTTTACACCCACCACTTACTCACTGATTTCTAAGCAATACACATTTTACTTTACAGCATACAGGCAAATTTAGAGTTGCACGGTGCAGAACCACATTGCACTGGATATCAATGAGGTCTTGTGGAAAAGAGCCAGTAAAAATTGCTTTTCCTTCAGGGCGGAGAGAATATATATCTTTCAGTATGAGTCAATGCTGTTCATTGGTTCACCGTATGTGTTGCTGTTCCTTGTGTGTTAAAGTATCAGTTGCTTAAAGCCATTGGCATTGTTAGGCCTATTTTAGTGAGGATAAAGCCTCACGAGAATGTCCTTCAGCCTCCCTGAATAATTTTGTTACATTAAAAAAATAAAATAAAATCCTCAAACCATTTCATGTTTTCATTGCAACCATGATCCCTTTAACCAGTGGATCAGAAACGTCATGCTCAAAATGTGCACACGTCGGCTACAAGCTAAGTTTCAAAGTCAACAAGAAGCTGTAGCATCCATTGACGAATGGATATATACATGCATGAATACAAATGCCTGCGTCTTGGGACTGAGTAGATTCTGTGGTTGGTTGCATGGATGGAGCTTATTTGAAGGGATGCGATATGAGGACTGATCAGGGAATTTCTTCAACATCTTGCCCTGATAAATCATCTCTTTAATCAGCCTGAAACTCCCTCTCAGCGCACAGCTGATCCAGTCAAACAACACCGCGATGCAAAAAGGAGAAATAAAGCCTGCTGCAGGCTGACAGAGTAAGCGCGAACAGAATATGAAGGTGTTAGAGCACAATTAAGAGAAAGAAGGGAGACAGAGGCATTAAAACTCATTTGGAAAAGACTGCCAGGCTGGTAATTGGATGAAAATGTCTTCAGGGAAACATATAGGCACTAGAAAACACTGGAAAAAGCCCCCAAAATGGACAAGTCTTGAACACACATTTTTAAATATAATAAACAATAAGAAGTCAGACAAGGGTGGCCCGGTAGTCCAGTGGTTAGCACGTCGGCTTCACAGTGAGGAGGTTCGATTCCAGCTCCAGCCTCCCTGTGCGGAGTTTGCATCTTCTCCCCGGGCCTGCGTGGGTTTTCTCTGGGTGCTCTAGTTTCCTCCCACATTCCAAAAACATGCATGTCAGGCTGATTGGTCACTCTAAATTGTGAGTGTGGGCGTGGATGGTTGTTCGTCTCTGTGTGCCCTGTGATTCGCTGGCAACTGATTCTGGGTGTCCCCCGCCTACTGCCCGAAGACGGCTGGGATAGGCTCCAGCACCCCCCGGGACCCTAGTGAGGATCAAACGGTTCGGAAAATGGATGGATGGATGGATGGAAGAAGTCAGACAATGTCACATTCGTTCCCCCTGAATGTTTTACACTTCCAACTACGTAGGAACTATAACTGCATCTCCTGTGCACAAAGAAAGGACCATTAAGGCATGGTTGGATGAATACGGTGTGCAGGAAATTGGAAACCCTGACATTTAAGGTATTCTCCTAAAACCTTTGGGATATGATCACTGACTTCACATATGTTCTCCTGGTTATTTGGACAGGATTCCCTCGAGGACACACTAAAATCGTGTGCAATGTCGTCCCAGACCAGTCCTATTTTGTGTCTTCGCAGAGTCTGAAGAGTTGTCTAGGGATGTCTCCATCACAATTTTTTGCACCCATGTGTGAGTCCAAGTTACCTGATTTTGAGGATCTCCCAGATAAAGAGTTCCGATCCGATACCAGCCAATTGCAGGGCACACAGAGACGAACAACCATCCGTGCTCACAGTCAGACGTAGTATGAGTTTACTTTTTGTCACAAAATTGTGAGATGTGCCGGGGGCGTGCCCGTTGCATCAGCCAGAACACCCAGTGACGTGTGGTGCGTCTACCAAATTCACAAATAGGCAAAACTACTCTTGCCACCGCAGGAAGATTAAGACGTGCCCAGTTTCACACTGAAGGCACTCTACTTTCTTTAACCGAATTGCTAGATGTGTCAGCAGCAGCTCGGTCCACCGGAACGCCCAGAGAGGTGCAATGCGGTTCCAAACACGGTCGACTAGCTGCAGCACCAAAAATGAAGTTGCCTCCTTTTTCCACTGAGCACACGGGTGTCTGTCTACCAAAACAGACAAAAGTTTATTCCGATCAGAATGTTGATTCAATTTAAATGTGACATTACATACATGACGCAATACCTTGAAATACACAATACTGAAGAATCTACCATCACTTGCATTGATGTTCAGTCTGCATAAGTGACGATAAAAGATAGAGATGTCAAATAGTTGCATTCCAGTAATGCCTCGATTTCAAGGATATCTGGAATACGGTTGTACTGCATCCAATTGAGATTGTGTTGCGCTGGAGTGATGCGGTGTGACCCCTCATAAATCCTCTTTTAGAGGAGATTGGGGTTCAAAAAGTGGGAATGAGCAGGCAGTAAGAAAGACAGAATGATGCATACAAATGCATTTAAGGATTTTGTTATTGTGTTGGATGCATGCGTGTGTCAATGTGTGTCACTCATATGAGCACTGTTAAAATGCCAGTGTGCCTTTGTGCTTTCAATGTGACACACACACTTGCCAAAACATACACAGGATGAAGAGCTTCTATTTCTTAAGACAGAGCTATTTGGAGAAGAATGCCAGGTTTTCTGTTTTGCTAAATTTTTCGCAAACCAGTTCAATAAAGTCGTATTTATTTATTTATTTATTTTTAATTTAAAAAAAAAGAGATTGCTAGAAAAGATGACAGATGAGGAAAAGTCACGTGGAGGACATCAGCGATACCAAAAAATGGTAGAACAGATGTGGTGGAAAAGGTCAGCCAGTCAGTACGGAAATTATGCTTTGAATTAGAAAGCAGCAATTGTTTACTTCGAATAAGATTGGCTTGAAAAAAAAAACTGAATGAAAAAAAAGAATGGGACAAAGTAGACAAATGAAATGAGGGCAGATGCAGGTTATGAGAAACAATCACAAATTCAGATGCCATGATAAACGAGGTTAAAGAATAAGATAAGCATGGAAATGCCAACGGCAGTAATATTGTGGTGATTTGATTGGCTTCTACAATGGCCCGTGGGAGGTAAGGTCAGCTTTGCCGTGTGTAAATGGCAGATGTGAAAAGCCGAATGCAACAGTCACCACCCCAGGCCCAGTCAAGGACTTTTTTTCCCCTCCTGAACCCTCGCCCATCTGTCGAGCTTCAGCCCCATGAGATAAAGCTTGTACAGACATTGAAAGTGACAGCAACGGCAAAGCCTTTAAGATTCTGGTGTGATTAAAACAAGCGCTTCCATTAGGTTTGACACACACCTCAACACAAAGGTGCACAGGCCTGGGCAAGCTCCAGCTCATTAGTAACTTGGACTCTGGACTGGCAGGTTCTTAATTGTTGGTCTGTATTTAACTGAGCAACTTCATCAGTAATCATTAAACAGTGCTAAATCAGGTGGACCAATTCTTATCTTGGTCATACACTGCCTTAGACACCTCACAAAATAGTACATGTTCACTATACATAGTTTGCAAAATGAACCAAGGCTCGGAAGTTAATTGAAATTTAATTTAATTAGTTTAATGGAAAACTATACACACAACAAAAAGAATTACAGATATTGTATGTTTCAATAAAACACATGCTTTGTTTTAAAAACATTACCAGTGTTAATGCTTAAGTCAATTTAAACTCCCATTGACATGCTCACAGAAAATTTGCATTGACTTTGGGGAGTGATATTCCCTCAAATGGCAAATAATCACGCACAAATGCCGAAGGAACACATACAGACAGGTAATATAACAATGCTCAAAGGCATATATTCATCCTAATTTCCAAACACTGAAGTAAGCTCCACAGTTGGGTGGATTCAGTGTGAAAATACTTTAGCATGCTGACCTCAACCTCAAATATGCTGACCTCACAAATAAAGGACCTCAATTTAATGGACGATCGGCTCTAACGCGAGACCACTTCCATCAATTGTGGTAGTCTATTAAATGTTCCGCTGTCATCACAAACCTCATATTTGGGCTGCAAAGGAGCTGCACGGGAAAGTTGGACAACTATCTCTCGACATGGATCTCTGCATCTCATGGAGTTTGCAGACAGGGAGTTGTTTCCGGGCTCCACCTGTTCATTCAAATTGAATACTCCTCTACAAACGAATCTTGCCATCACTAACCAACCATGTTACTAAGGGCCTCATTCATCCTTTTGTTGTTTCTTTTTTTTTTTTTCAAACCGTGTTTTTGCGGTTCTGGACTGGCTCCAATGTGTTGAGAACTGCTCGACGGTGTCACACACTCATAACCCTTGTGGTTTGTTTGCATGTTAGTGATTACAAATGAAGGAGATAACTTGCTTAATTTCTTCATGGCCAGCTATATAAGCAAATCATTAAAACCAATTTCACCCTTTAAACTTAACCAGCTCATTGATTTATATTTAAAAAATACGATTAAAGTGATAAGGTTGGACATTTGCTCTGCTAAAGCGCAGCTCTCATTAGTTCCCAGTAACAGCATCAGTGTAGATTTGAGAAGGAATACTCGGGAGCAAACTTCAATTAATTAAAAGTTTATTTGTTGTTGGTCTGTCAGTAACAGATGCTATTCCGTACGTTTTTGCTATTGCTCTGGAATTTGACTTGAGGCCCCCCTCGACCTCCCCCAATTTCTCTGTCTCGCTTACATTTTTAAACCTCTGTAATATTAGACTCGTGCTGGTGAAGGCTTTTGTACCTCATGTAGAAATACCTATTTGAACTTACTTTTTGTCACGTTGCTAATCACTCAGAGGCTCATCGAAAATTGTGTCCACAAGCATTGACTGGAAAGCTAGCACTACTCATGTAAATGTCTTGTCTTTGACAGGGAATCCTTGAAATCATCATTCAAAAGCTTGACAGTAAGTGCTCTCTACATCCAGCACTTTGTGCTGCCTCCTGCCATTGACATTTAAACTGTGGATTTGTGAACATGCTGAGTTCTATAAAGGTTATAATGTGTATTTATCTGCCCTACCCTGCCAATCTTTTTATATGCAGCTTTTTATGTTGCTTTCATTTCATATTATTGTTAAATACACCCACAGCGCTCCCAGCCACCTCATTAAGCATGACCTCTCACAGCAAACATGCAGTGCTGAGTTAACGCTCGCAAGTATCTCTTTTGATTTAAATCTGAAATTATTCAGATTTATTTTTTTCTTGTGACATTTTCCTATCTTGACGTTGCTTCGGTCGTATGTGACAACCCCTTCCCTTGACAATATGTGTCTGTTTCTCTCTCTTACATGCAAGCTCTCTGTTCAGAGTATGCCGATTTTCTTTGCTGCCAGTACCCCTAATTCTGTCATGTGGTTCTGATAAACGAGCGTCATAGGAAGATGTAGCCCTGTGGCAGGTCTACAAATGTATGTTTTTTTATCAAATGTGATATAAAACTCAGCATACCGAACGTTTTTAGGTTTGCTTTCAGGCGAACACAAAAATCCCTCTTATTTTCTCCTGGCTTTCGCCAAAGCTCGGATTCACTTTGTACATGTACACTAAATGCAGCCAGTGAGCAGTAATGTAGCTGAGGGCAATGACTGTTTCATCAGGTTTAAATGAGTGGGAGACGGAGAGCAAAAGGTGGGCTGAGACAGTCCGTTACAGTTGCTGATTGATGGCTTCACGTGTACAGGCTAATTTCAGTGTTAATTTGGACTGTGTGAAATAAATCACATAATTAAAACGAATGCATGGGTGAAATGTTCTGCACGTCATACTGAGCATCATATTTTGAATTAGTATAGTGAAATAATGACATGATTTCAAAATACAGTTTCATGTCTAATTTCAGATCTTTTTCCATGCTTATAATTTCATTCATCCAGGACATTTCAAACTCTGAAAAAATACAATGGTTCATGAAAAAGTGATCAGTAGGAACGGCAACTGTGTCAGGCTGTCAGCCAGTATACAGAGTCATTATGTCGATTAACTTGAGCACTCACAACAGGCGCCGTACAGCCAGTTGAGCCATTTTTTAAAGTGACTTTAATTAGCGATTGGACATAATTTCAGGACAATTCTGCGGTGTTGTCTTCAGTAGCAATAGTTTGTAACAAAAATATAGGATGCCCCAACACAGTCTGGAGAAAAGTCAATTAAGCTGTTATGTGGTGAAACGATGTTACAACTTTCAAATAAAAGTGTACATACACATTGATGCATGCACCGTTCTACATTAATTTGAGAACAATTGGATGAACGCCTTTTTTTCTGAATGAAATGGCAAAGAATTGGATGGGGACTTGGACATGAATGCCAAAAAAGCATTATCAGAACATCTACATCTGTAACATGTATATAAAACAATTTTAATTACAAATGATAAAACGTTAATTCAGTTAATTTCTACATATTATTTATACTTTTTGACCTAAAAAAGACGAAGTTATGAAAACACCCAAAACACTCTTTCAAGAATGCTCCACCCTGACACTTTTGCATTCATATCATCTTGGATCTTGAGTAACAATGAAACAAAGTTTGGGATATATACTCTGTGTGTGTGTGTGTGTGCGTGTGTGCGTGTGTGCGTGTGCGTGTGTGTGTGTGTGTGTGTGTGTGCGTGTGTGTGTGTGTGTGTTGCTAGGTGTGCCAAAGCTTACTGAAATAAAAAAGAGAGAAATATTCACTTTTACGTTATACAGTAGTCGCAATTAGAATTGTGTCAAACGAGTCTATGGGAAAGCAATAGAGAGAAATGCGGTGCTAAAAGCAAAAACAAAAAAGGAAAAAAAATGTATTTTAATAAAATCTGCCATCTGTTCTTCGGTCTTGTATTGCTGTTGCCAAAAAGCAACTTCAGCTCTCTCCTTTGTTTTTGAGACACACTCTGATTTTTATAGCCAGTGGGAGAACACTCCTCCGGCTATGAAGTAGAAGAGAGCTACGGGAACATGTTTGGCTTGCAGATAGATAAATATGGTCAATGATTGATGTATTTATTTTTGTTAACCGATTTTGTCAGGGCGACATTGAATAGTGTAACATAAATCAAATAACATTTGGCATTATGAAATGAAAGGGAGCAAGAAAGTATCTTCCCATTCGAGTGATCAAGAGCAGAATGCTGGTGTATTGCCTGACAAGATTTGTAAAGAGTTCACAGAGGGGTGTTTGCTTACCGTCTGGCAGAACACTAAATGCAAGTGAGGTTGCACATTCTCGCGGGCACTGAAGCATGCAAACAAGGCTTATTTAAATTCACACTCACAGGTACAACACAAACCAGTGTGCTTCAATTGATACTTTCTGGGCAAAATTAACATTTAATTTGCAGTGAAATCGGTTGTTAACACCATTAAGTAAACAGTACATCAATGGCAGAAGGGTTAAAAACTGTGTTTTTATGCTCATACGTCTCTGAGCCATCGTGATTAAATCAGCATAGTACACCACAAAGGGAAACACGAGCCAGATAGAAGTAAAGAGAGAAAAGAGCACTTAGGAGTGTGATCTTTATGAATTTGGTCCTAATTAGCATAATGAAGAGACGAGAGGATTAAAAGAGGATAGACTACACATTGATATAGAGGAGTACAGTCGTCATGGAAATAAATACGTTTCAATGATATGAGTCAGAGTTGTGCCGCCTATTGTCTTCTTGCCTTGTCAGGAAATTTGAATGTGCAGGTTATAACCCTCCATAAGCTATCTTGCAGGTCTGTTTAACTTAACAGAACACTGCATCCTTTAAATATTAATCGGGCAAGAATCAGCGTGATGCGATCTCCGATCTCTCAGGAGAATTGCGCTCAAGTCAGTCTCACCAGGTCAGTTGAAGAAGCACATCCAAAACCCTCAGCATTTTAATCAGCAAAACAAACAAAAAAATACATTTTACTGTCAGCAAATAAATTGAAGTGTTTGACACATTAAGATTTACAATGTAGAGCTCATACTATAGCTTGAACGAGCCATCCATTTTCTGTGCAACTTGCTGGAGACAGCCTACCTCAGCTGACGGGAGGGTGTGTGTGTGTGTGTGTGTGTGTGTGTGTGTGCACGCGCGCACACACACAACTTTTTTTAAGTATGGAACAAAAAACTTGGGTATTTTCGGGGCAATGAACTCATGCAATTTCAAGGTAGCTGTTTTTTATAAAAGGTGGGCTGCACAAAAATACATTTCAAAAATGTTTTGTCTCTGTGTTGCTGTATTTTAGAGGATGAGAGTTTCATGTTGTATTTGTGTTATTAATGTTTTTGTTGTTGCATTTCAATGGTCACACAAGAATGCCCTGACATGAATTTGTTCATGGGGTGCAACTTGTTTGCAGGTGTTCAACGTCAGCCTTGAGTTTGAACTCCCAAGCGCAACATAGTCACTGTTGTGTGGCCCCACATTTGCATGACAAAGACCTTTACGGTTAATTAGGAAGAGGATTTTGATCAGTGCAGCAGTCAGAGCTGGATCCAAAAGCTGGAACAATCTGAGACATTGGCTTCTGTAAGTGTCCATTATTCATGAGAACCACAGAAAGAGGGATGGGGAAAGAGACAAGAGCGAAATGTGAGTGAGAGCGATGACAAAAGCAGTGGTGTCTTGTTACGTGTATTAAAAGTTTTTTTTTTTCCTTTCGGTACTGATGAATATTTCACAGGCTTTGAAACTTAGACGGACTGTTGCTATCTGTGTGAGAGCAGGAGTGGGTAGAAAGTGACACTGCTTCAGAAGAAGTTTGTTTTATATCTCACAATGAGAGGCATGGGCCATAAATCTTCACTTCAACAAAATGTAATCACTTGTTCCGGAAATAAATGTAAAATCTATCCTGATATTTTATTTGGATGTACTGTACTTCCTGACATGAATGAAGCATTCATGTGTTTGAGTGCCGGTCTTGTTTTATATGGATTCTGTATGGATTAGTCACAGGTAGGGCTGCAACTATTGAATATTTTGCAATTCAGATATCCTTCTTAACATTCTATTGGATGATCAGGTTTTTGGATAAAAATAAATATCATTTTTTGCTTGTTCATAAAAACAAAAAAACGAACATATCCACTAAATATGTTTCATTTTCTTCGCAGCACCCTATTTTTCTCCATAAAAACATGAGCGAGATTCTAGACCAGGGGTCACAAATCTTTTTTGCAACTAAGAGCTACTTCTTGAGAACTGATCGATGCAAAGGGCAACCAGCTTGATACACCCTTATAAAATAAGACATTGACTAAAATTACTTTTCATAATGTTGCTGTACAAGAGTCCGTTCAGGATATGCGGTGTTGCAAATAGACGGATGGATGGATAATGGTGCCGTTTTAAATTTTCATCTCACATCTCACATGCGACACTTTACATCTCAAAATCTCTGCCAGTGTTCACATTTTTAAATTCTTACTTTTACAACATTACGAGTGTCATCAACTTACGATTACACCACGTTGGTGACCACTTATCTAGACAAAAATGTCTTGCTAATTTTTAGAACAAATTTGATTGAATCAATCACCAAACTACATTTTAAACATGAATATGCAGCTCTGTTAATATTACAGGCATTTGAATAAATTCGGGAAATCAACTATAATTTAGAGATGTGATTTCAACAGTTCTCTCCCCACGGATAATGGTATGATTCTTCTTCGTACTCTTCTATGAAGGCCAGATTTGTGAAGTTCATGGCTCGTAGTGGTCCCGTGCCACCTGAGCTGTGGATTTCAGCATCTCATCCAGAGTGACCATGGGCCTCTTGGCTTCTTCTCTGGACCGTGTTCTACTCGCTCGTTCTTTCAATTTGAGGTAAAGAGTCATGTCAGTTTGCAGCTGTGCCATGCATATTAGATTTTTGGATGGAATGAACATTACTTCTTGAGATGTTTCCAAAAACATGTTTGCTTCTTCGTTTGAAGGTTAGGTAAAGAGGAAACAGCTCAGAATAGAGCTCATCACTAACATGATTTGTCTCTTTCAAAAGCTTTGGAACCCCTCTGGGAGAAATGAAAAGCTTGATTACAGTTGCATTAGCAAATTGAGCAGGTTAATCACAGAGCCAAATTCTTGAATAAAATGTCATTTCACCGAGAGACGTTCTAATTCCTGCTCAAGCAATCTAAAGCAAGCCTGAGAAAGGGACTGAGGAGAAGGAACTTGGATGCACCTTATCAAGAAAACTCCCAGGCTTCTGTCCCTCTTTGCTCAGAAATGCATTGTTTGAGGTTAAGGGGAAATTGTTACATCAATGAGGTATTATTTTCCCTTGAGACGATACTTTTCCCGTCACTGCATTTTCTCACTTGCTCTTCTCAGAGGGTGTATCCATCCCCTCCTCCCACCTTTCTATCCACTCGCCTACTTGCTGGCTTTTTATCCTTGACTTCACAAGAGCTTTTTGGAAGCTTCAGACTTTTTTTTAATGTGCTGTGTCTTCAACTACATAGAAAGGAATGTCTGAGTTGCCTAAAGTTTGCAAGGGTGTTGCATTTTTCCCATACTTTCTCTTTCATTCTCTTTCTCTCTCTCTCTCTCTCACACACACACAAACACACACAGTTGTGTGTGAACTTGCTTTAGCAAAGGCGAATGTAATTAGGCAGACGAGAGGGAGCTCTGGGCTGACGTTGTTTAGAGGCGGCTGCTGTTGTGTCACAGGCTGCAAATAAGTGTTCAGAGGCTGCGTGACTCAGAAGTGTATGTGTGCGTGCGTGTGTGTGTGCGTGCGTGCGTGCGTGCGTGCGTGCGTGCGTGCGTGCGTGCGTGCGTGCGTGCGTGCGTGCGTGCGTGTGTGTGTGTGTGTGTGTGTGTGTGTGTGTGTGTGTGTGTGTGTGTGTGTGTGTGTGAGAGAGAGTGGGAGCAAGAGAGCGACAGAAAGATGGAGAGGGAGAGAAATGCATTTTGTGAGCAGATGTGTATGAAGTCTGCAGCAAATGGAGTGAGAAGCTGAGCAGCTTGCAGAGGACAAGGCGTGTGGGGTCGTGAAGAAGATTCGCACATGCATGCAATAATTATTCACATGACACATGAGGTGCCATGACTCACACCAGTTCACTTCTCAGACACCGTCATCTCTGAGGCAAACTACTGCAACTCTGCCTTGGTTTAATTCCCCACCGCTCATCACTGCTGGAGCTTTTCTAGGGAATTTGTCTCACAGATGTCATCATATCTTGTAATGGAAGTGAGCACGGACTGTTGGCTCCTCAAACAAGGTTTATGTTGTTGCCAGAGGGGTACACAAGGTTGAGTGGGAGGTCTTTGCAGACACTCTCAGAGACAGAAGGAAATATGGAGACGGGTTCGGTAACTGACAGCAGTGGCGGAGCATCTATATTTTATCGGTCATTCATATTTAAGTCGAGTAGATGGGATTGGAGCGGCGGCATTGCTCAGTCTATACGTTTACACAAGTATAGCAGCGGCATGTTATCCATTTTAAATTACAGAATCAGCAAACCGCCACAACGCCCCCCTCCCCCTTTTATCCATTTCCCGACATTCCTCTGACTCTCTACTTTCCTCGAGCCACTTAGAAAACTCTATTGGATTTTTGCTTCATTCCAAATGAATTGAGCTGCAGCTCTCGTGACGAAACGAGCCCAGTCGATTGCCTAAATGTAACTATTCTCAGTGAAGGACTGCGTCACATGCTATTTGTGGGAAGCCTAAACATTGTAAACAAATAAAACTGCCACATTACCTCAAGCTCCTTAGTTGGGATCGTACTGCAGTGGTGAATGAGCAGGGAGCATGAAATTCGATACAGGCCTGTGCACAAAGGTACGAGAACAGTCAACTTGAAACATTCAGTATCATTAACAAGCAAACAAAACCACTATTTTTCACCTATTTCTATCACATTACTAACAAAGGAATTACAGTGTCGTGATGACATTCATGGAGTAATTAATGTCAGCGGAGTCATAGTATCGCCGTGCCTAAGTGAGGCCGAGCTCGAAACAGCCAGATGTGTTTAAGACTCAAGAGCCACAAACCTGATTAGGGATGGGTACCGAGCCCCGGTACTAAACTGTCCCCCTGGCTGAATTATTAAAGACTGGTGCTTTGATAAGCTCCACCCTTCACGGTCTTGGAGAAATGACTTAATTTTCTATTAATTAGGCTATGTGAGTGTCATTTTGTACCTTCTAGCTCACTGATTCGTTTTCTAACTAGCAATAAACGTAATAAAATTAGTCAGAGAAGCACAGTTGGGAGCGAGCCATCAGGCCCCACTCCAGCGTCATGTACGAGATGGAAGAACAGGAAGCACCTAATGGTCCAGTGTAGTGTTGTGCAATCATGTTATTGTATGATACAAGTATGATATAAAACTGTTAATTGTGCCGTATAACTTTTGCGCCCATTGGCGTAACGGTGGCGGCTCCTGCGCCATCCGATTTCCACCTACTTGGGCTTCTTCAAATCAGTGACGACACCGCATCGCCAGGCTGAGAACACTGGCCACCAAGTCAGTCGCTTTGAAGAGTGAGGTTTTACTCACGTACAATCTCACTGCGCCAACTACCATCCTTTACGTTGGGTGAGCTCTGTTGCTATGCTATGGTATGGTTCTTCTTGTTTTGTTGTTTGGCATGCCCACAAAGGGACTCAGGACATTGCCCTTTTCTTTTGCCAACTACTAGTACTGTTTTTTGAATAAAATACATTTTTTTTTCTTTTCTTTTTTTTTTTGCAATCCTAATTTATCTCCAACAGGTACATCACTACACTTCCCTCTGCTGGCTGGCCGGCCATTTTATATATATATAAATGTCATATTTATAAGGTTTTATCATAGTTTTTGCATTTGTTCAGCCATTTTGCAAAGTGGTCCTGCCCTGGCCTACAGTGTCTGTCAGCTCCACCCATCTTATCCCTCATTCAATTTTTTCCGTGTGCCTTCCCAGCCACGTCTTCTCTAATGAAGCTAAATCTAGCATGCTAAATGGAACCAGTCAACTATGTCATTGGTGCTGGAGTGGCTGTAGCTGTCTTCTGCTGGCCCCAAAGGCACAAACGCCATTTCAAGACACTGAGCCGATTCCTTTGGAGACACTTGCAGTACAGTGGGCATTTATGTCCTGTCAGAAAAGATGATACGTATACTAGCTGTCCGGTACAATATTCCACCTCTAGAAGTGATCAAAACAAAAAAAGGCACCCCTGAAAAAACGGATAATGCCACAGATTTGGAAGATTACACATTAAAGTGCAACAGTACCATCAATCAGGAAATGTCCTGTAACAGATCGAGTGCAGAGATGCACTCTGCAGGCTACCAGCCTACTGATTGCGCTGCTCTCAGCTTCCAAGTTTTCAGTTTTGGGATTTTATATAGAATCTAATGGCTTTGGAGTGTGAGTGCACACAGTAACACAAGTGGTAAAAGTGGCATAATAAAGCACCCTACATGACAATCCAAAAAACACACACACTTCAGCGTGTACACGCATGATCCACACACCGTGTGTCAAAACTCATCTTGGAGTCCAATATATCCCTCACAATCCCATTAAAGGTGCTTCATACAAAAGCCTCTCTCAGGAGCAGGCAATGGAAGTAAGTGTACAGATGGGGCTGAAAGTGGGGGAATAATGTTCTTGTATCAGTTAAGGTAAAAAGTAGATATTTTATGCACCGTACTGACATACAGTATGTTAGCCATTTCAATTGGCGCAGTACATAAATTGATTATCTTCTCATTTACAGTATGGCATCTTCCAAATAGCTTGGAAAAGTTCAGATTTTATGGACAGTGAAGTAGTGCCCTGTTGAATTGCAATCAGTGTTGTTGAATAGAATTCTTTCTAGCAATGATACTTGTGAACATTGAACCAGCTTGCCTTCAGGGTTGGCAGTGACAAAATAAGATAAATTGCATTGAAGGCACTGCAAGACACCTAACTCCCCTGATTGTTCCCTTGGGTGCTGCAGAGCTGACGACTTTTTCAGTGTGTCACTGATGGTATTTGCTTGTTGTCTTAACAACTGGGTGGGTTACTACTACTAGAGGGCACATGTTTACAGTATACAAGGGCATAACAAAAGGAAGGGCTTATTGTGCTTTTTCAAAACTGTTAGTTCCACACTCATTGACATTTTTTCTTGGTTCCTTAGTTTCTTCTGCAAATGGTCTAGGTGTGAAAATGAAGCTCCCTGTTGAGATGTTTGATACCAAAGATTTACTTTCCGACCCAGTACTGGGTAAGATTCAAGCTGGTGTCGGTGATACCGATCCGATCTCGATACTCTTCCCAAATCCACATCATTTGCCTGGGAAATGCTGAAAATGAAAAAAAAAAGGCTGTGTCTTTCAAATCATAGTTGCATAACGAATGCAAGCTAGATGATGACGAGGATTAATTTATTTAAACTCTGGGGTATATTGTGTATGTAGGTATCAGACAAGTGCTTGTTGTTTTTAGAATACATTGCAAATCAAATTGAAATTGCCAACAAATATTTAATTTCATGAATAAATAATAATAATACTAATCATAATAATACATTTTATTTATAAGTGCCTTTCAAGACACCCAAGGACACTTTACAACAACAACAAAAAAAACAAAAAACAATACGGGTTGAGCAGCGGCAGCCAAAACGCGCCAGTGTTCACTCTACCCGGAAGTCAGAAAGAAACCACAAGGGAGGGTTAGGGGGAGAAAAAAAACACGCTCGAACTACCCTCATTTTAAGGATAATTTGATTTAGGCAAAAAACTCCTCCACAAGCATATGACAGTTACAACAGGTCACAAGACATAAACAAAGAAGACTTATGCCACAATAGTTGCATAAGTGTGTTAATATCTATGTTTTAAAATGCTTAACAGTTGAAACAAATTCAAGATGTTTTTTCTTCTCTTCATTCTTTCATCTTTTCTGATACATACATTTCCCATTGCTTTTTTTATCACAATTGCTTTGCACCTAGTCTATGTAATTCACTTTGTATGATCAATTATTTCGAAAAACTTACTAGAATAAATCTCATCTTTTTTGGCTGATTGAGATGATTTCAATGAGGCACATTATTGTTCCAAGATAGTATTTTTTTTAAGCTTGTATTCATTTAGTTACATACTAAATTAATAACAATTTGAACAACTCTAGCAGCAACAGTGCTTAAGGGCTCCACATTTTGTCTCTTTACCTGGATAGTGTCAAAGACATCTGCCTTGTCCGAACAGCAGTACCTGACACTGTGTTCTCTTCAGCACGCTTCATCAACGCATCATCTTCTGTGCTGTTGTTTAATCTGAGCTGTTTTATAAGGTTTGTTGTGTTGCAACAACTCCTTATGAAAAAATATCACAAAATGCATCTTGGCTGTTTGTAGAACTGAAATAGCTTAGATCCAATGTAACGTTGCAGACAAGTGTAGACCGGCTGACTGCGAGAGGGAGGGCTGCGCCGCTCTGGGAGCGGTCACAGCTGAATTCAGTAACGGCCAAGCAAAGTGGCTCCTTGTTCTCCCTTTAATTGCAGCGCGCTAGTTGGGCACCAGAGACGTGAAATGGCAGAAGCATATCTGGACAGTGGAGTGGACAATTGGAGACCACTCCCACACTGATTGTTCATTTGGCCCGAATAGTTGTACTGCCTAGTGGGAAAATACAGTGGACCTCCACTATTCTTGGGGGCCGGCATGTGAAAATTCACGAACTATTGATGCACATTATAATTGCATTGAAAAAAATCCCCAAATGGCAGAATCTGCAGGTGCCGCATTACTCAAATGCAATGAAAAGTACAATGCTTCAGAGGGCTTAATGCCCACTGTTCCCATATTTTTGAAAAAACTATGACATGTTGGACCAGCTGTCTCTACTGCCCTCGCCACTTGGACGTGGTTATGGATGACGGACTTTCTGCCACCAAATTCTCACTGTACCATGCGCATCTCCAAGGCATTCCTTCTACTGTTCTTGCCAGCCCAGCTTGGTAGAAACTCGTCTGCCAAACTGGGAAACACGCACAGCGAGCCTTGTGCTTATATGAAAATCGATGGATTCGCTGTCAACAGAAATAGAGCCCGGAGTGTCTGACTTAGCAACGAGGCATGCCACTGCACTCAAGGCGAAAGAAAAAGTAATTCCCAGCAAACATGTATCATGGAGACAATATCTCAATAGCTACTTAAGTGTTACTATAGACAATAAA
Source organism: Hippocampus zosterae (assembly GCF_025434085.1). Taxonomy (NCBI): domain Eukaryota; kingdom Metazoa; phylum Chordata; class Actinopteri; order Syngnathiformes; family Syngnathidae; genus Hippocampus; species Hippocampus zosterae. The sequence goes on from NC_067451.1 coordinate 13,050,011, forward strand.
CAGCAAATTAACTTTATGACAGACGTATCAATATCAATGGTACTGTATTGATATTTTGATTTGAGAATTTATCTTGGAGCACAACGATCTGCTATCGGAGGTATCAATTTTTCAATATCGATTAGCATGTCACTGTACGAGGTTCCCTGCTGTTTGCTCCTGAAGTCTGTATTCTGCTCATCTTTAGTCATGCTGTATAACCTTCCCATGCCCACAACGTAGCTTGGCGTCCTTGGAACAATCATCTCCTAGAATTGGAATACTCTTGGATTATTCCTCTCTTCTTAGTTAGGTTTGATGGTTAAGGTGTTATTCCTCTCAGTTAGTTGTGTTTGTTCAGACACTTGAAAGAAACAATGTAGAATGCTGTTGAAGGTATTTCCTGCTCACTGTGTTTACAATCACCTTTAATGCTCCTCGACCCCCACCACTTTTAGGGCCCCCCCTCCACAGGACATGTTTAACATCAAAAGAGGAACTGTTATCTCAAGTATCTGTGTTCCTGCCATCACACCAAATGGTGGGTAGTGGTGGTCTGGTCTCACCTCACCACTCCCAACTTCTTCCAGCCACACCGGGTCAGACGACATGTTACTTTCTTTGGTTCTGGGATTTGCATGAGAGGGGTACCTCCCCGCCTCTCATTATCATATTGTCTCTATATAATCTCATGAATGTTTCTTTTACACTTCCTGATTGAAATCTGGACCCCTCAGGAGCCCGAATCGATGAGTAAACTGCAGAAAAATAAATTAAACCCGTCGAAGGAACTGTTCATCGACTCCAGCCTTTATTTGGATTACCAACATTCTCCTCGTCCGAAAGTCAACGAACATGCGGGGAAGAGGAGGCCGCTCTTCCCCCAACACTCCCAAGGAGTGAAAACCATTTTGCCTCCATTGCTGCAAAGATCGAGCTCCTATACAGCATAACCTCATTCACATCAATGGTAGCGCTATAAAATACGACATGATCGACAATCCTTCAAACAATTGATCTAAAGTGATGTAATATGCAAACCCCTGAATGTGACAGCTCTAAATTACTGTGTTCGACATGGGTAGACAAATATAAACGCAACAGTGATTTTCAAAATAAGCTTCTTTTGAGACACCCTTTTTCTCTGCTTCTGATTTGTTGTTATTCTCTTTAACAAACTTCAAGAACAATTTCCCACCTTTGATGGTGTGTACCTCTCAGGCAGTGACAATCTTCTTTGAGGTTCAGGTATGAATCACTGTGGCTTGTTGCGACCCAGATGTGTCTACCTGGGTTGAAGCAAGTCACGCTGTATAAGTCAGAGAAACGTCTCCCCTCACCCTTCTGCAGCTTTTTGACATTTCAGCCCAAGGAAATGACTCTTCTCTGGCATTTCCTCACTGCAGGGTTCTCTCACTCTTGGGTTCCATACAGCCTGCTGTCATTTACACCTTTTGATGTGTGTCTTATTTCTCAAACTAGCAATTTTGTTGAACAATTGGTAAACTTTCCTCCGAGAGATGGTGTGGAAGTTGAGCTGACATCCGGGATCCTCACTGGCTCACCTCTGTGTACAGTACGATTCTTGCGTGACATAAACGCAGTGAAACATGTTGTACAGTTAAAATCAGCCAATGCCCTTCAAGTGTCACCTCTGTCATAGTGTTAATTAGACAGTGTCACCGTCTGTCCCCAGCGACATTTATTGCACATATGAATATTTTACCCGGACAGATGGTAAGAATGTCAAGGCGTGACACTGAGTTATTAAGCCTTGGCCCTTTCCGTTGCAGACAGAATGCCTAGCTTGTCAGCTCTCGGTTGTTTTAATCACTCACTGGTAGCTTCACGGCAAAGTTTGCCCCGAGTCTACATTGCGGCTTCGTCCTCGGGCAGAGGTGAACTAGCCTGTGCAATTTAGATTGAACAGAATGAAGCTGAATGGGAATTCCTTCATTGAAAAAAAGAACAAGCCATGTACCTATATGAGGTTCCTGCTAACGGTGTTAGACTGCAAACCGACTGATGGCTTTTCTACACCGCCAGCCATTCGCCTGGGCTCTGACCTGTACGTGTCTGCACAGTCAGACACGGACAGGTCCATAATTTGAGAATATGATCCCAGCGTGTCACTATGCATACAAACTTTCATCGTTGTTCTATTGAATGTGTCTCTGGCTACCTTCTTTACAATCAGTTAGTTAAACTCATATTTATTTTTCATTGTAATCTTTAAACAAAGGTGTGCCCATGCAGTTACGCCTTTCATTACTTTTTGGCACGATCCAACTAACTGTATTTTCACAAAATTTTGAAGCATTTTATATAATCACCAACATGTCATCACACTGTCTTTTTATATATATTAGTTCATTTGCTTTTGTCGGGGCATTCTCAGAAAACTAAAGGCTGTTTGTGTTGAAAATCCCAGTGGATCAACTGTTTCAAAGTTAACCCGTCTGGCATCAGCAACCATTGCCAAATTCACTCACTTGTTTGTTTTCCTTTCTAATGCTTGGTTTGCACTTGAGCAGATCCCGGCGACCTTGTCTGCATGCTCACTGAGTGTCTGCCACATCGACTGGCTGACGAGGTATTTGCTTTTTAACTATGAACTGTTGCAGACCTGTATGCACAAATGTGTGCTCTGGCATTCTCTGCAAATCAAATTGACTGTCCCCCCCATCGTGTTGTGTCAATATTATAAGCTTGGTTTGTTTAGTTATTCTGGCTATATTCTCCACGCTGTTGCTTTGTTTCTTTACCACAGCTTATTCTCATCTTCCCTGTCATGTCTCCTGTGAGTTTTTGAGCTATGTGTCATTACCCAGTTTGTTTGCATCTTGGCTCTAACTGCCTGACTCGTCACAGCCAGCCTGCACTCACAGCACACAAGACGTGGGTTGCACAAATCAGTCTTTAGCAAATATGGGTGTGACGAGCAGGCTCATGCAACAGTGCCAGTGGGTTTTTCAGTGTTTGCACATAACCCCAAACCCACGCTGGCAGCCATCTAGCGACACAGAGAGAGGGACCATGTCATATCAAATCCCTTTGTTTTGACTCAGATTAAGGCTATGTGAGGAGTTTGCGAGGCCCGAAGAATATGGATTGAAGGATTAGTTTAATAAACAGAGGCTCTGTGGAACCCTGTTGGATTGTCCCTCCCCCTTTTATTTATATTTTAGCAAATGACAGAATGAGAGGACATCGAGGAGAACATAGAAGGTGAAATATGTACCTTCAACATTCCTGATTAGAATGTTGTATTTCCATCAATACTGATGGAAGTGTCTTGATTCTGTTTTGGTTTCGATTTTTGTCTTCCTAGTTGGTTTTGTTTGGTTCTGTTCTTATCATCCGGGTCCCTTGTGTCAAGCAGTCAGCTCCTTCAGCCTTTTGTGTCTTGTCCAGGTGTTCCTTGTTGTCTAATGAGTTTGCTTGTATTTAGTTCCCTGTTTTCTGTCAGTCTTGGTCGGCTCGTTATTGCTATCATGTTGCTTTGTCCTTCTCGTTTTGGTTTTTGTTTGTTACTTTGGTTTCAAGACTTTGTGTTTTTTTTGGTTTGTTTGGTTTTTTTTGTGTCACCAGCCATCACGCAGACATGTCAGATCGATCTGACCAAAAATTGACCCTGCGGGACCTGAGGCAAGAATTGATTTTGTGACCACTTGGCTCAAGAGATGCACATCCTGTAGTCGTTTCCTGTCCCTGCTTCGGCTACACACATCCTGCGGCCACCACCTATCCCTGGAACAGCGGTGCATGTCCTGCAGCCGCCCCATTTCCCTGCTTCGCCGGGGCACATCTTGAGACCGCAACCAGTCCCTGGGCAGGGCATGTCATGAAGCCGCCAACTGTCCCTGCTTTGGCAGTCTGTCTTGCGGACACTACCTGTCCCTACCCACCCTGTGGCCACCACCCGTCCTCACCTTTACTTCATAGTTTTGTTTCCTCATTTCTGTCATATTTCGTGTGAAGGTAGTGGACCCAATAATAGCAGGTAGGCAGGAGAAGCAGGGCGTACTGAACATAAAACACAAAGTCCTGAAAACACCAAGAAATCAAAGCAACAAACAAAAACTCGAGACAGAAGGACCAAGCAATGTGGTAGCAACAATGATTCAACCAACACCGACAGAAGACAGGGAACTAAATACATGCAAAGTGACAAGACAACAAGGAACACCTGGATAAGATACAAAAGGTTGAGGGAGCTAACTTGTTGACACAAAGGACCCGGATGACAAGAACAAGTGGAAACAAAACCAAACAAGAAAGACAAAATCACATGAAGAATGATGGGAAACTTTAAAAAAAGACCTAACGGGCTAAGAACCCAAGGAAGTGGGTTTTCGTGGTCGCATCATTAACTGGGTCAGTTCTGATGGACCTTTGCAGTCCAATTTTGATGGACTCCCGTTTCGGTGATTACTGATTAAAAGACACAGCGTGTGTCCACTGCTTGTTCACCGGGGTGAATTCATACACACCGGGGTTTCTTCGATCTGACTGTGTTGACTATGGGCTAATTTCATTCCTCTAGTGCAGGGATGCCCATTAGGTAGATCCTGATCTACCGGTAGATCTAAGACAGGTCCCAAGTAGATCCGAGGAGTGGCGAGAAGAAAAAACAAACAAACAACCATTTGTGTGTCTTTGTACATGTTATTAATATATTTTTTGTGTTAATATACACTGCACACTAATCATATTATCAGTCTCATTTTCACAAAAAAATATTTTACCAATAAAATAAAGCAGGTAAATCTTAAATTTACGGTGGCGCGTGATTACGTCACCGGAAGTTGTTAGGGCTCAGCAGTTTGCAATTGCAGCTTGTGATCAGAGCTGTTGCGCTCTATCTTTTATCGTCATGATTCTCATTCAGAGTTTGCTTCATGTACAATTCACCAAGGGCACGAGCAAAGAATAGGAATCTAGGAGGGCCCAGGGAAGCACTTTAAAACGGTACGTGTGAGCTACGATAGTTAACAGGCTGCAAAAGTGCGTTGCATGCCTCCGTTTCAGGCTGTTTCTCATCATGGCGTGCACGCGCGCGTGTGTGTATGTGTGTGTGTGTGCGCGTGTGTGTGCATGTGCGCGCGCGCATGCACGCGCCGGTAAGAGTAGATCCCGGGAGGTTAGTTGATCGAAAAGTAGATCTTCGATCCAAAAAGTTTGGGCATCCCTGCTCTAGTGCATGTCCCTAGGTCTTTGCGCCAATGTTTACATGCTCGCAACCTTCACCAGAAATTCCCTCCAGGAGAGAAGAGATGACAAATGGGCAAGGCGGGAGGAGGTATAAGTGTGTTGAGGTCACTTGATGAGCACATGAGAATGTATGCAGTCATCAAAATGCAGAAATCCGCACTTCAAACAACATTATATTCCCTGACTACTTTTTAATTTTGTCCGTAAGTGGAGGTAAATAACCAGACAAACAACTATAATAGTCTCCTCAATGTCATTACTTGATGGAGATGTCTGCTAGTGATGGGTGCCGTGTATCGACACGAGTTAATAAGAGCGAAGACTCCATGGCGGTACGTGTATCTCTTGGAGAAAAAGTCACGTGACCGATGCAGCTGCCGTATCGCTCAATCGCTACCTGTTACTGAAGCGCTGAACATTATCAAGAAGCGCATCTATTGAGTCTAAACAATCACACATCTTTTGAAGCTAGATAGATAAAAATGACCACACACTTGCACAATGCATCTGTCCTTGAGCTCTGATAAGATTGTTTATTTTATTTTTTTTAACCCATGTTTTGTTGCTTTTAGTCATTCCATCTTGAAAAAGCCAATTTTAATTGATTGTAAAAAAACCACAACTTGTATAATGGACTGTATTATATTATACATAAAATACGTGTCTGTCCATCTGTCTGTCTGGCTGTCAGTCAGGTTCTGCTATCTGCATTGCAGCCATGACTCACATCTGCTTGTTTTCAAAGCATGTTTTGTGCAGTGCATGTCAATTCCACATTATTGAGGGCCAAGGCTTCCGTCAGACACTGGAGAAGGGGAGTGTGGGGCTGAGAGATAAGTGAAAGCGACGTTCAACTGTTGCTCGTCGTTTTAGTATTTACAAACTATCCCTTTAATTTGTGTTGTATAACGCTTTGTGACTTATATTGTCATTAGCCTTCGATTAGGTTAATGTGATTTTCATTGGTAGTGCATCTACCGTACATTGTGCCACTTTTAGTGAGATGTTATTTGCAGGAAAAACAAAATATCTGAGACAAACCTCACCTCCGTATTTCCAAACTGATTTATCCATCTTTTCCGTCATCTTCCAATTACATTTCTTACTGTGCCTGGATTTCACAGTCACTTCATGGTTGCGGGCATGTCTATTTTCTCCGTCATCTTAACGCACTCTCACAATCGAGGGTGGCCTTGTGCATGTGTATCGCACGATTTTGCATTTGTATTTCTGATTGTGCAGACACTTTCTGAATGTATGTGCTTAAAAATGCAAATATCTGTGGTCCCTGCTGGTACCATAGTACTGAATTTTACAATGGCAGCAATCATGATAATGAGCCAGTGCCATTCTTATAAACAGGATAATCCACTTCTGTCTGATGTTCATGGGAAGTCAAGCTGCTGTCACCAGAATAATTAACAAGCTCAAGTTAGGCGCTTGCTTCTTTGTGCAAATGGCTCTCTTGGTGACCTTGAGGAAAACACAGGTGGGTGGAATGTGATTGATATGCGATCCTGATCTTGTGATTTACCCCCTCGGCTTTCTTCACTTTATCCATCTATCTCTCATTCGATGACCTTACTCCTCCTGCTTATCGAGCACTTAAACCTACTTACACTGTCAAAGAACTTGTTAACTCCAAAGTCTTTTTTGTGTAGCTTCTACAGACACGTAAAACACCTGTTTCTAACTGTTTGTATTGTGAATATATGAATCCATACATACACACACATATATATATATATATATATATATTATATAAAGAGAGAGATACACCTTAGGCCTGGTTCACAAAAATGTATTCATTCATTCATCCTCCGAACCGGTTGATCCTGACTAGGGTCGCGGGGGTGCTGGAGCCTATCCCAGCTGTCTTCGGGCAGGAGGCAGGGGACACCCTGAATCGGTTGCCAGTCAATCGCAGGGCACACAGAGACGAACAACCATCCACGCTCACACTCACACCTAGTGACAATTAAGAGTGTTCAATCAGCCTGCCACACATGTTTTTGGAATGTGGGAGGAAACCGGAGCACCCGGAGAAAACCCACGCAGGCCCGGGGAGAACATGCAAACTCCACACAGGGAGGCAGGAGCTTGTATCTCTGCACTGTGAAGCCGACATGCTAACCACTGGGCTACCGGGCCACCCACAAAAATGTATATTTTTATTTTTTTTACACGTGACAGACTCCATACAGAAAGAATACAACACACACATTGTGGGACACATAAAGGATATCTTATCTTAAGATTCTGGATATATTTTGTTTTATTTACCAACACTTCCTTGTCATCTGTCATGCTTTTTTGAATGGCTATGTCACTGTTCACTGTATCAGGTCATTTGAGAGCAGTCAGCTTTCCTCACAACCTTTGAATTTTTTTCCTTGTTCATATTGAACACATTATCTTTAGCTATCATTTGACATCTTTGGTTTGGAAGGGGCAAAATCAGGACGAAAACAGTGTGTTCTGCGGCCTCAAGCACAAGAGGCTGAAGCCAGTCATATTGATTGGGAATAGGTCTGAGAAAAATGTTGGTGCTCAAAAAAAATTAGGATTAAATATGTGAATGAAGAGGTTTGATAAAAAGCAGAAGTCAACTTTGGTCACAATTCTAGTGTCAAATGGATACACGTTTTATATCCATACATGCATCCATTATCTGAGCCGTTTATCCTCGTGAGGGTCGCAGGCGTGCCAAAGTTTATCCCAGCTGACTTCAGGCAGTCGGCTGGGTCACCTTAAACTGCTTGCCAGCCACTTGAAGGGCACACATAAGACAAATAACCAACCACCCACACTCACAATCACACCTACGGGTGATTTGGTATGTTCCATTAACCCATCGTACATGTTTTTGAAATGTGAGAGGAAACCTTCGTACCCGGAGAAAACCCCCACAAGCATGGATAGAACTCCACACACGAAGACCCCTGCACTCAAACCCTACACTTCTGCACTGTGAGGCAGATGTGCTCACCAGTCACCCACCGTGCATCTCTAAATATGTATGTATTATAGTAAAACGTAATTTTTGTCGTTTGACCTGAGACTCATTACACGACAAGCAGCTCTACAGAGCATCTAATTATGAAAAAAAAATCAACACCATGCATTATACAAGTAGACATTTTTATTAGAAAGCAACAAGATACTGTATAGCAAAGACGTCACTCCACAATTAACAAGGCAAGTGCAGTATTGTCCCGAGTGGTTGGTTTCTTTTTCTTCTTCGTCACGTTGTTCATCTTCATCTTCTTCCAAGACACTTTGAGAGTAATGTATTCCATTTTGTGTTCTCAGCCTTGCGTGTTCATCTTGTTTCACTTCCTGAACACACGTGTGCATGATAATTATAGTTAACAAAAATAAATCCACAAATTTTGGATTTTAGAAGTATTGTGGGAAAGTAAATGGTGTGGTGTTTCTGATTCTTGGCTTAACATTCAGTACATGTTGGGGCGGTACTGTAAAAGTACAACTAAACAATGGCTCTGCAGAACAAATGTACTGAAACGTGACAGTTGGCTTAAAGTCAGTATTTCTCTCACTCTGCTGAAACAACAGGGACACCCGGGCAATTTTAATATATAACTAGCATCACATGTTTTTAATAAGAATAATTACTTCTGTTCAAGGTCGACTGGTTAGCACATACACCTTACAGTGCAGAGTTCCGTGGTTCAATCCCGGGCTCTGGACTTCCTGTGTAGAATTTGTATGTTCTACGCGTGTTTTCTTGGGGTACTCCAGTTTCCTCCCACATTCCAAAAACATGCATGGTAGGTTAATGGAACACTCTAAATCACAGGTGTCAAACACAAGGCCCGGGGGCCAGATCTGGCCCACCACATCATTTTATGTGGCCCGCGAAAGCAAATCAACTTTCATGATGCTTGCTAAAATTTCGACCAAAATGTAAAATTCTCATTTGTAATACTGTATATAAGAGTGACACTGTAAGCATTTTCTTGTGACCAAACTCCTTATTAGAGTAAGTTAAACAGTAGGTGAATAAACCGTTTTTCTTGACTTCTATCTGATCTGCTTTCAGTCATACCGGCCCTCCAAGTGAAACTGTAATTAAAATCTGGCCCCCGACAAAAATGAGTTTGACACCCCTGCTCTAAATTGTCCCTAGGTGTAAGTGTGAGCATAATTTCTTCTTCAGAGTGACCCCAACCTACTGCTCAAAGACAGCTGTGATAGCCCGCACCCCTTGTGAGGATAAACGGCTCCGATATTGGGTGGAGTAATTGAAATGAAATATATTGTTTCGGGGACCAACGGAGAGGTTTTTCACTGCATTATGTTGTCGTGAAGTTGACGGATTAGTTGTACCGGTCTTAACGGCAACTTTTAGAAAACACGATTCTAATCTTAATCGTACGCACACACGCACACACACACATGCACAAAGCTTTCTTTGCACATTATGTGCATAATGCGAGCCAATGCCCCCACTATATTCCTCCCGATTTCTCCATTCAAGGTACAAACACATTAAGGTTGAACTCCTAATAGCTTGTGTGATGGATACCGGAGCATAATGAGCTCTTTATGATACTTAAATCCTACTGTTAATCAATGCACATAGCAGGGCACTTTTCAATACTACTTACTAAGCATTTTAAAATGAGCCCTCATTGAAAGGATTGACTCCCCTTCTGGACTCTCTCTCTCTCTCTCTCTTCTCTCTCTCTCTCTCTCTCTCTCTCTCTCTCTCTGTCTCTCTCTCTCTCTCTCTCTCTCTCTCTCTCTCTCTTTCCCCTCAGTCTCCTTCAAACCATCCCAATGTGCAATTAGTTACATCAGACTTTCAGAATCCAATTAGACCTCATTTTTGGAAAGCTCTTGCCTGCCCTGATATTGACAAATACTCTCCAGACTGGGAGTTGTGAAAATGTGATGGGCTGCTGGAATGCAGTGGGTGGACCAGACTTCCTTTCCTGAAGCAAGCCAGTCTATTATGACCTTAAATACCCTGTAACTGGCAGCTGCTGGGGGCATTGCTGTCAATTACTGCTGGTTGTTGTATTGTTGCACTTTGATCTTTGGCTGCTAATGTACTACATTGCTCCAGGCTCTTTCACTAGTGTCATGGTGTGTTAGCATCACAATGAATAATCTGTGTCCACATGTATAAGATGCGAATACGTTTAAATTTGCCTGGTTGATTGTGATGCAATAACAATGGACCACTGAGGCAACAGAGGCAACAGTGTCTCCATTATTTTTTTGCGTTGAAAGTTCTTTTTTGGCTGTGTTAAGTTCATGAAACAAATGTTTGCGTGTGCATTGGTGGCTCTATCCACTGGTTGTGAATTTGTGTGTGTATGTATTAGTGTTTGTGAAGTTTTGTGTGTGCAGATCTGTGTCTGGTGATGTTTGATTATCCCTTACAGCCTCAGAGGGAGTGGGATTCATTCTCGCTGTGATAATGAGGGAGAGACTAGCAATACCCCGAAGTCATTTCTCCTATTCTTATATCCTTCCTGTTGCATCTGTCTACTTCTCCGACCTCTTTTCCTTTTTACTCTTTTGTAATCACAATTATCTTTATTCTTTTTAAATTATGTTATTGTTCTTCTTGTACAGTATTCCTTTCTTTCTCTGACCACTTTGGTCATCATTATTGTCCGATTTATCTGTTTGTATTAATGCTGGGCTGGCACCAGCCAATTTACTTTGTCAAAAGATTTCAATACATTTTAAACCAGCCTCACATGGACCAAGTACAAATCAGCTTTTCCACACAATGAACATATGTGTAGTATTTTTGTTTGTTTGATTACCGTATTTTTCGGATTATACGTCACTCCCGGTTATAAGTCGCACCAGCCAAAAAATGCATAATTAAGAAGGAAAAAAACATATAAGTCGCATTTTGGGGGAAATGTATTTGATAAAATCCAACACCAAAAACATACATGTCATCTTGAAAGGAAATTTAAAATAAAAATAAAATAGAGGACAACAGGCTGAATAAGTGTACGGTATACTTACGTTACATGACTGACATGCCTGATAATGTCTGTCACGACCTAACAAATGAAGAGTTATTCAGATAACTGTAGCATAAAGAACATGCTAACAAGTTTACCAAACTATCAGTTTCACTCCAAATCACTAAATCCAATGAAATCTTCATCCTCAGTGTCACTTTTAAACAACTCCCCCAACTCGGAAGGTAGACGATGCACCACTTCCTCTTCTAAGTCGCTTACGTCAGACTCATCGTCAATTTATCAACGCAGGCCGAGAGTGCCCTCTTGTGGTTTAATGTGAAAATAACACGTGAAATGACATATTCACATGTTAATAATTTCACACATAAGTCACTCCAAAGTCGCATTCCCAGCCAAACTATGAAAAAAACTGTGACTTATAGTCCGTAAAATACGGTATATGCCAATTCACCACACTTACTTTTACTGAACTCTCCCGACATATTCATGGGAAAGAAAAAAACAAGAGAGAATTAACTGTATACCTTCCTTCCATTCATTTCCATTGTCTAGGTTACTGAAGTGCAGATACACTGTCGTGAGGCCAACTTGGAGTCGTACACTTGCCTCCAACGCCCTGACATACGCCATCATGGATCTAAAGGACCGAAGGCAGCAATCCCTGTCCTGCTCCAAGGACTCCCCTTATAGCACCTCATCCCTGGATGCAGACGAGTGCCGCGTGCCAACCCAGAAGTCGTACAGCTCCAGCGAGACACTCAAGGCTTTCGAGCATGAGCAGAGGCTGCACTACAGCGGTTGCGTGACCGACCTTGTTCACCACGAGGCTGATGAGTACCCAAGACAAGGTGGGTCTTTGGGCCAAAGCATTTTGGGTATATGTGCACACACCCTCCGCTCTTGATTTAAGAAAAAAAAAGTTTGTTTCAACACATTTGACAGCGATACTGATTCATCTATAAAGAATTATGTGTGTCAACGTTGATATATTTTAACACTACTCTCAGACAAATGTAAACAATACATGCAACAAAAAAAAAACATGCAATGGTGTCGGGGCCATTTAGGCTGCTCTTATAGCCCGCAATGGATATGAGGACTTAAGGCGCTTCAGAGTATAAGGAACACCTTCAATGAATGGCCTATTTTAAAACTGGTTTCATATATAGGGCGCACCACATTATAGGCACATGGAATAGAAGCTACAATAGTGGTTGCGGTTGCGTTACACATCCACTAGATGGAGCTAGGCTAAAGGGAATACGAGACAATACACCTTTTTTACATAGAGCTTTCACAACCTCTGCTGCTATAACAAAGCACTTTACAGAATATTTAAAATACTACGTCCAATAAATCAGTCCATGAAGAACGCATCTCAGTGGTCGCGAGTGAGCCCATGACCCACTGCAAGCACAGACATTACAATTGTTATGTGTAATCCATCATTACAGACGACCTATATTGACTTAAAATAAGCTGAGTTTAGCATTCTTGCAGTTCACCACAAATGACTTTCCTTTAACAACTGTGACACATCTTACCATGATGAGCTCGGTTACAAACACCATGCAGTACATTTCAGCTAGCGATCACTGGGTATTTAAATTCTAACTAGCAATGGAAAAGTAAAAACTCGTTAACTTGCATCCGAGCAATTGCTGTCTTTGACACAAACATTTCTAATGGGTATATTAGACCCTCATTCCAACCCACCACCTGTGTTAAAATGAGTGGGCTGCTTCAGGAAGGGCATCCTGTGTCAAAACTATGCCAAATACATATTTACAAGATGTGGAAAAATTAATTGACTGCAGTGTCATCTTTCCACCAAAAGAGGTTGCTAATAAACTGTGAAAAGGTCATGCAATGTGAATGCACTGGACTTGTGTAGCCTATATTTGTCTTTGTGAATGGAGTGCAATGTGGCCAAGAACACTTCAGGGCAAAACATTTTTTTTAAATCACGGTCGACTTCTATTCCCCAGCCCTGTTTGTCAGTATTGTCGGATCAAATTCTAACTTGATATCATATATTTTATAAGTAACATTTTCGACATTTTTTGACAGCATGCATGTAGTAGCCCGATGGAAAGTAAATTCCAGTTGGCATATATTACACAGTGTGTCTTTTCATGAGTGCTTATTGTATTCAGTTAAGACGTGTTGAAGAATTATGTACATGCAACAATATATTTATATGTATGTATTTACTAAGTGCAAAGAAAAAAAGACCAAATTGACAGAGTAATGAAGTATATTAAGATTTTCATTTCATGCGCATTTTTGAGTCCCACATAAGTTCATCCTGAGAGGACCTTTTTCCAGTTGTATTATAAGCATAAAACTCATGAATTTTAACTCATGTTTTATTAGTACCGTGCAGAGGTGACACTTTGACACCTCTCGTATCATGTGGCAACCTATTTTAGGCACGCGGTATAGATCTTTGGCAATGGTGGGCTTGTGATTGTGAATTTCTGCATCATCTGTTTGCTGATCGGCCATTATAGTAGGTCATCATTAAAGGGCATTCCTGCTCTCTTTCACGTCTTCATGTCTTTAAAATCATATGCGTCTATGCAGGTGCACATGCGTTCCATCTATATTATGGCGGTACTGTACATGAATCAGGCAGTATCAATGCCTGACTGGTGAAAGAATTGAGACTCAATTGGATTAATCCATGCAAAGCTCTTTTCTGTTTATGACACAGTAAAACAATGCGAGCAATGACATATGTTTTTTTTTAAGTATACAGTATCCATGTGTAACAGCAAACGTAAAAGGTGAACATTAAAAAAGAAAAAACAACATTTTGTTCTGTGGATGAAAGACTGAAAATCAGTGGTGCGTGTCGGTCAGCCATACTTCACTGCTGTACCAAGCTGACATCGCACCAGGCGATGGCTGGTCAATACTGAAGTCCTCTCAGCCTATCAACTCTGTCAAGAGCCCAGAGCCACAGATGCATCGTGGGAAGTGTGGCCACAGGAGACCAACAGTGTTGCAACACCATAAGGACTGTGACACCACAGGAGGTAGAGAGCTCAGTAGACAACAAATGAGGAAGAGTGGGAGAGACAAAGTGAGAACATCACCAGCAGAATAATTTAGAATTAGACTCCTCGTGATTGTAACTCCAATAGTATTTTCATCATGTATTTGTTATTTTGAACAGATTGATGCATGTATGGACGCACTGTTTCATATGCAGTGTGCGTGTGTGTGTGTGTGTGTGTGTGTGTGTAAATTACTTTTATGCATTTCATCCATCCATTTTCAACACCACTTAACCTGAACAGGGTCAAGTGTACTGGAACCTATCCCAGCTCACTTCGGGCGGAAGGCAGTCTACACCCTGAACTGGTCGGCAGTCAGTTGCAGGGCACATCCAGAGAAGAACAACCATTCACCCCCACATACACATCACTGAATGGGAACTGATCCCACGCTGCCCTCACATAAGTCAGGCAGGTACACTACTACACCATCAGCAAATTATACTGTATATACAGCTATAGACATATTTTTTTCCCTATTTAAACCTCTCTGTGAAGTGCAAGGCAAATAAGATAATTATGCTTTTTTTAGAATGTTTTTAGACTCTTGAAACGTGGAAGAAAGAGTCAAGTAAGCATTCAAAACAATGGCGTCCAGCACTGATATATGACCCTGTCATGATGGCAAAAGACATATTTTAAAAATTCCGTTTTTTTGTAGATTTTGGATGGAAGAAAGGTGCACATTTCTCTCCGTCCATAACTGTTATTGTGTGATACTTAATGCACTTTGTAGAACACTAATTGTTTCAGGAGAGGTAATTGCAACCACCTGGGAAGGGCCAATTGTTGCTTGGACCTGATTGGTCTGAAGCTCAAGTGAACTCCCTTTAAAAGAGGAATAAACCTTTATTGGTCTCGCAATGGAGAAATCCCAAATCACAGCAGCAAAGTTATGAAAGGAAGAAGTAGAACAACAAAATATAGGAGCTGCTGGAAAGGCAGCCACTCTCACTGCACCATTTTGAAGTCAAAGTAACAAAAATAACACAACACAACATATAGGGCACAGACAGTCGTGCAATCTTCACCACTTTTCTGCATACACTTTGTTGTCTGAAGCATTTCTAGATGAAAGAGGGGAGGATCAAAATGTCCTTTCACCAGTGGATCAGAGACGTCATGTTGAAAATGTGCACACGTCTGCTACAACCAAAGTTTTGAAAGCAAACACGAAGCTGTAGCGTCCATTGACGAAAAGAGATGAGTTCACTTCTCCTGTCCCACGTAATCCGCTTCAAACTACAAGCCACGACTCCCAGTTCCAAATCCGCATCGTTTGGTGAGGCCATGGAAGCCGACTTCCGGACGGCTTCCATGGCCTCACCAAACTCTTCCCACGCTCGGGTTTTTGCCTCGGCGACCACCGAAGCTGCGTTCCGCTTGGCCAGTCGATACCCGTCAGCTGCCTCTGGGGTCCCACAGGCCATAAAGGCTCGATAGGACTCCTTCTTCAGCTTGACGGCATCCCTTACTGCTGGTGTCCACCAGCGAGTACGGGGATTGCCGCCACGACAGGCACCAACCACCTTACGGCCACAACTCAGATTGGCCGCCTCAACAATAGAGGCACGGAACATGGTCCACTCTGGCTCAATGTCCCCCGCCACCCCCGGAACATGGGAAAAGCTCTGTCGAAGGTGGGAGTTGAAACTCTTTCTGACAGGAGATTCCGTCAGATGCTCCCAACAAACCCTCACAATACGTTTGGGTCTGCCAGGACGGCCCGGCATCTTCCCCCACCATCGGAGCCTACTCACCACCAGGTGGTGATCAGTTGACAGCTCCGCCCCTCTCTTCACCCTAGTGTCCAGAACATGCGGCCGCAAATCCGATGATACAACTACAAAGTCGATCATCGAACTGCGGCCTAGAGTGTCCTGGTGCCAAGTGCACATATGGACACCCTTATGTTTGAACAAGGTGTTCGTTATGGACAATCCGTGGCGAGCACAGAAGTCCAATAACAAAACACCACTCGAGTTCTGATAAGGGGGGCCGTTCCTCCCAATCACGCCCCTCCAGGTCTCACTGTCGTTGTCCACGTGAGCATTGAAGTCCCCCAGCAGAACAAGGGAGTCCCCAGCAGGAGTACTCTCCAGCACACCCTCCAAGGACTCCAAAAAGGGTGGGTATGCCGAGCTGCTTTTTGGTGCATATGCACAAACAACAGTCAGGACCCGTCCACCCACCCGAAGGCGGAGGGAGGCAACCCTCTCGTCTACCGGTGTGAACCCCAATGTACAGGCACTGAGCCGGGGGGCAATGAGTATGCCCACACCTGCTCTGCGCCTCTCACCGTGAGCAACTCCAGAGTGGAAGAGAGTCCAACCCTGCACTGGGTTCCGGTACAGAACTGGTACCGGAACCCAGGCTGTGTGTCCAACTATATCCAGTCGGAAATTCTCTGCCTCACACAACAGCTCGGGCTCCTTCCCTGCCAGAGAGGTGACATTCCATGTCCCAAGAGCTAGCTTCTGCAGCCGAGGATCGGACAGCCAGGGTCCCCGCCTTTGGCTGACGCCCAGCTCACATTGCACCCAACCCCTTTGGCCCCTCTCATGGGTGGTGAGCCCATGGGAAGGGGGACCCACGTTGCCTCTTCGGGCTGTCCCCGGCCAGGCCCCACGGGTGTAGGCCCGGCCACCAGGCGCTTGCCAACGAGCCCCACCTCCAGGCCTGGCTCCAGAGTGGGGCCCCGGTGACCCGCGTCCGGGCAAGGGAAACCTTGGTCCATCTATTGTAGTCATCATGAGGGTCTATGAGCCGTGCTTTGTCTGGCCACTCACCTAGGGGTTCTTAGAAACCAAAACCGAAGGTGTTGGTACCTGCTTGCGGCGTCCCTTTAGCGTCCACCTACACGCCCACCCTTCACTCATTGGCGGATTTCTAACCTGCATGTCTGTCCTCTCTCACGTCTGCCTTCTCTCTCTCTCTCTCTCTCTCTCTCTCTCTCTCTCTCCCTCTTCATATATGTATATATACACGCCCACCCTTCCCTGATTGGCCGACTTCTTTCCCGCATGCCTGTCCACAGTCACTTCCGCCTTTTCTCCATATAAACAGCATTTCGGCTGTCAGTCAGATTTTGGAACTCGGCGCATACAGAAGACGCTCCGCATCATAAGGCATCCTGTCCATTTTGGAGAAAATTTAAGACTTTTAATGGCGCCTTATAGTCGTGAAAATACGGTATATCTTCGACGTCATTTGTAATGTATAATGGTTTTTATTTTCTTTTTAGAAACAAGTGTTAACTTTTTGATGACCCCTATGTCCAATATTCATACCAGTAAAATAATTTTATTTTCAAGCTCAAATTCAGGGGGAATAGATTTATGACTGTCGATCAAAATATACTCTGTCTGAAAATAAGTCCTGAAAATAAGTGGACTGGTACATAGGGGCTCAGTGCATTCACATTGTTGCAGTAGACAAGGCCTTAAGTTAAACTGTATTTTGCGGTCTCAAAAAAAAAAGAAAATCACATTATTAGGTGCCTGTTTCAGATAATAAAAGCTATTTGCTAAACAAATACAGAACACACGCTAAACAACAGAAGAGATATTCTTTTGTTAGAACCCATTCTGTTTGCGTGTGTGTATTTATTGTTTTGTTAGTTTTTTGCCTTGATCCACAACCCAATTTTTCGGTCACATTTCTTGTTTTCTCTCATTTATTGTCTTGTGTTTTCGCACCCATACTGTGCTTAAATTGTCATTTTCCTTGCCATATTATGCTGTTACCAAGGCATGGTCATCCTCATAACCGTGCTGTCTTCTTTGATTCGTGGGTGTTCTATTTGTTACATTCATTACATTTTACTACTTGAGCTTTATCGGCTTCACCTGATGTCTTCACACGTAACTGATCAATTTCCTTTACTTATGTACCGTCCTCTTCAGATTTACAAATCTTAAATTGGATGTTTTTGTGTGTGTGTGTGCGTGCGTGCGTGCGTGTATGTGTGTGTGTTAAAAAGGGATTAAAAAGACAGAACCAACGACTCGAGTCGTGACATTTTATATTTTGCTTTGATCTTGTGATGTGAACTGGCTAAGAAAAAAGTGACAATTAGAAGTCATGATTCACATGACAAAAAGGAATCATTTTCACCTCCTCCTCCTCAAGTGAAGAATGGAGTTTGCACAATGCGAATTATTTCCATCAAATGTAAAACTAATATTACAACATATTGGTAAAAGTAACATTATAGAAACAGTCAAACTGGATGATTGGATACTGATTGTTTGATTTTGATCTCCAGCTTACTTTCAGGATTGTTTTATATCTCTCACCTTGTTGCCCAGACATCATTTATGTCACTGGCATGATGACAGGCAAAAGCTAACTCTTCTTTTTGCATTTAGAAAATGTCCCAAATCCCGCCAAAGCAACAACAGCTACCGCTCCTAACACTACCTCGTCATTCGTGATTAAGCCTTTGACGACTTTAACCACTTCTTAAGAGTGAGTTGAACAGCTGTATTCTAGAAATTTAGAATGTGTTGGCCACACATCTGGTACATGCTCTACAGTTCTCCTGCTGTTAAGACAGGAGGTGGGCAGTTAACTCAATTTTGCCGGTCGTTCATTTGTCATTCATCGGCAGCCTGGTCACCTTCTGTCATTTTCAGTCCATCAAACTCTGGCCATCCGTCAGTGACGGAGTTAGAGGTGTGCCGGTACTTGACCCGGTTAGTGCTGATTACACGGACGGATGAAAACTCACATCGGTCAGTCATCATTCGTCATCCAAACCGGCATCCGTCTGTGACATTTCGTCAGTACTGATGGAGTGCCCACCTCTAGTGAAGAATGCCAACTTCGATCTGGCTTATCTCTCTGTCGACACCAAATAGCCATATTTGTTTATCTACAATTCTTGAATACAGAATTTGAATTGAAAATGAAATCAATTTGCATTCACTCAAGTTGATGTTTTTGCGTGTCCATGGAGACCAACCAGACAACTGATGATCAAATAGAATACAACACAGCTGTACGCTATTAAAAATAAATGGAGAAAAGATTATCTACAATTCATCCCCTCTTCCCTCTTTGTCTTTTCGCCGGCATTTGGTGCCTCTGCCAGCTGCTGAAGCTCTAAAGCGTACCGTAGCTACAGCCATAAAGCACAGAAGACACGAAAAGTGTTCTGGTGCTCATTTCACTCCTATACACGATGTCTGCATAGGATATGGGACAAATGACCTTCTTGAAACTGTTTTCCCACAAAATCGGTACAAATGAATGAATACCCCAAGAACCGGCATCAGAGTGTCTGCGTCTGAATTCAACATAATATTGAGCAGTACAAGGCATCACTCGACAAAAGTTCCTTTTGTTATTCCTTCCGAGTGTGCGGCTGCATATTACACGAAAATAGGTTTTGTGTAAATGCATGATTATTTTTTTTCTAGTGTTCCTGTTTACATTATTTCTATTCGGATATGGATAGAGGTGTGTGAAGAATATCTGTTGACCAATCAACAAGCTGCAGTGTTTTTGCACATGAATTGGCTTGACAGGCTTAATTTGGACAATAGAAAGACAATAAATGTCCTTTGACGGTTGACTGGACTATTAAATGGGGAGGTCACATAGTGAGGTCACATAGCCCATATCCGAAAGTTTCTTCAACCACATTTCACCAATCTCCTATTGATTTTTAATTGTGTTTCATAGTTTGACAATCCGTCTTTTGTCTTTTCCTTAACCAGCTTTGGGGATGTTATTGTTCTCTACTGTCACAGGAGAACCATCCTGTATTGCATACTGTACATTCACTTATTTGTCTTTATCCAGTATGCATGTGGAATTGACCTCCACAATAGAGTACATGGATGGAGGATGCCCCGGCCTAGTCTTAAAATTAACACGCAGCATTTAGCGTATAACTGCATGAGCAGCAAACAACTCTGGTCTCTCTGTCATACATTTCAACTGATGTCAATTGCAGATTTCAAGGTAAACCCAATCAATTATTGAGTAACAAAACCGTCATGCTAATGACATTAACTTCGAAAACTACAAGTACACACTCATGCAAATATGAGGTAGACACAAGACAAATGACGGAAGGCTCACTAATTTCTGACTTTCTAAGAGTTAAAATAAATTATGACCAAACTATGCTGATTACATGATTGAGTTAATCTATGTTTACTGTGTAATGACCCTCTTTGACTCTGCTTTGGCAGCCTTTGATAAATGAGGCAGATTGTAAATGTCACTGTTATCAAGTGCTTCCAACCCAACCCCCACCGGCTGACTCACTTGTCTCCAAAGCTATAATTAAAGTTGTTCCCCTGCCACAGATTTTGTGTATGCGTATGTGTTTGTGTTTGGATATATGTCACATTTCTTATGCATAAGTCACTTTTGATACTCGTTATACCCTTGCCTCAGTCACAAAAATTATACCTATGCCAATGATTTGCTGCCCGGCTGATATACCGTGCGTCACATTTCACTGTTGATTTTGCTTCTGCGGGATGCTCTTGACTCAAGGAGAAATACTCCACATTACTTTTCGGATTTGTTTTACCTGAGACCACTTCAGCCCATAATTGTGTTTGCTAAACCAATATGAATCAGTGATGTATCATAAGGGGAACGCTATGATCACAGATGAAGGCTGGCAGCCAGTTCAGGGTGTACTCCGCCTACTGCCCGAAGACACCTGCGATAGGCTCCAGCACACCAGGGACCCTTGTGAGAATAAGCGGCTCAGATAATGGTTGGGTGGATAAATAAAGATGTATGTTATTGGATATTGACATTACATAAAAGGGAGTAGTACAGAGATACATTCATTTCATTTCTACTCCTGCTAAAGTATTAATTGATTAATTAATGTATTATTTTATATCACAAATTTATATTTATGGTCAGTTCACACATCAGGGTGTTATTTTTACGAGTTATTCTCCTCCAAGCTCGGGTCTTACTACGGGCAGGGAAGCTCTAGGGTTCTGTGCAGGATGATAGCTGTTCCCACGATTGTGTTTCTGTGTATGAGGGGTCTGATGTTGTTCCTGGTATCTGCTGGAGCCAGCCATCTTGCTTCGGGGTTACTGCCAGCAGTGCCCCGATCACTCGTGGCACCTCTGCTCCTTTCACCATCCACATTTTTTCTCGTTCTTTTCTTCCGTCCCTGATATTTTAGCATTTTTTTTCTGCATGTTGCTTTCACTCGGGACTACTATATTTAAAAACTGTCTTCTGATGTTTATCCACCACTATGGAGTCTGTCTGATTGGCTAAATACTGTATCTCTTATTTTTTGCAATAAATCAAGAAATTGACTAAAAGACTAATAAACAATAGTTAGTCTGTGCCCTGCTAAGAGACGCAAGTTGTTTCACTGCTCATTTGCTCAACAGTACATTATTCAGTAACAAGCCCTCCTACAGAATTCTACTGTATTACATTGTCATGTCCTGTCATGTCGTGCACCAACCATACTGCTGTCCTCTGGGCAGGGGGAGAACGAACAAAGGACTGGTGACATTTCTCGCTCCTATATTAGGCACCTTGTTAGCAGGTGCAAGAGACCCTGTGGGTTCTATGGCTACCAAATGATCAGATGCCACTTAGGAGCTGTTGGAAGCGTTTGACCATGACGCATCATCCGGGCTAAGATGTTAAATATTGAAATGTTATTCTATGCTATGATAAAGGATTTGAATCGACACTCGAAATTAACATTTACCTAAAATGTCTCAATATGCTTGTTTACATCTCTTTGTAACAATGTTTGTTTAGCTGTCACACACTATACAATAGGAGTCAAAAAATAATCCTAATTGTGAATTATGAGACAGTCTGTCCAAACATGATGACGTCTCAGATAAAAACCATTTATCAGTCTGTCAATCTATCACACCGAAAGAACCGATAAAACTGTATAAGGTGTTCTGAGTTGACTTGAGATCACGTCACAAAGTCGCAATAGCCCCTGTAAATCATAGCATTGTGTTATGACGTAACTAAAGGCCTAATTAAGTTGATATAGAGTATATTCCTTCGCCCTGTGCCAGATAACGACATTCATATTGATGAGTCTGCAGAGCTGTGATAAAGAGCATCCAACATATTCTTTCAAAACTATCTGCACATGACAGCTCTATTGTACATGGTAATAACACAATGTTCAAGTCATTGCAAATGAGTTTTGGGAATGGTAAAACAATTGTAGCAGTCTGGTTTTGCTGATTTGGTCCAATTAGTGGCAGCACAGCGAGCTATTACCCGCAGATCATTACAATGTAAAGAAGTCAGCAAACAGACATTTGCTTTACCCGGCAGCACAAACAACATTAGTATTCATTTGGTTCATTTCTGGTCACCTGACAAGTCCAGTACTCACTATAATAGCTTTATTTTTGATCATCTCAAGCTTGGGAGGGGAAATGCATCTAACTAGCCGTCAAACTACAATTCCAGTGAAATCACTGTGTACTTTTATACAAGTTAACGACAATTTATAATGAAAACATACATTATGAAAACATGTGCAGGTATGTCTTACAAAGTATTTATAAAAATGCATGACACAGGTGTTGTTGGAAGTCTCCACTCTTCTACCCTTTCTCCTCTAAATCACAGGTGCTAAACTCAAGGCTTGGTGGCCCGATCTAGCACGCCATACCATTTTCTGTGACCCGCGAGAGCAAATGAAGCATCTCAACTTTTCCATGATGCTTGCTGAAGTCTCAACCAAAATTTAAAATTGTCATGTGTAATCCATCATTACAGGTGGCCCGGTGGGCCAGTACGAGTCGACCTCACAGTGAAGAGGTACCGGGTTCAATTCCAGCTCCAACCTCCCTGTGTGGAGTTTGCATGTTCTCCCCAGGGTTGTCTCTGGGTACTCCGGTTTCCTCCCACATTCCAAAAACATGCATGGCAGACTGATTGAACGCTCAAAATTGTCCCTACGTGTGAGTGTGAGTGCGGATGGTTTTTCGTCTCTATTTGCCTTACGATTGACTGGCAACTGGTTCAGGGTGTTCCCCGCCTACTGCCCGAAGACGGCTGGGGTAGGCTCCAGTACCGCCCCGTAACCTTTGTGAGGATAAACAGATCGGAAAATGAATGAATGAATGAATCCATCATTATAAAGAGAGATTACAAGCATGATCTCATTATGCAATGCAGCTTGATTTATGTTCTTATTACAGCAACGTAATCAATGACGGAACTAACCAATATTCTTGACTTCTGATTTCCAAACTAGTAATCCACCAATTTGTTGTGCACTTTATATATAATATATGGAGATGATCAAACAGTTTCACAAAATTCTCAGTCATAATGGCCCGCTCAGGGAAAACATAACTACAATGTGGCCCACTACAAAATTGAGTTTGACAGCCCTGCTCTCCATAGTATCTTCTATACTTAGCACTGCATAGCACTACTCACTACTCAATTTGACATTTTTCATCACTTTTATTCTCAAATTTGACGATACAGTGAAGTGATTACGAAAAGCATATGCGGTATTTTAGGATTAGCTTTCCCTGTTAATGTGCCTTAGCTATGGGTGCTACATTAGCAAATCCAGCTCCAGAAATCTGCCACAGTTTGTATTTACCCAAACGCAGGTACATTTACTCAACAGGCAAGTAAATGAACTTGTTTACTGTGGTTCATATTGTGTTGTGTGAGGATGTTTGATGACATTAGGTGAACAAATTCCCATATCCACCATTGTGTCTCACACATAACAATGACCTTGAGCCCTCAGGGTAAAATATGTATTCCAGTCAAAGCAAAATGATTCTCTTACTCTCCTCCTCAGTGATTGGGTGCTTTCATTATATACCCTGTCGTCAATCACAAAGTTTGTCCCTGTCATTCTCTGGCCGTCTCATCTCTCTATATGCTGCTGCTGGCCATGACCAGGGATTTCACTGCCTCATCTTAGAATCTCTGTCCATTACAGGTTCAGCGCACACTTTTTTTCCGTGCCACCCCCCCGGTTTCGTATCGGCTGAACTCAGCCAGCACATTTTCATATTGGACACATAATGAATTCAATGACCACATCTATGAGAATGAATGAATTGTCTCAAACTCCCGCAACTGTCTCTGGAGTCCTTTTTTGCATGTTTAAACAAACATGCATTACAATGGTAACAAAGAGGCTGCACTTTAGAAACAGCAATTTACATAAACATTTGATTCAGACACACCGCAGTCTGACGGAGGCTGAATTGTGATCATAAGATTTAAGTGTATGCGCGTGCGTGTGAGTGCTATCCGCAGTCTTTAATGAGCGTAGAGCAGCGAGTCACTGGATCCATCAAGAGTGCAAACGAACAATTTCAACATGCAAGTGAAGCGTCAATGGCATCAGAAGCAGGCACATTCAATGGCGTCCGGCCTCTTTTAGATCATAAACAGTCATCTTGTCCTCACTTACAGGATTATGCTGTTAGACAAGACAAGTTAGCAATGAGATAAGTGTTTGTTTACTGTTGGTATTTGAATGGCATTATTTATCCCTGAAGCTGTAAATGGTGTCATGACTAAATGACTCCTGGTCGGAGTTGGCTCATAAGTGAATGTCCTCCTAACATGCATGGTAAATACTACCAGAGGTGGTCAATTTCAAAATTTTGCCCATTCGTTATTCGTCAGCTGCCTGGGCACGATCCGTCAACGTCAATCTGTCATTATTTCAAGCAGAAACAACTGTAATAATTAGCCAGTCTGCCCATCATGTTGTTTGTTTTAACCACACATCCACCGTTGCTTCCGGCAGTGAATTTGACCGATGCGCCAGTCAGTCTATCGTTAGTCCCTTGAAAAAAACAAAACTAACAAACTAAAGAAAAAAAATGTCGCAGTCCACCAGATGAAAAGTCCAATTTGATTAAAATGGTAAATGTAGTGCACGATATATGAGTGTATCTTCATCATATGCTACCTGTCCAAAGTACTTTACACACACATACACACATACACTCATGAATGAAAACTTACTAACGTCAGTGCTTAGTTGTGTCTGTCGCCGTCACCGAAATGGGCATCTGTCAGTGATAGACTGACAGACTTTTGAGTTTCTTTCGACGTGAACTTTTGGTAAAATGTGCCATCTGGCTACCAGTGAAAATGTCTGGGAATTATCTAAAAAAAGGCATTTTCTCAGAAAAGAGGAACTCCATATTAAAAAACATAATGTCAGCTGCTCTTGGCTTATTTTTTAGGAGCTTTTTATGACCACTGCCAATTACTTTCTGATTTTTATCTGCTTCCAAGGCTCAAAAAGTCTTCTATACAAGTGTGCAAATCAAGAAAGAAATCTGAATGCACTGTAAACCGCCAAAGCTCAAAATGCTTGCTTGGTCGTTGCCCTGCACCATGTGACCTCTTGGTTTTCGGGGGGAAAAAAAAGCAACATCATTGCAAGTTACAATTACTATATTAAGATAAGATAACCTTTATTTGTCTCACAATGGAGAAAAATACAGCAGCAAAATTTGAAGGGAAATATATATATATATTAGAGCTGTCAGTTTAGTGCGTTTTTATTGGCATTAATTTAATGAATTTTAACGGGATTAAATTTTTTCTCGCGAGATTAACGCGGCACACGTCGCAAGCGGATGTTACGTTGCTCTATATATACACCAGAAACAAAAGAACAAGCGTGCTGCAGAAGTCCACGTCCATGTCTGTTTTACCAGCCACGGCAGCTCGAGACACCAAAAACGGAAATTTAAACAGTTTATGAATGGGAAGTTTACTTTTAAAAAGTTGCCAGATTGCTCCACTGACAAGACCAAAGTTACCTGTTCTTCTCTCTCTATATATATCATACACGTAGTGGTAGCGACCTAGAGAAAATAAAACGTCTCCAGTGTTGTCATCGAACCAAATGTAGTCATCCGAAATGAGGTCTACACAAAACCGTAGAGAGACTTCCGCGCAAGAAGGACCAACACAATCAACATAGCCCGACTGTGTTAGGGGGAGTGAAACCCCCCCTTTTCAGAATGGTTTGCACCGGCAGCACGGGGAAAGTGCTTGCGCTTGTTTGTACGGCCGGCAATTTTGAATCCAGCGGCACATAACAACACTGGTGTCTCGTTATTCTCGAACAAACATACAGAAACAGACTGCTGTGTTCAAAGCAAACTTGATAAAAACGAAGTATGCAACCATGGTTTAAATCCACTATAGGCTGAGTACTAGTTGACCCTAGATGTGCACTTTATAATGTTATATTGCTCTGTTTTGATTTCATTAAAAAAGCTGTTAAAGCAGCTGTTGTGTGACAAAATATTTTTTTTCACTGTTGTTGATGGACAGTAATATTGTGTGAGAGATTATGTGTGAACAACTGCTCCAAGTAAAAAATGTTCATGTAAAATTGAAAATTGAAATTGTTATTTCAGTAAATATGATTCCAAGTTGATGAGAGCATTAAAATGGGGAAAAATAGGACAAAAAATGTAAAAGGAAATTCAGAAACGATAAAAAATGTGTGAGTAATCACGATTAATGTTTTCGTTCATTTGAGTTAATTATGACAGTTGCATTTTTAATTAGATTAAATATTTTAATCGTTTGACAGCTCTAATATATATATATATATATATATATATATATATAAAATAAAAAACTACGGAATAAAATTCATTGAAGAATCAAATATTGTGGAGTAGGCGCATTGGCAGCACAGTGATCAACTGGCTAGCGCGTCGGCCTCACAGTACAGATGTCCAAGGTTCAAATCTGAGCTTTGGCCATCCTGTGTGGAGTTTGCACGTTCTCCATGTGCCTGTGAGCTTTTTTTAAGTGTACTCCGGTTTCCTCCCACATTCCAAAAATAAGCGTGGCAGGTTAATGGAACACTCTAAATTGTCTCTATGTGTGATTGTGAATGAAAAGAGTTGTCTATGTGTGCCCTGCCTTTGGCTGGCAACCAGTTCGAGTGTGTCCCCTGCCTACTGCCCAAAGACAGCTGGGATAGGCTCCAGCACACCCTGCTACCCTCGTAAGCATTAAGCGGTTTCAGATAATGGATGGAAGGATGGGATGAGAGGACAACAATCAGCCTAAAGTTACTGCAAACAGACTTTGCCTGTCAAACTGCTAACAAGCACAAATTATTTTTTAATGACAGGCAGTACGATCCCACAAGAGTGCCTACTTACAAACAATTACATGTGGACACACGCACACAGAGACAGCAAATTACACACATTTGCCACCACGCACTTCCATAATGACTTTTATCAGGGGAAGTACATTTAGCGTAATGGATGAGTGCAAACTTCGGCAGAGTATCAACCTAATACACTTGTGTAACTTATATATGATCTGTGAAGCGTGAACCCCAAATGATGAGAGGCAACACTTTATGGGAGCCCTCTGCGGCTTCCGGTCACGCAACAATTCCTTGTGTCAAAAGACATAAAAAAAATAAACATGCCATTTATGAAATTCATTTATTTGTAATCGCCACAAATAATAACATTGTCTGTATTGCAATTTATTACTCTTTTGGAAATGGTGTGTAGTCATTACTTTTCCGACTATAATCTTGACATTTACACTCATAGTTTATCAATTATTTACTGTAACTGTAGCGTCACATGCAATTGAAACGTTGATGTCCAATGGCCAGTGGACAAAGCACAGGAGCTACATAAACATAATGAAAAATACCTCCAAGAGAGCATGCAAATAAACTCACTGACCACATTACATGGACTTGCACAATTATTTACAATTACAGCAACAAGAACAAAACACCTTTGCAGAAGATTCACGTTCAGTTTGATTGACTTTGCCAGAAAAGCGCATTATCTATTGAACAACGCGTGTCATGATGAGGTTGTTGTTTATACGTAGAGTTGGTAAGATTTTTGACGACCTGATTTGGCTGCATTGACATTGCTTTTTATGTCTCTTCCTTCCTTCTTTGTGCTGGTCTACCTGATACTGTGGCCCACGAGGGCGAAACAATATACACTATATACAATTGAAATATGGCGTCAATGAGAA
The DNA here is from genome assembly GCF_025434085.1 of Hippocampus zosterae. NCBI lineage: Eukaryota > Metazoa > Chordata > Actinopteri > Syngnathiformes > Syngnathidae > Hippocampus > Hippocampus zosterae. The sequence continues at coordinate 13,078,272 of NC_067451.1, forward strand.
GGACATTGATCGGATTAAAATGTGGCACATTGCCCCCTCCACATTTGTCATAATATCAAGGAACAAAACATGTTATTGGGTTTCGAGTTATGAACTAAGTGAGATAGATTTTCATGTCTACTGCAGTGTCTCGCGCCAATCCATCTTTTTTTACTTCATGTAGATTGCTCGAGCGCAGGACTAGGCCTACCACTCCTGGGATTACAGAGTGATTGGATGTTTCATGTGTAATCACTGTTTGTGGGATGTTAATTGCCTGGATTGACAGCCCGTGTGATGTCGCAAGTAGATAATGTGTGGTAGAATTCACTGTGTAAAGCGTGTCATGTGGCTACCATCATCCTAACTTGGTGGTTGAAAACAAATTAGTTGTAGAATCGTTTTTCACGGTACAACGTTACATTCCTCACAGTCGGTTCTTCGTCTGCTTTACTCTCCCAGGCCTCCTGGAATTTTCTCCCGTCCTTCGATACTTCCTCTCAGGTATGATAACAGCGACAAGGATAAAGAGCTTGTTCTTAGAGAATAGCATTGTAGTAGAAATCGATTTTAGAGAAATGTAGTTGTAGTAAATTCACCAGTCGCTTTATTTCGCTGTTATATTCTTTCATAGATAACCGCTTCGAACAACAAGGCTTATGTAGGAATCGTTGTAATGAATTGTCGATGTTATTGTCAATGTTTTATGCGATGTGTTGTGTTCTTGTTTCATCTTAAATACTCTGTAAAGCACTTTATGACTGTTGCAGCTGTTGTGCAAGCGCTATGTAAATAAATATTTATCGTATGCATTTTATTTCTTTTTTTTTTTTTTTAAGTGGGAGGAAGACAACCGAAGAAGAAGGCAGCTGGTAATATTTGTTGATGTAATGTATGGTTTGGTTTGGTTCCGTGCAGTCGGTTAGAAGCATAGCAAGTTTTCGCGAGATGTAGACATTTTTTTTCACTGTGGCTGTGTATAAAAATAACTTCCTTTTACCACTCCAACTTTCCCGAGAGGCGTTCCCACTCCATGCATCTGCTCACTTTTTCAGACCCCCTGCCCCAACCCCCCAAGCTTTTAAAGAGCAGACGAGGAGATCAAGCAGATGAATTTCATCACTTTAATTCTTCGCCCTCTGATTGCTCCTGATGAGTCACAGTTGACCGAGTCACGCAGCTGTGTGATTCTCAGCGCGCCCATTCATATAGAATGCCACCACCGTGACAGTTCCTTGTCGCCAGTTTCATCCCCCTTCCCCTTCGCCTTCCTCACAATCTGCTAATGAAGTGAAACGCAACTGTTTTTCCCCCTGATCCTTCTACCCCAACAGCTGATCGTGAGCGATTGCATCCACAATACTCTCTTAATTACTATCAAGGATAAGTTGGTTGAGCATGCCTTTTTCCCGTAATTGCTTTTTCTTCAGCTTGGATTTAATTGGGCTGCAATGCTTTGCTATTGATCTCCTTTGATGTGCTTTAATTTGGATAATTTTCTATATTTATTTGAGGTGAGACAAGTCAGTTTGTCTCAAATGGGCGGGTGAGGTGGGGGATAGTCTGAAGCAATGCTGGTGTTGCTTCAGACTGCATTTTGTTCGCTTAACCTTCGGATGCCGCATGCAGAAATTTCCAGGTGAGATGTTTTGACCAGAAGGTAATATTGCAGCTCCGTTCATACAACACTTTGATCAACGACTTTTGAGTGCAAATGAGGAGACACAAAATGATGGACCAACACTATCGAAGATGCTCACAACAAGGCTGCAGACCACCTCAAACGCTTTTCCTTCCAGCAGCTCTTTGTAGTGTGTAGCTGATTCATGCTGTGTCATCTCTCCTCTCCTGAGTGCATCAACAATTGCAATTCTCAGCCACCTCCTCCATAGTTTTATAATTAGTTTGCCTCTCTGCGTGTGGTTGTCGATTTGTATGCCAGTTGGCGTGTTTGTTTGTGTCAGCACTCGTGTAAATGGCTCCATTTACCACTTTTACTGCACTTAGCCACCTCATTCCTTCACTCCACCTGTGTAACTGCTGTGTTTCGCTCGTAGGAGGGAACTTTACCCTGGCTGAACTGGGAGTGTGCGATCAAACACCTGCTCCTCATCCCGCCGCTGTCCCCTATTGTCCTGAACTGGGCCTCCTCCAAAGGGGTTATTCCCTCAGCGCTGGCTCCGATGCAGACTCTGATCCGGATGGTCCCCTGTCACCGGACAGAGCCATCCAGCTTTGGGCTGGAGGAGGAAGGGTGAAGTCCCGTCGTAGCTCCGGCGTGTCCAGCCACGAGAACTCTGCTCTGACCCTCACCGACTCTGACAATGACAACAAGTCGGACGACGAAGCTGGTAGGACTCCTCGAGGGGCCGACGAGTTAACATGCAGACACCATGATATTTAGAACCTGATGAAAGCACACTTGTATAACAATTAAAGGAATTATGCCAAACGATAAGATGACACAGAACAAAACAAGCATCATCATGTCACATATAAACTCGAGTATCATTTTATTTAACAATTCTACAATGACAACAATAAAAACATATTTTAACATTGTTGGAGAAGGTAGTATTGATTCGCAATATGTTTATTGTTGCTTTGTATTGTCATATTAGGCCTCTGGCACAAAAGTCAAGAAGTCATGTGAGCCAGTCACGTCTCTGTCCTTTTTCCTGGCTCTGAATCTTGCTTTCTCGATATGATACCCTTGGCACACACATTAGTTGAAACCAGTTAAGACGGCGGATCCAGACATTGTCACATGGGTGAGGCAGAGCCGCCCTCCATTAAATAGTTCAACTGAGAATGTGCAGTGTGTGTGTGTGTGTGTGTGTGTGTGTATATATATAAATATATATATGTATATACACACACACACACACGCTTGAACCCTCAAGCTTCCTGGCCTCTGCTAGAGGACCCGATCTGAATGAGGGACGGACACCACCCGAGGGGTGAGATGAGGGTTTATATATATATATATATATATATATATATATATACAATACAATACAATAGATGCTGATTTATATAGCGCTTTCACAACAGCGGCAGCTGTAAAAAGCGCTTAACAAAACAGTTAACATAAAGTAAAATAATAAACACAACACATAACATAAACACGGACAGTCGTGCAGTCCTAACCACTTTTCCGTCACACGCTTTGTTGTTTAAAGCAGTTTGAGGTGAAAGAGGACAGAATCAAAGTGTCCTTTAACCAGTGGATCAGAGACGTCATGCTCAAAATGTGCACACGTCGGCTACAAGCTAAGTTTCAAAGTCAACAAGAAGCTGTAGCATCCATTGACGAAAAAAGATATTGGTTCACTTCTCCTGTCCCATGGAAATCCATTTCAATTCCAAGCGGCGACTCTCAGTTCCAAATACGCACCGGCGCTCTGCTCCAACGCTCCTCTCTCCACATCCTCAACTTCAGCAGCCATCCATCCAGCCGCACCAACGCCGACTGTCCAACAGCGCCGACACAGCCACTGAACAAAACGGGGTTGTCAAAAATGCTGCCCATTACAGGCGCAAAAAACACAAGCACCCCAGGTCTGTCCAGCACCGACAGTCAATGACGTCGACATTCCTGCCGAGAAGGCGCAACCACCAAGCACAGATACTTCTCCTTTGACGAATGTCGTGGCCAAAAAGCGCTGAAAACAGTCCATATCAGGTCCACACAATGAAACAACAAACAACATGTGACAAAACAAAAGACAAAAACACCAAAAAAATAACAAAAAAGCAAGGCTCTTGAAGTGCACTTACTACGGGTTCGATTCCAGCTCCGGCCTCCCTGTGTGGAGTTTGCATGTTCTTGCCTGCGTGGGTTTTCTCTGGGTGCTCCGGTTTCTTCCCACATTCTAAAAACATGCATGGCAAGCTGAGTGAACACTCTAAATTGTCCCTAGGTGTGATTGTGAGCGTGGATGGTTGTTCGTCTCTGTGTGCCCTGCGATTGGCTGGCAACTGATTCAGGGTGTCCCCCGCCTACTGCCCGAAGACAGCTGGGATAGGCTCCAGCACCCCCGGCGACCCTAGTGAGGATCAAGCGGCTCAGAGAATGGATGGATGAATGTGTGTGTGTGTAGCGAGCATTGAAGAAAAATGGACCGATGAAAGTTCCACCACAACTTTTTAGCATGATGTAGAACTGCACTGCAGTACACCATGTATTCCTCATGGGCTTTATTTGATTTGATGTATTGCTTTACTATTTCTACACTGACAATATACTGCCTTAACTCGGTTATCACTTGTTGAGTGCATAACTCATCCGAAAGCTTAACTATGAACAAAAGGAAAACATGGAGCATGGTTAAGGTTCCTTGGACTCTTTCACTGATACCATATTGACCGAATAATAAGAAGTACATTGCTGTATCGGCACCTTCATCCAGAAACCCTCACCAAAACGTTTTGCCACTGACAAAGGTTTGTCAAAATCCATAATACATTTTTTGCATACCTCTGCAAGTGGAGACAGTGGTCACATTTTTTCGAGAAATGTTTCCAATATGACAGCTGTGGAAATATATGCAACTAAAACAACAAGGATGCCTGAATGTGGCCTAAACCGTTGGCACACTCCTGTGCATAAGATTGTAGGGAATACGTTTGATGTTTTTTTTTTTTTTTTTTAAATCAAGCTTCTGCAATAACCTCATTCAATTTCACAGGCCAGACAACTCTGCATTAAGAACATTTTTTACTCAACACACAGGCATCATGTACCCACATGGTGTGATTGTTGCATTACACTGGAATGGTATCAGATGTACCACATGAACCATCTGTATCTCGTGAGTAGCGTACCGGGACACGTTATAGAACCTATTCAACCATTGCGGCTCTGCCTTTGAAGCTCTGAGCCGTCACACTCCAATTATTGTGTTTCGTTTCGCATTGTCACAACTCTCAAATCTGGTATCATGCAATGGGGTTGGCGTTTTGCAGCTTTTCATGTAAAGCAGAATCAGGGCGGGGCACTATTTGTGCAGCTGGATTGAGCAGTTCAGGTTAGGGGGAATGGTGGAAATGTGTTGATGAGCTTTGTTCCAATCATGATTTTGCTTTTCGCCAAGTGCAGCCTCCATATGATACAAAAGTGGATTGTATTTGTTGGATGAGTCTATTTCTGTTGCATTGCATTACCCTTCATCTTCACCCTCAGATTTGCAGAGAGCTCACCGCTCACATTTATGTCACCCAAAACATAATTTTGTATTTTTATAAGAAAACTAAATTGAGCGTTTCTGAAGTGTTGCTTCCCAGCAGTTTCAGTTTGAAAGGTTCCCAGAGGGAATCGTGTATACTTCCAGCAACGTTGATTATTGCGAGGATCCAATTTTCTTGTTAATCCTGAAGTAGTCATAAACCGCCACGTGAGATTCTCACATGTGTCAATAGAGGTTAATGAAAAGTGGATTGAAGAAACAAACAACAATTTAATTAATTACATTTTCATCAGCCGCTTGAGCAGATGTGCTTAAACTTATATCTGACTGTCGGGCCTCAAAATCTTAGACGTGTGTCAACCGATCAAACTGCTCAACACCCATTCAGCACACCATGAAACACTTTACCTGAGATGCACCTCTCATCCCAATATCTGCTAATTGGTTTGTGGTTAATTACCAAACTAATCTCACAACCACAATACCTGCTGCAGACGCTGCCCATGCGCTTGCTCTGTGTAAGCCTTTTGAGGCTTTTAATATGGCAATAAATTATGATTATCTCTGCTGGCCTTATGATGTGTGTGTATTTTATTGTTGTGATTATTTTTGTTGTTGTTGTTGTACTTCAAAAGTAGGGATGGAAGAAATAATTGATTCTGTGATGCATCGTGATGCAAATGTAAATAGTTCCGAAACAGTTCATTTCCCATAATCAAATAAGAAAGCATGTAATGCTGGTAGATTGAAAAAAAATTGGGCGTGGGGGGAAGCATAGTATATAGTATAAATACTGTATGGCAGGGGTCGGGAACCTTTCTGACTAAAAGAGCCACAAAAGCAAAATATTTGGAAATGTATTATATTACTCACTTAATGTGAATGGTTTTCTGTTCATCACGATTGCTAAAAATCCAGCAAAAGTAGCGGAATTATAGTCAACTTGCCGAGTCCATACGCAGAATTGCTGCTGGCTAGCTTGCACCCTGTTCAGTAGCTTGCACGCTTTCCTTTCTGATGTCTCTCGCAGGGTATTTTGATGTGAACGTAACATGGCGTGTGTCAAAATGTCGCTTTACATTCGACCGTTTCACGATGGTATTTTGTCATTGCAAATCAGACACACTGCAGAACCTGTTCTCTCCACAAAGGCGAATCCTTCGGTTCATTCGTCCTGAAGTCTTCCATACTAGTCATCTTTTTTCTTTTCGCCATTTTATTCATTTCGGATTAGCTTTGAGCTAATGACCGAGCGGGTTGATTCAATAGGGGGCGTTTACCAGTTTCCGCAGCAGCGGCCAACGTAGGCCAGTACTATCCAATCAAAATTGCTCCTGGAGCCAACTGAAGCCCTGAACCGGAAATGAGCAGTAAAAAAATTGATCGAAGGATTAAACAAGCGGGAATATTTTGTTTTATCTGCAAGACAGTTGCAATCATCAAAAGAGCCAGATATGGCTTACGAGCCATCGGTTCCCGACCCCTGCTGTATGGACACACATTGTCAGCATAGCACTGCTGAGAGCAGGGCAAAAATATAATTATGTTATTTCTAAAAGGGAGCAAACCAATAGTAATTCAACTGTAACCAGGACTGGGTTTCAAAAAAAGATTCATCAATTTGTTTTGAGTTTCCTTTGCATAGCCTGATACCGATTCATAAAACCTTATATGGATATTTTTATATCATGAGTTTGCAGTGTGTTTGTCACTATATTTACATAGTTTGCCCTGTGGTTGGAATTGATTTAAATTGTCATTTATTTTTAGCAGGCCATGTTCAATAAAACATGCATGATTAATTAAAATGCATGATTAATTTGGCTCAATGTCTTCCATATGAAAGTAAAATTGGAACTGCGTGAATTGAAAATCAATCAAAATAAATTGTGAATCAAAGTGAGCCCTTGTGATAAAAATACAGTCGATATCCAGACCTTACTGTTGCTGTGTAGCAACTGACTCCGGAACTTTCTATGACGACAGTGAACTTTGTCTGTCCCTGTGGGCAAGGTGACCACATCAGTGACATCACAGTGCAGTGTGATCTGTATACATCTGTGAGCAAAGTTTTCATAAATTTGTGTTGGATAGAACCTCATGCAATTTTTCATTTGGCAGTGGAAAAATGTGTTGGCCAATGTTCCATTCTAATTAGGGATCAAATGGCTCACGGTTTTCTGATACCCGATGACTATAGAGTTTGAAATGGTAAGTATTACCGTTTAAATCATCGTTGCTGCTATATTTAGCCAAGTGTGTGTGTGTGTGTGTGTGTGTGTGTGTGTGTGTGTGTGTGTGTGTGTGTGTGTGTGTGTGTGTATGCATGTGTTCATGTGCGCGTGCACAGCCACTTAAAGGAGCAAGCGACAAAGTAATGCCCATTTTGTTCTCTGTGTTCACTTTTTACATTTACACTCAGTGTACTCAGGTCCAGTGGCTCATGGCGTTGGGCCTGACTACTGGAGGGATCAAAGGCAAACAGGAAAGCTAGATAAAAGTGAGCGGCGTGTGCGTGAGTGTGTCTGGTAAAGCCACTTGCTCAACTACTTAGTTGCTTTGAGAAATAAGAAACACCCCACCGCTACTCCTGCATCTTGGTCCAAACATAACATCTGACACTGATGGCACTTCAAAGTGTTCAGAAGTACGATCTGAATCCCGCAGGCCTAAATAAAATGACTGTTTCATTTTCCCTGGCTCCAGGTACGTGTGGGTATGAATCTCGCTCATATGTGTGAAGCAGGAGCTACAAGAGTGTCAAAAAAGCAGGGGGAGGATCTGAGAATCTAATAATAGATATTGACTGAGGCAGACAGAGAAACATCATAAACACAAGCTAACAAATCAAAAAGATGGTGATGTGCCAAAACGCCAAGTTGCACTTCTCTCATCTCACAGCGTCCCTAATAAGCTTCCAAAGTCTTGCTTCCTCTTCTCCTCTTCATCATCACCCCCTCCACCTCCTTTTTCATCTTGCAAGCTTCTCCCTCTGTCTTCTTGTGTCTCACGCTGTGTGTCTCAGCAGCTACTATCTGTGCAGCATGCTGGCATGACTGACAGGTGTCAATTTAAAGGTCTAGGTTTCCTCCTCCCCACCCCAAGGCGGGCATCTTTGTGTGGTTGAGTGTGCATGTGTGCGTGATTGTGGCTCTTACGTACCAAAATAGAAACAATGACAGATATCAGATCAATCACGTTTGTGCTTCTGCTCGTCTTACTGTTTGCAGAACACCTGACTGTTGATTGCAAACTAAATGTTGCCACACAGCTTCCTTGAGATTATGTAGTACTGACATGTATGTTTTTCTTAGTATTTCTAAAATGATCTGTATGACAAAGAGTCAAATGTATCAATTTAGAGTTTTTGTAAGATTAAATTGAGGCACTCGCTGTCTCAAATGGCTACAATTTCATGACACACACACACACACAAACACACACACACACACACACACACACAGGAGTAAAAGAAAGAAATAAAGAAAAAATAGTTATTGAATGCAATGACAGTTAAAGTCAATGCCCAATGTTGTTTCAAATGTCGGCGTGACGTGACTGAATCAAAGTATTCAATGACATCCTCAGTATAAAACCCTGATAAAGAGAAAGTGAATCCTGCACTCAATCAACGACTCCAATTTGGGTGGTCTGCTTTGTGCTGAAAGCACTGCCATAGAAGATTGAACAGAATTTGAAGGGCTGGCTTGGCCCAGCATGTGAACATGTCAAATGTTGAATCCCACACAGTGTCAGAATGAAAAGTGAGTTGAAAAAAAATTGTGTGTCGAGAAGCTATCATTTCTCCAGGTTCTGCATGACTTTACTTCTACCAAAGTTGTGAAGTCTGTGATGAATGAAACGTGTTGATAACAAATTAAAGCGTGTGATGCGGAAGTAAAAAAATAGGTTTACATCAAGTGTCGGGTGCCTTTGCCACTCTCACCACAATTAACACCAAAAGACTGGAAAGAGGAAGCACTAAACTAAGTAGTTTACAGAACTTTGTGTGTGCTTTATATTTGTAGTGATTCATTGTAATCAAGCCTGTTGATGAAGATATCCTCTTCGCCTAAATGGGTAAAAATGTCAGTAGCTGATTATTTTTTATTAATATGCATCGATTCAGTGAAATGATTATTAAAAAAAATAAACAATGAAACATGAAAGCACATGAAATCAGATTTTTGCGAGAAGTGCCGACGTGCCTCCAGAGCAGCCGCCCGTGCCAGGCCGGGCGGTGGGGCCACACGGGAGGAGGAGAGGTCAGCGGGGAGAGGCCCCGTCCAATCTGCCGTGCACTCACTTCGCAGTTCTGGCACACGCATTTTCTAACAGTCCTTCTTCATTCGTGCTTCTTCTGTGCACTAGGTATCGACATTTATCACTGACACTTTAAAATCTGGGCGGACCGGTGGTTGACTGGTGTCGACCTCACGGTGTAGAAGTGCAGGGTAGAATTCCGGCTCCAGCCTTCCTGTGTGAAGTTTGCATGTTCTTCCCATGCCTGCGTGGATTTTCTCCAGGTATGAATGTGAATGGTGAATGTGAGCGCGGATGGTTGTTCGTCTTCTTATGCGCTGTGATTGGCTGTCAACCAGTTCAGGGTGTCCCCCGCCTGCAGCCCAAAGACATCTGTGATCGGTTCTTGCACACCCCCACGACCCGTGTGAGGATAAGCGGATCGAAAAATGGATGGATGGATTTTAAAATCTGAATGATTTCAGGAGAACTGTAATGTGCGACTTGATTCTTGGTTATCGATGCCCGACCCTCATAATACAAGAAGAAGCAGTAGTGGGAATCATTATCATCCTCATCATCATAACACCATGATGTTTTTAGTGATGAATTTATTTACTTCAAGAATGGTAAAGTAGATACATTTTTCAATGAGTTACCCAAATGCAGGTCAAACATTCCAAAATTTTTCCTACCTTCAACTTTACTGTCAAGTATTAGATCTTGACACTTCACTTTTATAGCATCTTCCAGACGCTATTAAAATAAAGCGAATCGAACGTTGACTTGGCAGAGCTGATAGAAGTTCAATTTGTGGAAGCACCATGGTGAGACAAACAAATATGTGTGTGAAGAGCAGCATCAGGAGATTTCATTTTGCCAATGTAGAACCAAAGATTTACTGCCCTACTCTGCACTGCCTCATAAAATGCCCGCTTGGAAACACAAGCAGGAGAAAGAGAGCTTGTAAATTCCCACAGTTGCGCCTGATGTCCCCATTCAAACAGCATCGATCAGAAGGAAAAAATGATTAAAACACGCATAAGATGAAATAAGACCAAGCTTTGGCATTGATTTATACCTGCCACGCAGTGCAGCTTTTACAGCTGTGCTCCACAGTCCACTGCTTTGTGGTTGTCTACCAGGGTCCACCCATATGCCCTGCATTTCTATTTCATTAAACACAAGGCCTGAACATTCAATTCAACATTGCCCTCTGTCAACGGCGGCAAGTTTTCACTCATATCCCCGTTGGATTACTGAATGCAGAAGTTAAGGAATATATGGTGAATTAGAATCAATATTTACCCCCATTTAATTTTGGTCTTTTTCTTCATTTTTAATAATCGTGGTTCATGTTTCTTTACTAGCTGCAATATACAGATATTGTAACACGTAGATTTGTCCAGCCCAGGTGTGGCCATCTCTGATCTTTGAGGGCCACTAACACTCGAATTCAAATGATCAGGTTTGATATCAGGTTTTCCAGAGCTTGCTGAGGAGCGAGGTCGAGACCCCATTTGAGTCTTGAGTCTTTTGCAAGACTCAAGTTTGAAAACACGTTTTCAACACCAAATTAATTTTTATACAGAAAATAATTACAGCACATCTGAAACAAATGATTATAACAATATATTTGAGACAAAAAGCATGTTATTTTGCGTGATTCAAATCTTAATATCTGAACATTTAAATATGTAAACTAAAGTGCAATCACATTCGTAAATGAATGGCTTCTGGTTTTTGAAATGTAAATTACATCATAACTTCTCATCAGCTGCAGGTTAACCTGGCCGATCTTCGACCCGCTTTTCTCCAGATTGTTGCTATGCTTCTCCATTTTCTGTTATCTCTTCTATTATTTTCTTCTCTTTTCTTTCTTACCGCTATTTTTTCTTCTTCGTACTACTGCTAATTGTATTTTTATTCTTCGTGACAGGGGTTCACTTTGGCCTGGGGAGTCAAGTTCAGCATTCGCTTCAATGATATCTGGCGCCATCTAGCGTCGTGAATGGGTATAATGTTGAGACCCCGAATATAAGACGAACCCCACTTTTTCAGTCGTATTTCAATGCAAACCACCCCCCCCCCCCAAAAATGTCTTGTATTCGGGCCAATACGGTATGTTGACATCTTCAACATCCTCGTCAGAATGTATCACCAGTCATATTATTTCCCACACAAGTCCACTGTATATCAGGACATGCGGGTTCATCTGTACCCCATTTCCTTGCCGAAAAGATTGTGTTGAGAGATGATCATTTCCATGATTTTTAGATTTCGGAGGGAAATGCAGTGAGTGGCTCAGATTGACAATTTTTAGACAAAAGACCTCACAAGACAGAAGTCAGCAAGTTGGGTCAATAAGGGCACGGAGGGAACAGAGAGAAACGTTTCCACCTTTGTTGAGACACAGAAGAAAATGATAGATGTTGTGAAAAAGTCTCACTTTCATTCCAAGAGGATGTGTAATGTCTAATGGTACAAATAAATGTATTTGCGCTATGCACCATGAATCATAGAGTGTTGTGGTCGCCACCATATTAATATCTGTCATCATGTCATATCATATCTGTTGCTACCGCGTACGTTTGACATAACACATGTTGAAGTTAGCATCTTAGTTCATTAGAGAGCAGAAATGAATTTGGGAATTTGTAATATGCCTTGAGCTCATGTAATTATTGCTTAGGCTAAGTACTTAGTGACTGCTTCTGTCCATGGAAGTATGAGCGTCGTCAGCGCATTTGCAAAAAAACGCACAGCAAGTTTTATCCACTTTTGTTTCGTTTAGGTAAGCATTTAAGGTACTTCAGAGAACCTCAACATTTCTTTGAAGAACCTAATGAAATACAAATTTCAATATGGATAATACCTCAATTTCTGAGCAAAGATACAATTATGTTCCCAACATAACCTGAGATCGTTATTTCTGGAATATTCAAACTCCAACTTGAGTGGTGAGAAGAACAGAAGAAGAAGGGGAGTTTGGTAAAAAGCCACAAAAGACACATGTACCCACAATTTGAATGTGTAAGGGCCGCTGTCAGCTGTGGGCTGCTGAAGGATGGAAGAGAGCCAACAGTTTAATGCATGGCAACATTCTGTCTATTTTTTTATACTGTACTTCCACACCTTTTAAGTAGAGAAGCTCAGCACCAAAGTGCCAGCTGAATAAGCTGAATGGAGCAGTCAGTTTGCCACAGAAGGGTGCAACCAGCAAATCAAATCATACCAGCGTATAATACGTGAGTCCAAATCAAAATCAGCTTTCAAAATCATGATTTTGGGGGGGGACGTCATATACACAGGAGTGAGTCATACTCAATACATGATGGTAGAGAGAGATGTTGGGGTGGAGTGTTTGACATTGTTACTAAAGGCGTAATATTTCAATGCCCACATCTATGTATCCACTGTGAAGTCAGACATTTGTTGCCAGTGTTTCCAGTTTTTTTTTTTAATACAACTGATTAAGCTGCACAATCCCCGTCCACTAATTAGAAAAGCAAACAGGCAGATACTAAGCTTTTAATTATCAGTGGCTTTTGTTTGGCAACTGCAGCAAATGTTTTTAAAATGAATACATATGGTGCTGCTGCCATTTCTTATTTTACCGTGACAATATTTGTCTTTGAACCCATTCCCATCCAATCCTTACGTATGTCCTTGATTGTGTGAAGTAAATTACATGAGGATATACAAAACTGCCCTTATATAAAGGGATACGTGTGATATCTATGACCTTTGCAGAAGTAAAAAGTTAATCTTTTGTCTATAATAAATTTGACATCTTCATTATTTTTCATGTACTTTTAATCACTTAAAATGCTTTTAAAAATGACATAGCTGGCCGCCATGTTCATGAAACATGTGTGTCAACGTTGGACTAGACTGCAGACTGATATACTCATACAGAGCGACACCAGATCTATAGCATTATATAAGAATGAAACCATATCGTTTCCAGCCAATATTAAGAAGTAAGTCTGGCAAGTGAGATTCTACTTTTGATGGACAAACTACATTGGAGAATGGGTAAGATGACACACATGGACAATGTTCTCCTACCTTCCGTGCTTTAGGATTTGAATGCTGCTTTGGTCACATGTCTCAGTGGCTGAATATACGAGCACAAACTCGGCTCACATTACGGGCATAACGTCCAGAAGGCAGGAGGTTTGAGCGAACGCAAGTCATCCGTGGGGTACTTAAGCTCATCTCCCACTACTTGCTTGTTAAAAATATTCGGCACACCGTTTGCTTTTAATGTCACTTGCGCGGCATGTCTCATCTCCCACTGTAGATCACTTCTTGTGCTTGCCTCCTTACTCTTGTACACACCAGAGGCTCAACAAAACAGTAAGTGTAAGTACATTTTGGGGAAAAAATTGTGGAATAACATTCCAGTGTGCACCTTGTTTGCTGTTTCAAATTTTCGCTATGCATTATGGCATTTGTTTTTCTTTGTGTCTTCCTTGTTGTCCATTGTGTGCCGAGCGGTTAATTGCACGGGTTACGGCTCGTTGGATCCAACATAGATGTGCATCTGTGTTGAAAATATTCCCAGCAAAGGGAAATGAATAATATCGAGGTATATTTTTCAGCACTTACACATTTTTATAAGTTAAACTAATAGTTTAAGCTGCACATGTAAATTGAATGAATTCTTCCTTTAATTTTCCTATCAACCACTACCTTTAAAGTTTAAATTGGATTGTCAGGGTGCCAGATGTTGCACATGCCACCCAGTTGCTTGATGCTCCTAAATCTTGGTTTATTACTCACTGGGTTTACAAAGAAAGACACCCGTTATGGTTGCACACACTTTGGTCCGGGCTGGCCGAATCAGACTGGCATGCTGATTAGCTGCCTTCAGACAATGTTTCTCTCCGTCTTCCCTTTCTGGCTCAATCTTTCCATCTGCTTTGCAAGATAATAAATCATAAGCAAGCATTGTGACGTGCGTGACGGGATGTATTAATCTCATAATTACAGAATGAAAAGGTGGTGCTAAATTTAGTCGGGCCGTTCTGTCCAACCCTTCTTTCATCTGAGCATGCTTAGTTACCTGATTGGCCATCATTGCTTACTTCCTGGCAAGCTAAAACTTTTCAACGTGGTGACCGTCTCTGGGTCTCACAGTTTAAAAAACAAATATATACTCACAATCTACAATGTTACAGTGTACGTTTGCAAAAGTGAAGTCTGCCTGTGTGTTGTCCAGTGATTTTCTTGTGACCAGCCTAGGCCTTTTTAACATTTTTTTCCAAATCGGCTCAATTGAACTCAACTCTGCTATATTTAAAGAACATAACATAAAAAAACCACTGCTGTATACAAAATGCTGTACATGGAGCAAAAATAATCCATACAACAATGAACGATAAAACAATAAATTAATAACGAAAGACAGGAGAAAGCACAAAAATAGTCAAACTAAAAATCTAATCTCATGCTGAGTCAAAAGCCAAAGAATAAAAAAGAGTTTTATCATTAGTTTTAAAGATGGGCAGCCAGGGGGTCTGCCTAATGTTTGCGGGGAGGTCATTCCAAAGCGAGGGACCAGCAACAGAAAAGGCTCGATTCCCTCTGAATCTCCATGTAGTCCTTGGTACCTCTAATAGTGTCTGCTCCGTTGACTCAAGACACCGGGCAGATGTGTTGAGGCAGAGGTGCTCTGAGAGGTAAGGCAGAGTGAGTCCATTTCAAATTTGGTTTTCATTTGAAAACCAAAACCATATTTTCCGCACTAAAATGTGCACTGGATTATGAGGCACAGCTTCAATGAATGGCCTATTTTGTAATTTTTTTCATATATTGGGCGCACCGCATTATAAGATGCAATATACAATGCATACACGAGATGGAGCTCCGCTCAAGGAAACCCCGATCAGATGTCAGTGAAACATATTTAATAAAGCAGCGACACAGTTCACTTAACCAACAGCCAGCTATAACATTGCCTCATTAATGTTGAACTCTCTTGCCGCTGCTCTATTTCCATGTTCAACTGCGTAACCGATCACCTTAACTTTGAACTCTGCGTTGTCAGCATGTCTCAAGCAAGGAGCCATTTTGGGGTCGAAATATTACCGTAATGACCATACACAAGACGCATCGGATTTTAAGGCACACTGAGTTTTTAAGAAAATGGAAGGCTTTTAGGTGCACTTTTTAGTGCGGAAAATATGGTCATATAATCCTAAAAAGAACTGTGAAATGTATTGGGAGCCAGTGAAGGGATGCCAGTCGAAGTGATGTGCTCCCTCTTACAAGTACCTGTCAGGAGGCGAGCAGCAGAATTTTGGACCGACTGGAGATGCTTAATGAAGGATTGGCTGACTCCAAAGTAAAGTGCAGCACTTTAATTCAACCGAGATGTGACAAAGGCATGAATTACTGTTTCAAAGTGTTGTTGAGAAAGCAGAGGCTTTATTTTACCCAGCTGCCTGAGCTGAACTTCAGCTTACCCACCCATCTTTCCACCAGTAACACAGTTGCCTGTGCTACCTGTCCGTCAAATTCAAGAAGCACTGATATTGTTGGATTGATGGGCTGAAGACCAACACTGTCACCTCAAGGTCTCAGCCTATCTGTGGGGGTGCGTTGGAAAGGTTCGCGCTTTAGGGTCTGAATGACTTTTCAGAGAACAACGCAGGGTGAAAACGCCTTGACAATGGTTAACGGAATTAGTAGCTTGTGATGAATGGTGTGTAAGAACAGCACTGGCAGCCTGCTTTTGCAAACACTCACACACCTGTTTGTGGATGCTTGTGTGTGTGAATGTGCCTTCGTACTACACATGGGACACAGGACTTTTTCCAGTGTATTGCAACAAGTGCGCTAAACGGACCTACGCATGCATGCAGCATGCCTATATGCATGTCGGTCTTAAAGAGAAGTCAATGTTCAGTATATATCCTGCGGTCAGGGTCAGTCCTCAACATACTGATCACAAGGCTTACCCTGTGCCCCTGTTTAGATATGCACAAATATCTTCCAGTTTTTTTTTTCTTTTCTTGTAGGTGCTGTAAATGACCACGTTTCACAATGGCCTGTCAAGTCCAATAGTGGTGCTTTGAATGATTTTTTCATTCCTCAGGCAACGTTTTTATTGCAGATCGTTTCTAGTGATTATGGCTGTTTAAAAATGTGGTGTGAGGAAGAACTATTTATTCGAAAATACTTTTTTTAGTACAGCCTAACTTATTTGGGCTTGATTGAACAAAATGTTTGTTCATGCAAAAACAGGAGCTAACCTGTTTGTTCACGCAAAAGCTGATCTAGAAATTGAGCGTGCCTAAGAATGTGTCTGCCAAAAACACGCAAGTGCAACACACTTCACTTTACACGTTCGGGACTAGTATTAAAATGTTAGATCAATCCAACATGCAACGTGATTGATCAAACCTGAGATGAATTGCGATGGCTGATGTTATGTCTTTAGATAACATGGTTGAAAGGAAGAAGCAAATGGAACAGCTATGCATAACTGCACTGAGGAGGCACAAGCAAAATGAGAACCGACAGGTAGATCGTATCTTTTTGTAATTGTACAAATAACAAATAAAAAAAGTGTGACGTCTTCTATTCAGCAATGCAATTTTGGAGCTTCCAAAAAAATCTAAGCCTGACTTGTAGCCATTCAGGAGTCATGCCTTATGATTTGATTAAATACTCCTGTCAACTCTCGATTTCAGCGCACTTGTTAAACCCAACGTTCTGCAATATTAGGGCTGTCAGCTCTTTATTTATTTATTTGTGGATGGCGATAATGACGTCTGCCTTTTATATACTGTATATATAATGTACTAGCTGGTTCGGCGCCCTCCGGGCGGCTCATCAGCTAGTTCCTGCGGAAGGCTGGTAAGGTGGTGGTTCGCCGCCCTCCGGGCGGCTCATCAGCTAGTTCCTGCGGAAGGCTGGTAAGGTGGGCCTTCGGCCCACAAAAGTGTTGTTGCTTGGTTCAACTTTTTGTTCATCTTCATTGCTTATCGCGAAAATAAAGAGATGTTTAGCTCTACTAAATAACTAACAATTTCATTGCAATACTTGTGGGTAGACAACATTTTTTCGCTAAGATGCCCGCGCGATCGTAGTGAGCCACTGCCTGAGCGGCGCAGTGGCGGCGCGCAGTGGCGGCGCGCAGCGGCGCGGTGAAGTAAGTACGTTTTGAAAAGGGACAGACGGAAGGACAGACCGCGTGCGGGACGACGCGCAATATATATATAGATGTGTGTGTGACAGACAGACAGAGGTATTCTCCTGCATCCAACAAAATCACAAGCACTAATAATTGCCCATATGTTAAGACTGCTGCACAGTCTACTGACAGCACACCAATCCATCAAACCTCGACTTTAAGCTTGGTCATATATCACAAAGCAGGCTTTAGAGAGCCTTGCAGTGAAACTCCTATTGCACTCTTTTCCCCCCAGAAGTTAATGCTAGAGGAAGTCAGGAACTCCTAATTTATTGAGTCAGCAGAATGGTGGTGACTTTTACGCTCCGCTGTATGTCCCTTGGTGCTCACTGATCTCACTCTGAGTTGATGTGCTTTCTAAACGGCTTGCAAAAATACTATTGACGGTTGACCATGGAACATTTAACAAGGACAGAATATCTGACAAAGGAGGCTTGGTGTTTGTATATTCGGGAGAGGCAATTTTAATTGTGATCCAAAAAGGAAACGTATACATGAACAATGAATGAAGAGAGAAGTGCAGTCGGATGAAGGACGGTTTGAACATCAAGTTCAAGATGACCAACGTCAACCATTACAGTGGTTTGTGACTAATTGGCAGCATGAAGTCGTGATAATCATCAGGTAAATGCAGCCCCCGGCCTAGTGATATATTATTGTCGCCGGACATTTTACTCGATGACTGCTACGCTGCTGCTGTAATGGAAAATTTTGTGGGCTTTAATGGCCTCTCATGTCATCATCAGATATACCAGAGAGCAAGACGATCAGAGACAGAGCGAGAGAAGAAAAATGAGAGTCCTCCAGTCAATTATGAGTAATCGTATTTACCTCTGCATGGTGCTAAAAGTTTTAGCCGACTGAAGTTTAACGGTGCATTGTAGGAGAGATTTCTGTTCAGAAAGTACATGAAAGAGATGTTGTCTGTGGCTGTTTTGATTCCTTTTAAATACATTTAAGTGGAGCATTCTTTGTTGTTCAGTTGCAATTTCGTTTTCATTATTTTCCACTCATAGGGTTTCATCCTGTCTTGATTTCTCATAATGTTTTTTGTTTCTTTTTCTTTTTTCCCCCCCTCTATTCCTTCCTCTCCAGCTTATCTAGATGATGAGGAGAATGACGATCCATTTGGAGACTATGTGATCAGTAAGTCATGACTGCTAATCGCCTGCCTTAAAATACCCAGCCAACCCCTAGGTTTATCTATGTTCATTATGTGGTTGTCTTTCCTGTGATGTTGTGCCTCTGTAATTGACTCCTTTTGTCTGTTTATATAGTTGATACCTGGATAATAGAGCCAGTTGCACAGCGTGTAATAGCTTTTATCTGGGCTCGAAATGGGAACATAACATTATCCTCCAGTCTGTTGAAAAGCCTTTTTGGATATGATAATCGCTCATATTGTTATAATTGTCCTAAAATTCACATCTCTACAGCACTTTCGACATTGTGCCATTACATTTCGTTCAGATGCCTCACCGAGGGAAGATCTGTGGATTTCAACAAGATGATAAAAACATTTTGTTTCACAAATGTTGTACTATGACTACTCTTGAAAATAATTCATTTATACATTCTTCATTTTCCGATCCACTTTATCCTCATAACGGTCGCGGGGGGTGCTGGAGCCAATCCCAGCTGTCTTCGTGCAGTAGGCGGACACCCTGAACCAGTCGCCAGCCAATTGCAGGGCACACTCACACCTAATAATATAGAGTGTTCAATCAACCTGCCATGCATGTTTTTTAAATGTGGGAGGAAACCGGAGTACCTGGAGAAAACCCACAAAGGCACGGGCAGAACATGCAAACTCCACACAGGAAGGCCGGACCCAGGATCGAACTCACAACCTCTGCGCTGTGAGGTCGACGGGCTAACCACAGGCACATACTATAGAGGTGAACAGAACAACACAACTTAGTGCATTACATAGCTGGTTTGTTTCATAGTGTTTAAGGTAATCATAAATTGTTCTGCCTCCTCTGATTCTTGTTTCTACCATACTTCACTTAAATTAAGTCACTTTGTATTGGTACACATGCCTGACTTGTCTACGGGCAACATGGGATCAATTCCCACTCTGTGACGATGGTCTGCCTTTCCGCCCAAAGTTAGCTGGCATCAGCTCCAGCACCCCCCACCCCCAACCCTGATCTTGTTCAGGATAAGCCTTGTTAAAAATGGATGAATGGATGAAAACTTTGCTTCTGTGTCATGTTACAGACTTTTTGTGCAACCGTGAGACTGCTTGTCTCAGTTTGAGTACTGAAGTGGATTTGCAAGTAGTTATGCAGATTTGGTGAAACAGAGTCACGTGACAACGCTCGGGGCAGGGGTCTCACTGTAGATCGTGTAAGCACTGATAGATGAAAACAATAGTAGTTAGCAGAATGTAGCTCAGTTTAATGACGTAAACGAAGCATTTCTTCTCCAATATGAAATTCAAGTCAAAAAAAATGTATGCAGCATTATCCAAAATGTTACTTCAGTGTTTGTTGCATGCTTTGTCTCACCGATTTTCATTTTGATTTATGTGCTGCAAAAACATCCGGGCATAGATGAATCTTTTTCTGAGAAAGAAAATCCCAGTTTCTCCCCATTGCACAGATGCGTCTGACTTCTCTGTCTCATTTACTTGTTTCATTATTCAAATAATTAAGAACAAAAAATATAAAGAAAAAGTTTTTACATGAACCCTGAGATGCGTGGAGAGAGCAGCGGTAATATTTTTTTCTGACTTCAAATTAAGAGGTTGTTTTTGTAATTTTCAGAAGGAACAGTTCTCATGCTGTCACTTTATTGCTCCAAAAGACAAATAAAATGAAATTAGAATCTGTGTCATCATTAATAAAAGAAAATGAAATGTGTTTTTTTTTTATTTCAGAAACTCTAGTCTGGGTTTTTTAATGTAATTTATTTATTTTTTATTTTTTTAAGTATCCTGTTTTTCAGAATAATTACAACAGATGGATAGGTGTTTTTTGTTGTTTGTTTGTTTTTTTCACCCCGAAAATTAGAGGACGGTTGCTCGGGTGATAGAGGGCTGAGTCGGGAGAGAAAATAGAGAGTAGAGAATAAGGCTGAGGTTTTATAGCTTCCAAAAAAATAAGGGATGAAGAGAAAGGATAGAGTTAAAATCAGATGATAGAAAGAGGATCAATTTGTGTGGGTAAGATTTTCGTAGACTCAGCCATAGGAAGGAGAGTAATGGATAAAAAGGTGGGGGTGAACGGGTATAAGGAGGAGGAATGATTGAGAGTATGATTGAGATTTAACAGTGCAGTTAAAGCGATGGCTGCGGATTAACATTCAGTGACTGTCTGCGAGCGACTGGATTATCTCTGAAATCCTGCCATGCGCTATGGGGAGTCCAGCACTGCCAGGGGGATTGAGACCTATACCGCCAGGCCGCTCGCTGTATATGTGTGTCTCGGTTGAGGTGTGGCAGGTGGAATGAGACCAAGATTGCAGCTCCCTCACCAAGCCGCGTTCTAAGTAGCTTGATATATCTGCCCCATAGGTGTCACAAAGAGGAAGTGGCGGAGCTCTTTTTATTTATATATTCTTTTCCTTTTTTAAATTTGTAATGGCCCTCAGTTCACACTGGTTTACCACCCGGACTCCATTTTAATACTATGTTGTAAAAGGTTAAAATTCTATAATCACTGATAATAACTGAGCACATTTAACTTCAGACAGAATTGGGGAGGAGGCAATAAGTAGCTCCACACAGAGTTTTAATCCATATCGATCTGTGCCCCATGCTGTTTAATCGAATAGAGCCCAGTGCTGTGGGGCCCCACACAGTGTGGTGAGGCGAGGCTTGCCGTCGCCTCGTGGTATGTACTGTGCTGTCCCCTGTTGATTTGAAATGGCCAGAGAGAGTGGCATTGCTTGAAACATAACACTATGATATGGACAAAGATCTACCAGAAGCTATTAATGAATTTATCAATTAGGGATTGGGTAAATTCCCCCTTGATCTCCTTGATTCTTAATTCTTTGCAAGGTGTCCCATTAGGCAGTGTGGGTGTCCCGCCGAGACATTTTAGACATTTTGTTACAGCATGTTTAAGATGAGTTGAAAAAGTGAGAGGCTTGACCTCACCCCATCAAATATTGCAGCCTCTGGCTTTACGGCTTCTGATTATTGATACACGGACAAAATATGCAAAATGCCTCACAATATTGAATTGTCCCAGAAGACCATGTGCACCCATGAAAACCCATTAACACTTGACCGGGTGTCTCAATACTCATTTTTCACATTTACCGTACATCTCGATGTGTTATGGATGTCATCAAAGGCCAATTTTGTTCACAAATATAGGTGCAAATTGCTTCCCCGCTTTATCTGCTACTGCTGGCGTATTATTTGCTTACTCAATTACGGTTGGGCAGTTTCGTGTTACACTGCTATTCCTGTTGATATGGCATCTAAATGCTAATTATCAGTGTCTTCGTTGCACTACCACATTGTAAGTGGTAACTTCAAATGTCCACACCCAAACTGCTGAGCCACTTGCTAAGAAAAAAAACAACGTTTTGCACCAGTTTTACAATGGGAAAGGTACAAAGAGTCTCCTGGGAGTCCAGTCATAGCTATATCCATATAGACTGTTATTAGAGAGATGCATAAATGAACTGGAAGCTGCATATGCATCCTGCCCCTCATGATACACCGAGCTGGTCATTTTCTTAAGAGGAACACGGTCAGCAAAGTCCACTCTTGTGTGTCACCCTTGCGTATTAGATATGAAAATGAATCTTTCTCCAACTGTCCTTTCCACTGTGCGACCCAACTAACAGTCCTTGGGTGACCGGTGGCATTTCACTCTTATAAATCCATGAAGTCATCCTTGCTGTTCAGTCACAGCGTGGATGCCAAACAAAGAAATGGGTTCCAATTTAAAAACAGCAGGGGGGGAAAAAGCAAACAAAAATGGCTACACTCATGTCAATACTTCTCTTCAAACCATTTTGTCTCCACTCAATACTCACTCTAATAGCTTGACTTTGTTTTTGCAGACACTCAGATAGATGGGAAGAGAATAGATGAGTTAATCCATTTTTTTCCTAGTCTTTAACCCCTGATTGTGAAAACACATCACATTAGATGCTTAATGCTCAGAGCTGACTAATCATCAGATAAGTATCTGAGTGTCGTCACCTTGACCAAATTCAAAGAGAAGCTTGCATTTCATCTGTTTTTAAATCTTTGCTAAGCCCTTTTCTTGGCTGGAAATAAAATGCTGAGATACAGTATATCGTCATTTACTGCTCGTGTCAACTTTTCAAATAGGCTATATTGTCCATATTGCTCCTTCTCGCTCCATTAAAAGCTTTGGCCATTGTACAGTGGCCCGTCTGTCCAGACAGTTGCAATCATTAGCAAAACCCAGTCACCTTTAAAATCGGATCAATGGGTCAGTGTTTGTTTGCCCAAGCCTGTTTTTCAGTGATCCTTTGCAAAGTCATAGCTATTTATTTAAGGGCAGAAAACAATAACTCACCATAATCAATAACAATGCATGCAGTTCAAACGTCCCTAGTTGATCTTTGCGACAAGCCAATCAAGGGCCTCTAAATGGGAATCAGCAACAAAAGGATAGTCTCTTCTTCCCCACTTGAAAACCATGCAGACAAAGCATCTTTTATCAGATGGCATTTGCATTTTTGAACAGAACTGCTATTTTCCAAAGAACGGCCACAACAGGACTCTGAAACAACAAATAAGTCAAATAAGCAGTCAAATAAGTACTTGACCAGCATCGAAAATCTAATGAAATAAACTATATGAAGATTAGCTTAGCTCGGAACTGTTGTGCTACCTTCTGTAAATACCTCAAGAGCCCTCAAATTTGTGTTCTCAGATGTTGGCAGGAGCTTTCTTTTGGGTTGCATTGGAACTGATTTGTCAGGGCATGATAAGTGATGTAAATTTGTTAAGGTGTAGCCTTTAAGCTTCTTGCTATCAATCGTTAACCTTGCACACATACCTAGTTGGAACCAGATAGGACTGGGAAGTGACATACTGCCATTTGGGTGACTTAATACTTCCTGAACCACCTTCCTGTGTGGGGGCTGTTCAGGAGTATCATGAATAGGAACTTTTTTGGACAGATTAGACCAGTGGTGCCCAAACTCTTTGGACCAAAAGATCGATTTTCGATCAACCAACCTCCAGCGATCGACCCGTTACGGCGCACTCGCACTACCGGTCGATCACGATCGACATAATAGGCACCCTGAATTAGACGTTGTTTCGCATCTGGCAGAATTAGCTTCCACGGTTGTCTCCCCATCATTCTGTCATTCATTAAATAGTTCAACTGAGAATATGCTGTCTTCTGGAAGTTATATACAATTGCGAGCATGAGAGATAAAAGGACCGGGTGAAGGTTAACCGAAAAGTTCTCAAACAGGCGTAATGCAGCTTCTTTTCGACTCTATTGTATTGTAGAATCACGAACGTAGCTTCACTACTGAATAGTAATTTTTACGTTGAAAGCAGTGACGTGAACACAATGCACCGGAAAAAATCGAGTTAAACTAATCATGGCACTACATCTGACACTGTTACTACCCGACATCGATGAGGTGATGTGGACTAATCCAAAACAAATGGTTCAAAACAGTAGCATGAGGTCACTCACTGAGAGACAAACACAAAGCCAAACACAAAGACAGAGCGAGAGGACAAAGAAGAAACCAGCATTGTCGCAGCTTGTCTACGTGTTCTTTCAATTTTATTTCAGTTTCAAATCCTTTGTATCGTGTCAAATTTATTTTTCTCAGTTGTCACATTTCCCCCCCTTCAACTTCACCCTACGTTTTTACCTTTTCAGGGACGAACTGGGAATTTTCTTACTCCAAAAGCAGTACTCATTTATTTTTAGTTTTATTTTTTTTTTACATTTAGGTAGCTTTTATTTGCTCTTGACAACAGTTTGCTATTCGTTTCTCTGTATTTTCTGTTTTCAAAAGACATCTGAGGAGACAGATAAGCTATGCCTGGATCTATCATTCAAAAATGAGAGGGTTTATTGTTAGCACTCAAGGAAGCTATCACGAGAGGTCAACAGTTGGCTTTTTGAAATCTAGTCTGATTATGGGATAGTAAGAAATTATAAAAATGGTGTCACTATCCAAATATGTGGACCTGACTGATTAAATCATAACAGCGTGTATGTGATATTAGCCCCCACCAAACCGTCTCTCTCTCTCTCTCTCTCACTCTCTCTCACACACACAAACCAGTTCGCAATTAGGCCTGAGTGTTCTTGACTCTGTGCGTTAAGGACCTTTCGAAAGATTGCTGCTGTGGGATGAAAGAGGTATGAAAATTGAGAGATTACTCACTCTTCCTGGTTCACCCACACACCTGCGTCCAAATTCGCCCCGTACCCTGATCTATGTCATGTGATTAAAAACAAAATCCCAATTTGTGTTTTCAGGCCCACACATCGAGCTCTAAGTTTAGAGTGGAATTCGATCTGTGGCTCTCTCTTATAATCGAGTCGTTACCTCTTACAGTATCCACACAAAAAATAAAAATAAAAAATATATACAGTATATAAATGAAATACAGTACACCCTCCACAGAGGCCATGTGTTAGGAGGATGATAGAGGGTTGGCAGTTCACAGACACACAGCAGAGGCTCATCCTGCACGGCAAATGTGTTGAAGGTGAATTGCTCTCTCTCTCGTGCTCCCTTGCTCTCCGTCTGTCTTTCTCGCTTACACATCCACACAGGCTGCACACGCAGTCACACACAAACACACTCGCACACATATTTATCTGATCTGGTTACCAAAATCAAAGAGAAAAAACATTAAGGCCCTCTAAACATTAATGACACGGCAGAAACCAGTGTACGGTGTGTGGGGTTTGGTTTTCATCATTTAAATAGTTTTCATAAGCGGTCAAGTGTTTTTGCCGCAATTAAAATTTGGAACACCTGTGAATACGGTCACAAAGTCACAGATGTAGCGCCGAATCAAACATTACATGTCTTATCACCTGGCCCTTCAGAACCAACAATATGCATGAGATGCATATATGCAACTTATTTGCTGCATATTGCATTCTATACTATGTACAGTTCTTTTTCTGAAACATTTATTTTGTGCATGCAACACTTTGTTTTTTCTTTTCTATCCCCCACCGCCCCCACCACACACAATTTTGCTGATGCAGACTGCAAATGTCCCCAGTGTGGGACAAATAAAGGTTATCTTATCTTACACAATTTCAGGAATAGGCCATAGTAAAGATATAGATCCCTCCATCAATCCATTATCTGAGCCGCTTATCCTCACGAGGGTCGCGGGCATGTTGGAGCCTCTCCGACCTGTCTTCGGGCAATAGGTGGGGTACATCCAATCAACCATTCGTGCTCACAATCACAAGTAGGGACAATTTAGAGTGTTCCACAACCTGCAATGGATGTTTTAGGAATGTGGGAGGAAATCAAAGTACCCGGAGAAAACCCAGGCAGGCACGGGGAGAACATGCACACTCCACACAGGAAGGACGGAGCAGGAATCCAACCCTGCACCACACTGTGAGGCAGACGCACTAATGAGTAGACCACCGGGTTGCCCAAATTTTAAAATGTCAGTGCTAAATTTCGATACATAGTGCACAGAAGAAGCACGAATGAAGAAGGACCGTTAGAAAATATGTGTGTCTGTAACACTGCGACTGCCAACTATCCAGATGACCAGCGTCCCACCGATAATACCGGTAATAATAATAAGAAGAATAACCATCATCATAATCATGATGTGTCCTGCCAAATGTCTAAATCAAAAACAATGGCATTAATCAAACACGTACACGGACCGCGGAATCTGTCTGCCTGTGCCCCGATCAAAATCGTATCACACCACCACCAACTTACACTTGTTCCTAGGGGCGTAAAATGTAGTCCACCTTCAGCCACCAAACTGTCAGGTGTGCCGAGGACATTAAAAAGAAAACTGCCGGAACACCCAGCCTGGAGCACTGCTGTCTGCAAAATTACCCAAGTATGTAAACGAGGCTTGAACCAGAATGAAAATCAAAATATGACCGTTTTGTTCTCCGTTTTCGAATATAGAGCTCACATCGTTGTCTTAACCATAACACAGTATTAGAAATACTCGAGCGATTTAACCTGTACCTTTACTCACTGGATTGTGTAAAGCTCTATCTTAGCCGTGATGGATGAATCGAGGTAGAGCCGAAGTGGACGAGGTTGACAGACAGACAACGGTGCATGAAAATGATTGATATGATGAAAAATGAGTGATCTGCTCATCTTGGGTAAAAATTGAGCTGTGCATGGAGAGATAAATTGATGTTTTTATTTTATGGAAAGTTTCTGTGGAGCTGTTTTCACTGATGACTGAGCTTTAAAGCATCACACTCATCAAGCGGGCGCCTATCACATGCCTGTCCAGATTTGTGCACACATGTTTTGCACTCACTCACCTTCTTCACCTTGAGAGTCGCCGACTTCAAATTCAGTATTGATTCAAAAAGTAGCTGCTCTCCGCATGGGGGGGTCATCAAGTGGACCACATTCATGTAATGCCACTTGTGTTCTAGCTTTCATGTTAGTGCGTGTGTGTCATGAAACAGCATTTTCTCTTGACAAAATTGGTTGGCCCCTCTGCCCTTCAGAGTCATTTGGAATTCATCTGGAAACCTGACCCTGACAGTTATTTGTTTTTCCTCTCCAGAGAGCAGCAGAGAAAGGGGGAGAGAGGTTCATCAGAAAAAAAACTGAGACATATGAGAGATGACATAGGAAGATTGTCTTTAGGAAAACAGGATTGCTGAACTCAACACATCTCTTTATTTCTAAACAAAAAGCGGACTGCATCGATTCCAATAACGGTGTTTGTGCTCTTGTCTCTTGTAATGCTTGAGAGGAATGAAATGATGTTATGATCAGAAAATAGTCTAGTCGTAAGTATCGTATACTTTGCAGTTAAAGTGACATCCTGTGCATGTTTTCAATTTAGAGCTGCCTCTTTCAAGTAAGCGACTGTATACCCTGTCCCAAATAGGCCCGCAGTACTGCTGGGTCAGTGGTAGACTTGCTTTCATGACAGTGACAAACAGGGCTTTAGCTTAGGCGTTGTTAGTTGAGTAGTTTCTATCTGTGGAAGCAGAGCCCATGCACAGTGTATGTGCAGATGGGTAGGGCAGGGGTAAAAGAAGGCCCACAAATAACTTCTGCCAACGCGTGGGCAACATGAACGAGCAATCATTTCTGTGCAGCCAGCAAAACCCATGCGGCTCTGCTTACCTTTTGGTTTTGGTTTGTTCAGAAACTTCATGAGGGTCTACAGTTGTCATGAAAATGAGACCCACTGTTAGGTAACAGTGGGACAGAAGTGCCAAACAGCTTGTTCTCAGTCACGTTTTCGGAAATAGGCAGATAACAAACGATGGACTTGATTGTTTAATTTCACACTTGATGGTCTAGGGCAGGCACTCCAGGGAGACAAGCCATTAAAAAGTAGTTTCCACCACGTGTTTCCTTTAAAGATCTGTTTAAATAAATCTTTGTTGCAGCAAAAATTCAGCGTGTGACTGCATAAACATCTTACCTAGTAAATGCTCCCTGGCCACAACAAACTGTAAATAACCAAAACGGTACTGTATATACATTCACATTTTTCATGAAATAGAAATATCCAGTGTTCTTCGAATTGTCAATTTGCCATTGCTGTGTCGCACGTAAATGCGACACAGCAAATGCAGGCGGTGTGCGCCTTGCATGTTTTTCACAAAAAAATGCAAAGTTATGTGGTTGTTTTCATATTGAATCGATCCGGTGTACACAGTATTATGAAATGAAGACAAATGAAACCTGCTGCTCTGAGCAAGAGGCTGGAGGAAGGACGCTGAGAGGAAAAAGAAAAAAAAACATGCGAGCGCAACCGCTATAAGAGAACAGCACGAGAGTCATAGGTGAAGGGAGAGCGGGAGGAGAGAGATGAGAAAGCCGTGATTGGATAAATGGGGAGACAGGAAAAGTGTCAGGGGAAAGGTGCAACCCTATTTTTATACATCTCCTTTTGGGAGTGCCTTCTCTCCTCGTGTATCATAATGTCAGAAACGCTCAAACACATTTGTGGCCCTTTTTTCACCCCTCTCACTTTCTCCCATTGTTCGAGTTGATCTCATACTTGTGTTATGTTTTTGTGCATTTCACGTTTTATTGGGAATTCAAGCGTGTCTAATTGGAAGGAATTAATGTTGTGTGATCTACAAGGCTCGCACATTGAAATTACTTATCGACTAAAGATAACTATTTGGAGCATGCACAATTCATTCAGACAGTGAGCTCACACAAATTTGCACACCCACTACCCCCATCCCTCCCCGTGCAGCCCTCCTCTCCATGACCGAATTCTCCTCTCCCAGGTTGTCTGTTTGTCTTGTGTGTTTAAAGCAGCTCCTCCATCCTTAGTTGGTGAAACAAACACATTATAATCTCAAAATTCACTTTTGCGTGTCTATTGGTTTTGTCTCTCCAAATGACTAAAAATGATGTTTAGCTATGAGGGAAAACTTTTCTTTCGGCTTTGAATTTGTGTATCTTTCATGTCGAGAAGCATTTCACACGGTCTTTTCATTTGTTTGCACTGTGCTGTTTACTTAGCCGTGACAGGTTTGTTGCGGCGATGCTTGTTGGAGTCTGATTTAAAATCCCGATAGAGAGTTTTATCATCCTTAGAGGGCAGAAAATACAAAATTACAAGGCCATCAATTCTTCTGTTTGATCTTGCTTACCATTTCTCAGGCCTTCTTGAGCCTGACAATCCAGGCTTTTTATTTATTGGCCCCCCCATAGGCTTACCAATTCTGTGATGTTGGGAGGTCATTTGTCGCCATGTTAGAGCTCCGATGTCCCCTGCTTGTCCTATTGATTCCTCCAAACTCTGCCTCTCATTATCAGCACCATGCATTGGTCTGAACTGCATTTGTGGTGTTTCTGTCCAATTGACCAGTGGTTTGATGCATACAACTCTTGCCGACAGGGCGTAGTGTTCAGAAAACAAAAACGAGGGAGGAAAGTTGCTGATTCTTCCCGAAACTAACAAAAAGTATGTTCAAATGATATTTACTCAGCATGGATGGCAATTTTCCGCGGCTACGCGGAAATCCGCCGTTTTATTTCTTAAATTGATACATTTTTGTGCATCGTCTAATTCCGTTGAGAACATTTTAGGGGGGGGGGGGTCAGGTACCTTATCGTCGAGTTTTCACGAGCTCTCCCGATCAGTCTTTCCATCTTCCGATTGTAAACACACTGCGAATGGACGTGTATGATGTCTTACTTGTTGTGATTGGTCGCTATATCGGCAAATGCAAATCACAACCAATCCGTGTTCGCCTTCCTAAACGCCTTTCCCCCGAATGCCGAATGTTATCGAGACTCGCGACGAAGCTAATGTGCGTCAGATAGATCTGAAAAACATGTTTTGATGGGACTGGTTGGATAGAAAGCTGACGGTGTCCCCAGTAGGAAACAGTAAAGAGGAACCATTGTACTTGTGTCGGATTTCGTGAAAAAGCTCGATCTTGCCGGTAAAGCTCTGTGTACAGTGTGTAATGAACAAATATTAATTATGACAGGGAATGTGTTTCCTTTTTTTCTTTTCATATTGAGCGGCATATTTGAAGTTACATATTGGTGCTCACCAGGAATGCATCAGCAAAATTGCACAAATTTTCACTTGAAAGAATAGTGAACACTCTGGGGATTTTTCTTCTGTTCAAGTTTCAGATAGTGTGTAAATTGAATACACTTCATCTTCAGCATGTTTAGTGCCACTTTTGTAAGTGGCCACACCACGCCCGTCCAGGCCACGCCCCTTTCCGCTTTTTTTCATCACTAGCCATTGTCATCCCTGACTCAGACATCTCAGATATTGTCATTTTTAAAGGATATGGTAGCTAAGGGAAAATGTGTGTATGAAAAAGAAAGTGTTCATCTTTTAAGTTGTGGAGAGATAAACTTAGATATTCTGACCCGTAGAATGTGAATTGACTTCAACTTCTTTGTTTTTCTTTCTTTTTTTTTCACATGGGCTGTGTCTTGGAAATGGCCACTCACTGAGGGTTGACCTTTTTTGATAAAGCATTTGAATGCGGCACCTTTTTCCACATCATGAACCATTAGCATTCTGAAGCCGCCTGAAGCTTGCTTTGACAAAGACAAACGCTCTCTAAAAGCGAAAGACATTTGAAAGCCTCCATGCTCCTCCTGTCTCAGGCTCAGTCAATATCAATGCATTCTTGTTTTGGCACAAGAACAACATCTTTTAAAGTTTGAAAGGCATCAATTGGCAAGTGGGCTCAGGAGAGTTCTGACAAGGAACATGAACATAATGGTCCAACCTTTGGCATGAAGCTGCTTAGCTTTCTTGTGTTAGATATATATGATTTCTATGACTTCTTCTTATACAGAAGAAAATGAAATCGCTGAAAGTTTTAATCACAGATGGTGAAATGAAAGAAAAAGGCAATAAGGGCCCTGAAGATAATATCAAGTGGTTTTAACACATTTTTGACTCAAATGAACTTTTTTTTTCCCTTTCAGGGACAAAGAAAATAGCTTTTTTGGTTGCTGGAAAATGGGGCCACACTTGATGCAGTGGCCATAATTCAAGATAATAGAAATGCTCCAGTCACTGTTTGAAATACGGTAGCTGAAGAGAGAATGTTCATTTGGAAAATGCGATCATTGTCTTTGATCCAGTTGTTGGCCTGAACCAGATCCACTTTAGCCGCATGCATAAAATGAATCAATTAATTTCTGCCTAACCCCTGATGTGATTTGGCATTTTATTCCTCTGTTTTACTTGTGAATGTTACTCAACGGCTACCGGTACTCTAGTTTATACCAGAGATATCGTTGGAGGCTGTACCATAAAACTCAAGCAAAATTTGGACATGCTTCCACATGTAGAGAGAATACTTACTTTCTAGTTACATGATCAAAAACTATTATTTTATTGTAGCTTTACCTTAGCAGTTAGATGTCTGCTTAATAAATGAAATAAATAGCAGAACATTCACTTCTTTGCTGGGCAAATAAGTGCCATGACGGCTCTCCACGCTTCACACTACGAGGCACTGACTGTTCTCGTACTCTTTTGTGACTTTGCTAAATCCCTTCTTTTGGCATTTGTGTGTGTGTGTGTGTGTGTGTGTGTGTGTGTGTGTGTGTGTGTGTGTGTGTGTGTGTGTGTGTGTGTGTGTGTGTGTGTGTGTGTGTGTGTGTGTGTGTGTGAATGCTGTTCAAGTCAAGCAGTCAAATGGCTGCAACAAGGATAAGCCCATTTCTTTCTTTTGGGGACATGGACTCTTGTGTTGTGGTGCACGGAAAATAAGCAAAAATGCCCAAATTTTGAGCCGTCCCAATAATTATCGGAAGCACTCAACCTCCTGTACTCCACAAAATCCAGCTTCAATCCCCCCTTTTTTGCTTTTTAAATGAGGAATTACACACACCCTCCACTGCTCCTTCTGCGCAGCCATCCATGCATTTAGCTCAGAGAGCCCAAAGATGTCAATGATATCAGCCTGGCACAGAATTAGGCCCTCAATCAGCTGCTTGGAACATCCAGCGACATCAATATTTAACATTATTTTATTAATACCTTTTCTATCACCACTGTATTTTTGAGAACCCAACTCTTTGTCTCTTATAGGCTGCTATTAAGTGTGCAAGTCTTGCTTTTCCATTGTAGTAAAATTAAACAGCATGAAAATGCTACAATGTCACTTTTGGGAAGGAAAACATCTGGTCAATGGTCACAATTTGCTTACAGAGCTGATCAAGCCTATACCTGTTGTGTGCCTCGGCCTAAGTATTTGAGTTTCTGTGTGTGTTTGTGCCAGTGTGTGTGTGTGTGTGTGTGTGTGTTTGTGTGCGTGAATGTGTGCATATTCACCAAACCATGCTGGCCCCCAGCCCTCAATGTGCCTCCCCAAGTCCCGTCTCTGAAGAGCGATGACCATTAAGCAGCTGTTCACTTCTGAAGCTGCACACGCACGAAAACATGAGGGGAAAGGAAGAATGCAAATGAGTCTCGATATGAGCAAACGTTCTCCATAGGGACACACTGTTTGCGTCAGAGACATTGAGAAGTGAATATTTGTAACGGTACACAAACTGCACATCATGTTTGTGCACACGCTGGCATTTGCAATGTTTCAGTGCTATTATTTAGAGGTTTTCTGTACCTGTGTTTGTGCATGTTTGTATGTGTGCCTAAATCTGTGCGTGGTCAAAACAATGGCATCGGTCTGAGTCTTCTTTACCCCCCCCCCCCAAAAAAAAGAGAGATGCCCCTTTTGTATTGCTGTC
Organism: Hippocampus zosterae; assembly: GCF_025434085.1. Taxonomy (NCBI): domain Eukaryota; kingdom Metazoa; phylum Chordata; class Actinopteri; order Syngnathiformes; family Syngnathidae; genus Hippocampus; species Hippocampus zosterae. Next base: position 13,111,269 of record NC_067451.1, read on the forward strand.
CATGGCACTGTACTCCGTGAAAGTCAGAGTAGGACAGAAAGTGATTACCAGGTTAGAGGCCATTGTTTTGATTATTTTTTTTTCCTCCTTCCTATTTTTAAATCAATCAATCCCTCAGTTGATAAATTGTTATCGTAAGAGTTCTCTCAATATCATCATTCATGAACATCTACAATTGTGCGAGAATTTCAAATTGCTAGCACTTGTAGCACTTTAAAAATTCACCTGTGTTGAGATGATGAAGTAGACTGAATACGTTTAGTGTCGGTTTACTGGTACTATAATGAATCTATGGTGAAATGTATGAAACAATTGAGGGTTTTTTTTTTCTTTCCCATGCCCTAGTTTGTTTTTTCCTTAACTTGTGCTTTAGATGAAGCCAACATCAGTTATGCTGATGAAAGTATTGAGAGATTTGTATTTGTGCATGCATTTTTAATGCATGCACAAGGGGCTTGTGGGTTTACATCTCGCGCTCCCCTGCCTAATAAGAGCTTAACCTTATTAATCACATGAGTGTGTTGAGGGGTGGCCCTGGTGACACTCTCATATGCTTGCGTAGACACCAATGGGCGCATATGCAGGCAGAGGCACGTCAGTCTGTTATTAGTTAATAGCTCATTAGCACAACTTGATTAATTACTCTGGCTGCGTGGGCTGTGGGAATCATGAGGATGGGGGAGGATGAAGTATGCCGAAGGAAAAGGACTTCCGAGACAACCACGCTTTCTTGAGGGAGAAGAGTTGTCAAGGGTGCAGGTGGCTTCTTCTGCAATGTTTTCCCCACTATTGATCGTGCATTTTAAAACGTGCTGTAAGGGTCTTGCAAGGGTGTGTGTGTGTGTGTGTTTGTGTGTGTGTGTTTGCCAACACATCGGTGGGAGGAGGAATTTTGCTTTGCTGTGTTTATTCCTGTGTCTCACGGGGATCCGCTGTAAAGGTTAACTAGTCTTTTCTTAAGCTTTCAGCCTGATGACAAATGACCATGTTCAACCCAAGGGGGCACCTTTACAGCACACCTTCCCTCTCTATCTATTCCACTCTCACTCCCTCCCTCTCTCCCTCCTTCCTTTTCTTCTCCTCCGTATTTCAGTTCAGGAGGCAGGTGAAGGGGAGGAGCACGTAGAGATGGGGGGTGTTGGAAAAGGCAACCGCGAGAGAAGGAGGAGAAAAAGTATCACAGAGGAAATTATTTTTGCAGGGTGGATAGTGGCGACTGGAGAACATTATCCAAAAGTCGTAAACGAAACACCAAACACAGTGGAATTGCCAAGGTTGAACACGATAGTTTATCTTTGCTGTTTGACTTGAATTAAAATAGATAATCTTGCAATGACAAAAAACCTGAAATTGAATTAACCACTTTCAGAATCAAAGTGTCATCGGCATCCATCCAGCCATCCGTTCAAAAACAAAAAAATGTTCAGAGAAGTCTGTGAGTAAACCAAATGTGATAAAGGTTCTTTAAATGATGACCAAATGGCAACCCTGATATCTGGAAAAGGACATCTCTTAAAACCGCAGCATTTTTTCTAGAGAAAAGGAACCCCTGCAGTGAGAACCAAATTGCATGCCGATTTTCTTGAAAGGCTGTAATAGAAGGTCACAGAAAGCAAGCTACACTTACGCGTTTTGACTCCACATGGCAGGAGCGAGATTATCATGCCTCACTGGTGCTCACCGCTCTAAAACAGTGATGGGAGGGGGTGAGCTGGATCAAACTTTTTTTTTTTAAGCAAAAATGGGCAGTAAAATAATAATAATAATCTTAATGTGTGTGTGTGTGTATATATATATATATATATATATATATATATATATATATATATATATATATATATATATATATATATATATATATATATATATGGGCGGCCCGGTAGTCGAGTGGTTAGCACGTCGGCTTCACAGTGCAGAGGTACCGGGTTCGATTCCAGCTCCGGCCTCCCTCTGTGGAGTTTGCATGTTCTCCCCGGGTCTGCGTGGGTTTTCTCCGGGTGCTCCGGTTTCCTCCCACATTCCAAAAACATGCGTGGCAGGCTGATTGAACAATCTAAATTGTTCCTAGGTGTGAGTGTGAGTGTGAATGGTTGTTCGTTTCTGTGTGCCCTGCGATTGGCTGGCAACCGATTCAGGGTGTCCCCCGCCTACTGCCCGAAGACAGCTGGGCTAGGCTCCAGCACCCCCCGCAACCCTAGTGAGGATCAAGCGGCTCGGAAGATGAATGAATGAATATATATATATACACACACACATATATACACGGTTTCAGAGCAGCACCCCTGTAATATAATTGTGTTAAAACAATCAACTTTGGACAACATAAGACGAGGGAACGATAACAATCGCTGATACACCTTAGCGTTTTATTTTTCAATGTCATACAACTGTTAAAAACAATAAGTTGACCAGTCATTGTGGCAAGTGGGAGGAGGAGCCTGAATTGTACAGGTAGACAAAATATTTTAGGGGTACGTGCAGACATAACAATGCAGGTTGGCAATGATGAATAACCTGATGAAGAACATCTCTCACTCTTTGATGCCATGCATGCTGCGCATGCGGATGCACATGTGCCGAGCGGGGGCTGTTGAGAGGTGAATGTGCCCATGTGCTCATGATAGAGTATTACAAGGTGTTGTCAAGAAAGCAATTTGTTTCTGTCTCGAATGAGTTTTTCATCATGACAAATTGATGTAAACCTCATCTAAAAATCTGCCGCCTCCCACTGAGCCTACCTGGGCGCCACTCTCAGTTTTATTGGGATGAAGTCATAGCCGCAATCGCCCACCACTCCCCCCCTACCCCCGCCCCTATCCCCTCCACCTTGCCCCGCCTCTGCTGTAAATCTAGTCTCAACACCTGTGTACTCAATTGTGTATACCAAGGGAGCAGAACTGTATGTGTTCATGGCAGGCTTGATCCCCACATATTTATGTGTGAACATGCACGTACGTGCTGACACATACAAACCACCTATGTGCACGCCGGGGTGCCGCAGATGATGATATCTGGCAATGTCACATGAAGAGGTCGCAAATGAGGCTAATAATGGCCTTCTGCAGCCATGGCACAGAGCTTGGCATTTTTCAATGGCTCTTCCACTCCACACGCACATGCTCTTTTGTCCAATGGTTTCTTCAGATGTCGGCCTGCTGTTAGAAGAGGGTTGACTATTGCTCTCTCTGCTTTCAATCACTGTCCATTTAAAGGTCTGTGTCATTCATCTTTTGCTGTTTATGGTTCATCATCCACATCAGTGCCAGAAGCACGGAATAGTTGACATGTTTTTTAGAGGGTTGTCTGAATGCATAATTCCTGGCTAAGAGTTGAATTTCTCAATAGTCTCTGTTATGTTATGTTACAAGTGTGGGTTTCTTTTTTTGTTTGATTTTTTTTTCCCCCCACAAAGCGTCCAATTATTATGATGAATTCAAAGTTACATCAGCCAACTGGTTGAAACAGGACAGGATGGCTGCCCTCTGCTGGATATTAGGGGGACTTCAAGTCACTTGAAAGCATGATGGCAAGTGTTGCTGCTCATCTTCATCGTATGGAATTGTCTTTCAATAGATCAATGTTTTGTGATCCAGCTTATTCATCATGTATCTGATCATCTTCTAAAAGTCATGTGTTGTATGAAATTGGTAGCTTGCTGATTTGTGCACCCTTTACTGCAGCGTTTACGTTGTTTCTCGAGATTGTACTGAGTGATATTTTCTATTCAAATTCATGTTGGGTCATTTTGAGACTGGATTGTAAATCCCATGAGAGATCTGACATAACATTGGCTAATATCTGCGGTGCCCTCTGTCCTTATTGCCATTTGATTATTTTTTTTTCCTTGTGATCCATCCTCTCCTACAGTCTTCAATCACTTGCTCTTCTCAATGTATTGTTATTTCTTATCCTAAATGATGTCAACATTTTGCTGCTTCCCCAGCAAACATTCTGTTGGTCCCTAGCATTCTGACATTTCCATTGTCACCTGCTCGCCCTTCTCTCAAGGCTACACTCCTTTGTTTTTGTCTCCCGTCCCTTCCTCCATCCCTTCGGCTCACTCATTAGCTCTCACAGTCGCTCTTTCTCCCTCTGCATCTCACTAGATTTCAGAGAGAGAGAGAGAGAGAGAGAGAGAGAGAGTGGGGGGTGAGGGGAGCGGGGAGCGTGTGCTCGACGAGTCTGCTCTCAGTCTCAGCCGCGACCAGATGGAGGATGGAGCTGCAGCCACATCTTTCCTTCCCTTCTGCTCTGCCTGCCACAGGCTGAAAGTCTCTCCCTTTTCTGTTCCGAGTGTCTCCTCATCCATCTAGTCCTCCGCGCCCGCCTTGACCTTGCTGTCTGTTGGATTGAGCTTAAAAAGGAGAAGAAGTGAGAGTGGGACAAAAATACGTGCAGTCTCCTGGCAAAGGGGGTAGAAGCACCAAGCTCCGTGGTGATCTTTTTTGCCTGAAGCATGTTGATGTGCAGCGTTCGTCTCCGCAGTGCAACAGCTCCACGTGTTTTTTAGTGTCTTGTCCCACACTGCTTGAGTGTGCTTCTGTAGAAGCTCCTTTTCCCTCCGCCTGTCTCGCGCAGCACTCTGGCACTCAGCGAGTGGACTCAGCTTCTCAAAGCTTGTCTCAAAACAAACAGAAAGGAGAGAAAATAGAAGAACTGCGAGGGGGCAGACAGTGCAAGAAAACGGGTTGCAACAAACATTGAGAAACAAGACAAGGGCTCTCTGACGAGAGCGGAGTGGAGGAGAGGAGAGGACGTAAGGGTATAGAGGGTTAATCACAAAGCGATAGAAGTGCAGAGCGATGCATCACTCGGGCAACACAGGAAGAACAAAGACCCTCTCTCATGAGACAGGTAAGACCCCCAGACACTTGACAGCAGTCCCATACTATTGTGCTGTAATGGGAATTTGACATATAACTGCGGTGTCTCCCGACAATATCGTCAGGAACAATAGAGCCTTGATTTCATCTCACCAATGTGCTGCTGGGGATACCTCACATTGTCGACTCTGTTTTTGATTTTTTTCTTTTTTAAATTTGCCTTGTGCATTGCCATTTGAGTGTGTGGAGTGAGTACATGTGCAAGTGCGCGCAGACAAACTTGGCTTCGATGTGCCCTTTAAAGTTCTGATTGACATCTGAGTGTTCAATAGACTGCAAGTGCATGTGCATGTGTGTGCGGTTTGGCCATTCGTTTGAAGTTGCCGCTGTGCTGTGTGTGTGTGTACTGTGCCCTCCAGCCTTGTAGTGATCACCTTTTGAGTTAATTGTAAGTATAGTGAGTGGCAGGTAGCTCAAGTACGGGGCTCTGATTACCCTCTTTCTCTTGATTTAATTAATAAATGTGTTGGCACTTCAGTGTAATGTCGACAAGGTTACTTTTAGTTATTTGGCGTTTCAATTCAAGACTGATCAAACATTATGACATCGACTAAAGCTGGCTCTTTTTGAATGTATTTTTATTCTTTAGTGTGCTTTGGCATTGATGTCCCCCCCTCCTCCCCCGATAATGTGTTTCAGACAGTCGGATCAATTGTGTTGTGAGTGGGCGACGATAGCTTGCACTTGCCAATCAAATAAGACTTTCAGGCTCTCAACAGCATGACACACACTCTCTCAGCAGCTGTGGCACTCGTGCCTATCTGACAAACATCATTAATAAAAGCCATGCACACACATTTTCACAGTTCCACAGGTTGATAAATATCAGTTTCTGATTGCTGCCATGATTGACATGGTAGGCTGAAGAGTTCCTGCGGTATCCATGGTGACTAATTGGGAGGGTTCTGACTTGGTTCTCAATGGAGACAGGTCACAGATTAGTAGTTGACTTTGCTATTGGCTTTCAAGTTACCCCCATCCACACTTGTTACCTCAAATGTCACATGTATGAAATAAATTTAATTCGACTCATGCTCCCAATTTACTTGTTGTGTAAATGAAGACAGATGGATCAACCACCTCCATTTGTGACACTAAACAAAACAGACATGAATAAATGCCGATGCTGAATGAGAACGTGTCCAAGGGCGTTCTGAGAGAGAAATAGGTGTGATTGAGCCCATCTGTGCACCAGAAACAGCGGGAAAAAAAAAGAGTGACACAGACAGAGTGTCATCTGTGGTCACCTGCACTTCCTCCTCGAGGTGGAGCCCCCATTTTTTGCACAGTACGAAGGCGTGCATGCCGCCTAGGTGTGTGTCTCTGTGTGTGTTCTCACAAAGATGAGAAAGGTCTCATGCAGTTTTGGGTATGGGAAAAATAGTCTTTGCATGGAATTTTACAGAACTTTAATTTGGCTTTTACTTCAGCATCGGATCATTTTAAGCTGTATAAAGGTAGTTTCACCATTTTATTCATAAAATGATGCATTTTGACACAGTATAGCACGAGCACGTATACCAAAAAATAGAACAGATTCAGCAAGATAAATTAATAATAGCAATTGAGGAAAAAAGAGGAAAGTCCTTCAATTGTCCAGCCTGCCCTTTCCTCTCTCTGTCAGGCACCAGCTCCACCTAATGGCCACCTATGGTGCTGAGAGTGCACACATTCTCGACATCCCTCACTCTTCCCACTCTTCCACTGTCTCAGACACTTGTTTGAACATACTGATGCATTTTATTCAATGATATACTTATGCAGTTTGTGTGTGCGCATATATATATATATATATGTATATATATATATATATATATATATATATATATATATATATATATATATATATATATATATATATATATATATATATATATATATATAAAATAATATATATATAGATAGATAGATATATATCTATATCTATATCTATCTATCTATCTATCTATCTATGTATATCTATATATATATATATATATATATATTGTGTGTGCAATCTGACGAGATATATACAGCCTATCTCTGTATATATATATATATATATACAGAGAGAGAGACAGAGATAGGCTGGCAAACATGTCAGGGTATAGCCCATCTTTCGCCCAAACCAGCTCACCCAAAACACTAATGAGGATGAGCAGTGTAGAAATATAGAAATAAATAGAAATATGGGGAAGCGGGATATGCAAAGGGTAAGGGAAGTGGAGGAAGCACAATGCATGAGAGAGGAAGAATAGCAAATCATTTGAAATGTGCGTGTCACGGCTAAAAAATTAGCATGTGTGGGACCAGATGGTGAAAAAAAAAATCTCTGATATAAAACTAGTGGGTCATACGCGCACACACACATGCACAGTGTGAGAATTTTGTCGTGAGTCATTAAAAGGCAATGCTGACTCGAAAGTGAACAGTGACAGTCATCTACAAAGGCCGCTCTCTTGTACTCTCTGGCTTTGCCTCTTTTTACTCCGTCCATCTGTCTCTGTCTGCTTCACTCACTGTCTGTCGGCGCTTGCACCGTCTTCGGCCTGTTTACTGACTCTGCTTTCCTCTCCACCCACTGCTCTCCATCCTCTTTTTTAACGCCTTCTTTTTTTTCCCATTTTAATTTCTCTATTGCGCTCTGCATGAGGAAAATTTGCTTCTCCATGCTTTCCGGTTTATCCGGCGTGTGAGGTTGATTCGTCCTCAATCACCTAAAAGCATTTGCTCCATCCACCGCTGGAGATAGATTATGTATTTCACTCCTTTTCCTCGCGTTGGCTTTTTTTCTTCCCTTCATCACACATTTTGTCCTCCCTCCTCAAGGTCAACTGGTAGATTGCTTTCAGCCCCCCTGTGTCCTTCCGAGACGCAGCACACTTTATTGTGTTCAGGACCATCAGCACCTGTACCGTTGTCCATTATACATGCGGCCTGGCAGTTATATTTGCCTTTCTGTGTTTGTGAGAGCACGGTTGAAATCTTGATCATCATTTTTGCATGTCCAATCTGTCCAGTCTCTCGCCGGGTGCTCAAGTGAGAGGTTTTACATCATTCTGATGGTAATGCAGTCAGCCAACAAGACTATCTTGTTTGTAGCAGCATCATGAGAAACTTGTAAGAATGGGAATTGTTGAAGTTTTCCGTCAGATCCTGAAAATTCATCTACTCAAAATTCATCTCCTCATAACTGTAGTGAGGAATTTGCCATTACTGTGTGTGTGTGTGTGTGTGTTGGGGGGGGTATTCGGTGGTTATAGGGTTTTTATTTTTTTTTGCATGGACGTGTGTTGGTTTTAATTTTCACAGTGGTGATTTGGGTGAGGCGATTGGCAGGCTGACTGCTTTTCTCAGTGTGTCTGTGTATGTATGTGGGGTTGCGGAATGGGGGGGGGGGGGCTATGGGGGGGTCCAGCGAGGTGGCCGATTTCATGCTTCACCACGGTGGCTGTTCATCCATGTGTGCCATCTGCATGTGGCGCTGCCATGTGTGTCACCTACCCCTTAACACATCCCACTCCTCCTGTGCCTCAAAGCACCCCTCCATCCTCGGCTGACACCATCTAATCATGTTCTGCACTCTCTACGTGTGAACGTTGATCTTCAAAAATTCACACTCTTCTAAGCGCTGCCGAAAAAGAAAAGAAAAAAAAAAACACTAAACGTTTGAACAGTACGTTTCTCAATGAATTCACACACAAAGGCGGCTCACTCATCGTTAGATTCTTTTGCTTTGGATCAGCAATATTTGGCAGTTTTCTCCAAGATTATCGAATGCAACATCACACACAATGTAAGATGCATCCTTGATGCCGTGGCATCGCCCGAAAACTAAACATCTAATCAAATTGGTTTTTATGCTGCGCATAGCTTCTCAGGAGCATTTTTGCTTGGCATCATGGGATTTTTAGGACGGCTACTTTTTTAGGATGACTACATTTCTTTTTTTTTTTTTCTTCAAGTGCAGCTTTTATACAAGTTGTAGTTAGAAATGTCATATGACTTCCTTTATGCAATTATTTAAACTGGAATTTGTTCTGAGGAGTTTCCATTCTTTTCTGTTCGATATACACGCACGCACAACATGGACTTCCAGTCTCCGCATTGCTTTTTGTAGTTGTACATTTGTGATACTGCGGAGCGCTTGTGCGCTGCAACCACACAATGCAAGTGCTTGTATGGCTCCGATGCTGTACAGTAATCCAAAACCACCCGCGATAAACGAAAATCCGCGAAATAGCGACCGATTAACTTTTTTCCGCAAACAGGCCGCGAGAAGCTGCAAAAGTCAGCAAAACAACAGCGAGTCACATAGAGCAACATATACAGTACTGTACTCCATGTATGTGATTTTAAAATATTTTTTTTATAAATATGTTTGAAAAAATCTGCCATGCACTGAAGCCGCGATAAACGAACTGCGAAATAGCGAGGGTTCACTGTATTCACATTTTCCCACTGCTCAAAAGTTTTGGTTATTTTGTTATTATCCGTGACCAAGACACTTACTTACTGTCCTCTGCTCTTACCACAGCAATCGATGCAATCCGTACAGGAAGACAGTGCTGATGGGTGGACCTCCGTAAAGCCAATCTGATCTTAGACGCACTTCCGGATTTATGGAACAAATTGGATTTGACTACACTGTGAGCAAATCTTGGTTCCATTCAAGGATTCTCACTCCGTGAAGGCAGAGCGGGATGTTCTGGGTTTTAGTGTATTAAGTTTAGGGTTGTAGGGTGTAACCTTGACAATCCTGTGAGAAAATGATCGCGAAATAAAAATACAATTGAGGTCAACTGAATTGAATTAAGCAGCATTAATAGCCAATGAATGTGGATTTGAAAAAAAAAAAACATGTTTGTAGCATAAATTATGAATTGCAGTTTTAGATGGATAGACAGACAAACAGACAGACACCCATTCATCATCCATTCTTCCTTTAATTTATCTGTAAGATGGAAAGCGTCCAATCTTCAATCACTGCAACACTAACATGCAGCGCGATCCCATTTGTTAGCCATGCAACACGAACTCCGCAAGTGATCGATCTATGCTACGGCTAACTGTGTGACGGATGAAAGTGTCTCAGTTTCAGTCATGCCCAAGTGAAAAATTGATCCCAGACTTTGAGTTGGAAAGGAGGTTTTTTTTTTTGGGTCTAAGAAGTGCCATTGTTCATCTATGTAGACTTATTATACCCCCTGGGTTTTGAGATGACAGCAGTGAGTCATTGACTCATCCCACGGTTGTTTGTAAACTTGAAACCCAACTAACCGTTGCATGTTCCATTCTTCTTGTGAACAAATTTTCCGCTGCCACCGTTGCCACGCTGCTGCTGCCGCTTAACACTTTCTTCACTCTTCTATTCAGCTTTAATATCCTTCTCCCCTAAGCATTGACTCCATGATGCTTCCTTAACTGCCTTATTCACCCCTTTCGTTCTCTGTGCTATCTACCCTCCTTCCTCCTCTCACAAACGTTCTCTTCGGGGTCTTTGTGATTCCAATAAAAACATGTAAAAAGGAGGAGAGCCTTCCTGTCTCCAGCCTGGACTGAGTCACCCCATGCCGCCAGGTCGTGTTTCCCTCACTGACTGTCACTACCTCGTTCATGTGAGACCAATTCTAAGGGACAGGCTGAGGACAGCAGCTCCGACACTAGAGCGTTGCATCACGGCAGCGCGACATGGCCCCTCAATCCGCTCAGGTACCTTGCAGCTTTTAAGTCAAAAATAGATAATGCAGAGGATATTTTCAAGAGCATAGCGTAGGAAGATCTTGCAAATTGATGTTGGAAATATGTGCGCACGTATGAAAACACAAACTCGCCGTGAGGTCAAACTGAACAAAGAAACACGATGAACCAAAAGAGGCTGTGAAATGAGTTCGATGATCAAATTAAACACGTCTCACATGATATTTATGTGACAGTGTGGCTGTTGGACTCGTATTCCCTTCTCCTTGTTGAGCTCTCGCATTGACATTGTGATTCTCCGCCTTTGTTCCACTAATGCATCTTTGATGGACGTCTGAAAGCGTACGTGTTCATGTGCACAAGTTTGCTTTCAGCCTGATGCAGCAGCGATGGCATTGGCCATATGTCAGCTCAGGTGGGCTTCCATTTTTGTTGAGAAGGCTCGCCGGGGATTGCTATTGATCAATATACGCCTTCTATTTGCAGGCTAGTCAGGAACACAGTCTCTCTCACACACACACACACACACAATCATATGAACTGATAATAAAAACACTCACTATTTGTTAAGGGCAGAGGCTACGTGCAGCAAGACTGGTGAAAATTTGGGAGTAACAAGGTCTTTCCGAATGCTTGTCTCAATATATATTTCCAACATTCATCTAAAATAAATTCAAATGGCCAACAGATGATACGTATTTTTATCATCAGCATGAATGCCTTTTGATCTTTAGTTTGGCACTTCCCGCACCTCAAGTTGAGCTTCTCACCATTAAAAGCTGATTGATTGTTAACTTCCACCACTGCCAAGGGCAATTTGTGACGTTTCCCTGCATCATCCAAAGAAGTTGATCACCCTTCTTTCCTTGGCGGTCGGCCCAAAAAGAGGCCTCACCAGCTTGTCAAACCTCTACTGGGACCTTCCATCGTGCCCGCTGTTTGCTGTCAAGTTGCTCGGAAGTCAATGCTAGCTACCCCTCCGCTAAGATTACATTTTATTTCCAAAAGCCATCAGAGGAGAACTTAACAATGCATGGAATGTTATCATAACCTCCCCATCGCAACTGTGAGGCACATAAGCACACACAATTATGTGAATGTTTACGTGTACGTGTGTGTGTTTTGCCAACATGATGAGAGGATTAGGTATGTAATTCAGGATTATCCAGCAGGTAGACCTCTCACTTTTTTCATGCAGAGGAGGAACTGGAGGGGTAGAAGGGTGGAATTCAGATGATAGGACGATTGAGACGAACGCGAACGGAAAACGATCTGAACATGGCTTGCCAATGCAAAACAAAACCGACTTCTTCAAGGTTTGTACTTGAAATTGTGGATTTTTTTTCTATGACGTAAAAATTGTGGAATGTGGGAAGCAGGTGAAATACATGGGTAAAAATTATGCAAGCAGGGGGAAAACATTCCAAACAGGGAAGAAGTCGGAGAGAAGGAATGAAAATATAGTCGAGGCTCATAGTTTGGTCCTGTGTGCTGCAACACTTTTGTGATATGCTAAGGGAAACAAATCCTCCTTGCACCCTTTTGTATTTGTTTGTTTGCGCGAGAAAAGTATTTGCTCTCTCACATCCCTAATTGCACACATGGCTGTTCACGTCTAGCGACACATACCTAAACGTAATGAGAGTTGAGTCAATGCCATTTCACTGTTCAAAGTGTTTTGTATTTATATTTATTTAATTTGGAGCAGCACAACGCTTCAAGGCCTCCACTTCCTTTTTTTTTTCTTTTCACCAAATGTTGCGTTGAGCAAACATCAGTGGGCAAAAGAGTCTGTAATTCTGTATAAAAGCTCTGATATGAGGTGACAGCACATGCACATACCCGGCAGCAATAAGGGGTGTTGTTTGTTTGTTATCAGCATTAACTTTTTTTGGGGGGAGGACACATTATCCCCTGCTCAACAGACATCATTGTGTAATTATACCTGACAACGAGAGGAGCATTAAATGTGATGTGACATTTAGCAGCGATACTTTGATCCGAATCTCTGTGTGTCGTGGAATGAAAAGAGAGATAGCAGAGCAGATGAGGGACCTAAAAGGTAAATTGGAGGCATGGTATGGATACAAATGTGTGCGCTGTGCACACATACACGCAGCCAGTGAGTGAACCCTTGGCAATGCTTCTCAAGTCTGTTTGAAGTGAGCTCTCTTGGGAGGCTATAGGACTGTGGCAGTCGTTCACCCACTAAAACACACACACAGTGGCTTGCAGGGGAAAAACAGTTTGCAGATGGAAAGAGAAAAACAACAGTATGTGGAGTGCTTCCCGTCAGACACCCTCGTCTTATCACTTATCTTTGGTCTCTTGCTGCTCCCAGAGCAACAACTATGTGACTCTGAGATCAGGCAAAAGTTGTTTACAGGCTTTTTTTTTTGCCTTTACCGTCGTGCTCATGCACCCATATCTCACTCTCTGTCATATTCGCACCGACCGTGAGATTGAAACAGCGGTACTGCGACATGGTGAGAAGAGCATCCATGTTGAGTCGACATCAGACTTGTCGTTTCATTAGAACAGCCGGCCAGAAAAAGACTTTGGCTGCAAGAGTAAAGTCAGCAGTCTGCGGATAAAAGCCCCATACAACACGGAGCATAACTCCTCTGGCTTGCTTGTTTTTGCTGCATAACCCAGTCATGACCGCACGCATACAAAGCCTCACTTGTCAGTTCCGAGTTCCAACAATACTAAGAAGATGAATTGTCAAGTGAGGATTTTGCTCCCACCACTCAATTTAAGATCAGCTGCCTTGAAAATGTCCGTCCTTGCAAATGAATAAAGCCACATATCCATCTATCCAGCATGTTTCAACAAACATTCAAGTCGTGCAGACAAGGCGTTACTGCCTCTTAACTTATTTGCCAGGCCTTCCTGCAGAGGTACAAAGGCTGGTAATGGGAAAGGGATGTACAGTGTGAGCGAGGGCAGCGAGATTATAGGCAGTGACACTGAAGTTCAAGTATGTGGGGAGGCTGGTTGCTGTGAACCCAATAGATCAAAAGTTCCCTATTAAGTCACTCCCTTGTTTCATCTGTCCGCGGCTTCTGCTACAAAGAACACCACAGGCTAAGAACGCAGAGACACCAACTCGAGGTCAAATGCTTCCCGGACAGAAAATTAGACACGGGAATTCTTCTGAAAACAGCACGACGACCACAACAATAAGCATATTGTTATTGTTATACCTGCCCGGCATGCATTCTTATCTTTATACAGGCAAGGCTTTTTAGTGCAGATTTCGGTTGAGCTAATTGGCTTGCAATGCTGTAAACTCTGCAGAAATATTATACAGTGCATCGACCTTATGTCGATCCATCCATCAGATAACGGATGTCAATCATGAAACAATGTTTCCAAAGTGTGAGAATGTGCGAAATGATCAAATTCCAAATGAGAAAAAGTCTAACAGTCCGACATGTTAAATCGATTAGGATGTTTGTATCTCCTGCCACAAAATGTTTCCACCAAAAATGCATATACTCGAATATGCCTCTCTGCTCCTGCACTCTCCCCAAGCAACTACCCCCACAGCTCTCTCCTCCTCTTCAGCTCCTTTCCTCCTCTACTAGTCTTTCATCTCTCCCTCTCTACCTTGGTTCTAGAGGCTTTTTCCATCTCCACTTAGCTTTTAGTGCTCTACTGCGCCCCACTCAAGGGGAATTCACCTCTTTCCAGACTGCCTTATTTTAGCAACACAAGCTGGTCTGTGGAGAGCGCTGTCAGACCTCACCCTGCCGTGAGGCCGTCTTTGTCTGCTTGTGTGCGTGTGCTTGCGTGCATGTGTCCGTGTGTGTGTGTGTTGCACACAGATAGGACATGCACAGTCATCAAGAAAACACCCCCAAATGGCGGAGAAGTGGTCAATTTTGCCTTTCCTCCTTTCTCCCTTTTCTCTGTTTTGGTCAAAGCGACAGGTAAATTATTTATGAGAAAGGGTATTGTCATTCTGCCTGAGCCCTCTTACCCACCTCAACATAAAAGAGCCGAGGAAAAGAAAAAAAAAATAAAAGTCTCTGAAAGGGGGCATGAAATACCAAACATTTCTGGTTTCCTCTCAAATTCAGAGGCTGCAAATGTGTCCTTTGAAGATTACACGCTCTTTGTGTCTATTGACTCTTGATGGAAATATGAACATGTTATAGACTTTTTCATATTCTCCTCCTCAGAAACTGAAAAAAAAAATCAATCATCCCTCCTTCGTCTATGTATCCACCCGCATTCCATTTTCGCTTCCCAGATCACCTGGTGGCACCTGGCTAGCTGTGCAATGGGCCACGGAAAATGAGCAGGAGAGAGCATCTTTGGAGGCGTCACTGCAGGCCCAATGCCTTATTACATTAGATTTACAAATTCCTATACTCTCCAGCCTAAGGAAAACATGACCTACATAACTACAGACCAGGAAAGAGAGACCAATGGCCCCATTCTGCTCCTCCTCTCCATGACTCTTACAATCTTCGCCGTTCCCTTTCTCTCGCATTTTCTCACCCCTCGCTTATCACCATCGTTTCCCCGACAGCGGCTCGGTGACTTATCAGCGCTCATTCACATGAGAGGAGTGGCCTTCATAATGGTCCATTTTTGTTCTTCACATCACGAGGTGGCTGCCTGCCTGTGTGTTTGTATTCGGTGTGCGGGTGCTAAAATGGTATGGTCGGCCGAGCGGGGGTGGTTAGGTGATCCAACCAACCTGCTACTAGGTAAACACCATCTGTTCACACAAATCTCCCTCTTCCGACACCATGACCAGAATAGAGTGATCCAATCGCACTTCTCCTCTCACGCTTCAACCATGCCAGGTTCACACAGAATTGCGAGTGTCTGCCACAGATAATATCGGATGATGGCACGGATGGTTTCTGGTCATTTATAAGGCCAATGTCGATCATACAGCATGAACTGCCTCTTGATTTCTTTCCCGTCCATCTGGCCACCTCTGACTCGATTCGACAAGTTCTCTTCGCCCGTCTCTGACTGCCGTTCTCCTTTTTTTCCATGTTCCTCCATTCTTCTCACTCAGCCTGCAGTAGAATGTAGTCAAATCAATCAATTTAGGTATCTTGGCCAGAGCAGTGGTGTGGTAAGAAATTGACCTTTCATTTCAGTGTGTGCGCATGCATTTGTGTGTGTGTGTGTGCGTGTATTTTTAGGATGAGGAAGCAGTTAGGGCTGCAACGCTATTTGCCTCAGAGCTGATGGTGCGGTGCCATGCACTAAGGCATTGCCTCCAGCTAGCCACTAAGGATCCCATGCGCGCGCGTGCGCACGCACATAGACTTGCACACTCAGCCATAGAGGATAAGTCCATGGACCATGGACAGAGTATTAACAAGCCTCGGCGTCTTTATATCGCTTTTACGTTAAGCAGCATGCTGTTGCAGGCTTTCCATTTTTGTCAGACTGGCTATTGAGTGCACTGAGTGAGAGAGTTAGCCTGGGTTAAGTGGCTGTGCGTCGTAAGAGTACCACAGTACTGCTGCGATCGCTCGCCGCTCGTGTCCCAGCTTTGCAACGAGCCTCGTGGAACACGAGATAAAAGACTCCTGAGCAGACACACGCTGGTACAGCTGAACAGAGGGACGGTGCATGAGGAGGTGCTCTTTGATTTTATGTCAGCCATTTTTTTTGGTTAGATTGTCAATTTGTATTGCCTCCATTACCACCCCTTTTCTTCTCATTTATAGATTGTGCAGCTTCTCGCTGTCTCTCTCTTGCCCTCTCTCCATGACTCGCTCGCATTCTCGCACGTAAGCTCATGCGCGCACACACACACACACACACACACACACACACACACACACACACACACACACACTGACGATTTGCACACAGCATGCTAAATGTTTGCTGGCATTCCCTATCTATCCAGAAGATGACGGTTTAATAGATATAACGATTATAAAGAGCTAAGGGAAAGTATGCATTGTGAATAGGCACACAGAGTAAAGACACACACATGCAGGGGGGTGGGAGGGATAAGGAGTATATGGTACAGACAGGAGATTCATCAAGCAAAAGTTGTCATTACCTGAGGGCATTTTTTTTCAAAATATTGAGCATGCATTGTTCAGCGTGGAGACTAACTTGGACCACCCACCACGTACAGTATACTTAAGTAGCCTCCATTATATTAACATAATGCACTCTGATTCCTCCCCTCTTAGCACTCTCTCGAGATATTTCCACTGAGAATTTCTTGGCCGACGGGAGTTTTCCGCTCCTCTGCCGCTACGTCGGTCCTCATCCCGTTGTTCCGCACTAAAATGCCCCATAATTATTGTCTCTGCATCCTTCATGTATAATTTATCAGGCGACAAAGTGGAGGTCCATGCAAATAAATCTAGCGGGAGCTTCCATCTTTTCAAATTGCCCCTCCCTGTCTTCATTCCATAATTTCTTACAGCGCTTACATACTCAGGAGTATTCGGCTGTGTCCTTTAAAGCTTTTCTTTTTGTTGCGCATCCCGCAGCTCAATACCCTGTCCCTATCTAGAAAACGTGTAGTGTTCTCCACCTTCCCATTTTTTAAAGATTGAAATATGTGATGGAAATTTAACAAATTACACTGACGTGTCACTGTTCTTCCTCACACGGTGTATGTGTCCATTTCATCCTTCACTCTTTTGCTGCCCTATCCTTACTCGACAGGAAAATGGAGAGGATCGGCACCCAGTAATTGGATTCCCCCTAATAACAGGGGTAATGTTGACAGTACATAAATCCTACCACTGAAATAGCACCTCATTTATCTCGGGATTTTGCTTCATTGTTGTTCTGAGCCTACTCCCCACCCTCACCTTCATCTTTCTCCTTGTAGTGTATATGCATTTCCTTCATCAGTCTACTGGATCTCATCAGATAGCCTGATTGCCTCGATGGGCACTGGATGGGGACAATCTCTGCATAAATTGGTTGTCAATGCTCAGTTGTAGACATTGGAAGGAATAGTCACTGAAGATCATTGTATGGACAACAAAACCTCTGAAGTTGAAGGCCACTGAAGTAATGCAAAACCCTCGATCACGACTATCATGTAAAGTGTCAACCAATATTATTCGATCTCAGATCGATGGGCGTGAAATGTTATTTAGTTTTGTTTTTTTTTTCTAAAAAGAATAGTCGCCACAGTGGATGATGTCATGTAAAGAGATTGCAGCAGAGACTCTAACATAGTCCCAATGCATTTGTCAATGTGTTTATGTAATAACGCCAGGTCACAGTTTGGTGTTTGTACAGTTTCAGGGGCATCTCAGTTCAGCTAAAGATGCAAGTAAATCTATATTATTAAATGAATTATGACAATTAACAGACCAAAAATTGACCACGGTAATGAAAGATTGTCTTACTCATCACACCACTCCACATATGGAAAGAAAGACGGTTGATACTGATTGTGCTCAAACATTCCTGGAAGGGAAGGTTAGGCGGGAGGGGCGAGAAGAGCTGGGTGGCTGTCTTGATGAAAACAAACACATGGTAATTTTAACCCACAAGACTCAGCTCAGGTGTGCAGTTACTGTACGCGCGTTCCATCACTCTGACATCTGTCCTCGCTTACCTACATGAGTGTGGTCTGCTTCTTTGTGCAGTGTGCAAAAAAAGAACAAACACTCTGTGTGTATATATATATAGAGAGAGAGAGAGAGAGAGAGAGAGAGAGAGAGAGAGAGAGAGAGAGAGAGAGAGAGAGAGAGAGAGAGAGAGAGAGAGAGAGAGAGTATAAATTAAATACTCAAAAAATCCAAAATGGTCAAGAAACTCCAACTTACGGTTTGGGAACAACGGTTCTACAACGTTTTTTTTTTTTTTTTTTAATAACAATCATGTTTCATTGTTGAATCTCTGCAGCCCATCCAACTCTATCATTTTACCATTGTTTGTGTTTGACCAACAAGTTAGCAAAGCTGTTGCATTCTGCGGGAGAATGGCCTGAATAGAACAATGATTTTTATTCTTTCTGATTCCTCTCACCTTTTCTCTATTCAGGATATCAAACATATTTGTCAATACTTGACCGAGAGCCCGACGTTTGATCATGCGCACACACATACACACACACACACACACATGCACACACGCACACACACACACACATGCACACACACACACACATGCACACACACACACACACACACACACACACACACGCAATTACTCAAAGAGGTACCTTTTGATGTTCTTTCCCGATCCATCTCATTGGCATCTAACTCCAGGTCAGGTCAACTAATCAATCCCCTTCCTGGCATTTAAACTGTTTGGTCCATCCATAGACCTCTGGTGTCGTGACTCCTCTGATCTCTGTTTATACGGTGGGTCATAAGACGAAGGACAGCGAGCGTTATCGGTTGCGTCATGCTCACCGCGTTCTCTTGTCATCTGCTGTTATGACCTGAAAGTCAAGCCAGAGCATCAAGGTCAAGTTGTGCTCTTTTATCCTCCCCGTCTCATTCGCAGTAACTCCCACCTTTGATAAAAAGGGGGGGTGAGATCAAAGGCGGAGAAGATTTTCACTTTTGGTGTGCGTTCATAGAGCAGTTCAGTACTGTTCATCTTTCTGAGTGAGTCGGCACAGGCTTCAAAGCCCCTATAAATCACAGCGGTTTAATTGTACGAGTAGAGCAGAACGTTTTGACGTGTTGTTCCCCTGGATGGTCTACTGATCCTCTTAACACCACAGTCATTTTATTGGATTGCCAATCTGGCGAAGCCCATTCCTTCTTCTGTTTGAGCCTCTCACAATGATACCCAACAGCCCTTTGGCTACCGCAACTACAACTCATCATTATATAATGAACGGATTTGATCTGTCATAGACATGCATGTTAGACGTTAAATGTGGTTGAATCAAAGCTAACGTCAACTGGAATGAAACACTTTATTTTGGTGTGTTGTTGTCTCAGCACCATCGCTGCTCTCAAAAGCTGAGACATCATTCTTCAACCAATCAATAGGTCACATTTCTTATTACACCCTGGCATTCACCTACACAGTTCCCTGCTGGTGTGCACGTACCACATAATCACACACACACACACACACACACACACACACACACACACACACACACACACACACACCAACAGGATCTATTCTTTTGTTTTGTTTGGTCAGAGTTTTTGTCACCTCCATCTATCTTTAGAAGGCTAGAATCTCCTCACCTCTCTTCTTGTGGCAAACAAACACATGCAGCATTCTGTTCTTGTTTTCTACTCATGCGCCCCTTTGCTTCTTGCTGCTTGTCTCTTCATCGGTCAACCAAGTCAGCAGTCTCACAGACAAGCAGGGTTCTGATTGTGGCTTTCAGAATGTCTGCGCATATTTATTCACAAGCATAAACATGAGCATGGGAGAAGAACACAAAGACTTGTTCATTTTCACTGAGATCAGCCCAAATTGCCATATTTTATCCATCCATCCATCCATTTTCCGAACCGCTTAATCCTCACCAGGGTCGTGGGGGTGCTGGAGCCTATCCCAGCCGTCTTCGGGCAGTAGGCGGGGGACACCCTGAACCGGTTGCCAGCCAATCGCAGGGCACACATTTCCTCTAAATGTGTCTTCGGATGTGCATGTATGTATTACGTTATTATTTTAATTCATTACTTTGGTTGTTTTAGACTTGAATTGGACCATGGTGCCCAAACATGGTTTGAAATAACGTAATGTAAAGTGTTTTAAATAATGTAGTACTGGTCAAATCAATGTTTGAGCATTGAAATGTTTCGATTTGAAAGGAAGAAATACTTTGTCTTCACAGAACTTTCATGAGATTTTCTCCGTAACTTAAATTACAGAGGAAGAAGAAATAGGAGGCATTCGATTTGGCACACTGGTGCCTTGTGGGAGTTACTCTGTGAGCTAGATGAAAATATGCACAGACTGATTCAGAGGATGATGTCCTGCACCCTGCTTCTTCCTCTGCTCTGTTTTTATCCCTTGTTCCCTTGTTTGTCTTCTCTCTCCATCTCTAGGGGATAAGAGGAACAAGTTGGAGATCAGAAAAGTGACTTATAGCATGTGTGTGTGTGTGTGTGTGTGCGTGTGTGTACAATTGTTGGAACTAAAGCATGTTGAAAGTGAGATAATGTAATGGAATGGGATGTGCATTAGCTGAATTTGCTAGATTCACCAATAGCGGAACGGCTGAAGCGGACAGAGAGTCAAATTTGGTCCCAAAAGGCTGTGAAGTGATGCTCATAAAACTGCAGTGTGCATTTCATGAGCGTTAGTATTTGGAGATTTATAGAATTGGGATGAAGGCAAAGAACAGCCAGTGCTGGCTGTATAGGATTCAATCTGTTCTTGGTTCTGTGGTATGTAGACGAAAAGCCTAATTGAGGGATGGCATGGCTTTAGACTTGGCCTACTCCTGCTGGCATTTGCCGTCACTAATTTTGTTAGCAGTTGATCCACTAGCCAGGGTGCCATCTTTCACCAAGTCTTTTATGCGTTCCATTCTAATGTTTTTTTTGTATTTTTACATGTTGATTTACAATCTTTGCTCATGTGTACAACAACCTTAAAACAAAAAGCCTGCAGCCCCTCCATTTGTTTTTCACATTTTTATTGCCTCTCTAAAAATGAAATTAGCATGGAAACTGTGCGCAACACAAGACAAATACATTCAAAACTCAACATATTGAGAAACTTTTAGAACAACATTTGTTAAATGGATCATCAGTAAATGAGGCGCTGCCTGTTAAATGAAGAATCAAATAATGTGCAGTTAACGATAAACAGATCCTCATCATCAGCCTGGTCTAATGATAGTCTAATTGATTTTTTTCATGGCAAAGAATCGGAATGACAGTGTGAGCCACAGGCTACAATGGAGTTCTGCATTTTCAATAAAAATAGAAAACCATTTGGAACTGTCATTTACTCAGACTGTCTGGATGTTGTCTCCGAGCACTCTTTTTAAGAGGCCTTTACTGTAGCACACACAGCGGCATCCGTCCTGAAGTGGAGCGTTTTCTATTTTATGCTCCGCTAAACAGCTGATTAAATTGTTATACTCTCTTAAAAGTCTGACCTAGACTCGAATCGCATTTCCTCCGTAGAGTCACTATGCGGGTTCCATTTGATGAAGTGCATTTTCCAGTGACCCTAGTTTTGTTGCGACCAATGCGGAATCTGGAGTTGGCCATCAATTGTGCCTCCGGAGTAACACCAACTGAGGCTGACTTTGTCTCAGGGCGAGACGTGCCAGATGGGGGTTGTGGAGCAGTTAGCTAGATGGAAGGCGGAGGCCTTCGGGCAAAGAGCAGCCCTGTGACATTGAGGGGCACAAGTGGCCACAGAGCTGACAAGATGAGAACTGATATGCCCTCGCCATTTCTGTCAGTCACGCCACCTCATTAGAGGCAGAGACGAAGGAACCGGGGCTATTTAGAGGGAGACGTAGAGAACGTTTTAGCTGTGCTATTCATCACAGCGAGAAACTGCTTTTTTGTGCAATTACAATCACAGGAAGGCTCTACATCTGTCAAAAGAAAGGAGTTTAACCATTTGTTTGAATTGGCATTAAGTGTGTTTGGCGCACATGCCACACACTGTTGCTGCAAAAGGGGGGTTGGGGGTGGGGGGGGGGGTGGCGCAGAAACTCTCAGTGATGTGGAAACAGAGGATGGCGGAGGGATCACAAGAGTGAGGGCGATAGCATGAAGGCATCAAATATTAACCCCTGGCTATTAAACACCAAAGCTTTGCTGTGTGTGTATTCCCTTTGTGGACAATGCTAATACATCCTTACACAAGGGAGGTGATATGACTGGTGCAGCAGCAGATGGGTGGAAACTATCCCATGAATTTAGCGCTCCTCATAATATGATCTGTAAAAAACAGTCATGTAAATAACACAGACAAAACAATTAAGAACAAAGGTATGTGCAAGCTCTCTCGCTCTCTATCTCACACACACACACACATAGACACACAGACACACAGACACACACACACACACAAGGCCTCTACCTCTGAAGCTAAACAGTAGATTGATGGTCTAAGCTGTGAAGAAATGCTCCCCTTTATGTCTCTAAAGGTTTGTAATTGCTGCAGTGAAAGGATGCTCACTCGCCTGGAATATTGATCCTAATGGGATTACTATGCTCCACCAGAGAGAGGGTGATGGAGGGATTTGGATGTTGAGAAGATGAGCACAGGCATGAGTAGAGAGGTGAGAAGGATAGCCAAAGGTAAAAATCGTGTTTGTCATCATCTTACTGTATTGATTCTTGATTAACTTATTTTTCTTATTACCACTAATCATTTCCGTACAGAAAGCATAGACCATCACCCTCGAAAAAAAACAAACAAAACACTGGTAATAGAAATGTGGGAAAGAGGGATTGTTCTCAGGGGATGAACCATGGAGGAATGAGGCATCCCACCTCCCTCACGGCACCTCTAGAGTTGCTGGTGTTGTTGTTGTTGAAGTTACTGCCGTTGTTGTTGAAGTTGCTAGCGCTATATGGGTGGTACTTCTAGCCCAGTAGCTACAAACAAAACGGGTTGAAGCTGAATGTGTGTGCAAAGTTTCAAAGGGGAATATAACATGGAGAAATGTTTTCAAAGGGAAGGGGGGGGGTGCAACGTCTGCTGTGGGTGAACTGTGATGCTGAGAAGGAATTTGAACAGAGACTATAATAGCTTCTGGTCACCGTATTTAAATGTCGGGGAAAGTACAGCTCACTGCCTCTGATTATTCCCATCACTGCGTTCAGATTTCACCCCTCCCTCATCATCTCCCCAAATTAATCAGTGTGGAGCCATCAGCCATTCCAGACATCCGTCTGTCTGTTTGACTGCACTAACCCCATATGGGAGGCATTGCCATCAGTGTGTGGCCAGACTGTCCTCCGCAGCTATCGATACCTTATGATGATCCCGAGTCATGCAACAGGCATATGTGCGCTACCCAGCTAATTGATTATGTGTGCCCGTATTTTGAAAATGACGGCCAACTGAACGTGTTGTGACTCACTCTGTGATCCTTTAACTGGAACACTCACAAGTCACTGTGTGAATAATTAGAAAAGAGGCTTTATGTTAGTTCCGTGGTCTTGCTCAAAATGTTTCTGGATTTGGTAGAAATCATTGTAGAAATTAATTCATTGAGCAACTTAAAATCAATAGCATCTGAAATATTTAATAGACCCTCCGTCACTATTGCGGGGGTAGGGGGGTGAAGGATCAGGGATGCAAGACGGTCTCTAATTCACCAGGTCACTTGCAAGGCTGACCTCATTATCAGCAAGTAAAAAGCTTGAAGTTTACTTGCCGATATCACTGACCCCAGCAAGACTAGTTCTGTTTCCGCGCTGTCAAGCATGGGGTGCTCGGGGGTACTGTGCTCTGACCGCCCTGATTTTGTGGCAAATGAGGGATGCCACAAGGATTTGCCAGCATCTCCATCACAAAGGCGGAAAGAACCATTGCGTCCAATGGTACTGGAGCAAAATCTTGCAAAATACCACAAGAAAAGAAACTCCACCCACAGTTAGACTGAGCTTCGCGCTAGACATGCACTCAGAATAAAAATAGGGCCTGTTGTGGCCATGTATATGTGAAGTAACCAGGCACAGTAGTGATCAAGCTCCTACAGTGCTGTTCCGGCCTTCCGGAACTGCAGGAAAGTTATTGAGGACAAAAACAGCATGAAATGAGGTTGGAGAAAGGGAACAGGGAAAGAAAGGAGAAAAAGGTCAGCTTTGGGTTTACTCTCCATCTGTGTACTTGCATTTATATATTTATTTATTTATTTATTTGACATGGGGGGGGGGGTCTTCATGAGATGATTTTAAGAGTGCTGCCACAAATCCTGCTGCTTTGAACACATTAAAATAAATTCAGCTTTAAAATGTTTTGTTTTCTTCAAATAGACAAGACTTACTTCGAATTCAATCATATGAAAGTTTAATTATATTAATCAGTTTGAGATCATTCAGTCAGTATTTAGCATTTTTTTGTTACACCTAACCCAAATGACCCTTAAGGGATTGCATAGATTCTGCATAGAGACCTTGTGTATATGAAAAGCTGGCATACTCTCAACAGCAAACTCTTGCACCATTTCCGTCAGTGGCCTGAGCGCTTGTATTCCTGCAGGTGGTTGCTCCTCAGCCTGTCAGTCTGATGGCCCGTTGATGATCATTCTTGACACAGGCACGCCACAGGGATCCCCAGGGGCCCCTAGAGGGCCACCGACTTTCCTTCTGGATGAAATCACTGACTTGCTGTGACCCTGAAGGTGGGACATCCCTATCTGCAGGAAGT
Organism: Hippocampus zosterae; assembly: GCF_025434085.1. Taxonomy (NCBI): domain Eukaryota; kingdom Metazoa; phylum Chordata; class Actinopteri; order Syngnathiformes; family Syngnathidae; genus Hippocampus; species Hippocampus zosterae. The sequence continues at coordinate 13,136,126 of NC_067451.1, forward strand.
ATTTAACTTAAGTGAGCAGAGCGATGGACATTGTTAGAAGCCCAAACATGCAGGAAGAAGTGTAAACTGTTAATGTCTTTACAATAATGGAGAGTTCATTTTTGTGAAATTTGTATGGTGACTGGTTGTGTCTGTGTTTTGAGTTCAGTCCTTGATATTGTCAGTTGCTTTGGTCTTTTATATTGTTTTTATGGGGTTTGATTGGGCATGGCCTGACGTCTTTCAACATTTAAGCTCGACTTGCTCAGTGACACATTGTCAGAACGTCAAGCTTTCTGCGATGCCTACGACATCCAGCCCTGCTCTCTGTTGTTACTTTGTATTTTTGTATGTAAAGACTTTCTATTTTTCCACTTCACTGTCTGCTTCTGGATCCAAATTGTGCTCTTCAAGTGACAGTATATTCTGACTTGTCATGGTCCCGGCAGACTCAGACACAATTTCCCCACACTCAGGAAGCACTGCTCGACACACATGAACAACTCCTGGGGGAGATTATGCAATCTATTCTCAGCCTTTCCACCACCATCAACACGATAGCTATCCAGCCGAGATCCAGCGCTTTGCCGCAGACATCACCACCTGCTCCAGCCCGTCCCCGCACCTCCAATCAGGAAGTGGTCATGTTATTCGGGAAAGGTAGTAGGTTGTCCAATTCCTGCTGAACTGTTCCTTTGTCTTCGAGCAGCAACTGAGCATGTATTTGGACAATTGTAGTAAATTGGCCTATATAAACTGGATTTTGGGGAAGATCAGGGAGGCCAATTCATTGCAGGTTGCGCAGGGTCTACATGTATTTCATCAGAAGTGCCCACTCCGACCAAAAGACTCCCTGTGCGACAACAGGAGCCAGTCTCCGGACTCGCCCCGACCAGCAAGTGTCATTGATGGAAGACCCCTAGGGAATGTAACTTACCAGACTGTTTCCCTTTGCCTCACCCATTCCTGTTCCAGTGGCACACGTCCTGTGGCTGCCATAAGTCGCTGTTCCAGCATTGCACGTCCTTTTGCCGCCACCCAACTCGGCTTTGGTGGTGCAAGCCCTCCGACCACTACATGATCCAACTTCCACCGGAGCAAGCCCAGTAGCCGCCAGTCTCTGTTTCTGTGGCGCATAACTCACAGCTGCCACCAGTCCCTGTTCTTGCGATAGATATCACATGGCCACCTCATGGCTCTGTTTCGGCGACGCAAGCCCTGGCAGTTGCATGATCCTGCTCCAGCGGCACACATCTATCAGCTGTGATCCTCCCCAGCACCGGTGGCACAAACCCTGCAGCTGCCCTTCCCTCAAGTATAGCCTCTCGAATGATGATTTAAAGACCCGTGCGCTCGCCCTTCAGGCTGCCCGCCGGATTTTCCCTGCTTTTTCCTCTTTCACCTCTCGCCCCTTCTGCCCTTCGACCACATGGCTCCAAGAAACGTTTCTGGGTCTCAAGGTCCCTCACCCTTGAGTTTTCTTTTCTCTGGGAGTTTTCGCACAAGCCGAGTAGGTCAACAGGTAGTGCCCCTTGAATGGGAGGTACTGTTCTGACTGGTTGTGACTGGATTTTTGGTTGGGTCTATCATGTTGTCAGTAGTGATGGTCATTTGTTTTGTAATATTTTTTTTTATCACATAGGATTGGGTGTAGCCCGATGTCTCTCAGTATTTAAGCCCGGTATGCGTCAAGCTTTCTTTGATGCCTTCTGCATCCAGGCCTGCTCTCTGTTTTCACTTTGCATTTTTTACAGATTTTGTACAATTTTGTACCACTTACGTATCCTGTCTGCTCATGGGTCTAAATTCTTCTCCTCACATGACAATCTGAAGTCATTCATTTTCCGTACTGTACTACTTCACTGCATCATGTAGCATATATATTTATGGCAGTCCATTGAAACCCATTTACATTTCAGGTCATTTACATTTTCCTCGCTTACAGTTCCGCTTTAAAAAAAAAACATACTCCGAAGCTTTCACTCAGTACTCTAACTTTTTACTTGAAGCGTTAAATCATCGCATATGTAATTCTATAATTGCATATCTTCCATCAGAAGCATCTGGTTTTCAACAAACCATTGCACTTACCCTGCCTGGATCACTGTTTGGGATGGTTTGCGGGTTGGGAAGATCGTGGCACAGATGTACTGTAGATTATGTGTGATTAATGATATCTGGAAGACAGTCGATTATTCCTCCCTGTATTTATGATGTTGGCGGAAGAGCCTTTTTCTCCTGTGGTGATTATAGCTGCAGGGCCCTACAGGTTGATTACACCAATGCTTATGTGCATCTTGCATATTCTTTAGGACACATCAGTGAGATGGATGTGCCTTGTGTGTTATAAAGAAGCAGTATAATGAGATTCCCAATTTTCTCTCTTTGAATGATATTTTGCATTAAAAATGTAAATTAAAAAGTCCATCCTCACCACACATGGACTACACTCTCCTCATCACCGTACCCACGATTTTCTGCATGACTCGCTTGTGAAAGTGGTATGGGAGCATGTTGCTCTGTGTATATGTGCATTTGCCAGTGTGTCCATTTGTCCATCTCACTATGTCTGCACTGTAACTGATTGTGATCGCATTACCATCGGATTTTCTTTCAGGGAGGACAGCAGGGCCTAGACAGCAAAATGGGATCAGCGGAGGAAACTCATCTACCGCTCCCAGACACCTTACATTCCAGTCTCTCGCTCACTCACACACGCGCACACACACGCACACACACACACGAACACACACACACACACACACACACACACAAACAAAGTGAATGTATCCTGCATCACTCAGCATTAGTCATTATGTGTGCGAGATGGACAAAGACAGAGCAAGTGGAAACTGAAAAGTAGGTTGTATCACAGAACCAGAGCGAATCTAACTCATTCCAGCAGAATCCATGGTGAGAACTGTGAATTGATCAAATGTTTGCTGGAAGAGTTAAGACCATGGGATGAGATGAAAGTAAGATTAGCATGGATACAAGCTCAAACCATGTTCTTCGGAAGAGGCTCATAAATAGAGAGATTGTTTTCTAACATCTTCGTTGTGACCAGGTGCTCTATTTTCACCAGATCCCCCAGGTAGGGAAGAGCCCCACCATTGAGGGTGCTGTTGGTGACTGTTAAAATGTTGTACTGAATCCTAAAACAAAAAACCATGCAAGGACAACAGAATGGAAATGACATGGCTTAACCTAGGCACAAAAAGAACAGCAACTGCAGTCTTATTAAATTGGAGATTGTCAAATCAAGCTTTGTTGAGACAGATGAAGAGACAATTGCAATATTTAAAATTATCTGGTTCAGATCTAGTTGGACCCAAGTTGGGGAAAAAAAATGACAATTTGGTTTCAACTCTTCACCAAAAGCATGGCCCAATTGAAAATGACCCCAGCGTTACTTATGATGGGGTGCACATTTTTAGAAAGTGACTAAGTAGAATATAATTTTTGGAGCCGAGCCGTCCGGAGCAACAATGAATCCCTCAATCTCACCGAATTCAACTGAAGTGAGGTTTGAGCCATCCAGCCCTTGATTGCAGCCAAGAAATCATGCAGTGCATGTACAAAGTGTTTTATTTGTTCGAAGACGGTTACAAGAAGAAAAAAAAAGATGGAGGTCATTTGCATACGAAGCGGTATGAGATTTGTTGAGATTAGACGATGTCTTTGAGAGGGACCATGAAGAGTATAAAATGGATCGACCATAAAACTGACCGTTAGGGACACTGCACTTCAGGGGAAGAAACTGACTGATAGGGCCCACCAACCACCGAAAAATAAATTTTTGACAGAAGCATTCTAACTGTTGAATACACTTCAGTAGTGGCCACATCAATACAGGCTAAAATAACTTTTGTCCTGTGGACCCATATGCCCTCATCACACCTGAGTTCTGTTTGAGTTAACTTAATAACACGATCAGTCAATGTGTGTGTGTGTGTGTGTGTGTGTGTGTGTGTGTGTGTGTGTGTGTGTGTGTGTGTGTGTGTGTGTGTGTGTGTGTGTGTGTGTGTGCGATAGCGTTTGGGAGATGACCCAGTCATTTCAAAAGAATTGTGTCCTGTACGGTGTGTACAGGACACAATGTTAGGTTGCTTTAACACTGACAATATTTTTGATCTTCCTGCTTTCCTCCTCCATCGTTCCAAAACCACAGGTAATGACACCTTAAATTCTACATGCACATGTGGGTGGTGGCATTTCTTGTGTTCTACCACAGATAGCCTCTTTTCTGTCTTTGAACCTTTTGTTCTTGCCTCAAACCATCATTATCCCTTTGTTGGGGTGGGGGGACTGCTTCACAAAGCCAGGAGAATTGCTCCTAATTCATCTCCTCTTTCCATCCATCCATGTTTTCATCTCATTCTTTATTCAGCTGTTTCTCCCGCTCCATCTGGCGCCTCTCTAACTTTTTTGTTCTCATTTGTGTCATCATTCACTTCTTTTCATTCTCCCCCTCTTGCTCATCTTCCTGCCCTCTCTTTGTGACTGTCATAGCTGCACACGACACACTCATTTGCGCAGTAGTCTGTATAGCTAGGAGCCCTCTCGCTGAGATAGATGCCTGCCTATGAAAGATATTTGTTTCCTTTACTGTCACACCGCAATAATCAGCCGCTCTAACGTAATCAACACATTGCCCTTGCAGTAAATACAGCTGAGCAAGTGGATCAGCTCATATTTGTATGGGCATGTGAGTTTGGATTGGTAAATGTGAAGGCTCTAGGGCTCAATGTCTTTGTGCGTGTGTGTGTATTTGTGTGTGTCCTGCGTGTACCTGCAAGCAATCTTTTTTCTTTTTTTTTTTTGCTGGTGGGAGTTGCAGGTTATAAATGGTGGCACATGTGAATGTGCTCTCTAATACACGGGTTTGTCATGTGACAGACGGAGAGATGATTCTTGTTGAAAAATCAATTTTTTTTTTTTAACGGATTACAGTTAATTAGCCAACTTTCAGTTCCCAATGCTGTAATTGGGCCCATTTCTCTCTGGTTCCTCCAGCTGGCGTCAACCATCCGCTGTGGAGAAAGAAGAGGAGGAGGAGCATGGAAGTCAGGCAATGAGGGAGGCGGGGGTACATTACATGTCTGTAGGGCTCTGTGGAGTGCTCGTGAACGTACCCCATGGGGCTAAAAACCACTTGAGCTAGAGAGGGAGACAAAGAAGTATTAACACAAAGATAATGACGAAAGGAAGGCTGATGGGAATAAAAATGCATAAGAATGTGCAAAGATGTGGGCGGGGAGGATGTGCAGAAAATGGCAGAAAAAGTGACAGAAATGTTGAAGGATGAGAGGGCAGGTGGTGAAATCCTACAATGAACATACCACAGAGCAGCCGTCTCTGCTTTGAACATCTTCAAAGATCATCTCGTCCACAACTTTTTGTCGCAAGAGCTTCTTGCTCTTTCCCAGTGTTTTCTTCTTCCCTGCATCAGACCGATAAACCAAAGAAATGCCTCGGATGATGTTTAAAGAAAACAATAGTGCGGAGGCTGGTTGAGAATATAGCGGCATATAAAAACAATGAGGGGTGGCAGAATGGGTGGGAGGCGCTGAGACGCAGAGAAAGAGTGATGAAAGAGGGAAACGGGCCCTCTCTTGGTACTGCAGCATGATGATCAGTAGATTCTAATGAAGGTGCAGATGTCCCACTGGAGTTCTGACACCCCCGGGAATGGCAATTAATGTGCTGTAGATGGATACAGCCACACAGACTGGGTGGGACACACATTCAGGAATTCCATTTAGAGAACCTGTACAATAGTCCCGCTTGCCATGGTTGGATTCAAGAAAGTGCAAGTAATATGGCACATTCTGCCTTACTGCACATACCATTAGAGCGTTTAATGTAAATGGCTGCTAGAGAGTCGTATTGTAGCCCATTATTCCTTTTGGGCAACAGACAGAACAGCAGAGAGTTCAAGTGATTGCTTACATTGTGCATGTAACCAGCAACACGCTTCTAATTTTTTCCCTTGGCTTCACAACACAATGAAATCTGGCTCGCTTGGCTTTGTTGGTATATAGTTCATCCATGCACACTTTGTGCCTGTGTGTATCTGCAACGCAGTTGTCACACTGGCCCCGTGTTCGCGATGCTATTGATATTTTTTATTCCAGATGATTCATTGACGGGAGAGATTTGGGATGTAAAAGGAACTTGGCTGGAAGAGCCTGTGGCCATAGCAGCATCTTTGGCACACATTTGTACTTATTTTCCCGTATTTTCCACACTATAAGGCCCTAAGGCGTACCTTCAATGAATGGCCTATTTTAAAGCAGTTTTCATATAGAGGGTGCAACGCATACTAAGACGCATAGAATAGAAGCTACAATAGTGGGTTTGAACGGTGTTTGTTGTTTTTTTTTTCTTCTTTCTTCTTTCTACCTACATTCCTGCTGCTGGAGGCTGTAAATTTCCCCAGTGTGGGACAAATAAAGGATATCTTATCTTAGTGGATGTTGTTGCATTATGCGACCACTAGATGGTGCTCGGTTTAAGTGAATACAATACATTCAATACAATACAGCTTTATTTCTACAAAGCTTTCACAACCGCTACAGTTGTAACAAAGCACTTTACAGAACATTTAAAATACTACACCCAATCAATGAGAATATTGATCCATATTTAAGGTGTGTCGGATTATAAGGCGCACGCTCGGCTTATGAGAAAATTGAATGCTTTTAAGTGTGCCTTATAGTGTTCTTTTTGTCCCATCTTTTTATGACATGTTTTTCTTTTTCTTGGATTCGCAGAACTAACTATAAAAGCACTTTGACTCAAGTCGTTTAAGAAGGTTCATCAATGTGGCCATTCATTGCTATTTATTAAAAAAAACTCCCTTCAAATCAAATTAATCATGCAGACACATGCACATAGTGATAGTGGCGTGTCTGGCAGTCAAGGTGCTATCTGTTTTAGTTAAAGAGGAAGTGTCTTAGTTACTTCTAGGTTAATGATCCTCATTAATATGTGCTAATATACCCCAGGTCATGCAGTAATTAAACATCTCATTCAACACTCTCATCTTAAATTGATTGACTTGGATTTCGCCCTACAAAAATCTGTATTTCTTATTTGTCTTCCAGCTACGCAGTGTAATTCAAAGGGAGCAAAGGGTGCAGTAGTTTGGAGTGGGACTAATGTCAAATGGTGAACATTTTGACGGTGCTGGCTGTCTAACCGCTTGAGCCGAATCTTTTTCCTTTTGCTTGACTGGACCTGGTGCAATAGGTTTTCCAGGTCGTGCCTTGGAGAGTTGCATCACATTTACGAGAGTGTTTGTGTAAAAGTGGCACACAAATACACACTCTGGTGTACATGTGGATGCACAACGACATGTGAAGTCCATCAGCATGGGAACCTACGTATTCCTCTGAGTCCTCTGGTGTCTGCTGATGCAAGCTGAGCTAATTGTAAGGTTGAATGACAATTTCAGCAAAATGAAAACATAAGTTGGTAGGTAGGTAGGTTAAAAACAGATGTCTTGATGAATAGATAGAATGGGTGGTTTTAAGAAAAATTGGTTGATGGAAAGAAAATCGATAGATGCTAAGTAAGCGTGATAGATGTAATAGGGACACTGTAAAAACACAACTAGTGTCTTTTGGGGGGGGGCATTTAATTTTAAACAACTTTAAGATATAAAATATTGACATTTATGTCAACAATGTTAGTTGCTGAGTTATTTTTCCTTATATGTTTAAGTGGGGGCGGGGGGGTCACAGTGGGCGACTGGTTTGCACCTCACAGTGGAGAGGTGCAGGGTTCGATTCAGGCTAAGTCCTTCCTGTGTCAAGTTTGCATGTTTTGTGGGTTTTCTCCAAGTACTCTCATTTCATCCCACAGTCTAAAAACATACATGGCAGGTTAATGGAACATTTGAAATTGTGTTAGTGTGAGCGTGAATGATTGTTTTTCGACACGTGCCCTGCAATTGGCTGGTCACCAGTTCAAGATGTACCCCACCTACTGCCCAAAGACAGCTAGGATAGGGTCCAATGCGCCCACGACCCTTGTCGGGATAAAGGGATTAAAAAAAGACAGATGTGTCAACTCTTGTTTATTTGTTGTAAAATGTCAGAAAGCCCATTCTCACAACAGCAAAAGTAAAAATATTTAGTTGAATTGGACAAACTTAAAATTGCATTAACATTTGTTTTCTTGAAATTTTTAGTGCATGCAACCTTTTTTGATGAGTACAGTATTTTTTTTTATGTTTGCATAGATTTATTTATTTAAATCAAGAAGTTATATCACTAAAGATGATCACAAATGGATGTGTGGATTCATGTACAAATCAAAAAAATTGTTGGATGCACAGATGGTAGAATGTATAGTGATTTACATACTGTAGCTGAGGTGTGATAGATTCTCACTCAGGTTTCAGGTTCACACTATCCATAGTCACCGATCAGACAGGCTCCAGTCCGGGTGAACCCCCCCCCCCACCCCCACCCCACCCCGATAGTATAACAGTATAGAAAATGCATGGAATCTATGTTATTACGTGTGGAAGGCTGGGCGGATGGAAAAAGTGGTGGACAGACAGATGACAAACATCTTCCTGTTTGCTACATCAACAAAAAGATCGACAGATAGACAGTATTTGCTGACATGGCCCTTAGAGGCTTGTCACTCAGTGCCTCTCCATCACAATCATGCAGATTTTCAACTCAGCCATCCATGGCCAGAGCAGCTCTTACCTCAGAGGGCATCCACATGCATAGTAAACTTCACTCACCTCCCATCACACTCACATAGTCACAAACATACAGGAGGTTGGCATGTTTTGGCAATGTGGAACAAGCAACACATGTTTTGGATCGCATGCCATTCTGGTTACACTGGTAATCTGCATGGAATTAACTTTGGAATCACCGTGGCAGCAGCTCAAATTACACCCCCCAAGTAATGAAGAGCTCAAGGTACAGGATTTGTCTGAAAAAAAAGGTGTAACATTTGCAATACGATGACATTCCAGAAAATCCAATCCTCTAAATCCACAGTGAAACAAACTGGGAAATAAATTGGGAGTGTAATATAATAAAATTGTGATAATGAAGGCCTGTGGAAGTAATCTGGAAAGCAATTAAACTGAGTAAACCAATTAAAAGTTAGTCAAAAGTCAAATCTGCAACACAATTTCAGTTTTATGGTGTTTTTTTTTAGATCGATGAAGAGTCAATTCAGGCTAATTTGCTTTTGAATATCTACACATTAGCTAGGAATGTGATTAAAAGTTGCAATTATTGCATTATTATATTAGCAGATGTTATCAATTCGAAGAGCCTCTATTAATTCGGTAATGACTGTATTTAAATGGGTACTTCATCATTTTGAGCCATACGGTTTGGAAGAGCAGGTGGATCCCAGAGAAGATCTTCAATCTTGAAAAGGGAGCTCTGTGTCCCAGACAAACACACGCACGGGGGTCTCTAGACAATGAATGACACAGACAACAAGGCAGAAGCACATCTGGAATACAAAAGTCGGAGTCATTTCGTCCAAGCTACTCACTTCAAGAGACACAGTTTGGATGAAAGCTAGTTCGACTAAATATATTTGACTATGTTATTTTTTCTCCGTGTCTCTTATGAGTCTGTCGTTCCTAAAAATAGACGGAACATCAAAGAGCTGCTGACTTTTTTTTTTTTCCCGGCTGCAGAACAATCTTCATCCTGAGGCTCCAAAACACAGCTTGCACATGCTGATCACAGTGCCTCCATTTTTGGGTGCATTCTTATTAATTGTCGGTGAAAATATTGCTGACTGTGCCACACATACCAACTTCACATTATGTCGCGTGTAATCTTTACTGAAATGGAATTCATTCCGGATTTTGTAGCTTCTTGTAAGCTTTTGTTACTTACAATTCTTGTTTTACCTGCACTAGGACGCAATGTTCCTAGTCTATGATGAGGCAAACAAAGAATCTTAGTGCTCCCTCCTTCATTTTCTCACTCTTTCTTTCATGCTTTTTTATGCCTTTTCGGATTGGTCCTTATGATTTTCCGCTGTCTTGAAACCATTTGTTAGAAAAACTCCATTGTTATACTGACCATAATATTTTCAGTTGCCAATAATTTGATCGGATCGGTTTGTGTTGATGTCCTATCATATATATTTGGTATTTGTTTCCCCCAGATAATAAAAACTGGGGGCAGTATATATGCGGTGTTTCAGCGCCAAACTTGTGTTTATGTTTCCCTATTAATTTGTGAGACTTATTTGGTATGCATTTGATTTTTAATGGCATCCTGTTCCTGGCTGAATAGACAGAATGGCTGATTGCTGGTAATAAAAACTATGTTCCCGACATTAGCCTGTGCCTTAATAAAGATGCGCTTGCAATCCCATATCTGGGCACTGGATTTCTGAGTCTCTTAGGAATTGTAAAAGCCAGGGTTTTTTTTTTTTGGATCTTACTAACACGGAAGCTCTTCTAATGGTAACTTAGATGTCTGTCTTCCTCTCTGATTAATTCCCTCCTTTTTCTGTTCCGTGGGCAAGCACTCTCGAGGCAGGTTAGTTGTGGAATCAAATATTATTTGAATAATGATGGATTTGATGCTATTCCTGTGAATCATCAAAGATTTGTTTATATTGTTGTTATTTTAACCCAACTTTGGCTTACATATAAATGTGTTCCTTTAATTGTTTGCGGAATTCTTTGGCCTTCATGTTTGTGCTCAGTTTGCGGTGCCCCTTGTTTTGTTGGTGCAGCCTCTGGAGCCTTGCAGTAGAGGTGTGTGTATACCGATAATTAAACACTTAGATTGTGCACAAGTGCAATATATTTTATTAGTTGTGACTTTTGAATGTAACTGGTTGCATCAGATCTTTTTTAACGGCATCATAACAAAGCAAAGGGACGTGAATACCTATGGGCGGTCCTCAGAAAGTATGGTCCAACATGTTGTCAATATATGTATATGTATATGTATATATATATATATATATATACATGTGTGTGTGTGTGTGTTTGTGTGTATGCACCAGAGGCCAGGAAGCTTCACACACACACACACACACACACACACACACACACTGTTAAATCATGTGTGGTTGTTTTTTTTTCTTAATAAAGGTCAAAGGTTACACCCGTGTTGCAAGAAACGGAGATACCGACGCTCGTTCTTACCGACTGCTGTCAGGCTGCTGAATAAAAATAACAATAATTAATAATAATAATACTTAAATGATGTGAAGGACAATTGTAAATAGCACTGTGATTTATCCATTTTGTATTTATATTGCACTTAATTGAACGGTATTTGTTGTTTTTTTTTCTTCTTTCTTCTTTCTATCTACATTCTTGCTGCTGGAGGCTGTAAATTTCCCCAGTGTGGGACAAATAAAGGATATCCTAATCTTAAAAAGTTGTAATTTAACTATTGTAGTGCATGAGTAACTTGTGTGTGCCCATTCAGGGTACGTTATCTGCCACGGAAAATGGTACCAACAGTGCACATTTTGTACACAAATAGGTTGCTCTAAAGTAGGTAAAAAATGAGATTGTTTAGCTTACAGTACCACCCTTTGCTGCATTGCTAGATTCAGCAGCATCAAAAAAGAATTTATTGCTGTAACCTTTTTGATTCTGCAACCTCCGACAGATACAGACTAACACGTGTTCCCGTCAAAATCAAAATGTAAGACAGGATTCCTAAACCTGCAGGCGTGTTCGCCAGGGTGCTATGTGCTGCTTTCATAATTGCACAACAACTCCACAAACATTGCACAGAAATTCCATTGCACAGATGACTTAAAGCACCATTTCAAAATGATGGTTTGTTACATTATTTACAACACATTTGTTATGACATTTAAATTCTCAGATCATCTGTTTTCGACTCATTTAGAGTGCCTCACCTTGTATACCAGGGGTGCTCAAACCTTTTGGATCTACTTTTCGATCAATTAACCTCCTGGGATCTACCCTTACCGGCATGCGCGCGTGCGCGTGCACGCACACACACATGCACACACACACACGCACACGCACACGCACACCCTGATGAGAAACAGCCTGAAACTGAGGCATGCTACGCACTTTTGCAGCCTGTTAACTATCGTAGCTCACACGTAGCGTTTTAAAGTGCTTCCCTGGGCCTTCCTAGATTCCTATTCTTTGCTCGTGCCCCCGGTGAATTGTACACGAAGCAAACTCTGAATGAGAATAATGACGATAAAAGATAGAGCCCAACAGTTCTGATCACAAGCTGCAATTGCAGACTGCTAACAACTTCCAGTGACGTAATCACGCGCCACCGTAAATTCAAGATTTACCTGCGTTATTTTATTTTTAAATATTTTTTGGGTGAAAATGAGACTGATAAGATGATTAGGGTGCAGTGTACATTAATACAAAAAATATATTATTAACCTGTACAAACACACACAAATGGTTGTTTGTTTTTTTTTCTCCTCGACACTCCTCGGATCTACTTGGGACCTGTATTAGATCTACCGTTAGATCAGGATCTACCTAATGGGCACACAGAACAGGCGCGAGTGACTGATCCATGCAGTGTCACAACAACTGTATTAAAAAAAAGAAAATTGAGTTTCCATGTGGTAATGATCAATTTCCTAAATCCTTGTGATTGTATGCCTGCCTGGTTTTATTTTATTTTTTATTTTTTATTGCATACAGTTGAAGGCATATTGAACTCGGTGACGTTGCTTTACATACGAAGTGTCAGTGCTCGCACACGCATACACACATTCATTCATTCATTCATCTTCCGAGCCGCTTGATCCTCACTAGGATCGTGGGGGGTGCTGGAGCCTATCCCAGCTGTCTTCGGGCAGTAGGCGGGGGACACCCTGAATCGGTTGCCAGCCAATCGCAGGGCACACAGAAACAAACAACCATTCGCACTCACACTCACACCTAGGGACAATTTAGAGTGTTCAATCAGCCTGCCACGCATGTTTTTGGAATGTGGGAGGAAACCGGAGCACCCGGAGAAAACCCACGCAAGCCCGGGGAGAACATGCAAACTCCACACAGGGAGGCCGGAGCTGGAATCGAACCCGGTACCTCTGCACTGTGAAGCCGACGTGCTAACCACTGGACTACCGGTAGATATTTATCACTTGCAAATCCTTTGAGTCTGTAAAGAGCATGTTTAAAAGTAAAGGAAGGCTGAGAGAATTTTTCTCTGCACCTGGATGTGTTCAGGTTTGTCTGTGTAGGACATGTGCACTTACAGGGGAAGGCGAATCTCCTTGCACCCATACCTGTGGCTGCATTTCTATGGAAAGAGGAGGCAATTTATTTTGACTGCGTCCAATAAGGGTCCAAAGCAATAATCCATAACAATTCCATAAATCTACAGCAGCAGAAACAACATATATGTAATTTATATGGTAATGCATCCTTCAGGGTTGCCCCAAGTTAGGGAGGGGACATCTGACAGTGGACAGTGTGAATGTGTTGTAGCATCCTAATATGGAGCCTTGAAAACACACAAGCACTCGCTATTCTCAGTTCCAAGAATGCATCTTTCAATTAGCAGATGCAGAGAGGTGCCGGGTTGTGTTTGTGCAGCTAGGTTAAAAGGTTGAGTGTTTTGATTATTTTTCTTATCTTGTGACTTTGCTCTTCTCCGCTCAAGATAAAAGCACTGCCACTTGAACAGAACATCACAAGTAGATTTAACGTGCCTTTAATTGCTCTGATTGTAGAATGCTCATGGACACCTTATGTTTAGTTTTGTGTTAGTTAGTCTTGTGATAGTTGATATGAGAAGTACTTTTTACACTGAATGGAAAAAAACCTCTAAAAAGTCATCAGATGAAATCACTCAGCTTAATTACAAACCAAATGACTCATGATTTTCTGGACGTCTCCAAATTATATTTTCAGATAATAATTATGATCAATCATTATTCCCTTTTAATCTAAGCCATCCTTATATCTGCACCAGGTGTTGAGTTCCTGTGTTGTTTCAATAAAGAACCAACAAAAGCATAATTTGCAGCAAAATGAACACTGAACAAAATAAACTCTATTGTGGAAACAAACAAATGTTTTTTCTCTTTGTTTCATTCACATTTCACTTCACGTAACATCTGAATGACACATGTGTTTTTGAAAGGGAAAACATTACAATCAGAGCAAAGACATCAACACCATTGAAGTTGAAATGTGGGAGAGTGTGTGTGGAGTGGCTTGAAAGCCAATTAGCTAGCTAACAGATGTTGGCAGTCGCTGAACAACGGAAGAAGAACATTTCAGATTACACCGTGGCTGATTTGTCTTAAACTACTGTATTTTCCACACTGTAAAGTGCTTCGGAGTATAAGGGGCATCTTCAATGAATGGCCTATTTAAATTATTTTCATATATAGGGCACACTGCATTGCCAGGCACACAAAATAGAAGCTACAGCAGTGGCTGTGGTTACATTTTACATCCACTAGATGGAGCGATGCTAAAAGTAACACAACACAATATAGCTTTATTTAGAATCTAAATAAATGCAGCGGTTGTCAAGGCTCTATCTAAAATTTAGATAGAGCCTTGACAACCGTAATTGTGTAACAAAGCACATCTGTAATTTAAAATACTATGTCCACAAAGTCAAAATATTGATCTACATATAAAGTGCATGAATGCTTTTAGGTGTGGCTTATTGTGCGGAAAATATGGTGTCCTTAGTAGCACATTGTGGTAATAAATATATAAATAGATAAATAAAAAAAACCCTGTTAACTCATATGGCTAATGTTTGATGTGATGAAATGCAGTTTTACGTGACTTTGCTGGCATTTTTTTTTCCGGTTCAAATGTTGGTCATGATTTATAGTAAATTGCAATCAGAAATGAAGATGCACAGACCACATGGAATTGGCATAAAGTGACTGATTTTGTGGCTCAGTGCTTCCTTCGTCTGATGGTCGGGCTCTGAATATAATACATTATAATACATTAGACCCCCTGAATAGGGGGTCTAATGTTCCTGTGACGACTTTGCAACTACCCCAGACAAAGCTCCTTTAAGGGAGGCGCAGTATGGATTTTTATATATATATATTCATTCATTCATTCATTCATTTTCCGAACCGCTTTTATCCTCACTAGGGTCGCGGGGGTGCTGGAGCCTATCCCAGCTGTCTTCGGGCAGTAGGCGGGGGACACCCTGAACTGGTTGCCAGCCAATCGCAGGGCACACAGAGACGAACAACCATTCGCGCTCACACTCACACCTAGGGACAATTTTGAGTGTTCAAACAGCCTGCCATGCATGTCTTTGGAGTGTGGGAGGAAACCGGAGTGCCCGGAGAAAA
Source organism: Hippocampus zosterae (assembly GCF_025434085.1). NCBI lineage: Eukaryota > Metazoa > Chordata > Actinopteri > Syngnathiformes > Syngnathidae > Hippocampus > Hippocampus zosterae. Next base: position 13,151,426 of record NC_067451.1, read on the forward strand.
CCCACGCAGGCCCGGGGAGAACATGCAAACAGGGAGGCCGGAGCCGGAATCGAACCCACGACATCTGCACTGTGAGGTCAACGCGCTAACCACTGGACCACTGGGCCGCCCGTATATATATATATATATATATATATATATATATATATATATATATATATATATATTTTTTTTTATATATATACACACACACACACACACACACACACACACACACACACACACACACACACACACACACACTTCAGCGAACACCCAAATCCTAATACATGATACACCAACCAGCACATGTGGAGGTTCGATGGGGAGCATCGGGGTAGGGGGGCAATAAAGCTCAGATGCAGTTACCAGATTGACAGGTGCAATCAAAATGTAATTGGTGAAACGCATAAAAATAATTTGACCTGACTAGTGATACATCCCAGGAGCAACTGTTGAAAAATGATGTTCTACATCTATGCAGCATTTTCCCATCATCCTGTTTCAATTGGAGGCTTTGTAAGAAGCCTACTTGGCTGCAGTTTTTTTTTTTTTTTTTTTGAAAGACTGACAGCATACTTTTGGGGTGATGGGGTAATGGAAGCAAGATGAAAAGGGGAGCAAGAGGTGAGCTGCAGGCCAGAGAAGAACCTAGACCGTGTTACACATCAAAGGCAGTGCCGGTGATACAATCGCCTCTTTAGGCTGCAAAAGCCCAACTTTATTAATTAAAGCGCTGTCTGCTGCACAAGCACAAGTCTGTGGAATCGCACTCTTATCTCTCTTTCCTCTTTGCTCATCCTATCCCTCCTTCCCTGCAGTGGAACTGATTACCGAAAGAGGCTGGGGTTGTGACAGCACACATTCAGCATTTGCAAAGCTGACAGGAACCACTTATTGATAGTTGCAATGTGTGACATCCATTTGTTGCGCTCAGTCACACACCAGGTGTGCATCTCGCCACACAATTAGATGTCAAGAAAAGGCATGAATAGAGGAGAAAGCAAGTGATGAAGATGCGATGGAAGAGGCAGATAACGATTAAAGGGGGCCTGTTGTGTCAGAAGCTGTATAAAGACTTCAGATGACATCCCATACACACTGCAATCCAACATGTACAGCCGCACTTTTTCAGCATAGCCCGTTTTCACCCCTATAACGTTCACATTTCAAAGTCCCGATTTCTCATCAGGTGGCCCGGTAGTCAAGTGGTTAGCGCGTCGACTTCACAGTGCAGCGGTCATGGGTTCCATCCCAGCTCCGGCCTTCCTGTGGGAAGTTTGCACGTTTTCCCTGTGCCTGTGTGGATTTTCCCTGGGTACTCCAGTTTCCTCTCACAATCCAAAAAGAGGCATGGCAGGCTGATTGAACACTGTAAATTGGCCTGAGGTGTGAGCGTGAGCGCAGATGGTTGTTTGTTTCTTTGGCTGGAAACCGGTTCAGGGTGTCCCCCGCCAACTGCCCGAAGACAGCTGGGATAGGCTCCAGCACACCCTGCAGCCCTTGTGAGGATAAAGCGGATCAGAAAATGGATGGATTTCTCATCATTAATTTTCCATTTGCTGATTTTGCTTAAAACAAAACCCTTTACAATGTAAACTTTATTATCACGACCAAATTTTTCCCACAGAATAGTGACAAGGCTTTTGTGACAACAGACCGCGGGAAGATCACTCCTGCCGAAGCGTTGCTTACAAACTAAATGGACAGCACTGGATTCCCCTCCGTTGCTTGGCAACACCACTGATCGACTCAGTAAATTGTTGTACTTCCTGCCGTAACTCACAGAGGCGTGGCATGGTATAAAAACATGTCTGGTAAACAGAAGCAAATCTCGCTGTCTGTGAAGGCTTAAATTGTCTCTCATTTTCAAAAGTGAGTTTCCCCCGACAAAGCCCAGCCGAGACTGTCAAGTGACAGTTGGCTTGGTCGGCGGCACTGGCAGTTGCCTATGTTGGATAACGTTTGTCAGCTGAATGTTTTCAGAGATGACGTAGGAATGCTGCAGTTGCTTGTTTCATGTCTCATAAAATAGTTTTTTCTTCCGATGCACGTCCTGTATTTATAATCGACGTGTTTATACTGTATTACATGTTCATGTTTTTACATCTATAAATGATCATACTGTACTATACATCATAGTTTGCAGGCATTTTATTGGAAATGGTTACAACGAACTATCGTTATAATGTATGGGTACGTTATGTCCTTTGAGGTACGTTGGAACAAAGTTTGATTGTACTGCATGCATTTTGAGGCACATACACTGACTGACGGCTCCCCCTCAGTCTAACATCTGTGCTGACAGCAGCTCTAGTAATGGCTCTCCACACGTGCCAGCATAGGTGTGCCCGGTCCTCTTTTAACCCATCCTCCGATCCACAATTCACTGGACCGTTTCCCATCCTCGTCATTATTTCCCTAATTGAAGCACAAACAGATAGACGACGACAACACAGCACACCAGTAGTGAAATAAGAGCATCGTCGAGAGTCAAATTATGGGATTATTTTTACAGTGCTGCCATCCGGGTGTGTTGACGTGTGGAGTCGAGGCTGGGTGGAAATATGGGGTAGATGAAGAGATGATAAACGGCTCTCGTTAGAGGGGTAATTTGTCTATCCTTTTCTGACGGGGCTCCAGCTGTTGTTCCATCCTTGCACTCTCTCCGCACCTCACCTCAGCCAGATGGGTGGACGGAGCGAGGTGGGTGGGAGGAGGTAAAGGAGGGACAGAAATAGCGACAAGGACAGCGAGGAGAGGCATCACCGCAGAGCGATATTAGAGGCCTGTGTAACGCCACAGAATGGTTGGTGATACAACGTCCTAACCAATGTGTAACTACCGATTATTTTAATAATCCGTTCATCTGTCTAGTATCTTGTCAATGAATTCATGAATCGGTTAAAATAAACTTGTTTTAAAATGTTTCGCTTTATTCACAAACATTCTGTGGAGTTTGCATGCTCTCCCTGTGCTTCCGTGGGTTTTCTCCGGGTACTCCGGTTTCCTCTCACGCTCCAAAAGCACACATTGTAGCTGTAAATTGTCCCTTTGGTTCGGGTTAGGGTTGCCAGCAAATCCCAGGGCACACTTAGTCGAATAACCATCCATGATCACACTCTAAATTGTTCCTACAGTTAGGGTTTTGGTCAAACAGTTCAGGGTGTACCCCGCCTACTGCCTGAAGACAGGGATAGGCTCCAGCTCGCCCCGCAACACTTATGAGGATAAGAGTATCAGAAAATGGATGGATGGATGATTCACTTACTGTCGCTGATGATGTAGTGGTCCACTCACCGGACTTGTGTGCGGACATTGTGGGATCGCTTCCCACTCATTGACGGTGTGGGTGTTAATTGTTGTTCAAGGTGTAGTCTGTCTTCCGCTCAAAGTCAGCTGGGATGGGCTCCCTGCAACTTCCTGCAACCCTGTTCAGGATAAACGGTGTTGAAAATGGATGGATGGAATCATTTACTGGTTTGGTCTGTGAAATGTCAGAAAATATGCAAGAATATAAAAGAAGATGTTTGCAAATTTTGATTCAACACAAAATTAATCAGTCTGCTTTCTTGGAGACTACAGAAGTCTGATATTTTCTGTTGAGAGGCAGAAAATGTTGAATAAACAAGGTCTCAAAATGAAATGATTCATCCATCTTCAAAATAAGGTTCCATTTATTTGATAATCGGCTCGGTCAATTAATCAATTAATCATGGCATTTCTACTGTATACAAAAGTTAAGTAGTATCCCACCTGGCACTGTACTTAGAGAAAAGCCTGAGGAATCATTGTTTGCTCCTTGGTAGTGCACATAGTTGTCATACTAATCCACACTTTGGATTTTACAATTGCGTGTCATGGAGGAACGCATGCAGATGGCCAGGGAGGCGGCTAAAAGATGGCAACGATGTGATTGTCAAGAGAACCACGTGAGCTCATTGCCAAGCTTTTGTTCTAATAACACAAACCAATTTTCACTGACCTTTCTCGGAAATGTAGCGGGCAGAAACGCCTGAGTTAAAGATGCCCCGCAGCATAATTGCTAAAGAGATTAAAGTTCCCTTAATTGCTTTTGGCCAACTATAGCATTTTGGGGGGGTATTTTTGTAATTAAAGTGATTTAAAATATTAATAACCACCCCAGAAAATACATAAGCTTACACAAGTGAGTTCAGGCTCATCTAATTGTGTCCACACGCATTAATAGTATGCAGAAGCAAAGCGGGCTTAGATTTGTGCTGCTCCACACACACACACACACACACACACACACACACACACACACACACGCATGCACACGCATGAACACTCCTCACTCAGACAGATGTTTACCACATGTCACCAACTGCCTGATTAGAGCCCTTGTAAAATATGCAAATAGTTATATCCCATCTCAAACCTCAATAGAAGGGTGTGATTGATTTTGGGGGGATCAATTGCTTTTTTACATAATTAAAGGTCACCTATTCCTCCTTTCCCTCTTCATTAATTTTTCCCGACTTTCTTCATCTATTCATGTTGCCTTATTCCATTCCATTCCCCACTGTTGTTTCAGTCCAATCCTGTGCTCTCCTTTAATGTGGTTGACCTCATGACCCCTGAAAAACCAACGTCCATCTCCCCTAACCCTGCCTTGACATCAGTCGGTCACCTCCCCCCCCCCCCCCCCCCACCTATTCCGTCATGTACACCACAGTGTTTGCTTTATTCTTGTTTTTTTTTTTTTTTTTTTACTCAGTTTGTCCTGATGAGATTGACCGGAAGCACGCACGTTTGCCTGCCCAGACTCGCACTTGCGCGCGCGTACACACACGCGGTTGTGCAGACACATCGCTATATCGAAGAAAAAGATGGTCCTCTCTCTTGGGTGCAGTTAATGCAGAGCCGAGGATCGATGCCAGCTCTGCTTTCCATGACACGCGGCTCCAAGATGGAGCAGTTTGGGCGATAGGACAGAAGAGAGGCATCGCTCCGGCTCCTCTTCGATCAGATATATCTCTATAAAGCCGTGATGGCACCTATATTGATTAAATGCACCTCACATTGATGAGACTTTGTCCAACTGCGCTGTTTGATGATACCCTGCGCTATTTCATGGCACAATATTGCACATGGAGGGAGGGGGTGGGGGTGGGGTGGGCTGCATTTCAAATCAGTCAATGCACTGTAATTGGAAGGTCCATTTTGTAATATCAAACTTTCTATGCGTGATGATAATTACTAGGGGCAGGACTCTACGGCAACTCTGCGGTACCCAAGGGCATGTCATTACCATTGAGCTCCTGCCGCAATAATGATGCACGTCAAAGTCTTTGTTTCAAAGAAATACTTATGGGGGAAAATATATTTTGGGATACTGATTTAGTCAAAGGCTAAAAGAGGAAAAAAAACAACTTCATACTCACAATTTAGGTAAAGAAGTGAGGTATACCCTGAAGTGACTGCCAGCCCATCGCAGGGTTCCTGTAGAGAGACAAGGCCTAGACAAACACCCTCACACCCGTGGCCATTTTTATTCATAGAATACTGCTTCTTTCGTCAAGGTCTACCTTTAGAAAAAGTGAAAGTGACAAACCAAGGTCACTCTTCACTCGAACTTGTCTGTTGTGTCAACAAAAGATGAATGGTTCAAAATGTGACAAGCTAAGAACTAACTAACGGGTTTTCGGTTTCTTTTTACCATGCTCACATATTCCTGAAAAAGTTGATGTTTTTTGTTGTTTTTGAAAGCTGTAAAAAAAAACTCATTTGGAGGCAAAGGCTACAATTTTGATTTGAAATTCAAGAGGAAATAAATAATTATCTTTGTGTCACTGCGTCTCTGTGTGACTATTTAATTAGCGGTGATAATAACCTGAGTTCTTTAGTGGATTAGCTGAAGTCGATGGCCTCATTCTAACAATGTTGTTGATTGATTGAGCTACAAATATGGCAGACATAATTACTCTATATTTTGAGCTGACTCTAATTAGAATTTATTAGATTTGTCTTTGTCCTTGATTTGCAAACCTTTGGAGAGTAGAGCAACTTTCTCCCCATCCCTCTTTTGTCTCACTGGTGTACGGGACAGCCTGATTGTGTCCACATGTCCCAATGGTTCTGGCTATTTAAAGAGTGGCTGTTCTCCCGTCGTACCCAAGTAGAGAATGAGGCTACAACAGGGTCCAAATGAAACGGAGAAGGCATCATCCCATTCGGTGAGAGGGTAACAAAACGTTCTATCTTTGGTAAATGAAAAGATAATGGCAGACATCAAGACGAGCAGGCATCTGTGGTCAAATAAAAGACAGGTTCCAATTTTGCTAAATTGCGCAGACAGCACGGGTTGATTTGTCATGCATCCATTTTCCAAGGATGAACAGAGACCAATCTCAAAAGTTCAACGTCTCTTGTCTGACATCCAGCGAGGCTGATTGCTTTACATTTATTCATACAGATACAGTTTTTGTTTGCTTTCTCGCCGTGTGAACCATTTTTATTTGTGCTTCCGAAATAGTCCTTGTGAGAACCTTTTTTCCCCCCCACACTCAAGCACATTGTGTCGATGATTTGTATAAATATGTGACTCTGGATGTCAGCAACCCGGAACAGGCCAACTACATCACTGTCAGTCATCACCATCGGTTTTGTCTAACTTTCACCATTCGCCTTTGTCTCCTTCCATCCTCCAGGTCGCCCAATGCCTCCAACCTCTTCCTCTTCCCTGCTCCCTCCTACCCATCCGTCCTCCTCGTCCGCCCCACACCATCCCTCCCCTGGCCCGTCTCCGCCCATCAGGGAGTGTCAGGTTCCCCTTCTGGAGAAAAACTCCACCCATTCTCACCTGGAGCCCCACCCAGATGATTCATACTTGCTCCGGGCCCAGCCGTCCTCCACCGGTAAGAAATATACCGACTCATCCACACCTTCATTCTTTAAATGTATGAAGACATTCATGCCATCCATCACCGTTTTCGTTTTCGGTCATTACGTGAGTGACATTTGCTGTTCTGTTTTAGATGGTGGATGATCAGTGGCTTTACATTGTCTTTTTAATCATTTACAGTCTGATATAGAAACAGTGACAAATACATTTTCAAAGTTAAATTCTAAAATTGTTGTATCCGCTCTGTTAAGCCACATGAGGTCCACAATGGACTGCAATCACTTGAAGCAGTGCTGAAATTGTCCTGAAAGATCTTTTGGCCTATTTTTTGTGAGCAAATTGCTCCAGTTATTGAAACTGCAGCTCCTTCCAGAGATGTTCAATAGAATTTCGACCAGGGCTCATTTAAGGCCGCCTCAGAAAAGTCCAAAGTTTTGGACCGTGATATATATATATATATATATATATATATATATATATATATATATATATATATATATATATATATATATATATATATTTTTTTTTTTTTTTTGCTTTTTAACAGAGGGGCACTAATTGCATAAGTGGTGAAAAACTGGTGGATGTTTCATTTTCATTCATTTTTATACATTTATGAAAGACAAAACATTAAGTATTTGATAATGATAAATAATAAATCATACAAAAAAACTTTGACACAGATTTTGGTCAAACATTCCACCTGTTTCTTTGAAGCAACTAGTTTTTCTCCCATTGAGGAGCTATCATTGTAAAAGTATTTTATGAAAGTATGCAGGTATATATAGACTCCGCCATGAACAATTCTGCACAAAGTCAACTCTAAGCGGGTGATGGATTTAAAAAGCAGGAAACTGTGTGTTACAAAAGAAAAGTAAATTAGTTTCCCCAACATGTGCGCTCTCTTTTGTCACTTGAAATTCTCTTGGTGGTAGTTACAGGCCCTGTGTGCTGGTATGAGCACGTTGCGGCTATTTATTTTCCTCATTTGAACACAATGATGTGCATCAGCATACACATTTGTCTCAACAATTAGTTACTGTGGGCCAACTATATCTATCTTAGTGTGTCCCCCCCACCCCACCCCCTCTCTCCAACCTTGTTTTTGCTCTCCTCTGTGCCTCTCCACTTATAATCAGCAGATATATTTAGCAGAGGTCTGATGGGAGGGAAAGGGAAAGTCCTAATGTGATTTTTGGTGGAATACAATCTATTGTTAATGGCGTTAGGCTCTCCTTTGATCCAGTATAAATCTTCATTAGGGAAGGCCAAGGTCCCAGGTTCAAGAAGAACGTGATTAGGAGGCTTTTAAAATGACGTTACATCAGCCTTCTAATTGGTTTACTGTTTGCTGGGGCAACATCAATCATTAGCCCAGTAACCGCGCAGCAAATAAATTCACTCTGCCACCGACACCCTAATGGCAGACTCTGTCAAAGAGGGAAAGTGAGGCTCACAGGCACACTTTCTCAATCTCTTGCTCTTGTTTATATACACCCACACTTTGTGTTCGAGGGGCCTCTTTGAAATCTCGGCTGAGCTTATAATTGTAGAGGCAGCAAACAAGGGCGTCAAACTTATGAAGTTCTTTCGTGAAACTTCCTCTGTGGAAGCAAGAAAAGACTGCATTTTAAAAAAGGGAAAAAGTACAAATTGATTTAGAGTAACCGGAATGGAGTGAAGGTACAGGAGTCAAAGAAACAAGGAATAGGGGCCAATGTAGATGACAAAGGCTATTTCTGAGAGCTGCTCAATACAGTAATTCAAAAAGCGGGCTCACGGCGTCTACAAATGAGTTTAGATCTGCAGCCTGGTACTTCCCTGGCATGTTGAAGAACATGTAAATAGTGGCAATTAAATAAAACACCCCACATGTGACTGCATGTCTGTCTGCATGAATGAGGGCCTGTGTGACCATATGCGCGTTGGATGTGATGGTGTATCGAGAGTGGACGCTGAGAAGGAAATGAGCCTGACCAGGCCAAGCAGAAAGTGACCACTGTGAGATAATCCTGCAGGAAGCTGCATGCTGTTTACATGCATGCATGTCCCTATGTGTGTGCGTGCGTGCGTGCGTTGTGCGAGTGTGTGTGTGTGTGTGTGTGTGTGTGTGTGGGTGTGTGTGTGTGTGTGTGTGTGTGTGTGTGTGTGTGTGTGTGCGTGCGTGCGTGTGTGTGTTTGTGTGTGTTGGCAAAGTAGTCTCCCATTACCAAAGCCAACAGGTGGACAGACATGACTTATTTTTCAGTCAGGCATGACAGTTGAATGGGACGGAAACTTTTGCCCTGGATTGGCTGGAAATTGGGTTTGCAACTGTTAAAATGGGAATAATATCTGGCGCAGAGCACCTGTCTGGGAACATTTCCCCAGAACACCAGGAGAGCTAAGACGACCAAACGGAACATAGAGCAGATCACTCCTGGAAAGAGCTAACGTTAGCGCTGTCTCCAGCCATTCATTATGCATGGAGGGAAAGTTAAGTTATTTTTAGTTCAAATTGACTAACCTTCTGCTGCCAGGGCATTCACCTTAAGTCACCGCTAATGTGATAAATGTTTAATGGCTTTGTTGAAACAAAGCTACACAAACAAAGGAAAACGAAAGACATGTTCGCCTATTGTGCACGAATGTTCTTTTCTAATAGCGCTTATGTAAGGGTGACATTCGTGTAACAGCATGTGTGTATTTATATGCAAATGTGTGAGTGTAGGTGAAATACACACTTGCATTTGTGCTCATAGCTTGTTTTTGGCTGAACGTGATGACTCTTCTCTCGCGGATTATTGCCTCCTAATTAGACAAAGATGACTAGCCAAGGCAGAGGCGGTGTGTGTGTGTGTGTGTGTGCATGTTTCAGTTTGTCATTGCGCATGCTTGTATCATTTCATGCACAGACAAACGTCCAAGAACAAATCAATTCAAGTGTGGGTGGACTTTTTTCAAATTTCAGAAAAGGTTTTGCCGTTGAAAATAAAAATGTCAAGCAATTATAAAACGTTATCATTGGGAAAGGCATTTCAGGAATTACATGTAAGCTTAACAAGTGTATCAATAAATTAATGTTAGGACAAATATAACACTTCATTTGAATGAGAAGTGGATTGGATTGGATTGGATTGGATTGGATAAACTTCATTGTAAAATGTACTGTTTGTGTAACATACAGCACAGATGAAATTTCTTCCCTCTCAACATAAAACAAGAGGAGCCGCTGTGGGTTTCCGCGCCGCTATCAAAAGGCAAAGGTTGAATCCTTGCCGCGTAAATCTTCCACATGCATCACATTATCTCTGCAGCAACCAAACTGAAAAAAAATGTTGATGAATTTACTCAATTTTACTTCAAGTAATCCAATGAAATAAAATCATCTGGATTCAGACACATTTTTTAAGTAGGCCAACAATCCATCCATCTATCGCGTGTTGCGGGCTATCCCAGTTCTCTTCGGGTAGTCGGCGGGCTACAACCTGAACTGGTTGCCAGCCATTCGCCGGGACACTATGTAATATTTTTGAAATGTATCTGGATTCAGATTGTTATACTTAGTGCAAACAATTGGCAAGATAAAATTGAGTAAAATCATTGTTGTCACGCCTCGAACTGTGACCCGTTCCAAAGCAACAGTTCTTATGAATGAGTTATGAGTACAATATGCTTAAATGTTACTTTGTCCAAAGTGTGAGGTTTTGTGTGAGTGAGATTGATGCTAAAAGTCCAGACTGTACAAAGCCCCCCCACCCCCTATGACTTTATATATTATAAAGGTATCCTGTGTGCATGTGTGTTTGTATGAGATGTTTCACCTCAATCTCTCCTCCAGCTTGCCTAAGAAGAATGACAAATAGGCAGGGCGAGATTTGCTAAGACAAAGGAGATGAACTAAGAGCACCTGGGATTATGATGTAAGATATGGAGAGAATGGCTATTGTCTTGCTGAAAAATTGCATGAAAAAAAACAATTAATGTGCCTTTTTTCTTTGTAAAAGGAAAGACTGAAGAAGGATGTGACTCATGTGGTAAAGAGATGAAGTGAAGTGAAAAGGACAGCGGATAGGGTTGGCAATGAGGAGAAGGGGGTGGCAGAGCCTTGCAATGATCCTGCTTAACTGCTGAATGGGCATTTCTGCCGTATACACACACACACACACACACACTCGTCCTCCCCAGCAACTTTTCTCTGTCAACCACAGAAAATGTCAATAAACACTTTGCCTATCCGGGGCAGCGAAACAAACTATCTCAGTTGGTTGCTGCTGCCAGCTGGCAATCCACACACACACACACACACTGAAGACGGTTTTCTTTACAGGGGAGGCGGGTTAGCAGCCTAATGTTTCCTCTGCTGAATGAGTCTCCTTTCAATTGAGTGATATAATGAACTTCGAGGGATTAGCCGGATCCTAACCTTGCGGTTTACAGCAACAGGGATGTGGTGGGACTAAATTGGGTCAGTCAAGAGAGCAGTCAGAGGGCCTCTGAGCTTTTGTCGGGACTGAAAATCCAACAGAGATTGTTGAGAAATATTTCAAAAATGGGTGTTTACCCTTGCAGTGAGGGGGAGAGAAAACAAACATTGATAAGAGAAGAATAAAAGGAGAGCTAGCTGTTCCCTAATTGCTCTGTTTATTCACCATGTCTTCTTTCAAAAGGGCTTCCTGGTAAAGCAACCTATTAGCCTACCTGCAGCTTGTTCTATAGTAATGGACAATTCAAATGAATCAGTCTGCTATCTTTATTTGATCGGACCCATTCACACTTTACTGTGCTTTGTCTGCGCTCTGGTAGATAATCTGTTCTCTTCATTAGTTCTGTAGGAGTGAAGGAAAACAAATGAAAATGATTTTGCATCTGTCTTTTCACTCATATACCAGCTCTCGATAGTTATATGTAGATATTAAGGGGTCCACGAATTTCCTTTAAATTATTCTCCTGCGTGTTTCGAAATTGACATGGACACGTATTTTGCTACCTTCATTAAGTGTCACAAGTGGGATTGGGACTTGAGGGCAAGCTGACCTTCTCTGGCAGACTTGACCACTGGTTGTCAGTCATAAAAGTAACATTGCTCTGTTTCATCTTCAAATCTTGATGTGATTTGAATTTTATTCAAACGTAACCCTTGGGTTCATTCGGGCCAGCATGTGTTTATTAATTAGCCCGTGTCAGTAACACCCAAGAAACATTTATTTTTATGTCTCATTATGAGTTCTGCTACTCATCATGATGAATGAATTTTCATTTGCCCCAAAAAAATTTTGGAGCCAATTGGGTCCGTTTGATCTGCAACAAAACAGGTGGGCTAAAATATTAGCTGTAGCGCTGCCAAACATAATCCCACTCCAGACTAGATGTGCCTCACAATATTTATCCCTCTGTCTGTCTGTACTGCTTGTTTTCAATATGGCTGTGGGTCAAAGGGTGCAAATTCTAGTTGGGGAGCAACCTAGACTGGTTGTTAGTCAGTCGCAGGGCACATGCAGACAAACAATGCGGGAAGAAGCTCGCATGCCAGGCGAAAACTCATGCAAGCACAGGAGAAGATTGGATCCGGAGGCCTCTCAACGATGAAGTAGATGCACTCACCAGTGTTCTGCTGTGCTGATGCAATATTTATGTAAATTGAGATTCCCCCAAATATGCTCAATATTTACAACAGAAAGTTTAATAGAAAACAGCATGTCTTGGTGTATGCACATTTCAATAAGCAAGCTGGTGTGTAAGGCAGCGAATACATTACTCGTATTTTTGTGTTGTGAGGACTTTTGGTCTATCTATGCCTACACATATATTTTGTTGGTCTGAATTTGTCTTTGGCAAAGAGACAAATTTACAAAATTTACTCATAGAAGGGTTTTACCGAGCAAGCTTTATCTCTGTGTGCTTTTAAAATTCACCGACAGCAAGGGAAGCAGTACAACAGCTATTAAACAATCGGACACGCGGAGGACAAGAAACGTCCGCCTACTTTCATTGCAATCTACACCCTCTGCATCGATGATGCAAGAGCTGAACGCAAAATGTCTTGCAGGTTCTCAAGTGTGGGCTTGTTTGCATTAGTGGATGCACAGTACTTGACAGTGCCTGTGTGTCTTTTCTCCCAAGAGCATCCCTGCATGTCGAAACAGATGTTTTCTGTCTCAGTTGTTAGGAATAGGTCAGGCCTCCTCCATCTTCCTGGTGTCTCCTTCTCTTCTTGTCTGCTTTCACGAGGATCTGTTCCTCAGTAGCATTTGGGCGGCACCTGCATCCCAGTGGTAATGGAAGCAAGTCACCTTCCAAGCATCCGGAACTACAAGAAAGCTCACTGCCTTGTATCTAATATGAATGCCCATCCAGGGAGACCTATTCATTTCAGAGGTCGAAGGAGAAAAGCAGCCAATTCTTATCTCCTATTCTGTTGTCTTCTTTCCTCATCAAAGTCAAGAGATGATCAATAATGGGGACCTTATGTAACTGTGTTACACGAGATTTCTCTGATGCCACTTCAAGGTGCAGCTACTGTATGAACTGCGTCTCCTCTTTTCATTTCTATTAGGAAGGTAACATGAAAACAGAGATATTGTAAGGTGTTGCCCAATTAGTTGTGCTCAATGGTGAGAGCGAAACCATGTGTGAGGAAAGTTCAAAGTCAATTGTATTACAATTGATGCAGTAATCCCATCATGTCTATTCCGACTTCATAATAGATGAGAAAGTATTTGCTGCAAAGGGAAGGTATTGTTACTGATTATATTATTTTGCCTATGTGTGAATGTACATCTTGCGCGTGTGTGTGTGTGTGTATGTTTGTGTGTATGTTTGTGTGTATGTGTGGGCGTGCACGAAAAGGAATGCAAATACAAAAAGTGTGCTGCGACTTTATGGAGCTTGCCCTCATTTTACAGTATGCGGTTTATTGATTTCTATGCACAAATACATGTATGCACAAGCTCCTGGATACAACGCACACACAGAACATCAAAGAAAAAGGGGATGTGTGAATGGGTCTTCTTGTCTGGGTCATCTGGGTTTGTTTTTCCAGCTCACTCACTCAACACAGCCCATTAGCTCAGTGCTGGAAGGGCCAGTACTGTATTAGATTCTAGCTGACATGTTTTGTCCGATTCTAAAAACAAGGAGGAGGGAAGGATCATTCTATGCTGAGTGCTATAATGCTGCCCCCCCCCCCACCACCACCCCCAACCCCCAAACACACACATTTTTTGTCTGCTGTGAGGTTAAAGAGCTGCTAAAGCATTGGGGAAATATATAAAATGTGACACCTGTTTTTCCCAACATTGGCTGCTCAACATTAAGCGGGAATGTTTTCTTGCCGAGTTTCACTCCCCTCTATCGTCTATTTTTCATTTTCTCATGTATTTTTATATGTATTTATTTATTTCACGTGCCTTCAATCCTTTGACTTGTCTTCTTCCAGGGGTGGCCAACCACCACACCCAGTCCAAACTTCGGCCTCCGCTGCCCCCTCCACACAACCATCACACTTTGTCACACCAGTCTGCAAACAGCCTAAACAGAAATACCCTGAGAGGTGGCCGCAACCCCATTCACGCCCCAGCCCCAGGAACCGGAGATGGACCTACCACTCCCGAATCTGTGCAGCTTCAAGACAGCTGGGTACTCAACAGCAATGTTCCACTCGAAACCAGGTCAGTGATTTTATTCTTTGCCTCTATTGTTACAGTCAATGTGTCTACCTGATGCTGATTTCCAGAGCCGCTGACAGTAAGTGCAGCCCAGTAATCAATAGTGAGGAATGAAAGTCCAGAGACATGCTGCTAAAGAGCATTGCTGTCAGCACAAGGTGATGTTGTGACAAAGAACTGTTAAGAGAAATTATGAGAGCTGTGGATGAAGTAGTACTGGTCCAGAATGTTTTAGAGCAGCGGTTCTCAAACTTTTGACACCAAGTACCACCTCCAAGTACATAGTAGTTAGCTCTCCAAGTACCACCATCATGACCATTATTGTAGTATAGCGGTGTCATAATTTGTCAAAAAGAAAGTGACCTATTGTTTTTATTCTGTAAGTATTCTTTAAGACGATTGTGCACAGTTTGGCCATTAATGATGTGCTTCCGATAAAGGCAAATTCTTAAATGACAATGATTTTCCATGAGTACAAGTACAAAGTATTCCATGAAATCATGTGACATAAACAATTCTTCCCATTTCAGTACAAAATGTGAAATAGTAATAAAAAATAAAATTACAAAATACAAACCACAGCTTTTTTTACTCTATACATTTCTTATTTTATCTATATTTATTTATTTTCAAGAGATCTACAACTACGTTAAGGTGGGAGGTCCAGGAATTTCCAATTTATTTCTTTTTCACTGCCCAGTCAATTATGGCACAATAAGTAAACAATGTTCACATTAAGAGCAAACAGTGATATTTCCACATGAGCTGCACATAACGTAGGCCCACACACGCACTGAATGATCACATTTTGTTAATGGAGTGGAACATAAGAAAACCTGACCGTCTTGATAAAAGCATTTCCATTTGTTTGTGATTCCCAAAAGCCTTCCACTCCAATGTATCTTCCGCTTCATCTTGAGGAATAATACTTTCAAGCTCAGTGCCATTACTCTGCACTCTGTTGGCATGCTACCTGCACAGAAGAAGGAAATACAAAACCCTTCACTCAGGCCAACAACTGTTCTCTGTGTTCAAGAGCGCGTTTATGGGGCGGAGTCCTCCTGCAGGGCGTTGCACTTCATGAGTCACGTGGTGAGAGTGATGCTGCACATACGCTCACTTGCATTTGCACGTTTTTGAGCATTTACTCCGTAAGCTGTAGTTGTGTTTCTCCTGCTGGGCAGAGGGGCTTCCAGCACTGATGGTTTTGGATGTGCTCCCCAGTGTGCTGGCCCTTTGCAAAATTAATGAGGCCTGGCTATGTTTAATTCAGCTTCACTGATCGCAGCTTTATGCTCACTCTGTACTGATGCATGTGTACATGTGGAAGGCCAGTGGAGCTATGGCTTTCAGCATGAGGCATTTGCACTCACAATAGTTATTTGCAGTCATTATTGCTGTCATACCTGCGAAAGAGCACGAAAATGTCAGGTAGATTTGAAAAATGTAATACACTATGTGGTGGGTTTCAATACAATGGACCCTCGTTTCATGTCCAGCACAAGTCAAGTGCACAGTACGCAGTCCAACTGTACGCATGAGAGGACTTTACCTTCTTTTGGTATTTTACTCGACTGGCGCAGATTGCGCCGTTGTGGGTGGAAACATGGCCGACCTTTTTGCCATCAATGGAAGCGGCTCCCCTCATTCCTTTGAAATTCACCACGGGGAGAGGAGCACAGTCTACATGGCATGAAGCTGTAGGAGATTGGCGCAAAAAAGTACATTTGACTAGGACTGCAAGACGATTTCCACTTGTGGATGATGTTAAATTGGCCACTGTGAAGAGGGCACTTGGAGACTGCCTTCTACCAAAAATTGTGTGTCTGTGTGTGTGACCTCCTCCAAATCTCCCCCATAAGGGGTTGCTTTGAAAAAATATTCTTAAAATGATATGATTAATAATTCCTTCAATAAATTGGTTTTTAGGATTATTCTCTGAATAATGTACCATGACATCCACCACACATTTTCACGGGGCTCAGAATGTTTCGGCCTGTTCCTTGATTAAATCCACCAAAATCGCATTACACTACCTATGCTTCAGTTTATACCTACTTGTAGATGGTCTAAATTGTAATCTACTTTCTGTCACCAACTTGCCAGGTGCATCGGGGACGTGTAGTGCCCCAAGTCCGCCTGAAGCCCAGCGTGGCATAAAAATTTTTTATAAATTTATATTTAAAAAATCATAAGTTGCGTTACTTGTATCTCAAGGCACCACTGTACCATCAAATAAAAGAATTACTTGAGCCCATCTCCCAATGAGCGGCAAATAAACAATTGTTTTCGAAGGCAGAGAATGTTGCGTTCATGACTTTGTCAGGGTTCGTTCAAGGTCGCAAATGACCAAACGGTTGCCAGACATTCAGCAGACTTTCTCTTGTACTTTTCTTGTCACGAGAGAATATTGAACATGTTCAAAGCTTCCTTACGACAAGAAAAACATTTTTAAACAGGACATTTTGCGAACATTTCTACCTTGAAGGATCCCAGACGAACTCTGACGGGAATGAGGATTTTTCTATCCTCGTCAGCATCTGCAAATGTTCGCCCCTCAGTGGGATTGTGGCTTTAGATTTGAGGATCACTGTCACGTATGTTTGTATTGTACTGCATCATACTAGAAGCCAGGACGATCTTATTAAGAGTGAAATATTACAAACATATGTTGTCATGATGCAGTGCACTTTGTCTCACAATAAAAAAACAAAAGGCACTTTTATTGGGTCTCTGAATGGAAATTTTCCCAAATTGGCTTTTGCCAGCAAAGAGACAGAATACAACATTCGAAAAACCTTGGTAACCCATCGTTAGAATTGTGTTTCGATGATTCCTTTCACTGACGTTACTGACTGTTATATTAATGAGACAGAAACAAGCACTGCTGCTGTTCCCTTTGCAGTCCCGATGTTTTGTCGTGTTGTACATTTTGGGAAGGTTAGAGCAAAGGTGTGAAGCTTCCTCAGTGTAGAGCGGTTACCTACACTTTGTAGTCAAAACTAGGACCTCCTATCAGGGCATGGTGATGGCTATTCACTAGCTGAGAACCAAGCCATATACTTTCTACATTGGTGTAACATATCTCATTATAAAAAGGAACTATATAAGGAAGCAATGAAATATGTCCCTTTGTGTGTGTTTATGTGTCTGTGTGCTTGTTGTTTGCATCCCTGAATGCAAACTTTCCTCTCTGGGAATGTATGTAAATCTTGGTCATCCACCCGTTGCAATTGTATGCGTGTGTGTGTCTTTTGGATTGACCCAATAGTGTGACAGCACTGAGAGGATGAAGATTGATCACCTCAGAACACCCCAGGGTCTGGATGACTGGCAGTGGAAGAAAGAGATGAATACACACTGGAGGGGGGCTTGGGGGTGATGTTGCCTAGAAATATAACCTGGGAATATAAAAGAGGCAAGAAAACGTCTAAGTGTAGTTTGTTTGTTTTGTTTTGTTTTTTTGTCGATGTGGAAGAGAAAAATAGATTGGCAGACAAATAAAGAAATGTGGTGAGAGAAGGAGATTTTGGGTCAATGCTCGAATGTGGATTCTTTTACTTTTGTGAGCTAAGACTATAGAGTGTGTGGCATTGTCTATATTAGTGAGGAAGAGTGCAAAACAAAAAACTTATTTATGCAAGTGCACATTCACATTTATGCTGGACTTTTGTGATCAAACAGCAGATTTCCGGTTTGTGCCTCCCTTGGGAATCTGAGATAGGTTTTCATTCTATATTCTATGGGCTTACCACCTGCTCACTCCTCCATGGGCCCCAAATCACGGAAAGAAATACGATCAATGTGATGGCTGCAGCATCTCAATTTATCTGGATGGACTAGCAGAGCTGCAAGGTTACCATCAAATGCATTAAGGTGGCCCAGATTTGGAGATGCTACCTTCAGGAATGACATAGGATGAATAATGGGGAGCAGCTGTGCAAGCCAGAAGGACTTTGATGAAGGATGAAAAATAGGGATTGCGTGAACCTACAAAGAAAAAAAATAAATCAGCATCATCCATTCATTAGGTGCATCCCCCAAAACGTGAGGCCATTTTTAGTTCATCAGAATGATTTGCTAAAAGTAACAAAAATAATGGGAAGGAAAAATAACAGCTGTACGTTGATGCTGGGGTGGATGCCAGTGGGGAAGGTGTTTCAACACTCACGCTTTTCCCTGTGAGAGAGTTTGACACCCACACTATTCCCGCTGTTATCTCTCAAGCACCTTGCAACAGACGCTCACAGCTCTGCCCCTATGTGTCCGCACCAAGCAAGTTGTCTCTCCCCTTCCTTCGCTTGTTCCATGAAACATGACCCAGAATTTATTTTCATGACTTTACAACGAGTGGCACCCTATGCCAACATTGTCAATTATCTTGCTACTATCCGAGTTGAAAATAACACGGTTTCAAGCTCTGCCCGTTGGGCATTGGTGTTATATTGTAGCAATTAAAATATAAATAACAGGTTTCTCGAACACCATATGAGGTAACTTTGATGCATCATGAATCAAATGAACCGCTATTGTTCTTCATCCATCTGTTCTTCTGCTTTGTACCAATTCCCATAATTGTGGTTGGAAACAATTCTCGGGGCAATATCCTTGGGCCTTTTGTTTAACGCTCAAATCTGCCTTCATCCAGTGTTGACTTCCCATTAGTTATCTTCTGATGATGATCATTCCCTGAGTAGAGTACAGAAAAACCACATGTTGGAGAACTGAAGAAATGGAGGCGCATGTGTATGTTTGCTAAAATGTCTCCGCTCAAGGGAAATGCTCGCTTTGACTTCCTGCTAATTACCCAGCACGCTCTCTGTACTCTGGTTAATTGCCCAGGTCCTCATTTCTCTCAATGGGATTGCAAAGCAGTGAGAAAATACACCATTCGCTCTTCTAATCTTCAGCCCCTTGTCCATCCTCCATAATTCTTTTTTTTTCCATGCAAATTCAAATTAAGTGTTTTCAGGCACATACTGTACACAAAAGAAAACCCACGTCGTTTGTGATTGTTTGTGCATGTACATGTATGTTCGTGTCTGCCTGCTACTTGTGTGTACGAGAGTATTGCATGCGTTAGATGAAAGTTTTGCGCTCGTTACTTGCTGCTTCAGCCATGCGAGAGGAAAAGTGTGTAGCTGAGGGGTCTCTGTCAGCACTCTCTAATTACGTGTGACGTTTCCATGCTGGACCACTGAGGACAATTCCACAGCGCTCTCTCTCACACACACACACGCACGCACACACACGCACACACACGCACACGCACGCACACATACACACACACACACACACACACACACACACACACACACACACACACACACACACACACACTCACACATATATACAAATAGCTAGGCTTAATGATACAGAGCTGTGATTGCCAGCTGCCTTCTATGATAGAAACCCTCCGTGGTCCTCTCCAACATAAATCAATGTCAATTACCTCCCCAGAGTGCATTCGACACTTTCCATCCCTGGTAAGGCTTGTAGACATATTTTCATCTCACGCCAAGCTTACAGCGGCCCCTCTCGCATGCAGTAATGCTAAAAATTTTTTTTAAAAAGATTAAAATGCATGCAGATCATGTACTGTGCATTGTCTCACGTGGAATGCAAGTCATTTGTTGCACATATCAGTTGCATTGTGTCTCATCCTTGCCAGCAGTATCACGGGAGGTGAAAATGAGTTGTAGCGAAGGCACATGCTGGTTGACCTTGATGCGCGTGTGCATGTACACACAGGAGCTTTTACATTTTGGGTTTTTGTAAGCTTATGGAAGCATATTAATATTGATGGCTTTGTCACTGAGAGGCAGTTATTTTTAGAGAATAACCACATGTTTCTTTGTGCGCGCATTCCTTCAGCTTCTATCTGAGGCGTTTTTCTCTCCTGTGGTCTCCAGTCTGTTTTCCCTTGTCACGAAACTCAAATGACAGGTAAAAAGGCTACTGTTGAAGTGGGGGGGGGGGGGGGGGGAATCCAGCAGGATGCCAATCCAGCAATCAGTGGCATGCGATGATGAGAATGAGAGGGTGAGAGACAGTTGAGGCTGAATGAATAATTGATTGCGAGCGAAATGCTGTTCCCACATAATATCGTCATGCTCTGAGTATCTCACCTGTTTTCACTGACTGTTCTTAGATGAGTAGACATGCTGATATGAAACAGCAGTTATTAAAGACATCAAAAGGATACAGGGTGTCTAAGTAGTGGAGCTAAGCATATTTTAAATAGCGGTCATCAAATCCAGTAACAGTGGTGGATTACAACTGATCCTTTTTGCCAAAGAGGGAGGAAAAGTGAACATTGGCACATATTTTGAATGCACACGTTAGCATTTTAGCCAAGAAGCAGATCACAATATAGTATTCCTTAAAAAAAATAAAATAAAAAAGCGCTTTGAATATCAGCAATATGGTTCATAAAACACGCTACAAAATTCCTTAAATGCAGCATACATAGCAGATAGGCTTTGTCAGAACTAGGGGGCATATAAGACAGCGATTAGAATGCCCAGTATCTTGTTACTGTTGAGCGGAATCCTCATTTGGTCAAAATGACAAATTTGCAGGAAATCTCCCAAAAATACCAGCTTGCATGAGTTCCATAACATTGCTTTGTTCATGTTGTATTATACCTCGTAATGCGGTCATATACCAATGCACAACTAACACAACTCCATGCCAGAAATGCATTCAATCAGTAATTTAATACAGTATGCTGAAAAAAATGTGAGTTTGGATTGTGAGTTTATTACCCTGGCATTGATTAAAATGGAGCCTGGAGCAGCCATGCACATCAGAAGTGTTAAAAGCACACATTGTAAAAAGCCTTTTATTACAAAGTAGAGCACAAAAATACAGGTTTGTCCTACGTCATCTTAGCAAACGCATTCTTTAAGGTCTTCACCATTTTATATTGGTTAATACTGCATACAAATAACAAAGTGGTGACGGGCCATCAGTATTGATTTGTGCAAAAAATATTTGACCATATTTGGATACATGAGGTTTTCACCGGACAGCAACGATATGCTAAAATTTGATTCACTGAAAATTAGTTTGCACTCAGTGAATGTGAGAGTGTGTGCTCGTCTTTCGCTATGTGTATCCCATTACAGTCTGGAGACAGGTTCAGAGTGTCGTGTGACTTTTGCCCACAGCCAGGTAGGCTTCCAGCTCCCTGCGAGCCTGAATAGGGTATGCGCTATAAAAATAATAATGATTATGAAATGATAGAATATAAAATGTGTCTAAAACTTTGTTTCATAATGAAACAAACAGTGCATTTTATGATAGAATATAAAAATGTGTCTAAAGCTTTGTTTCATAATTGAACAATGAGTGCATGTGAGAACAGAGCTGAGATATTAACAAGGACAGCTGCCTTTGATGTCCTTGATTTTTTTTACAACTAACACTATTAATAAAAATGTTCAATTTTCAAAAATCACTTTTTTCCGTCTTTTGTGAGCCTTACCTAAATGTAATGAAATAAGGAGCAAAAAAAAAAACCGAAGAGGGAAGGAAAGATGCTATACTTGGCAAGAATCATAAGTGATACATTTGAAATATTTCTCTTGACTTTTATACAGCAGGTCTCTGTGTGAGCCAGGAAATAATCACCTGTAGATGACTACGCAGAATTGTTTATTCTTGTATGAGCACTGGTGTGGGGCTGCTTACTCTACTTGACAAGAAGGTGCACTGAATGAAGGTGTATAATGCTGTATTAGCGTGTAACGATTGGCGCTACCTAGCCTCCCTGGGGGTTAGCTGTCGTATGCTTGTCACTTGCTATCAAAAGGTTGACTAGTGTGTGTGTGTTTAGGGTGTGGGTGTGGGTGTATTTTACATTACATTTGAGGTTAAATTCATTTAACATTTGCTTGGAAGATGGAACAAATGATTTCAACTAAAATTGAAAGTCAAATAAATGATCATTTGACCAGGATTATTGAATTGATAGTGGTAATAATTGAAGGTGCTATGATAAATGAAATACATTGACCTGTGTCAGTTGTGGTGATGGCTATGCAGAAGATGATTAACTGCCAGTCCTTCACATCACGGTGATGCACAGCTCTCATTGCACTGTACTTTCCATTCTCTCTTTTTTTAGGTTGTTGGCAAGCCATTTTGTACCGTAAAGACAAGGTTAAGATGTCTGAACTCATTTTTTTCATCACAATTGATTCCATTTCCAGTTCTCTAGTTGTAATTAACCTTTTCTACATTGTCATATACACACAAAGAAAAGCACACTACACTTTGTTCAAGGTTTGGAGATCAAAAAAATGTTATGTCCAATGCAGTAATACCAGTGCAGAGTGTCAAACTCAGTTCTCAGGTTCCCCAGACTTATGACATATAAAGCACACAGACAAATGGAAAGGGTCTATAGATCAATTTCATTTGTGAAACTATTTTCCGGTGTACATTTCTCCACTATATAATCAGTTCTGTCGTTTTCACAAGTGTTTTTTTGTGTTGTACACAAATACAAGTGTGACCGTGTGCAGCTATGAAAGTCAGGAGTAGTGAAGCTTCTTTGATGCATTTGTCATTCCATTTTCTGATCCGCTGATCCTCATGAGGGTCTCGGGCGTGTTGGAGCCTACCCCAGCTGTCATTGGGCAGCGGGCAGGGTACACCCTGAACTGGTTGCCAGCCAATTACAGGGCACGCACAGATGAACAACCACCACAATCGTACCTAGGGACTAGAAGAGTGATCCATGAACCTGCCATGCATGTTTTTGGAATGTGGGTGGGAACCGGACTACCCGGAGAAACCTACATAGACGCATGGAGAAGATGCAAACTCCACACAGGAAGGCCGGAGCCGGAATCAAAATCTACACCTCTGCACTTTGAGGTGAATGTGCTACCCAGCTAAGCACAAGCTAGTTTATGTTTTATGTAATTTAATATTATTGTTCATGCTTTCTGTCCTTGAGGTGTCCTTGAGCAGAAATCCTCTCCTTGCAAGAATGTCATCACACTCCTACAAAATTGACAAGCGCACACACACACACACACACACACACACAGCAATCCTGACTGAAGATCGTCTTTGAGGGTGGATTGACCTCACCTTTTCTGATCAGTCACATCAGCGGAGTCCGTGGTACCTCCTCAGTTCTTGTACATGTGTGGAAGTGTCTTGTAAAAGTTGCCGCAAGGGTAAAACGAAGTCTTTCCTGTGTCCTTTGAAAAAGTTTCTTCAAGTCCTGTTTCGCTCATTTCAAGTCTACAATGTTCTTTGTCAGTCAGAGCAACGTATGTCTGAAAAGAAAGAGAAGAAAAGGATCTTATAGGAGAATGAAAAGATGCATAATGTAAGATGCTTTGTGCTTTCTGAAAAATAATAGCATAGGAAATGGAGAAAGAATAAAATGAAAAGCGAGAACGCAGAAGGGGCTGTGCAATGTGTGAGCAGGTGCAGCAATTGCAGAGGATAATGGATAATATGAGCAAAGGGATGACGGTTTAGATTCCTATTTTATCCTCTCTCTGAGCCTTGACCCCATTGGGGCAACGAGAACAGGAGAGAGGAAAAACAAAGATTCTTCACAGCCATCATATGTGAAGGACCAGCAATATCCTGTAAGATGTGTGAACAGAAGCAAAGCAAAGGAACTTAGAGGAAATAAAAGAGAATTTGAAGGTTCAAAAATGACCTTGGAATGGAGCAGGTTGTACTGGAGATACAATCAGTTCAGGCATGTTTGAACTCATATGGCGGGATGAAAACATTGGAAGAGGGAATTGGTCCAAAGTTTGCACATATGTGACCCAACTGCTTCAAATGTCATTGGTCGTTTCTCATGTCCAGTCCATGTTTTCCCTACATGGTTTAGTCCACACGTACCTTTTTATTTTATTTTTTGTTCTATGTTAAATACTTTACCTCTTCCTGAGTGAAAACATTGTGATATGTGCACATCCAAAAAAAACTCAGCCCACATGAAAAGGCATTTTCAAGATACTATGTGCTATTGAACCGCCACCTCTGCCATGCTTGAACGATGAGCTTTGAACATACATACATATGCTAAAGTTAGTGTGACACCGTAGACACCCTTTGGCATTGACAGCTAACATGTGTTGTGTCTTGTTTTCTTGTCTTCAGGCACTTCTTATTCAAGACATCGTCAGGAACCACCCCGTTGTTCAGTAGCTCCTCTCCTGGCTACCCTCTCACCTCTGGAACGGTGTATTCTCCACCCCCTCGTTTGCTACCCAGAAACACGTTTTCCCGCTCAGCCTTCAAGCTCAAGAAACCGTCCAAGTACTGCAGCTGGAAATGTGCAGCGGTGACGGCCATCGCTGCAGCTGCCTTGCTGGCCATCCTGTTGTCCTACTTTATTGGTAAGAAGTCTTTCACTAGTATCATTAAGTCAGAAGTCCCCATTTCAAGCAAACTGTGAATGAGATATCCCTTCTGAATAGGAATTAAATGTACAAACAGTGCTGATAAATAAAATGAACGTAGGAGCACATACATTTTTTTTTACCTCAGAGGAAAACGGGGTGTGCAAACAGGCTTACTGAATCAACTAAGTTGTGAAATATGTAAATGATTTCACACAACCTTAACCTTTTACCCTAACCAGCAATACTGAGCACATTACGAAACAAATTGTGATATCACTTCCAAAAGAAGTACTGAAAAACAAATAAATGAACAATGACAATGGAGCGAAACCTCTATGATCGCATATTGTTCAGTTGTACAACTCTTGTTGCTTTCATCTTTTGGAAATAAAAGAAAAGCAACTTGAAAGTAAACTCACTATGCTATCGCACATAATCAGCCGGCTTGACTTGGCACTGTTCTCTGTGGTATGGGCACTACACATACACAATGCACATTTACAAGAGAATCCCCAAATCGGCAGCAGCTCTGTCGCTGCACATTGAGACCAACCTGGTGCTCTACTGGTGCATATGATTTACTAAAAGTCCATCAATGATGTTCTAAGTGGTTAGACTTGCTCACATCTATTTTCGTAAATGTTGGGCACATTCCTCATCCTTCATTTTGTCACCCATGATTTATTTTAACCACATGCACACAACTGCGCACCGCTTTTCTACACTTCTGGTCACACAGGACTCACTGGAGTGTGTCACAGGAAGCCAATCAGATGAAATGTGTGTATCTGTTGGTGCTGTGGTAGAGGGTGCGGGCAGTTGCGTCACAAAGCCGTTGATTGGCCTCTTACGCCAGAGACAAGAATCAACAGAGAGGGGTGATAAAGCCGATGCAAAAGTCACATCAGCAGAAATGCACACCCCCGCCCAACCCTTTATCGTTTTCACATAACTTATTTACAATGTCTGACTTACATTATTGATATCCATGTATGTATACATCCCAATCCATCTATCCCAGGTCCCCAGATACCCTCTCTGGATTTGTCAAGAATGTGACTTTAAAAACGGGTGTGCACGATATGCACGTGTCATATTCCTTTCTGTTTGATTGATTTGATTTTTTTAAATTTGCCTTTAATTTGGTCTTCCATAGGAGAAACTTGTCTTAGAGGACAGGCCCCCCATGCCGCTACATACATTGAACAATACATACAGTATATAATACACAACAGACATTGGACAATAATAATACATGACAGCATCTGTAACCGTGTGCTTTTGTGTGTGCGTGCATGTGTATGGGATGGGGAGGGGTGGGGGGTGCCCACACTTCACCTCTACCCAGAGTGCCCTTGAGAGTCCTCCTGAGCAGATCAAGGCCCCTCGCCCCTGGCTTTAAGACAGATCCTTTCTCTCCTGGGCTTTCACGGTCACACTGCACTGGACAACCACATATGGAGCTATGCAGCTAGGATTGCAAGGAGGAGGGTGTGAGGGGTTGGGGGGGTCTGCCCTCCTCAAATGCCTCCCCATCATGCTAAAGCAGCACATACTGTCGATGCAGATTATTTATAATTTTGCCCACCTTTTTTTGATTCATTGGATGCCTCCATTTCAATTCTTTATTGCACGACATACGGGTTCTGATAATCGTAATAAGATGATGCTGGAGTCTAATGAGGAACATGCATTGGTTTATGTGTGCTACATTCTCAGAAATAGACATTCTGATGAATTAAATAGGCCAGCCGTAGCTTAGCTGAATAGAAAATATTCTGTCCCCGGTTCTCCTGACCGGCAATGTGCAGGCGGATGTGCATGCGTGCATGCGGAGGGATTGATTGATTAATGTCCCCTTCTCTTCATATCCCTCCTCTAATCTAGCCATTTATCTAACTCGCTATCATGACTGAGGTGCCCTGAAGCACGACTCACTGTTGCTCTCTGTGTGCACGCCTGTGATGGCTGAAATGTGGTCGTAAATGTCATGTGAAAGCGCTATATAAATCAGCATGTATTGTATTGTATGTATTCCTGAATGTTGCCAACAAAAGAATACCCGCTTGAAATAACAAGAACACAGTGAATATGTGAGTTTGCTCTATTTTAATTCATTTTAATTGACCTGTGTAAGTTGGAAAAATAAATTCCTTCACTATTCAAGGAATATTTGATACGATTGTAAATATGAGTTTTTCTGTATAATAGTCGAGCTGGTTATAATTCAGCCCGTAATGCACAATAGCTCTGTTATTCTTAATTTGGAAAACTCCAAGGCCGTTTTCAGCTGTTGTAAAGGGATGGTTTTGATGTTTTGTCTGAGCTGAACAGAATTCGAGCAGAGCTGCCAAGCCTGAAACCCTTGTGTTTACCTAGCTTTTTGTTGCAGTAATCGCGCAGTGAGTTTCAGTCGAAAGAGTTCACTGCTCATAAGGGGATTTTCTACATCGTTTTTGTGCTGTGTGTGTGTGTGTATGTGTGTGTGTGTGTGTGTGTGTGTGTGTGTGTGTGTGTGTGTGTGTGTGTGTGTGTGTGTGTGTGTATTTAGAGCATGGTGCTTACTGGCAGGATTGAACAGAGTGCCCAGAGTCATGCAGCGTGAAGAGGACCTCTCTGAGGCGCTCGCCCAGGAGCCCCCCTCATAAATTACACCAGGACACATGTGCCTGAACAGCACTTTTCTTCTTTGTTGGTGCATGTGGGTTTTTGTGTGAGCACATGCGACAGGATGGTCACGTGGAACTCAATTCCCATTGTTTTACCACAAGTGTACTGGCCTTCTTTCATATTCTTTCCCTCTCAGCACGCAAATTGCAGCTTGCGCAATACGGAGTCTACCGTATGATGTAATTTATAGCTGTTTCTGAACTTAAGCCTTACTTGATAAATATTACTAATATTGCATATTACTTTTGCAGTTCTGAAAACAGATAGAAGGAGGCTATATTTTTTTCATCTTTTTTTCTATAATTACTATTGTGCACAGAGCTTCAGAAATTCTTACAGAAACGGAGGGACCTGCTCTGCCTTAAAACAGATGAGAGACTACAATAGAGAACAATTTGAGACGATTGAAGTCGATCTTGCAGAAAGCCATGTCGATGGCACATGTAGATAACTGTGAGTGTGCTTGCGTTCGTGTGTGCCTCCCCATTGCCCTACTCTTCTTGCCGTTTGTATTGGCCTCGTAAGGAGGCAGAACTGTTCTAAATAAATGACAAAATGAAAGAGCTTGTTCTTCATTCGCCCTACGTCTGCTTTACTTGTTCCGAGCACCAGAGCAAAAGGAGAGGTTGTTGCTAGGATACAGGTGAGCGGCTGGCATACAGGAGCATATGCGGGTCCGTCATCATGCACGGCAAACTGCCGACAAAGAGGAAGGCAAAAGGGCAAAAAAACGAGAAATGTGCGTAATGGAGTTTGGAACAGAGGGCAGATGGGAAGAAGGAAAATGTGTCATTGTCACCAGTTTGCCAAAACTTCAGCGGGAAATGAAAGGAGGATTCATGACTGAAGACACAGGGAAGAGTGAGGCTGGGGCTGCTCCATAAGAGGCAAGGGCAAAAGATTCTGTGGTGAGGGGTAGGTGATTTACTCAAAAGGGGTTCGTTGCTTGCTTCCCAGACAAGAGCGTGAAGTAATGGGACCCGGTTTTAGGAGTGGCAAGAAAGCCAGATGCGCGAGAGGAGAAAATAAGGAGTGGAGAGATGGAAGGGAAAGCAGCTTCCAGAGATTCCAGATATTCCGGTTGCCTGGAATATCAGTGAGACTAATGTTTCTTAATTGATCATGGCGAACACCGAACAGAGGGTGTGTGACTGAGTCACAGAAAGGACAGAGTGACTGTGAAGGACACCAGTAGTGCCAGGATGACACGACGTGAAAATTGAAACAGAACAGAGTGAAACGAAGGATGCCTGCTTGATTTACACTTGACAGATGGAGGTCATGTCAAAATAAATGTATGTGCTTGACTACGATAACTAAACTTGTTAGTGCTCGCTCCTTTGCAGGCATGTACCATGTTTGTGTGTTTGGTGGCCAACTGTTGAACAAAATCATTAACAAAGCTTTAAAGGCACTTTTCTTATATTCTCATAGAAACAACGAGGAAAACAGAGACCCGGCCGTAACTGGCCCTGGGTTTCATTTTTAAAAACTGCAGTATCCCGTGTTTACCGTGTACACTCATATACTCATATATGCAGACGTAGTCTTCGGGTCTGACCTTCATGCCTGTAAGCCACTTTCAATCAATCATGGCTGTCACACATTTCAAAGCTAATCATAATCACTTCTGGTTCTTGGCGCTTTATTTGAAGCCTGACTGCAGCAGTGTGCCGTATGATAAATATTCTTTGTTTTAAAAAGACAATCAAGCATTTTACCATTGTACACACACGCAGTAGTTACAGGCTGGTGAAATTCAAACGACCATCACTTGATCACGTTGATGATGTTCAAATTTCTTGAAAGAGACGTCTCATTTTGAAACGGTTCCATTTGATTTTAATAAGGAAACAAACTGGCTCTTGGGCTGACAATTTCCTGCTGTAAAAAGAAGAGTGTCTAAGTTGCCATATAGCGCACAGTAGTGTTTCCTTTGAATTCTGCAGAGTACCATCAAAACCCTCTTCTGCAAATCAACTAATACCGGCGGTCCGTGAACAATGCCTCTCACACTTTGCGTGAGTAACAAGATCTGCTATTTTTTGCAGTGTTGGCTTCTGCTGTTTTCCTAACGAGCACTAAGACCGAAAACAACCTCATAGGCGGGAAATGTGTCACTGTGTCTAACCTCCAGCTTTCACAATGTGGCTCCTCTCCAAACCAAGCTCCTTGACCCCAAAGTCCCCCTCTCCATCTACATGTGGCTTTCCTTCTGCTTATCCTAGGTAGAACAGCTAGAGGTCAGGATGTGTTGCTCATGCCAGTACTTGTGAGTAGGTGTGTGTGTGTGTGTGTATTTCCTCGTCCACATCCATTTAGTGTGAGTTTGTGCAAAGGTGAAGCCGCACTGGGGCATATGGTGATAAGCAGGATCCTGGGCATAAGGATCAGCCATGGCGCTTGTGCCCATAGCAGCAGGGCCTGTCGTACTGAGAAAGGTTAGACTCTTACCACACTGTGCCAGACCCGCAAAAAAGGGCAGAGCCAGGGCCATGCACAAGGTGCTACGCCATCTGTACCAGAGGGGTAAATGGTCATCTCCATTGTCCAGTTTAAACAAGCAGACAGCTTGCCAAAGTGTTTGTATCATCACTGTTTATCCTTGAACTACCCTTGCCTATTTAGATTGGATAAGCTTGTGTGTTGTGATGAGTGCATTTAACCCGCAACATTTTTAATTTGCAGCCTCACTGACGTCATGGCCGAGCAGCGTTCGTATTGCTTGCATTAGCGTGGAAGGGCTTGTTTGATTCATTTATTTTCTCATTCATTTATTCATTAGTGCGGGTCTTATCGGAGCTCAATTGTCAGTCCAATTAGGCCCCACAGTGCTTCTCTAGTCCTGTGTTGGCAATAGGAGAGGGAGGAGATGAGAGAATACCTTTTCCTCTCTTTGCTTGTTTTTTTCCCATTTGGTCTCTCGGCCTCCAAAACATGTTCTCTCGTCCTCCGTCCTTGATTGCCCCTCACTCATTTTCTCTCGCTCTCTGATCTACGATAAGATAGGATAGTTCCTCATATCCTGTTTCTAATACAGATCGATGAGAGGGAGACGGGCTGGTTGGATGAGACGTGGCAGAATGGGTGGATTTGGAACAGAGAAAGTGGAGGATGGGCAAAGCAGAGGAGGGAGGGGAGGATAAGGTAGAGATATCCGAAAAGGAAATGAGTATTCACAAAGGAGGACATCGCCCAGATTCACATCTCTTTTCATTTGGCCCATCGTGCACAAAAAAAGCACTATTTGCGAGTGTCTTGTGCAGGCACAGTCACATTTGCATAGAGTCGTCTCAATATCTTAGTGCCAATAGAGAAGCTACTTTGGCTGCCTGATGAAGTGACTTCCCGCTTCTAACGTGCCATGTAGGTGTAGTAGCGCTCATGAGCAACCTTTTTTTGTGTTGCAAGCAGTTTCAGTTCGGTTGCATCAGCTGGGTGAGAAGGTCCCATGGGGGTTGATCAGTGCCGGTGTGCGTTTGTGTGTAGGTGTGTGTCTGTGTCTGTGTGCGTGTCGTCTAAATGGCAATATTAAGATCAAGAGTTGGAAAGATTATATTTGTTTGCATATTTGAAGCTGTTTGTCTGAGGCAAATCATACCAAGCACAAAATGTTAGGGGTAGTTGGCTTTGAGGTGAAATCTATGGCATTTGAGGCTTGTCCTGAAATTTCACCTGAGAAGCCATACATCCCTGACTTTTTGTGAGTATTGTGTGTGTGTGTACGTACGCGCGTGCGTGCGTGCGCGTGTGTGTGTGTGTGTGTGCTTGTGTGTGTGTGTGTACCCGCGTGTGTGTGTGTGTGTGTGTGTGTGTGTACGTGTGTGCACGCGTGTGTGTGTGTACGTGCTTGCGCGCGCGCGTGTGTGTGTGTGTGCGTGTGTGTACGTGCGTGCGTGCGCGTGTGTGTGTGCGTGTGTGTGTGTGTGTGTGTGTTTATTTATGTATATATATATAAAAATAAGTTCACTCAAAATTCAGCATAAGTATTATTGGGGCGTCTGGTAGAAAAGCAAGCAAGAGGCTTCCTAAACTATTTAACAGGATAGAGGGCTGGTCTCAGCGACAATTACCAGCCTAATAGAGGTCAGAGTTGTTCATTTAGTGGCAATTTAAAACAGTTATTACGTTATTATTGGGATGGCCATGAGAGATGTGCAAAGAGAATTGAGCTGCTTTTGTGTGTACAAAGGAGACAGGCATTTCCACTCCCATGGTTTTTGTGGAGTTGTATTGCAAGAGATTATTTGCAATAGCAAAATCCTTCACTCACACGGTATAAAAGCTAATTTTTCACACTAATGCTAATACTAATGTGAGACCATGGACCGAAGGAAAGTTAGTATGAACACGAAGCCATGCCACTGCCGCAAAACCCATACCAGACACCCATTCAGATTGCTCTTGCATCATTCATAATGTTTCCAGCCACTAGGAAACACTTTTTTGGTGGTAATATATTAATCAGCTGCGGGCTCCTCCATTTATTCCTGCCTTTGGCATTTTATCTTGGTAACAAGACAAAATCCTGTTTTTATTCCCAACATGTACTACAATACAATAATAGACAAAGAAAATAAAATGCACTGTAAAATGTTTTGGGTGAATTTTCTCAATTTTATTTCGTAAAGTTGTTGCACAGAATAAAATTACCTGGATCCGAGGATTTTTTTTTAAAGTAGACTACACATCTACTTTTAAAATATACCTGGCTCCAAATGATTTTATTTTGTGAAGACACTTGATGAAACGAAATTGAGTAAATTCAACCCACCATTTTTTCTGTGCAGTTTGAAAAGAAGTGGGAAGAAGTGGAACTTATGTATTGCCACCATTTATTCATACCTCATTATTCCAATACCCTTCTCACTATAATCAATGTTGTAATTTTGTGATTTTCAGCTGATTTGAAAATCCATTGTAGCCCCAGAAATTCTTTCAGTATTAATCCCATCCAACTGTCGCTGCACTGGTGTATTAAATTGTCAGTTCCCAAAAAGTAGAAAGAAACAAGATAAGAGAGAAGGAGATAGAGATATGATCATTCAGAAGGCATTTCCCAACATCAGGGCATTCGGTGCATCGTCTTCCAAAAAGTCACTTTATTTCTCTTCCACTCTGTTTTGTCCTCTAATGCAGAAATCCATTTCCATCCTTTTACTCAGGACATAAATACTTCACAAACACACAATGCCAGTTGGTGTTTCTGTCTGATCGCCATGTTGGGAACCACTTACTGTGAGACCATGAATCATGACCATTTTCTTTCCCAACCAGTCAATTAATGTGGAGCCATTTGTCGCTTAAATCTTTCCCTTTCCGCGTCATCCTTTTCCTCTTTTTGTCTGCATGGCCCTCATTCATCTGCTCTTTTTCCCGCAACATCATCCCCTGCCTGTTTTCTTGCTCTTTTTCATCCTCGGGGGATTAGTGCATTAATATTCTCTCAGTTCTTGCTGTCTTTCCATATTCTCTCTGTTCCTCTTCTCACTCCAGACGTTCGGAAAGCGTGACACGATTTCTTCCTTCGGCCTCTGACCATTGGCCTTCTCTGTGCTCAGCGGGCACCTCTTCCTTTTTCATCACCGCTCCTCCTTCCTCTGTCCACTGACCCTCACTCTTTCTTTTTTGTCACAGCATCACGTGCTCTACTGCTTCGGATGCTGTCTTTTGCAGATGATACCGGCAAGCACTTTGCCTCTCTGAATTATGCATTGAGATTACATAAAAACCACATGAAGCAACTGATCTATTTTTAATCCAACTCGTTTGCTTGTTAAACCTGCTTCTCTCTGATCGTGTGTGTGTGTGTGTGTGTGTGTGTGTGTGTGTGTGTGTGTGTGTGTGTGTGTGTGTGTGTGTGTGTGTGTGTGTGTGTGTGTGTGAGACAAAGCTAACATGAGTAAGGGGAAGCTCAAGTTAAAAAGACCGCAACCTAAATCTGACTATACTTCTCCTTGTCTCTGTCACTTGTATTTAATTCAATTAGTGTTCTTAGTATGTTGCATCTCAACTGTAGTAGAAGCTTAAAAACTTTGAAATTGGTTAAAATTATGGCAAAAAAGATACATAGATCAGCTTCATGTAATCACCCCTTGAAGCTATCTGGAAAAAAATAATAATAATAAAAAGAATTCTGCTTGCCCGCGGCCTGGTGGTCCAGTGGTCAGCGAGTCGACCTCACAGTGCAGAGGTACCGGGTTCAATTCCAGCTCCGGCCTCCTGCTGCCCGAAAACAGCTGGGATAGACCCCAGCACCTCCCGCGACCCTCGTGAGGAAAAACCGGATCAGAAAATGAATGGATGGATGGATACTGCTTGCCCTCTTTGTCTGCTGAGCTGCCTTATTGCAAAGACACCTGTTGCTTTCAATCCACCATTAGCAAACAGAAAGAGTGCCACCTATGGGTGGCTTTTACACTTCTCGAGAGCAAATGTCAGTCGGGAAACAACACATACAGCTCAGCAAAGGGCACAGCAGTCGCTTGTATTCTTGGGCATGACCTAGATTGAGAGCGCCGTCACAATAGACTACGATTCATCTCATTCAATGGGTAATCTTTCCATCAATTTCTCCCTTCTGATACTATCTGTGTGCGCGCGTGTCACTGAACTCGTGCGGGGATGCAAGACTGTTATCTATGGGGAGGACAGGCAAAAGATAAGAAGGAAAGGCGGAGACTTCAAATGGAAAAGAGGGATACAAATGAAGGTCAACACGATGAGAGAAGAGGGCGAGAGGTGGCTGTGAGAGACAAGAAAGGACACTGTCCTTCCCCCACCATTTGCCCAGCCATCCTTCCTCTTCTACAGACCTCCTCCGCTCCCCCCTCCCAGAAGAATAAAAAAGAGCTGACGTGGTGGAGGCCAGGCGTATAGCCCAGGTGTCAGCACCTTGCATCGCCTGGGAGCAAGGGAGAGAGGGAAGAATGAATAATAAAGAAGACACAAAAAACAGACAAGTAGCGATGAGATGTCTGGAGTGAGAATGAGTGTGCCCTAGCAGCGAATCCTGAAGCTACATCCACCTTTTCAGCAACGTTTACACTCCTCCCTGTGTGTGCAATCCCTTGACAAGTGGAGAAAAAATTTGACAAGAGCCAAATTGATTCCTGCGTTTCTGATGCAGGTGTTGCAGACTCCCATAGCGTGGGAGTGCCCGAGGCTGCAAGTCATAAATAACACCTGTATTCTACCCAAGATACGATAGAATAGTGTATCAAAGTGTTGGGCTTCATACAGACCAGTGTTTTCCAAAAAAAAATTGAGCCCGGGAACGCATTTTCCTTCTCATGCAAGGCACACCACAAAGTAACTTACAATGGCAGTAAAAATGTGACTTATAGAGTAACTCAGTAAAGAATCTGGGCCTGTTTAAAACCCTCATGTGGTACCTTTAAAATATTTGATCATAGACAGACACAAGAAATTTTGAGAATTGTTCCGATGAGAAGAATTTAAGAAACAAAGATGAGGCGGCGTAGTGTTCGACTGGTTAGCATGTCCGCCTCACATTGCAGCATTGCAGGGTTCGATTCTGGCTCCAGCCTTCCTATATGGAGTTTGCATGTTCTCCACGCACATGCGTTGGTTTTCGCCCACACGTGTGTGTCAGGTTAATGGAACTCTCAAAATTGTCCCTAGGTGTGAACGGTTGTTCATCTGTGTGCTCTGCGAGTGACTGGCTACCAATTCAGGGTATACCCCGTCTACTGCCCAAAGACAGCCGCTATAGGCTCCAGCTGGCCTGAGCAGAGGCAGATTTTTAAATGGATGGAAGAATTGTATTCAAGAATCAAAGATAACTGTAGATCAGTCTTTAAATCTATGTAAACTTTCAATTGATGATTTTACATTAATTCAAAATTGTACTCAAGTAAATATTTGTTACAAGCTCCATAAAAAAAATAGGCAGTAATTGCAATCACGAGTATGGTAAACCGTGCAGTTAAAAAAAATTGTGATTCAAATGGGTTTTTCTACCTCGGGTACTCAAAGCACTATTAGTGCATTCACACAGCATCAGGAGCAGCTGGCGGTTCAGTGCATCTTGCGTAAGGTCAGAATGACCGGGGATCAAACCAGCAACCCTTTGGGTTGGGAAACAACCACCCTGCCACTGAGCCATGCCGCCCTATTTTAAAGTACCCGTATATTATCTTGAATATGTGGTGCAGCAGACAAAACATCTTTTTTTACACCTAGAAGATTATTCAAAATAGATTGAACTGAACAACTACCACCAAAAAAATGAATCCAACATCATGCATACCCTGGCCAAATTTTGTGTAGTGTGTATGTTTATTTGGTGAATGGGCATCATTTAGTTTTACTGAAAAGAGACGCTGGAGCCTGCAAATATAGTATTGGCACGACACGTTCTTATTTCTGATGGTTGTGTAATGTAAAATGTATTCCTATGACAGTTTTTTTTTCTTTTAATGTTGTATGTATCTAATTGACATTTTTCACACGTGGCCATTGATGTTTAATAGGTCAATTTTCCTTAGTCGTCCATCCTACTGAAAATATATCGTTCATTATATATTCCACCGAATTCATGGTATCCATAAATTCCCTTCCTATGACTGTCTAATATGCATAAATTGGTATGGAGATAAAGGAGCTAGTATTCAGAGTATGTATTATAAGAAACCTCTTGAAAATGAGATCGAGATGAAACAGATGAGTTAGTCTCGGGGAGTTCATCACTCAAATAAAGTTCTGAATAAGGACACAGAAAAAAAAAAATTAACAGCATGAGGTACAAACACAGTCCCTTCCCCACAGCAGACAATAATAGAACATGGAAGGAAAAGAAGAGGACAAGAGAAGAAGTCACAGAGTGATCTCTTCAGAGAGCAATCTGTCATCTGCTCTCTGAGAGATGGAGTAAAGGCCCCCAAATAAAAGCAGGAGATGCTGTCAGCTTGAAAGACGGTTGTGAGATGCCGAGGTATAGAGGAGGAAAAATGTAAAAAAAAAAATAGATAAATAAAAAATGTTTTTATAGGTTTGCTGCCAGTTTTGTCAGACTTTCTCAGCTTTATACTTTAAGCATCTCATGCCGAGTTAATGGCTTCTTAATTTTTTTAATTGACAGCAGTGACACAGAATAAAAAGAGCATTCGAAGAAAGCTGCCCGAGTCGCCGTGTAAATTACAGTCTATACTTAGAGGGTCAATCCTGCGCTTCTCTCTGGCATGATGAGCTTTCAAGCGTGTTTGTTATCATACCAAACTTAATCATGTATTGTTCATGTCATATGTCCTCAAACACACCGCCACTCTCCTCTTCCTGTCTCTATCCGTTTGTGTGCAGCAATCAACCTACTGGGTTTGACATGGCAGCTGAAGCCATCCGACAGCCCGGTGTTAAACAACGGACTGGGGGCCGCTGTGCCTGTGAACAGTGATGTGGCCACGCTGCCTTCTGGAGGCAGAGGTATGAACTGCAGTACGCACGCCTTCTGATACAGCCTCAACTATGACTGCAGAGATGGACACATTGCAAGCAAAAACACACAATACAACAGGATGAGACAAACCAGATATGTAGACTTTATGACTTGATTCAGCATTAAATAAAATGGATGTACGCAAGGCATATTCCCTCTTTTATTGCTTTGCAAATTATTTGTAGTTAGAAGAAAAAAATAAACGGACACAGCTTCGATTAAATTCTGACTGGATAATCTGGTCTGAACGTCTGCGTTCTGCATAAAAACCACAAAAAGACACCACAAAAATGCTAAATTAGTGACAACGGAAAGAAATCCAGTTGATTGTCATTTGTTTCAGATCAAATAGAGATTTTCCTCAATGCCAGAAGCTGATGGTTTTTAGGCTAGCACAAGACAATGTATTCGCCACAAATGGATCTTGTAGCCGATGGCGTAAATATTCTCTTACCTAATGAAATGGATTTGGAATAGCTGTCATCTTTGAATCTGTTCCATCTTGATCGAAAATGCTCTCAGGTTCAAATCTTGGCATGATGCCCCTGTTTTTGTTTTTTCCCCAAGACTTCGCTCAATAAATCAAGATCTCATCCACTGTCGACTTCACTCTTTTCCGTATGCATCTTTTAACAGAATATCGTCATCCGCGGATGTTGAAAAAGTAACGAGCAGAAAGCAAAGTCCAGATAACTGAGAATTTGAATTCAGTCTCGTAACAAAGTACTTGTACTCTCCAAACCCAGCCCTCACGCTGTTCCCTTTGGCGGAGATAATGATGGACCTTCAACTAACTGTGTTGTTGTCTTTTGAGTTGACAAAGAAAAGAATAGCACAATTTACAGTCCACTACCCCTGCCTTCAAAGCTTTTAAATAACATTGTCTGCTGCTAATAGACTTTTGCACCCAAATGGGCTCATACCAACTTAAAGACGTCCATAAATTACGGTGCCATGTGAGCTATGCAATCACTAAGAGCTTTTTAACCACTCTGCTGAGTTATGGAGAGCAATCATCCGTTTATCAGCCAAATAAAATATCAGTATATTCACCCACACCCCCACTGCATTCTTTCAAGGACCCATCTCCATGCATTTTTCAAGTTTCACTTACTCTGCATGCTTCCACAGCATGGCCAACTTGTTTGAAGTTACTTTGTGCTTAAGCTCAGCAGTATGACCAAGAGGGCTGTGTTCCCAGATGTTGTTATTCGCCATCTAACTTTGACTGCTTCACTATTCTGCACACACGTTCTTCTTGCCGGTATATTTTCATGTCTGGGCTCCAAAGCCGCCAGGGTCAGATGGCTGTCCTGATTTGCAGGATGCTGTGAGTTTCGTCCTGCGATTCTGTGTATCTGCTTTATCCTCAGTCTTTAAGACCAGTAATATAGTTTTTCTTTTTAGTTACACAACGGTATCACACTGCACCTCGATTTCACAGTGAACTATATTTACTTTCACATTAACTTTTACAGCTACAAGTTCTGTTCGGCTCCGTCTGAACTTCTGCCGGAGTGCATGGGATTGTGTTTTAGCCACGCCCACACAGTATGGCGGCATAAATTACCATTATATTGGAGCTTTACTCTGTGTGGCTCCACAGTCTGAACTGGTTTTATCAGGTCTGAATTTAGTGTATTGAAGGGTGCGGATGATTAGGAAGATGCAGAACGAGCAAACGGAAGGTAACTCGATAAAACAGTCAAAACGAGGTCACAATCTAATTATGTGTGCCAAAGAAGCCGAAATCTAAAAGTTCTCACTCTCTGCCAATGCCCTGACGTACAGTACATGAGAAGTTTATTTTGTTCTAAGCTTTTGATTCAGACAAGTAATGGCTGTAATCACAGAATGCAGTTTCTTTCCCCCTCGCCCCAGGTCCGTGGACGGGACGGAACAGCAGTATAGACACGGGCAACATTGATGTCGGGAGGAGAGTGACCCAAGAAGTCCCGCCTGGTGTATTTTGGAGGTCCTTGTTGTACCTCAGTCAAGCGCAGTTCCTCAAGTTCAACATATCCTTGGGCAAGGATGCCCTGTTCGGAGTCTATATTCGTAAGGGCCTGCCCCCGTCGCATGCACAGGTAAATAGAGGCAAAAGCAAAGGAAGATCTGACACTTCCTTCGACACGTATCTATGTTCTAGTCACACAAATAGCATTGTATTCATTAGTCCCATGTATAGAGAAACCATTAGCATCAGTTCTCATGACGTGGGATATTTGGTGATTCGTTGCTTGAAAAAAACCTCACTGAATCCACGAGTTACATTGAATGAAATCGTACATCAATGTGACCCTTCGATTTATTACAAAGTTCAGAGCCGTGTTGATTTGTAGATAACCATTTCACTTCCTGAACAGGGTAGTTTTTTGAAACCGACATTTGGTGAGCTCCATAGTCCCTGTGGTTCTCTTTGTTTGCCTTCTGCCGCCTTTCCTCACAGTTTCCAGCCACTCTTACACTTTTTACTGACATTTATTGTATTTTCCTGACCCACACAGTTAAATGTCACACTCTTAAAAAAAGCAACACTCACACTTCCTGGCTGAATTCCAGATTTGACGCTATTCTGATTCCTCACTTTTCATTGAAATTTCTCCCCTACACTTTCCTGCAGTATGATTACATGGAGCGCTTGGATGGGAAGGAGAAATGGAGTGTGGTGGAATCTCCAAGAGAGAGGAGAAGCATCCAGACCGTGGTTCTTAATGAGGCAGTGTTTGTCCAGTACCTGGATGCCGGAGCCTGGCATCTGGCCTTTTACAATGATGGTCGTGAGAGAGAGACAGTTTCCTTCAGTACAAACATAATGGGTGAGTTAATATAATAACAAAACAAAGTAGTAAGGTGGATGTCTCGTCTAGCCACTATAACATGCAGGCTTTTAAAATGCAATTTATATGTATATGTTTGTGTGAGTGTGCGCAAGTGTGTGTGTGTGTGTGTGTGTGTTATATATATATATATATATATATATATATATCGTCGTTTCTGTGTGCCCTGCGATTGGCTGGCAACCGATCCAGGGTGTCCCCCGCCTACTGCCCGAAGACAGCTGGGATAGGCTCCAGCACCCCCGCGACCCTAGTGAGGATCAAGCGGCTCGGAAGATGAATGAATGAATGAATGAGAATATATATATATATATATATATATATATATATATATATATATATATATATATATATATATATATATATATATATATATATATATATATATATATATATATATATATATATATATATATATATAAAAGGCATCAGTTTGGCATATGGGAGTCGGTGTTTCGAATCCCGCTTGGGGCAAAAAAATGAGCACATAACATCATCCAGTGTGGGTCCTTGGGCAAGATCCTTCACGTTAATGCCTACCTCATACAATGATGAGAGACAATGAAATGAATGACATGCTCAGACGTCGCCCGGCCAAACCAGGTCTGCGTGAGGTGCTGGGGAACCAGAGCACCTTGATGAAAAATGGGCTACTGGAACAAAGCGGAGATGGGCGAGATGCGATAACATGGCTCTGTTGGAATGCTACTACTCAAGCAACCCTAGTCAGAGGGGTTAGATGCAGAGAATGTGGGCTAAATGGTTACTTCGAAACCCTCAGTCACGGTTGACCATGAAACAACTAGTGGCTCAGTGTTCTAACATCCACTAACGGCAACTGCTGTCACAACTTGAGATTGATGAGGTACAACGCAGGTTCCATGGTGAAGGGCCCCAGGCTGCCAGATCAGAGGAGGAGGTCATACCAGAGATTGGGAGGCAAGCCCCAATTAATGCAGATCATGAGATTGGGAGGCCAGCCCCAATGAATGAAATGCTGAGCGAGGCAGCAACTGACCTGAAAGCTAAGATCATGGCGAGAATGAAAGCTGGGCAACCTAGAAACCGATTACAACGGCTAT
Source organism: Hippocampus zosterae (assembly GCF_025434085.1). Taxonomy (NCBI): domain Eukaryota; kingdom Metazoa; phylum Chordata; class Actinopteri; order Syngnathiformes; family Syngnathidae; genus Hippocampus; species Hippocampus zosterae. The sequence continues at coordinate 13,192,356 of NC_067451.1, forward strand.
GTGAAGTACCACCTGAAAGTCTCATGGAAAGTGTGAATGCAGCACTGAGGGCGATCCCTACCGTAACGGTCACGGAAACCAATGAGCTGATATACGCTTCAGCAACAGTGATCCTTGAGATGCTTGACTATAAGAGCAACCATGGAAGCCATGGAAGATACGTTACCCACCATGGAAAAGACGGTTGGAGGCTAAGATCAAGGCGGCCCGGAAAGATGTGAGTCAATTGACGGAGCCCCAGAGAGGTGTGATGAAAAGGCCGATACCCGAGAGGTACATCCAGATGACCATACCTGAAGCACTCGAAACTGCCAAACAAAGGCTCCCAGCCTTGTCCAGCCGCCTAAAGCGGTACACGAAAGAGAATCGAGCACTTGTAAAGGCTTATTTTAATGTTATTCCTGGTCTGTGTAATTTGTATGCATTTTCGTTGTCCGAGAAGGAATAGACAAAACCACTCAGTTACTTGAAATAGTCATCAATAAAAATCCTGGAGTAATCAAACCCCAACAAAAGCTGAATGCTGCTTTGACCTCTTAAATTAATTATTTTGAGCTCCTGAAGGGACTGCAATTAATTTCGACTGTGTTTGGGGCACTATGACGAAAACATGACAGAATAAGTCAAACAGAGCGAGAAAGAATCCTTCAGCGTTGCTGTCTCATGTCAGCGCTTTTACACCAGGGGGACTGTCGAGAAGCACAGGCCGAGGTGGCAAGGGCACAGTGGAGTGAGTCAAGAGTGGGGAGCTGGTGGAAATCTATAATGGTGGGGGCCAAGCGACAACGGGGTGAAGTGGTGGGAAGTATGCGAGGAGTGGAAGAGAGGTGGCATTAGGATAAGAGGCAGACGAGAGCTGGAGATTCGCAGGAAGTAGATGAGGACACCGACAGAAGAGAAGGAAAGGCAGGATTTCACTTGAGTAGCGAGAGTGGGATCTGACAAAAGCATAATGGGACCGCATTAGCAAACCCAGCTGAACTCTCTTCTCAGCGGATTTAGTGACAACAAAAGTCAATAGAATACCAAAATGTAACACTCCAACTTACATCGCAATCCATATTTGGTTCTGATAATAATGCCTTTGTGGCCTCAAGTGAGGGGTAAGCTGTTACCAAAAATTTAGGATGTCTCTTTTTAATAACTAATTGAGAGAGACAAAGCGAGTTAGGGCTAAAACACGTTACTTGAATTTAATTCTGTGGTCAAGATAAATAGGAGGAAGCCTTCTGCCGGAATGAATGCATTCACTCTCCCCGTTGGAAAAAGCCCCAGGAAAAGATTAAATACATTTCCTTTTGATACTGCATGTGTAAAAATGTGAGATTTGGAGCTTCTTTCGTCCACACGAATCTGAACAAGTGAATAGTGGCAATGGTTTAATGAACGCTTTGATGCTTTCTCACCATCTTCTTACTCTCTCTGCATCTCTGTCACACTTTGTCTTCCTCACAGATTCTGTGCAAGAGTGCCCGCGCAATTGCCATGGGAACGGAGAGTGCAATTCTGGCGTATGCCATTGCTTCCCAGGATTCCACGGCATGGACTGCTCCAAAGGTATTGGCTACTTACCATCATATTCCTTCCCTAATTAGAGAAACATCATCGAAGAGAGGAGGTTTGGGACAATTAAGTGCACTGACAAGATGACTGATGATGAATGGCAGCTCGTCAAACCAATGTCTCCTTTGCTCCGTGCTCACCTGACATAGACAGTTTTGATGAATAGTTTCGTTACCTTTTCCCTGTAATTACCCTTTGTGTCAGTGGCATACTCCAGCCTCCTATCCAATCTATTTAGTCTCCACCCAGTCATGGGAAGGTGGTGTGTGTGTGTGGAGGTGGCAGAGTGAGTTGTACAAATGTCGTTGAAATTGGGTTCACGTAAAAATCCAGGGAATAAGCATTTTTCCATCTTTCTACTTGTGTATAATACGGTGCCCCGATCTGCACATTTTAGTTACTGTTTCCCTCGGAGGGTCGTTCTGATTGAAACCAGAGAAAAGGTGTCAAGAATAACGGTTTATTCAACTGCTGCGTAAGTTGCTGTAATGAGAGGTTTGGTTACAAGAAAAAGCTTACAATATCTCTCGTATCTGTGACATATGAGAATTTGATTTTTTTTACAAAATTACAAAGTATCATGGAAGTTGGTTTGCTTTCGTAGGCCACATAAAATGATATGGCGGGCCGCATCTGGTCCCCGGGCCTTGAGTTTGACACCGATGGTTTCGAGTGGTGAATTAACCTACTGAGCATGTTTTGGGAATGTGGGATGAAAGCGAAGTACCCGGTCAAAACCCACGGAGGCATGGGGAGACAACTCATACATAGGAATCAAATCCCACGACCTCTGCACTGTGAGGGGGACGAGCTAACCAGTCTCTCACTGTGCCACCCATTTTAAAATTAAGTTTTTGAAAATCGTGTCTACATGCTTATTTTAGGAAGCAATTTTTATTTATTTATTTATTTTTGCTTTTTCTTTCAGATCACCCTTAACTCTGTTCTACATTACATTTTTTAAAGCATATTGACTTACATTGTGTATGCTATAAATCAGTGATTCCATATTTGTTACAACTGCGCAGGTACACAATGCGACTTTTTTTTCTTATCAAGCCTCCCCTGCAATACCCAACCTTGATTTATGATCTATATTTTATTCCTTGCAAAATTGACCAGATTTTACAGTGTTTTCCCCTCCTTATTGTTTTCTGCCAGCGGCATGCCCGGTGCTGTGCAGTGGAAACGGCCAGTACGACAAAGGCTCCTGTGCATGTTACAGTGGATGGAAAGGACCTGAGTGTGATGTCCCTGTCACGCAATGCCTTGACCCTCTTTGCAGCGGCCACGGCAGCTGCACCAATGGCAACTGTGTGTGCTCCATCGGCTACAAAGGCCAGAGCTGTGCTGAAGGTGAGAGGAGGTTCATTTCAATCATTGTGAAATACTTAGGAAGGTTGAAGTACTGCCACTGGGCATGGAAGAATTGAGTATGAAATGTTATCAAATGTGCTTCACTTTGATATGTTGAAATGGTATTATTTCCCAGATGGCTGAATGAAAATATCAATCCTCTAAATGAATAAAAATTAGAATTAGAGGATTAAGGCATACATTTAAACCCGTAATTTTCTTCACATTGTAGTGAATTTGTTGGCCAAGCGTGGGTTGCAACCTGAATACTGTTAACGTTCTCTACAGTAGTTGTAGTCCAGTATTGAGAACATTTTAAGCAGTCCGACCTGGCACCAAATGCAGCAGAATGCTCCACTAACTGGACCGGCCGTTCCAAAAATGTAATTTGGATCTAAATGATCCGGATCTGGCAATCTCACTTTTTGCTATGTAGGATCAGGTAATCCGTTTTACGTTTTCTATGCCGTTTTTTCAAAGCAACACTGGATTTGATCACCCTGAGCAACCATTTTCAAAATGACCAAATCTCGTTTACCAGTGCCCTCAATGGGGCAACAGATCACAATGTGGGCTGCTTGCAATGGAAAGAACAATAGGCAGAAGAGCCAACAAATGTGTTGTGTTTTGTTTAGTTTTTTTTTTGGGGGGGGGGGGGGTTGAGACAAAACACAAAAAAGCTTGCGCTCTATTTAGGATTTCTTTTATGACCACTCGTCTTAGCCACAACAAATAACAAATATACAGAACTTAAACAAACGCACTGTGGAGATTTTCCAGACATCATTAGTTAACAAAATAAAAAAATGTTTTTGCTCTATTAGATATTACTAAATAAAGCTAAAGGTTGCTTAAAAAAAAAGTGTGCAAATAGGCAAATTTGCACGTGATGAACATGAATATGCAGGGTTTCACCGTTTGGTTCCTTACTTGCATGCCTGCATTAATAATAATTTATATTTGTAGTCACTGCAGTTTTTAATACTGTGCTTAATTGACTGTATGATTTAATTTCTTCTCAGGGAAGCCAAGTTAGCCAGTTTAGGAATAAAAAGGGGTGCATTCACTTTGTAATTCGTCATCAAACTTGGAGAGATGCCCGGAGCGAAAAAAGTCAAATATACGAGGAATACTATTTCAACCTTAGCTGACTTGGAAATTTAATTCAATTGATATCACGTACCATGCTGCCCATGCGATACCCTGCTGAAGTCTTGTGAGCATCGACTCGATAAAGATGCATCACTGTGTGTCATTTCTTTTCCCAGCCATAATGTCTCCGCATATGGTGATTATTTTAGAAGAAACATGGTTGTTTGCAGTCAAACAAGCACATCGTACATTCACTGCTACACTCTGCCTCGCGCCAGTGTGACAGATCATCATCGCTCGATCTCACACCGAGTGAGCGCCCCTTCCCTCCATATATACACAAAGTTGACGGATGATACTGCAGCCAAACACATCACACATTTTTATTAAGGGATTCAATGGCATCTATTGATCTCCGTTACGAAGTACCTGCCTGCCACGCTCTTGGTCGTCATAGAGATGGACGAGCAAGAGTTGGAAAAATGGCATCAAAGTTTAAGGGGTCAAAGCAGCAATATAAGGGTAAATGCGTGCCAGTCAGAATGGGAGGCTTTGAATGAGCATGAGCAAGTGCGTCCCAGAGGGAAATATGAGGAGGATTAAGAGTGGAGTAGGACGAGTGTTTAGGAGATTGGCAGGCCAAAGAGGTCAAGGGAATAGGTTGCAGAACGAGGTCAGCATTGCTCCTGGTCTTCACCTGAAATCAATCTCCTTTGCTTTCATATCTGATATTCATCCCAGCAGAGTCCCTCAAACAATTTACCTGGAGTGCCGCTGACATGAAAATCAATAGCTGTGAGTCGCCTTTTCTGCCGGGCAAACACAAATGGAGATTGTGATGTGGGAGCATGCGTGCAAAAAGGTAATGGGGGGGGGAGATCAATAGTGGCTGAGGAGTGAAAAGAGGACGAGGTGAGGATGAGTGAGCTTGACAGAGCAAAAAGGGCAAGCCAGAGGAAGGGTCACATTGGAAAGGGGGTTGTCGGGGGGGGGGGGGGGGGGGGGTCTTTTTACTTGAGAGGAGGTCATTTGTCAAATTGTTTTGTTTTGTTTTTCGTTTGTCGTGGGTGTTTTTTTTTCCGTAGTTGGCCGTTTGTCAGCTTCTCCTGAGCAGAACATCCACATGTTGCTCTTTCATAGCAGTACACAATTAAAAGATGCTGCTATTCATTGTTGTGTGCTTTAATTGCCCAAGTGATTTCTGCTTGTCTTGTCTTTTCTTGCATTGTCTTTTGGTGTACTCAAAGGATGAAAAGATGCCTCCTGTCATTTCTGTCTTTAAACACCTACTCATAACATTTCTTTGTCTACAAGCGTAAACTGTGATGTGCCATTTGCTCATTTGCGGTGGTCTTTTTTTGATTGGATTTCTCTTGCTTTATGCAGTGGATTGCCTGGACCCGACGTGTTCCAACAATGGCATCTGTGTGAATGGCGAGTGCCACTGTAAGCCAGGCTGGGGAGGGCTCCACTGTGAGCTGCCTCGTGCCCAGTGTCCGGACCAGTGCCACGGCCATGGTGCCTTCATTCCAGACACTGGGCTGTGTAGCTGTGACCCAAACTGGATGGGACCTGACTGCTCTATGGGTAAGTCCAAACAAAAAGATCCTGATGTTTCCGATGCAGTCAGTTAGCAGTCATCTAATTTGCCAATTATATATTTTTGTGGGACTAATAATAGAAAGCTATTGATCTATCTGGGTGACCCGGTAGTCCAGTGGTTAGCATGTCGGCTTCACAGTGCAGAGGTACAGGGTTAGATTCCAGCTCCGGCCTCCCTGTGTGGAGTTTGCATGTTCTCCCTGGGCCTGCGTGGGTTTTCCCCGGGTGCTCCGGTTTCCTCCCACATTCCAAAAACATGCGTGGCAGGCTGATTGAACACTCTAAATTGGCCCTATGTTTTTTTCCAATTAAGATATAAAATAATGTATCTGAACACTTGAATAACCCCGGCGACATTGTGCTGTATTGTGGTGAAGTCTTAGATTTGTGTTTTTAATGCGAACATAACCAGGTCATATGAAAACACAAAACCAAACACAAAATGACAAAGGCTAAAGTGACCCCTATTGAGTGTGAACACACTTTAATTCAGCACAGTTTACGGTATGAACGAAAATGCAGTTAATTAAAGTGTAAACCAGATCACAAGAAAATAATTGGGAGAAAAAAAAAAAGCTCAGCTAATGGCCGCCAAAGATGTTGTTGTAGTGACGTATGTTGTAATGAAGCCATAAACTTGACCTTTTAAATAACACACAGAATAACTCATTTATTGGAATATGTGTATGAATTATTTATTGATACCCCCCCCAAATAATTTTATGCGATGACAACCAAAACAATATTGCTAATGCCATCATAGTTAATGAAGATGCAGTGCATCCTTCCAAGAAATGGATGGCCTGGCAAAGTAATAAAAAAAAAAAATCCTGCTTCCCCTTGCTGCTGCGAGAGCAAAGTTGTATTTAAGAAAACAACATAAAAAAAAACTCAAATGCCAAATTGAAGCAGAGTGAAAATAAATGTCTATATTTTTACTGTTCCGCTCTAAAGGGACTTGGTGAGAATTTAGCACCCTTTTAAGATTATCAATGCAGTCATTACAGGCCACAGGACGTGAAGAAAAACAAGTTCTGGCCCAAATTACTTTGCTGAAAATTATCGTATGCGGTGACACCTACATTCTCGTAAATTCCCATTGTGAAGTGGAAAACAAGCCGTCCTGTGCATACATATCAGGACCATTTTTATATTCAGTGTCTTTCATAAAATAAAGCCAGCAGCAATTCTCAGCAGCAGGACTTCAGCATTCATTAAAAGCGCAGCAATGCTTGACTTTAATATAAACAACATTGTTCCACTCAGCAGTATCCCTCAGCAAGTGTAGAGCGTTCCAAACATCTGTGCATATTGCATCCCGAGCACACGGGAGTCTCAGACACATAATCAAACTTGTAGGATCTCATCACATGCATCTGGCTACACATAGGCACTGTAATGGGGGTGCGGGGAATATGCACATTTCTATAGGTCCACATAATTGTACTTGTCACCTACGCTGCAATAAAGACTGCAATAAATTTAAAACCCCAAATAATAAAGTACTGTAATACTCTTGGTTACACTCAATCCGTGATTTTTATATCAGGTTGTCCACCACCTCCGACAATATTACATCGTATTACATAATAATATTACATTGTAGCTACCATAGAATATTGCAGTTTTATTTCGGATTGCATTTAACGTTCATGGGAACCTACCATAACCAGATATTCCTTCACTCCACGTTAGGTCATACGCTTGCCAACACATTTTGAACCCTATTAAACAAAAATTTAGTCCTACTCCACTGCAACGTGCAGGTAGCTGCGCAGCCTAAAGAACACATCTCGTCGCTGAAAACTGAAAGTGAATATGTTTGTTGAAGCCGTGATGATGATCCGGCTTTTGACCATTTTAAACCTGGAGAACCCACAGGGTCAAATTTGACTCCTATAAATTTTGCTACTCAAATGCTACCCTTAAATCCCAAAGGGTCAAATTTGGCCCTAATCTTAAATTAGGATTTAAACATTAAATGTTTGAAAAAAAACATATATTTTGGTGTTCAGTGAACATATAGCAGTCATTTAATGTAAAATTCATCATTTTCCAAAGAAGAAAAGGGTTCTTGGGATCTCCCTGGTTAAAAGCGTCCTTTATGTCTGACTCTCATCAGTACTCCGCACGGAGTTTTAAATTTTTGTGGCGTATCTGATACAGAGTCTAAATCTCCCTCTCTCCTGCAGAGGTGTGTTCCGTAGACTGTGGAACACACGGAGTGTGCATGGGTGGAGCTTGCCGCTGTGAGGATGGCTGGACGGGAGCAGGTTGTGATCAGCGTGTGTGCAACCCGCTTTGCATCAAACATGGAACCTGCAAGGATGGCAAGTGTCAGTGTCACCAGGGCTGGAATGGAGAGCACTGCACTATCGGTGAGAGCAATTTACTGCGTGTGTGTGGAGGTGGGGGCGGGGTTAGTGTGCTTCGCTGTGCACCCAGCAGCACCCAGTCAAATTAATCTGTCAAGCCTGTCCAACTTTTTCAACAAATAAGGCTGGAAGAAGTTTAGAAAGACCGAGAATCAATCAGAACAACAACAAAAAAAAGTGGTTCCCAAACTCCAGAGCAAGAATTAGCAGTTTTGTAAGCTTGAGGAAGCCCTTCAAGCACCAGGGTTTTTGATAAAAGGTGAAATTTTCACCTGACTGATGTAAAAAAAAAAGTGAATGGTTGGTGTGTTTGTCTGTTTCCCCCAATGTCAATCAATCAATGTCTCATAGTGACATCGCTGTCACTTTGGATGGATGAGTGCCAGTTTCTTTGGATTCACCCACAGTGCTTTTAGTCGCAATGTCTCATTTTGCTGTCACCGCAAGCGCTGTGATTGCAACCTGATACACACACCCGTCAGATCAACACTTACATACGCTCTCACACACACACACACTAACACACAACTCCCTCCAACACATACGAAAGCACAGGGGAATAGCAGTTTATGATCTCCTCATTTTCCCCCCATCAGAAAGTAGGGCAGCTTTGACTGCGGCATCAGCCCGAGATGAAAGAATTGTCAGGCCTCAGCTTGGCGCGGCGCAAACTCCACCAGCAAGCAGACACTCACAGCTTATCTCAGTTTGCCTGTTGTTCATTTCAGCTCTGCATGATGTTTCTTGCATCGATTTATTCCTTTATTTGCCAATTCTCCCATTCTCTTACCTTTTGCACGTTTTCCTCCCACTGCAGACCATGGGCGCATGGTTGACAAAGCAGGTACCGTATCTTGACTCTGGTGTTTTGTTCATTAGCCTGTGGTGGTAGAAGCTAGCTGCTACATTTGTGGGCTCTTGGCCTGGCTTGGCTCCGTAGACTCTGTGGTGCTATCTGTACGTAGATTAGGGTGTCAGCCTCAATGATAACTCCCTACATGTCGTGCACTCCCTCTTGCAGCGGTGCACTACTGCAGGGGTCCGGTGTCATTGAGCCCAGACGCGGGGGGCATAGAGCCGAGCGTGGTATCAGCAGTGTTGAGGCGCTGTGCTGTCAACATGTGGATGTGCATGCATGTGAGAGCGTTTCTGTGTAGCGCACAAAGAATCTGCCAATAAATAGCTCTGGTATTCCGAGTCATGTCTTACGTGAAACTCCCCCGCTTCACAAAAGGAGCAAATGATGAAAGCCTGAAAGAACATTTTGAAGGAACTAGAAAATTTCTGAGGCTGCTGATGCAAACATTACAGAGCTGTTGAGTGTCTTTGTGCCTTTATATTTGGGTATTTGTGGCACCTTCCATGATCATTTGTGCTAGACGAGTGAATCAATGTATTTTCTGAGCATGCAGTGGGTGTGTATGAAGAAAATTACCGGTATGTCTGACATCTCAACCTCTATCTCAAATTCACCCCATTTAACTTACAATAAAGTCACCGCTATCACAAATCCAAACGGGATCACAACTATTGTCTGGTTGAGGCATAGAGGTAAGAGCCTTACAGATGAATTTATGACAAGACCAGTGCAGACTGCATGGCAGTATGGGTCCCCAGCGCAATGTTGAGAGCTTTGTCTCACCTTCGACATTTAATGCAATAGCTCTTGTGAAAAACCTGTCCAGGAAAGAAGAAGGAAATTTAAAGGTCGGGGTTAAAGACAGAGCAGGAATAATTAGTGAAACAAATGAAGCAAAGGAGGGACAATCCAGCGACAGTGACTAAAACAATATATGGTACAGCTTCCTACGCTTGTCTGTGTTAAAGTGCAGTGTGTTATCTGATCTACCTTTATGTAAGCACCTGTTTTACCTCTCGTGGATGACCTTTAGAAAAGGTGAGGACGAACAAAGTCAACGCTAAAGGTGTTTTTTTTCTCTTTTTTTAATCATTGTGAAGTTTAAGTTTCTTTCGTGTGCTTTGTTTTCATTCTTTCTATCGGTCTGTCTCATTATCTTCCCCACTCCTTCTTAAAAACGATTTTTCTTTGTTCACACGTGGCAAACTTGCACAAGAGTGTGTGTTTGCGTGTGTGTATGTGTGTGTGTGTGTGCCGACCCACGAGCAGAGGCAATTTCGGCCCCTTTTCTGGGGATTTCCGAGAACTGCTACATTAGTGGGAAGGGTGGAGTTAATAGTTTCTGAAAATCTCACTTTATTCAAGTTAGTATGAGTGGCTATTGACTGAGGCCTGGCATTGAAGAGAGAGGATCCCCATGTTGGCCTGCCCAGGCAAGCCGATCAATGCCCACTATGGATTGTGCTGTCTTGTTCTTTCATAAGGATCACTGTTTTAAATGACAGCTGCATTTAATAGGCAATCACTGCTAATTGGCTTTGTTCTTGAAGTTCAATGCTGAGGAACAATGTACTTCAGACCGATAGTTGACAATCACGAATGGTCCGCGGATGCAGAGACTTGTAATAATTATGGATTTAAAAAAAACAAAAACAAAAAAAAAACAAAGTCATTAACCATTCCCCACCCTGTGCATCCACAGAATTAGCTCTTGTTCAAACAAGATGACACATTGTCTTTCTCAAAGTCCTTTGTTGACTTTTTCTCATCTGCTGGTGTTTTAGACATATGATAGAATGCCAATCTCAGAGAAACTCTTGTTAATTTAGCTGCTGCCATGGCTTAGATTGCACTATTTATATTCATAATGCATGGCTTTATTGACGTAGCGATTTGTTAGAGGGCAAAACCCCATATTGCAACTTGAGTGAAAATGTGGTCATTAATCTACAGAGCAGGACTCAATGAAAAACATTTCATTTTCATAATCTAGTCTTCATAATTTAGTCTGTCCTCTTCACTCTGTGCCTTCACACGATTCAAACTCATATCTTGAGTGTGTGTGTGTGCGTGCTTGTGTGTGTGTGTGGGTGTGTGTGTGTGTGTGCGTGTGTGTGTGTGCGTGTGTGTGTGTGTGTGTGTGTGTCTGCTTGCCTGCGACTGAGTGCAATGGTGTGCATGCACATATTTTTTTATCGATCAATCCTGTCTTTGCCTTCACCTCATGGGGTAGAAATGCAAGTCTTGTTTCCTTATTCATTGATGAAATCACTGTGATAAGTTTATTTGTGAGTATTTTTGCTGCTGGAGAAAACATTGTCATTGAGTGTCCTGCAGTCTTTCACTCTTCCTGATAGATTAGAATGTGACACGTAGATTTTTGAGTAGATGCAGTTTGCATTTTTTGTAAGTTGGACGGTTGCTTTGGAGGAACACTGAAACGCAACACTGTCTCACATGTAAATAAAATCAAATGCTTAGGGTTTTTTAAACCCTTTATTTGGGGCATTGTTTTTTTTTTTTGGTTTGTTTTTTGTTTTTGTTTTTTTAAATCCAAATCTATATACGTATTTAAGGATTGCATGTCGTGAAATTTCTAGGCTCCGGTAACTCTCCAAAACCAAACAGCTCGGTCTTGAACCTCAATCAGGAATGGCTATCTCATGGATAAAGTGCTAAATTCGTGCCCAGTGCAAGTCTGGCACGCGGCATGGCATAAATCTGTGCATGGGTGGGCTAGACTAGTTTGGGTTTTTTTCGCAGATGCACACAGCTTGGCGCTGTTAAAAACGGCGTTTTGCACTGTTGTGGGCGTGAACGCAGCCAGTGGAAGTGGCTCCGATCATTTCCTTTCAAATTGGCGTGTTGGAGCCGCATTCCTCCACAAGCAGAAATCGAATTGCTGCACTCCACGCATGCAGGAGATCAAAGCACGTCAAGTATGTTTATGAGGAACTGCGAGCAGAACTCCACAGGCGGATGATGTATAAAGATGGCCAAAGCGATCAAAGATCTCATGGCTGTGAAGTGGGATCTTGGACGCCTTGCACCTTGATCATTCATGTCTGACCAAAACACACACAGACACACACACACACACACACACACACACACATCCATGTGCCGTGGCCAGGGAGTGATTTGAAAATGTCATAAAAACCATAATAATAATCACAACGCCTCCAGTGAAGTGATTTGTTCAATGATTTAGAGGATTGCAACTACGCTGTTGTCATATTTGTGAATGAAATGCCTCAGTTTGCCGGAACGCCCAGAGCTGTCTGCAAAATTCCCCAAAACCCTCAACAAGCCTTGCACTCTCACAGAAAATTAAGATGTGTCAGTTTTTGCGCAAGACCACAGATGGCCATCTATAAATATCGAGCCCTTTGAGGTGGAAAAAAAACAATTGGTTGTTGCTCTTTGACAATATCTAATGTCCATGGGTTGTGGATATTAACACGTTAGTTTTCAAAATCAAACGTGTTGCTCCCATTTTCTGTTGTTTGCATGATTTAAATAGCATGACAATATTGGCCATGATAATTTTAGTCTATTATAATGATACCGTTTCATTTGTGGTAATTGTTTTTTAAATTATTATTATAATTGTTTCACTGTAATACTATACCGTTAATTTTTTTATGTTGTTGTTTTCCACAGCTTTACCCAATGTACTGTTGTTGTGGCGCTTTTTGACGTTGTTGCCTCTTGTTGTCGCCACTCTGTTTCCATTATTCATGCTTTGACAACCCGCCTTGAATTATGCAGTCTTTTTTTTGCTTTGAATGTCTGATTTTCACTCAATCTTGTTAAATTGATGATAGCTTTGCCATGCTAGTGGCAAAACACTCTTAGCTCTGGGGCCTTAGGTTATTACAGTCAAAATTCATCTTTTGCAGAGTGCGCCCATTTATGCGTACACATGCATGCGAATGCTCACATTTAATTGAATACACTTGTATTGTCCCATCTGAAAGCATTACTCCCAGGCCATCAAAATCCCATTACATGCACTGATTCATAAATGAGAGCAATGGGCAGACAGTTACAAAGACTAATTTACTGCGTATACTAAAAGTGACATGCTGAATTTTATTATTGACCCATAGTTACTCACACCATTCAACCGTTTAGTCATTTATGGAATTCATTAGTCCATCAAAACCACTTGAGCATATGTCAGATTGCATCAGACTAAGTGATAGTTGTTTGTTTGTTTGTTTTTTAATGATTAAAAAAAAAAGCATCATCCCGCCTCTCTTCCGTCCTCCCATCCCCTGGACCTCTCTTATCTTGCCCCCTATCCTACCCAGATGGCTGTCCTAACCTATGTAATGGGAATGGGCAATGCACCATGGGACAGCAGAGTTGGCATTGTGAATGTCAGACTGGCTGGAGGGGCCCTGGTTGCAGTGTTGCCATGGAGACATCTTGCGCCGACAACAAGGACAACGAAGGAGGTGAACAGGGGCAAGCGGAAAACAAAACAATGCAGGGATGGAGATTTGCAACACAAAAAAACCCAAAAATGTTTTTGTAAAGTTATAAATGGTATTTAATGAATTTGAATGAATCTCAATTTGAAGCCATCAATAAGAATGATCATGTTTCATTCATTGTTAAAATAACTATGTCCAATTTGTTTTCAATAAACACGACGTTATTGCTTCTGCCCCTCTCTCAGATGGACTAACTGACTGCATGGACCCAGATTGCTGTATCCAGAGTCCCTGTCAAAACAGTCCACTGTGCCGTGGCTCCCGGGACCCTCTGCAAGTCATTCAACAGATCCCTTTGTCCCAAACCCGTGTCCATTCCTTCTACGATCGCGTCAAGATGCTTGTGTCACGGGATGGCACCCATGTCATTCCAGGAGAAAACCCATTCAATTCCAGGTAAGGAAGAACCGACAAGAACAAAGGCTGATCTGGAGATTGACTTAACCCTCCCGACTTCCCTCCTCTGTGCCGATGAAGAGCTGAAGGACACACTTTTGAAAATGCAAACAAACACAATTTCTCTCAACAAGTGTCATCAATGAATGATACACGGATTGAGTATCAGCATTTTAGTAGTGTATGTTGCTACTGTATCTGTTTCAGTTGTCCTTTGTGGTTTTATCTCACTGACTGGGAGTCTCTTTCGTGCAAGTGTCCGGCTAACGATAAATATTGTTCACAGACAACAGGTTTACACATTTTTTAAAAATGACCACCAAATCTTGCACCTTGTGCTACAATATGGTATATCTGTGTCACATCCACAATTATCTGGACACAGTGGCAGAAAACTGGATAAGATGAAACGCTTCAGTAACAAGACATTCTCCTGAGGGATCCAAAGGGAATTCCAGAGTCAGTTAAACTGTGTAATCTCTTCAACTGGGTCTCTTACCTTGGGATTCTAATCAGATGCAGCGCGGCTTCAAATGTTTCCGCTCGGTGCAAAGTGGCTGTGGTTCAACTTGCAGCTCATTCTCAATGGCAAAAAATGTCGGAGCAGTCACCCTGACAAGGAAATTTTATGTCATTCGCAGCATCTTTACCAAATTACCAAATACAGCCATTAATTGGAAATTAACGGTGACCCTTTTCGAAGGTTGATAGAAAAAAAATTGTGGAATAACAATTAAGCAGACTAATCCAGCTGTTTTGATCGATCTCAAGGGGAGAACATTTTATCCTGCACCGCCCCCTACTGTCGACTGAATTCGACATCACATTGTGAACGTCACTTTGGGTTTGATCATGTGAGGCTCACAATGCGATTAGTGTGGGCGAAGAGAGCATCCATTCATTTTCTAATCCATTTAACCTCATGAGGGTCTCTGGCATTCTGCAGCATATCCCAGCCGCCATCGGGCAGTAGGGACACCCTGAACTGAGTGCCAGCCAATCAGAGGGCACACATAGACGAACAACCACTTGCACTCACAGTGACACCAAGGGAGGATTTGGAGTGTTCAATCAGCCTGCCATGCATGTTATTGGAATGTGGGAGGAAACGATAGTACCCGGATAAAACCCACGCAAGATGCAAACTCCACACGGGAAGGCCAGAGCCGGAATAAAATCTTGCACCTCTGCACTGTGAGAGGGATATGCTAACCAGTGGACCACCGAGCCGCCGTAGAGCATATTATTGCAAATAATATTTTGATCTCCCCTTTCAGTATGTTCATATCTGTATTTCTTTATTTGTTTTAGCATATTGAAGTTACCTGTAATGCAAACTAGGGTCCACTGAGTATGAGTGCGCTATTGTACCTAGCTCCAACAAACTAGTACACTAACCACTGTGCTTGGGACTGCGTAGATCGGCGTGCCCAAGTGCAGTCCTCCGGAGCCCCTATTTGCGCCTGTTTTACATGTTTTTGCCTCCTCCATCACACGTGATACAAATGATCAGCTCATCAGCAAGCTGTGCAAAAGCCTGAAAATGACCGTGATCATTTGACTCGGAGTACATCTGTAATTTAGTGTTACAATTTTTGACAATGGAAATTGGGGCGGGAAGGCATACCTCATTGTGCCGGGCGGGATCAAATTGTGCTACTTAAGGCTCTCAGGCTACACATTTGACAAGAGTGTCGAAAAGTCAAAAGTTTCAAGACCATGCACTCTCCAGCATCATGTGATTTTTGTTCATGAATTTTACATCAGAAATGATGACAGGAGACAAATTACCTTCGTGGATACACCGCCGAGAAGTGTGCTTGTTGGTCTACTGGGAATACAAACGTCGCTCACAACTGTGGCTCAAGGGAAGGTTTGACAGGAAGGAACATCACCAGTACCCCAATATTCCCATGAGATTATGTATATAATATCACCAGTTTTGGGGAGGTTTTACATTGATGTAGTGTGCTTCCAGGAAAAGTCTGACTTCAAGATGTCAGACGCCGCTTCAAAAGTTTCCGCTCGGTGCAAAGTGGCTGTGGTTCAACTTGTAGCTCATTCTGTGTCATTTTGTGTCATTTGCAGCATCTTTACCAAATTACCAAATACAGCCATTAATTAGAAATTAACGATGATCCTTTTCGAAGGTTGATAGGAAAAAATCTCTACCATAAAAAAAATCTTTGGAATGATGTAGTGTGCTGCCAGTAAAAGTCTGACCTAAAGATGTGTGCTTATAAATTCAGATTTTCCAGCAGCCAAAGCAGAATAGGTCAGGAACCTCTGCAGTTTTCAGAATACTCGCTCAGTCTGGAAATGCTTACACGTGCAGACTTTGTAAAACCTGATGTTATGTGCAATAAACACACGCACGCAGACACACGCACGTTGGTGTCTCTCTCTCTCTCTCTCTCTCTCTCTCTCTCTCTCTCTCTCTCTCTCTCTCTCTCTCTCTCTCTCTCTCTCTCTCTCTCTCTCTCTCTCTCTCTCTCTCTCTCTCTCTATATATATATATATATATGTGTGTGTGTGTGTGTGTGTGTGTGTGTACACTCACATATATATATATATATGTGAGTGTACACACACACATGACTATATGTGTATATAAGTATATATACATAGAAATATTGACCATCATTGTCGAGGTGTGTTTATGAGATTGACTGGAAGTAATCTAGACTGCGGGGCCTCCTGATTGTGGCTAATTAATAAATGGTTAAAAGCCAGTGATATACTGTAGATAAAAGGGCAAATGAAATAATTGAAAGGCGGACCACTTAATCAAATGGAATGATAAATGCTTTGACTCACATATTGCCCACCACTCTTTCAATTTTATCTCTTTTGTCTTTTTCCAGTTTGGCATCTCTTATCCGGGGTCAGGTGCTGACGACAGATGGAACGCCCCTGGTGGGGGTGAACGTGTCTTTTGTCAACTACCCCCACTATGGATACACGCTGACGCGACAGGATGGAATGTATGTACACTAGACATCCTTGTTGAGCGTTTGAAACTACCTCATTAGGTTCGCTAAAATGAGATTAGATACGATGAGATTCAATTAGATTCTCAATCTAATAAGACTGTATTTGCGATTTGCAAAACGCAAATACAGTCTTATCAGAAAATGCCTGTTGATTTAACATGGCAAGAACTATGGACAGGGAAGTCGACAAAAGGACAGAATGCAACATTTTGATTTTGTGTGAAATGCACAAAGTACATTTCTTACAACAGACAAAATTCTTATTTGCGGAGCTTTTTAAGTGGGGCCGAACTCATTCAACAGTGCGATAATTGTTCCCAGAAAACATTTCATCCTGAGCTGTGCTTATTCCAACGTCCTCCAGCATAACAGTAGTTGAGGATGCTACTTTTTCAATTTGCACCTGGTGACGTTTGTACAAAGTTGTCCACTAACTCTCGGCAGTTTTCTTCCCTTCTTTTTTCAGAAATTACACTTTGCAGCACCGGTTTAAGAGTCACATGGGTTGTCCGGTTCCGGCAAGTTGAATTGGATTTAAGTCAGACAGCGGGCTACTGATTAAAATGAAGATTCATCGCTTCTTCAAACTGAGCTGCACTCATAAATTAAGCAAATGATGATTTTCTTTTCTTAGGGCCGTTGAGAATTGTTTGCTGTCTCCGCAGTTGTACCGGCGCTTTCTTTGCAGCATTTTTTCAGTTTGATGGAACCGATGCCGCAACATCTGAACATCAAACCTGGGTTAACGTAACAGGGCTGTCAGTGGCGGTTTCCTAAATTAATGCTATTCTCTTGCAGTTGTTGGCGCCTGAGAGAATTCACCTGTTCAAAACACCTGCGGAAACACACCTCCTGCTGTTTATCATAACAATAAGAATATCTTCTTTCAAGCTCCCTGTTTGTAATGAACTCGCGGCGAGAAGCCGAACAGCTGACAAAATGTGTGAGAAAATATTTGTGACAGTCTTTGCTATTGCCTTCAGATGTTTTGGACTTGATCCGAACTGATTTGTGACACTTTTATTTCAGGTCTTTTTTTGTTTGTGTGTTTTGTTTGTTCATTTTTTCCTATGGCGGCGGTGTAGTTAGTGTTATAAGAAGAAGAGAAGCGCTGTCATGTTTGAGTCGGTGTAACATTTCATCCTCTGCAGCACTCCCCCTCTGTGCCTCATTCCCGCCCTCTCCTTGCAAACCTCTCCAGGTTTGACCTGATAGCTAACGGTGGCGCATCACTGACTCTGCGATTCGAACGCGCCCCCTTCCTGAGCCAGGAGCGTACCGTGTGGCTGCCCTGGAGCCAGTTTTATGCTATGGACACTGTGGTGCTTAAGACAGAGGAGAACACAATCCCTGGCTGTGACCTGAGTGGCTTCATCAGGCCTGATCCTCTTGTGATTGCATCCCCTCTCTCCTCCTTCTTCAGCTCCAAGCCAGGGGAGAAACACATCATACCGGAGACACAGGTGCAGTACCACTGACCCCTGGCAGCCGGCTAATCCTCCTTCTGGTTCCCTCGCTCTTTTCCCACTCCTTTTTATGCCTGTCTTTCTACTTTCGCTTCGATAGATTCCCTCTTTCCTTCGTTTCCTCCTTCTCTATTTCCTTACATTTTCCCTGCTTCTGTCCTTCAGCCGTCAGTGGAACCGTGACCTTCATTATTCCCCCCTCTCGCTAATCCCTCCACTAATCCCTTTTCTCTTGTCATCTCTTCTCTCTGTCTTCTAGGTGCTGCATGAGCAGATCGAGGTGCCCGGCACCAGTCTAAAGCTGTGCTACCTAAGTTCAAGGACGCAGGGTTACCGCTCCCTGCTCAAGGTGACCATGACCCCCTCTGCGCTGTCCATGGGTCTGCTCAAAGTCCATCTCATGGTCGCGGTGGAGGGCCACCTCTTTCAGAAGTGGTTCCACGCCTCGCCTAATTTAGCCTACACTTACATCTGGGATAAGACCGATGCCTATGGGCAGAGGGTCTACGGGCTTTCCGAGGCTGTCGGTGAGTATGAGTGACTAAATGAATTTGACAGGAGTTGCTAAGGGGCCGAGGCTTTTGTTCTTCCAAACCCTGCGCTTACTGAGAAGATGAGAAACTTTGCCACTAATAGCGGACGGGGCATGACAGGGAGAGAGAGTTCTAATTAGGGAGCCTGAAACTGAGATTTCCACCAAAAAGTCAGTCTCAATCTACGATACAGTAAAGCCAAACTACGTTTCTTTTTTCTTTTTTTCTTTTTTTTTAATACGTCTACATTTCATTGCAACCGTATTTGGTTCAGCCAGTCAGCCAGAACTTTAGAGAAGGGTTATTAGCAATCAGAGTGAGTTTGCAGTTAACAGCTAGCAGATTCCTCTGTGATATTACACTCTGCCGTCACAAACACTCGTCAGCCCACGAAAACACAAGACGGCACCACCGTCGACTATAATCATGAAAACGCTTCGCTTGGGGAAACCCTTTCACTTCGTGACGCCTAATTTTTCCGTGAACGTCAACCCCCTATCTAGCATCTTTGTGGTTGAATAGATTTTTCCGTGAGCAGATACCGTAGCTATGTTATTGTTTGAAAATGGTCCCACCTCTGATATAATTTTAGGCCCCACCACTGTAAAGTTGCCAATTATTTTTTAGTCTTCTTTGGCCCCTGTCAATCATGGGCTCTGTGTCACATTTCGGCCCCTTACAGCGCCCCTGCTGTTAGCAGTGAAAGGGTTGGGGATGTTGAAAACAACTCTCTCTCTGAGACTCATATGGCAATTACCTGGTAGTATGTGAACACGCGTTTCCTTTTAACAATGACAGTATATTCTCTCATACGCAATGGCATTGGACTTGCCTTAAACGCGGCATCTCAACTCAGCCCAAACTACTACTATTTTATCTTTCTGCTTCTCTGAGCCAGATACTTGTTGTTGATTGTGAAGCTGTGAAGTTTTTTTAACACAGTTAGTGTGACATGTAATGTTAAAGGTCCTGCAGGTAATCAGCCCAATTAACACAATGGCTGGTTGATTTAGCGGCATTTGCGAGTGTTAGTAAAGTGTTAATGCAGAGTTAGGCACAGGTGCTAACTAGCTTTGGTGCAGTGAGGATTTGCTCTATTTTTTTTTATGATTGATCCCACACTTTTTCTTTGTGTCACCTACGTTATTTCCTCTCTTTCTTTGTTTAACTTTCAAATACGCAGTGTCTGTGGGCTACGAGTACGAATCATGCGCCAGTCTCATTCTGTGGGAGAAAAGGACTGTCATCCTGCAAGGTTACGAACTGGATCCCACCAATCTTGGTGGCTGGTCACTGGACAAGCACCATATACTCAACACACGAAGCAGTAAGTCTACAAGCATACCGTGCGCAGAGTTTGTCTTCAGATTCGTTTGAGTTTTTATGACACTGAAATGTCGCAGTCTCAGCTTCAAACTCCCTATCATGAAAGATTTTTTTTTCTGTTTGGTTCCACATCCACTCATGCGATATGCAGACCCGTCGCCAGAGCCTTCAGGGGGGCCACACACACCCTATTTTTGTGTGTGAAAGAATCCACTTCTGATCTTTATTATCTGTGTGTGCAGGCATTCTTCACAAGGGAAGTGGAGAAAACATCTTTGTGACTGAGCAGCCTCCAGTCATCAGCAGCATTATGGGTAACGGCCGCAGACGAAGCATCTCCTGCCCCAGTTGTAACGGCCTTGCGGATGGCAACAAACTGCTCGCGCCGGTTGCCTTGGCAATGGGCATCGATGGCAGCCTCTACGTAGGGGATCTCAATTTTGTACGCAGGATTTTCCCGTCCATGAACACCACCGGCATCCTAGAATTAAGGTAAAAACAGCACATTAAACATCTTAGAGGGTTCTGAAAACTATTTTCTTTTTATGAGTTTTGTCAACGACCATTTTGATTGACTTTAGTTTTGTCTTTTTTCTTTAAAGGAACAAAGATTTTAGACACAGGTGAGACAGTTTTATCTGACAACACCGTTATACAAATTAACATACCCTCCTGACTACCAGTAGTTCAAATTTGTCCTGTGTAGAGGACATTTGTGAACCTAAATATCTCCCACCCAGCGCATCCAACCAATCGCATTAACTCCTTTTGTGCTCTAAAGAAGACATTCAGTGCTTTCCAATGATACCAAATTTGTAGGGGGTGGGGCTTTGTTACTTTGACTTCTCAATAGAAGAAAATGGCTTCCCTCAGTGCAAGCACTTTTTAATGGAAGAAGAAAAGTAATACTTTTTATCAAACATATTTTGTCTTGAAATGCTGATGGCATTTTATTTATAAGACTCTTATGAACACGTTAAAGTGTTGTTTGAGTTGGTTTAAGTGTATTTGAGCCTAGTGTTCAAGTGTTTAAAAAAATGTCCTCTGTAGTGGAATTTCAAACATTTCTTTTGGAGTAGTCATATTACTTCACATAGATTGGGGAATTTCAAAATAAATATGATTGGACGGCATTTTTTTTTCATGGTAGTCAGGAGGATACTTGAAGTTGTGACTGAAAATATAAAATCAAAGCTATTCCCTTAAATGATCAGGGTTTTTTTCTCTGTCCCCCACAGTAATAATCCAACCAATAAGTACTTCCTGGCAGTTGATCCATTATCTGGGGCATTGTTCATCTCAGACACCAATTCCCGACGAATTTACCGTGTTCGCTCATTAACCGGCGGTCGCCTGCTGTCTGACAATGCAGAGGTTGTGGCTGGGACCGGAGAGCAATGCCTGCCCTTTGATGAACGCTGCGGAGATGGCGGCAAAGCCACTGAAGCTACACTTATGAGCCCAAAAGGTGAGCGGCTCAGCAGAAGTGCAATGAGCCCGTGTGGAGCGAGCAATCGGTCTATTTCGTCATGATTACAGAGCCGCCATTACATTCATTGATTCTGATTGATCTCATTCTTCAGATTTGTATGTAATCAAATGATGAATGAGGATAACTGCGGGTAATGGTTTTCATTATTTTCACTTTAGCAAAGGTGCTTATTTATGCCAGCTACTGTGTCGATCATTTCAGAGGACAATATGTGCAAATGATGGCAATTTTTTTCGTTCCCTTTCGTGCTGAGGGGCTTTCATTGGTGATGGTCAGTCCTTTTTTTTCTGTGATTTATTTGATATAACAGAATGCACATTTTGGAAAGTGTATAACACCCTAATTCCATTCAACGTGGTCATACCCAGAAAGTAAAAGTTTAAAAAGTAAAATGTGACATTGTAGTCATTTAGCCGTTGATTTCAACGGGAAATTAATATTTAAGCCTTAAACTGTGGATGTCTTTGCTTTAGATGCTCTTGTCTTTCTTCTTTTTTTTGGGGGGGGGGGGGCATACAATTTGTACTTAAGCAGGGCGATGACAAAAGCAGGCCATAAATCAGGTTAATGAAAAATGTAATACTGGAATGGAATAATTTCAGTGGATTATTGGATCTTCGAACCGTGACACCAAACTGTCAAGGGTGTCACAACATCACAGTTCTCGACAGTGACACTAATGTGTGTAGCGCATACTTTCATGGTATTGCGGCCGTATTGAGTTGTGTTACAAGTGATTGGCTAAAAAAAGGTCACTTTTACCTGTCACCACAGCCTGTACAGTTTCTTTGCTTACCGTATTTGTTCTTTTTCTTGCACTGTCTCTGTTTTTTATTTGCTGCGTGCCCTTGGCTATGCCCCCATCTGTTCTTACATATCAGGTGTGCCGGGAAGATATTTTGGAGCACGCTTGCCTGTTTGACTAGTAAGGCTGACACAGCATCACTTGGAAATGAAAAAAAAGTGTGACAAAGGAAAGTACAGGCTGGGAATCGCGGTGAAAAGCGGTTGGTGGGGAACTCGTCAGTGCCTGGAAAAAAAGCCACTTGCAGTATCGAATTTCCCTTTGGGAACAGCATCAGCTCATGTCCTTAGATGATGACTCATCCCAAAAATAACAGTTATCAAAAAGTTCAGCACCCGCTCCATCACTGAAACACTTTGGTCCCTTCTTATCCGATGAGAAATTGTGAGAATCAGCAGTCCAGGGTGCCATTCGTTTTCTGCAGGTGGAAATACCGAGCTTTAATTGACTTAAGATGTCTCCGACGCTTGTGAATTATGAGTTATGAGTCATTATTCACGGCGCTCGTCTGGCATTTGCAGGCATCGCCGTGGATAAAAATGGACTTATGTACTTTGTGGATGCCACTATGATCCGTAAGGTGGACCAAAACGGCATTATCTCCACTTTACTGGGAGCCAACGATTTGACTGCCGTGCGACCACTGAGCTGTGACACCAGCATGGACGTGAGCCAGGTAAGAGAGTCACTCAGAAGTGCGGGAGAAGTGAGGAGGTGACGGCATGATGGATGATGATCTAACAGCTTTGTGAGTGCTGAGCTATGACAATCTCGTGGACCGCAGCCAGGCGGCGGCAGGGGGACGTTCTGATTTAGGGACCTTTATTAAAGAGTCCACGGATAAATGACTGGATCAAAAGAGACTGAGGACTGCACTTCATTTCCAAAATGAAGAGGAGACCTTGGCCTCTTTTCAAATGGCCACCATTAGTGTGTACTGTACTGTCGATTAGCTAACGTGAAACTCCCGCATCTGCATGCTAGGTACGCCTGGAGTGGCCCACAGACTTAGCGGTGAACCCTATGGACAACGCTCTCTATGTCCTGGAGAACAACGTCATTCTGCGCATTACAGAGAACCACCAGGTTTGTACCACAACCCCTCCAAAACCGATGTGTCCACTTTGACAAAAGGGCAACAGCTTGAGGGTTAGCTCTAGAAATATTCGACTGCAGTGGAACCCCATAACAAAAAGCCACGTGGGATACTGTTTGACTTTCTATTCATTCAGCTTTCTCAAAGGAAAAAAATGGAAAGAATATGTTCCAGGGTTAAATCATCATAATTAACCTCTATTAACTAAGTGTCATTTTTAACATGACAATTTCAAGTATTCTTAACATTGACCTGGAAACCAAAGTTAACCACCACTGTGGAACAAATCAATGAAACATTCAATCTTTACGGACAAAGCGTTATCTGTAAAATGTTCAAACAATCAAACATTCGGCCTTCAGATTGTTAGCGAGGGACAGTGTGCCACAAGAATGAGGGCAACAAAATGAGGTCAAGTGCAGTGTATATTTCTTCTTCTATTCTCTCGTTGTTCTCGCCAAACTCCATTGTTCAGTCTGGTCCTTCCTTTTGAGGCAGCCTTAGAAAAAGTCAAACTTATGCCAAGAGTGAGCTCTGCTGAAGTGCATGAGTTGCATGATTAAATTAAAAATGGCTGTATATGACCTCCAGGGACAATGTGTTGAGTTTTACGGGCACTCGCAAAAGTGTTACAAATAAATGTGTGCATGTCAATGCCTTTTCAATGTTGTTCTTACAGGTGAGCATCATAGCAGGTCGGCCAATGCATTGCCAGGTGCCAGGGATTGACTACAGCCTCAGCAAACTGGCAATTCACGCTGCTCTTGAGAGTGCCACGGCCATTGCCCTGTCTCACACGGGCACTCTCTACATCGCTGAGACAGACGAGAAAAAGATAAACCGAGTTCGACAGGTAGGTCGCAGCTGTTTTGAGCTTTCTTTATATTCTTCAAGATGGATTTTTTAAACACTTTATCCTCTTCAATGTTCATTCTAGGTAAGCTCTAATGGAGAAATCTCCCTTCTGGCTGGGGCTGCCTCTGATTGCGACTGCAAGAACGACGTCAACTGCAACTGCTTCTATGGTGACGATGGCTATGCCCCAGATGCCGGCTTGAACTCTCCTACCTCCTTGGCTGTATCCCCTGACGGGACACTCTTCATTGCGGACCTCAACAACATACGAATAAGAGCTGTTCGAGCCAATCGGCCCGGCCCGGCCCTCTCCAGCCCAGCTTTTGGAGGATCTGGTGGGGCTCGGTATGAGGTGGCATCACCCAGGGAACAAGAACTGTATGTATTCAATAGGGAGGGCCTGCACGTCCAAACCATCAGCCTTGTGACTGGAGAGCCGCTCTATAACTTCACCTATGGCCCTGATGATGAACTGGCAAGTCTGGTCGACAACTGCAACAATACAGTCAAAGTAAGGAGGGAAGGACTGGGGCAGGGAGGAGGCTCCGGCCTGCTTCGACTGGTGCTCCTGCCAGAGAATCAAGTGGTGACCTTGGGTCTGGACCCAAGCGGAGGACTGCGCAGTGTTTCAGCCGTGGGTCAAGAGGTGGCTCTCATGGGTTACAGCGGCAACACAGGCCTGCTCGCCACCAAAGCCGATGAGACCGGATGGACCACCTTCTACCAGTGAGTCTGCGTGTGTGGGACAAGTGTGGCTTTGATATGTGTCTTTTGGAACCCAACGAGAACCACATGCACTTTTATCACTGCTTGCGCAGGGTTATACTGCTCCCTGGTGGCATGTTTTAAACTACAATCAAAAGCTCAAAAGGCCTTTCTGCATATAATCTTTTTCACATACTGCAGGTTTGTGCCAAATTTTTTTCAACACATATACTGACACAATGAATTGTCCCCTCTCCCAGGTATGACAGCGAGGGTCGCCTGACCAATGTGACCTACCCCACAGGCATGGTTACGAGTCTCCATCGTGAGATTGAACGCTCCATCACCATCGATATCGAGAGCTCCAGCAGAGATGACGACGTTACTGTCGTCACCAACCTCTCCTCTGTAGAAGCCTCATACACTGTGGTTCAAGGTGATGCAAATGATGCAAAGTGAACAGTCAATGTGAGCTCAAGCGTCTGAGTCGGGGATATTGAATTACAATTCTAATATTCAGCCAGGATCATCCTGTGTATTTGAATATCATCGCAGCGCCAAAATTCATTAGTAGTGTGCGGTGAATCCTATTCAGCGCTGCAAGCTTTGTCGCACAGCCACACATAGAGATGCAAACGAAGCTCTCGGCCAGTTCCCATTATCCCTTAGCTTATTTGGTCTGGCCATAGCTTGCTCGCTTGCTCGCTCGCGCTGCCTTGCTCGCGCTGCCTTGGTGGTCGAGCGTGCCGTGCCTCCGCCGCCGCCGCCGCCTCCTCCGCCAAGTATAATATGTAATAGCTGAAGAACAAAGAGAGTAATCCCCCCCGCCCCCCTGACCAACGTGAGTATTGTGACAGCAAAGAGCGTGCTCTAAGGATGGAAGGCCTTAGGCAGAATACGAGTCAGATGTATTCAGTGATCCACCTGTGTTGTGGGAAGAAGCGGGTCGAGATGTTCAGAGAGCCGTAAGTACTTTCAGGTTTCTAGCACTCTGTGTGGGCTTTCAGTGCAGCTTTCTGGTGACATACTCACTTAACCATCTCCCATTCTTCTGCTCTTTCTCGTTCTCTTCATTAACTCCCGCGCAGCAAATTCTACTCAGCCCTCAAGCTCTCATTTCTCTCGCTTTCACCCCTCCTCTGTCTCCATTGCTTCTGTTTTATTACAAGCTTGTTCAGGCAGACGGTGCAGAAAAGATTTATCTCAGGGCGGTTGCTGCCAAGTCAGTGGGAAAAAAAATACATTCACTTGTCTGTTTGAGGCATTGTTAAAATGTGCCTGGAGCTTTATTACAAATTGGTCTTATGGATTACTGTCATTTATGGTGGGATTTCAAAGGGAGGCACCAGCTGATCCCTTTCACCTTTTCTAAATGAAAAAAAGAACATGCTTCCACTTTCCTAAGCCCAAAACAATTTTATCTCCCTTTCAGTCACTTCGCTGTGATTAAGATGTGTGTTTTCAGTCCTGGGAGAGAGAATTTAAGCTCAACATTAGATGTCGTCTTATCTGATTCCATTCTTGTGTTTGCCAGGGATTCATTACACTGTGGTGATAAGGAATGTGGAGCGCTGTAGAGAGATGTGAGATTTTATTCAGCGTACTATAGAGATTGTTCGACTCGGATCCAGTCAGATTAGTCATAAACACTGTATGTAGCGGGCATAATCGTGTCACACAAATGAACACGTATGTGAAGGATATGACCACATTTAAAATCTCATTTACGGTAAATGGATCTCGTAGTGGATTAACTGATCATTTAGATCTCTTGTCAGTTTTGGGGGAGGAAGGGGGGTTTGTGCAATTGATTAATATTAAAGGGGCCATATCATCCTAAATGAACTTTTTTGAGCTTTTAGCCAGGTTAAAATGCTTTTTTAATTTTTAAGCTTATAGTGAACTGTCGAAATCTTAAAGTAGCATGATATGGCCACTTTAAAATAAATACTAATGCAGACAATGAACAGGCAAGGATTAATAGAAAAAATGCAAACAGGAAAAACAATAAAACAAAATTCAACACACAAAACGAACAAAGTAATAGAATACCTTACGAATGCATTCTATCAAACGTGCCTATTATTGCAAATTTGTTGAATAGGTCTCTTTTTAATTTGCCTCTGTTGTTTATAATAACAACAAAGTAATGCTGGCACAGCTTTGTTTACCTGAAGGGACATTCGGTACAACTGTTTTGCTGCGTGCAACATTGGACTCATTGTATTATGGTCTGGCAATCATTCTTGAAATTGGTCCCTCTTTTCTCTGTGAAGACCAAGTCAGGAACAACTACCAGATGTGCAACAATGGGACCCTGAGAGTGATGTACGCCAATGGGATGGGCATAAGTTTTCACACGGAGCCCCACATCCTAGCAGGATATGTCAGCCCTACCATCGGCCGCAGGAATATAACACTTCCCACAGACAATGGCCTGAACTCCATTGAATGGCGTCTGCGTAAGGAGCAGACCAAAGGAAAAATTACAGTGTTTGGCAGGAAGCTAAGAGTGAGTTGATCAGTTTACAGCCATAACCCTCGCAGGAGATGGTAAAAAAAATACATAAAACATGTACTTTTCTCCAGGCACACGGTCGCAACCTCCTCTCTATTGACTTTGACCGTAACACACGCACAGAGAAGATTTACGACGATCATCGCAAGTTTACCCTACGCATCATGTACGACGCTCAGGGCCGGCCAGCTATGTGGTTGCCTAGCAGCAGCCTGGCGGTGGTCAATGTGTCCTATTCATCCACTGGTCAGCTCGTTGGCCTGCAGAGGGGGAGCATGAGTGAGAGGACTGAGTTTGATCCCCATGGACGCATCCTGTCTCGCTCGTTTGTGGACGGGAAGGTTTGGAGTTACAGTTACCTTGATAAAGTAAGTACAGTTTTCACATTGGTTACATTATGCGGAACAAGGTACGTCATTCAAAACTTTTTTCTCTGCCCAGTCCATGGTGTTGTTGCTGCAGAGCCAAAAGCAGTACATCTTTGAGTTTGATACCTCAAATCGGGTCACAGCAGTCACCATGCCAAGCGTCGCCCGTCACACCATGTTCACACACGTGTCCATTGGGTACATCCGCAACACTTACAACCCACCAGAGAGCAACGCCTCCATCATCCACGACTTCTGTGAAGACGGCAGGCCGCAGGCCATACGTTACCTGGGCACCGGCCGCCGTGTCCTCTACAAGTACGGCAAGCTGGCTAAGTTGGCCGAGATTGTGTATGACAGCACCGCTGTCACGTTTGGCTACGATGAGACAGCGGGCGTGCTGAAGATGGTCAATCTACAGAGCGGTGGATTCTCTTGCACCATTCGCTATCGGAAAATGGGCCCACTCATCGACAAGCAAATCTATCGCTTCAGTGAGGAGGGCATGGTCAACGCAAGGTTCGATTACACTTATCATGACAACAGCTTCCGAATTGCAAGCATGAAGCCAGTCATCAGTGAAACACCTCTACCTGTGGACCTATACAGATATGATGAAATCTCCGGCAAGGTGCGCTGCCTTTGCGCATGAATATGCAGACTTTTTGAAGTGATTTTTAAGTACCGCATTTTCCGCACCTAAAAGCATTCATTTTTCTCAAAAGCAGACAGTGCGCCTGCTAAACCGATACTGCCTTATATATGGATCAATATTCTGATTTCTTGGACGTTGTATTTTAAATGTTCTGTGACTCGCTTTGTTACAGCTGCAGCGGTTGTGAAAGCGCTATGTAAACAAATCTGTATTGTATTGTATTCCTTTTAGCATAACTTCACCTAGCGGATGTATAACGCAACCTCGGCCACTATTGTAGCTTCTATTCTATGTGCCTAATGTGGTGCGCCCTGTATATGAAAATCATTTTAAAATAACCCATTCATTGAAGTTGCGTTTTAGACTCCGAAGTTCCTTATAGTGCGGAAAATACGGTACTAGTACGTTCCTTGGATGGATAATACTTATATATTGTGCAAACCCGTCTGTTCTAGGTGGAGCACTTTGGAAAATTTGGAGTCATTTACTACGACATTAATCAGATTATCACCACAGCTGTGATGACGCTGAGTAAGCATTTCGATACCCACGGACGTATCAAGGAGGTCCAGTACGAGATCTTCCGTTCCCTCATGTACTGGATGACGGTGCAGTACGACAGCATGGGACGGGTGGTAAAGAGGGAGCTGAAAATCGGGCCCTATGCCAACACCACTCAGTATCGCTATGACTATGATGGAGACGGACAGCTGACTGGGGTCAAGGTGAATAATCCACGTGGAAGAGTTCGTATCATGATGATTTATGGTCTTGTGTTATCAGACACTAGACTGGTGATGCCCCCGTTGTATGCGCAACTGACGTGACACTCTGGCCTTCTTTTTGTATTCAGGTGAACGATTGGTCGACATGGCGTTACAGCTATGACCTGAATGGCAACCTTCATCTGCTGAACCCTGGCAACAGCGCCCGAATCATGCCGCTGCGCTATGACCTCCGTGATCGCATCACGCGGCTGGGAGATGTCCAGTACCGTTTGGACGAGGACGGTTACCTCAGCCAGCGCGGTTCTGACATTTTCGACTACAATTCCAAGGGTCAGCTGCTAAGGGCCTACAATCGGGGCCCTGGTGGCTGGAGTGTTGTATATCACTATGATGGGTTAGGCCGTAGGGTCTCGACACGGAACAGCCTTGGACAGCACCTTCAATTTTTCTATGCTGACCTCAACCATCCAACAAGGGTGACGCACATTTTTAACCACTCAAGCTCAGAAATCTCCTCACTCTACTATGACCTTCAGGTAGGTTTGCATGAGTATATTGTGCTCACACGCAGCAAGGAAATTTGATTTGATGCTGACATATATCTTAATGCAGGGGCACCGAAATGTTCACGCGAAGTCTATTTGTATTATCAGGGAAAATAATTGTTAAGAAAGCCGTAGGGAGTTTTTAACAGGAAGGTTTCAGGTGGAATAAGTGTTATGATGAGTCCAAATTGTTGACCTTGGTTCAATGTGATGGCCACATCAGGGAGAGCAGAGTGGATCAACTGATGCAGTCATCATCATGAAGTTTATGGGGCCAATGTTATGGCCTGGGTTTGCTTCAGTTGCTCCAGTCAAGGTTCGGCAATGTTATGCTACCAAAAGAATCAAGTCAACTGATGACATCAATATATTTTAATGAGCATATTTGGAGTGGCTCATAGAGCATGAGATATCATAACACATAACAGTGACCGCCGGGGAGTCCAAATCTTAACTCCTTGGATGTGCATGACGAACAAAGCGGTCTAATTTTCGAATCACATATGCGACAAAATGTTGGCAAGAACTTAATGCACCAATTAATGGAAATTAGGCCACAGCTCCATGGTTTATTCAGATTTTTATTGGACATATCAGACATACAATATAATGTATATATTGACTGCACACCACACAGAGAGCCAGAACACACACATGAGCACAGTATTGTCAGAGTGATGCAGCGCACAAAAAGGGCTGCACTCCTGAGCTGTGTCCCCATAGACTCAGCTTCCTTTTATTTATTTTTTACTATTCTAATTGACTGTACTTTTCAAATGCCATGTAGAGTATCGAACTTCTCGTTTTATGCTGGAATGACAACTCTTGATATATAACTAGAAGGTATGACCTTTGTTTTGAGCAGAGTTTCACAATATTTTTTTTTCATACAGAGCATATATGAATATCTTAATTTGGAAATTGGAGCAATGTGAAAACAAATCCACTTGGATTGTCATCTCTTTTTTTTAGGGCCATGTGTTTGCCATGGAGGTAAGCAGCGGAGAGGAATACTACATAGCATCTGACAACACCGGCACACCATTGGCTGTGTTTAGCAGCAATGGACAGATGATCAAACAGGTATTGCAAATGCAAATTGGTAGTCCTATTACCCGCTCTTTTCAAGTTTCAACGTGTTTTCTGAGTATCCTCATACCAAACAAGCCAATGTTCTCCTCACTCAGGTGCAATACACAGCATATGGGGAGGTTTACCTGGACTCCAACCCGGAGTTCCAGCTGGTGGTTGGATTTCATGGTGGTCTGTATGACGCCCTGACCAAGTTGGTCCACTTCACCCAGCGTGACTACGATGTCTTGGCTGGACGCTGGACTTCACCTGACTATAGCATCTGGCCCAAGATTGGAAAAGATCCCTCTCCTTTTAATCTGTACATGTTCAAGAACAACAATCCCCTCAGTGACATGTTAGATGTAAAAAATTATGTCACAGGTAAGAAAAAAATAATGTGTTTATACACATGAACGGCATTTTAATGTTTTTTCACTCAAAGGACCAGCACATGTAGTAGAAAACTGTCCGTCATATTTAAAGTTGATTTTGCAGGTAACATTGTGAAACTAGTTTTGCATGCACTTTGTAATTGTCACAAAAAAAATGTTTTCAAATTAAATTACTAAATGACTGGCTAGTCTGTGTAAATTTGCCATTCAGAAATGTAATTTAAATTGTATCTGATCCTGTAGATGTGAAGAGTTGGTTGGTGATGTTTGGCTTCCAGCTCAGTAACATAATCCCGGGATTCCCTCGGCACTCGCTCTATTTTGTCGAACCTCCGTACGAGCTGCAGGCTACCCAGCACTGTGAGAATGGACAGGTACTGAATCGGAAAACTTTGTCTATGACACTTAGTGAGCTTATTGTCAATATATCTCACAATCCTTTTTTTGTTGTTGTTTGGACTGTGCAGCTCATCACTGGTGTGCAGCAGGCGGCGGAGCGTCACAACCAGGCCTTCATGGCTCTTGAGGGTCGTCTTCTCAACAAGGAACGGCGCAGACGAAAGGAAAAGCCCGGACACTGGTTCGGCACCAGCACCCCTATCATTGGTCGTGGAGTGATGTTGGCCCTCAAGGAGGGCAGAGTGGTGGCTGGCGTGTCATCTTTGGCCAGCGATGACAGCCGCAAAGTGACTCTGGTGCTGAACGGCGCCCAGTACCTGGAAGGCATCCACTACACGCAGGATGGGAAGGACTGCCACTACTTTGTGAAAATTGGCTCAGCCGACAGTGACCTGTTGGCCTTGGGGCTTACGAACGGCCGCAAGTCACTGGAGAGCGGCATCAACGTGACAGTCAGCGGCCGCTCCAGGAGAGGGGTGACGGTGGAATTCGCGGTGCCATCGTTTGTTCTGAGCATTCGCTACGGGCTCTCTGCCGACGTGGTGGACGAGGAGAAGGTAAGACTGTTGGAGTTGGCTCGCCAGAGGGCCTTGGCAGGAGCCTGGTCCAAGGAACAGCAGAGGGCCAGAGACGGAAAAGGAGGCAGCCGCCTCTGGACTGAGGGAGAGCGACAACAGCTCCTAACCATGGGCAGGGTACAAGGCTATGATGGCTACTACGTACTGCCTGTGGAGCAATATCCAGAACTGGCTGACAGCAGCAACAATATCCAGTTCCTTCGACAGAATGAGATGGGCAGGAGGTAACAGCCCACCATGAATCTGTCTGACTCCTCCTAAGCCCTTTTTCCTTTCCCAGCCTCCTCAACCCTTTTTCTCTGGAGATTTCATCAACAAACGGGGTTACTCATGGAACGCTGCAGGGACTTTTGAAAAGAGTGACAGAACATTAATATTCATTTTTCTGCCGCAGGCAAAAAAAAAACAACAACAAAAAACAAAAACAACAAAAAAAATTCTAGAGTTACATTTCGTTTAAGGGAGAAAAAAACACTCAATAAGTGAGAAGGCACTACTGAATAAATAAGAAGATTCCCCTTTTTAAAAAAGATGATTGCTATTTTCACCCATATTCTTTGGGTCACACTGAGAGCGCCCTTGAGCATTCAATGGACCTCCGCTGGCTCCTGTGTGTCTATTGGACGCTGAAAGCAAAAAGGACGAGAGTGCACGGCTACACATTGGAGTGTTGCCATGGCAACAACACATCAAAGAAGGACCCCAGAGACAGACAAGGCAATGTTAGAAGTTTGTCCAGCGTCGTCACCTTGTCTCAGGCCTCCCATTTTCCATAACTAACTGAGCGATCTGCTGATGCACTTCACCACCAAGCAAAGCAACACACAAGCCGAAGCCCTCCGCGAACTGCTACGAACGGACCGGAAAGTGCACCGTACAAAGCAAAAGGGAAGAAAGACGGCGATTCGTGTGGCCGTTGGCACTACACGACATTGTTGATTTTAAACAGGGAGAAGAAACATGTTACTACGTATGTGTCCAATTACACAAAACTTCAGAATGTTGCGTATTGATGCCGTAGATGCTGTAGTTTTGTATGTTTCAGTCGCAGTAGGATTGTGAGACCTTCACCGAGGCACTTCTGTACAGAATCCACCGCTCACAGAGTCCAGAAAACATGCTAAGTTCATATTTATTTTAATTTACTCATTTTCTATTTATTTATTCTTAGTAATATATGACAATCATGAATGAGTCAGTCAGTTTAATTCAAAATGAATTGTAACGTATGAGTTCATTTTCTTTTGCAAATGATGTATCAAATGTTCATTTGGTTTTGTTTTTGTATTATTTTAGATTGCTACCAGGGCAAGTAATAGTCACTCTTAAAAAAATAATAATTTATGTAATAAAGTGTTTAAAAATGGTTTATACTCAAAATAAAAGTCTTTAAAACTGTGAAAATGATTTTTCAAGATATATTTCAATGTACAGTGTATAGATCTACCTTTATGCAGCACAGTAGAATATTGTTCAGAATATCGAGTTTTATATTTCTAAGAAGTGGCTTGTAACGTGCAAAATCTTTGGCTGGTATTCCTCCTCTAGAGTTTTGTGGCACTCTAATATTGCATATCTACAGCATCAGTCTGCAGTTTTAGTTTTTGTTTGTTTGGGTTTTTTTTTCTTATTTCTTCCTTTGTTTTCGGAAACAGATGGATTTCCGACCTAGATCTCAACAGCAGTAGCAGTAATGGATCCTACTCACTGTGAAGAGACTCGTGATGGATGTCAAACTGTACCAAATCAGTATTATCAAAGGATAACACGTACGCTCACTAAAACGAGACTCTTCTGGGGAATTTATGAATAAAACATGATTGTTTATTTCAACCCAACAATGTCTATTTCACTTTCATCTTTTTTTTTCTTTTTTTTTTGGCGTACACAGTAAATATTCAATACTCTTGCTAATTTCAGCAGTCGACTTACTTTCAAATTGACATTTTAACGCAATCTGTGTTGATGAGACCAGACAGTTCAACTGCTTCAAACAGCTTGCCTTTTTAGTTGCTTAGTGGACATATACCTAAAAAACATGACCATGTGTAGTAATGCATTTTTAGCCCCCCCCCCCCCCAAAAAAAAACGACCATGTGTGTGTAGTAAAGCAGTTTTAGACGAAAAAAATGACCATGAATGGTAAGATGTTTTGAGCCGAAAAAAACGACCATGAATAGTAAAGGCGTTTTAACCAAAAAGGAAACGACCATGTATAGTAAGGTGTTTTGAGCCAAAAATCATGACCATGTGTCGTCAGGCGTTTTTAGCCGAAAAAAACCGACCATGTATGGTAAGCCCTTTTAACCAGAAAAATCATGACAAGGTATATATAGTAAGGTGTTTTTCAACGAAAAAAAAAACAACCATGTATAGTAAAACGTTTTTAGCCGAAAATAACAACCATGTTTAGTAAGGCGTTTTTAGACGAAAAAAAACACCATTTGTAGTAAGGTGTTTTGAGCCGAAAAAAACGACCATGAATAGTAAGACGTTTTAACAAACAAAAAAAAGAAACAACCATGTATAGTAAGGTGTTTTGAGCCGAAAAAAATGACCATGAATAGTAAGCCGTTTTTAGCCGAAAAAAATATGACCATGTATAGTAAGCCGTTTTAAACAGAAAAAAATGACAAGGTATATATAGTAAGGCGTTTTTCAACGAAAAAAAACAACCATGTATAGTAAGACGTTTTAGCCGAAAAAAACAGCCGTTTTAACCAGAAAAATCATGACAAGGTATATATAGTAAGGCGTTTTTCAACGAAAAAAAACAACCATGTATAGTAAGACGTTTTAGCCGAAAAAAACAACCATGTATAGTAAGGCATTTTTAGCCGAAAAAGATGACCATGTAAAGTATATAGTCAGCCGTTTTTAGCCAAAAATCATGACCATGTGTCGTCAGGCGTTTTTAGCCGAAAAAAACGAACATGTATGGTAAGTCGTTTTAACCAGAAAAATCATGACAAGGTATATATAGTAAGGCGTTTTTCAACGAAAAAAAACAACCATGTATAGTAAGATGTTTTTAGCCGAAAATAACAACCATGTTTAGTAAGGCGTTTTTAGCCGAAAAAGATGACCATGTAAAGTATATAGTCAGCTGTTTTTAGCCAAAAATCATGACTATGTGTCGTCAGGCGTTTTCAGCCGAAAAAAAACGACCATGTATAGTAAGGCGTTTTTAGACGAAAAAAACCCCGACCATGTATATAGTAAGGCACTTTGAGCCGGAAAAAATGACCATGTATACTAAGCCGTTCTTAGCCGAAAAAAAAAACGACCATACAGTATATAGTACGGCGTTTTTAGCTGAAAAAAACGACCAAGTATATATAGTAAGGTGTTTTTAGCCGAAAACAATGACGATGTATAGCAAGGCGTTTTGAGCCGAAACAAAATTACCATGACAGTAAAACGTTTTTAGCCGAAAAAAACGACCATGTATAGGAAGGCATTTTTCGACGAAAATAACGACTATGTATAATAAGGCGTTTTTAGCCGGAAAAAAAAAACGAAAAACGACCATGTATCGTAAGGTGTTTTTAGCCGAATAAAACGCCCATGTATATATAGTAAGGCTTTTTTAGCCGAAAAAAAAACGACCATGTATAGGAAGGTGTTTTTAGCCGAAAAAAACGACCACGGTTAGTAAGGTGTTTTTAGCCGAAAAAAACCACCACGTATAGTCAGGCCTTTTTAGCCGAACAAAAAGACCATGTCTCGTAAACCGTTTTTAGCCGAATGAATAGTATGTATATGTATATATAGTAAGGCTTTTTTAGCCGAAAAAAACCCGACCATGTATCGTAAGGTGTTTTTAGCCGAATAAAACGCCCATGTATATATAGTAAGGCTTTTTTAGCCGAAAAAAAACGACCATGTATAGGAAGGCGTTTTTAGCCGAAAAAAACGACCACGGTTAGTAAGGTGTTTTTAGCCGAAAAAAACGACCACGTATAGTCAGGCCTTTTTAGCCGAACAAAAAGACCATGTCTCGTAAACCGTTTTTAGCCGAATGAATAGTATGTATATGTATATATAGTAAGGTGTTTTGAGCCGAAAAAAAACCGACCATGTATCGTAAGGTGTTTTTAGCCGAATAAAACGCCCATGTATATATAGTAAGGCTTTTTTAGCCGAAAAAAAACCGACCATGTATAGGAAGGCGTTTTTAGCCAAAAAAAACGACCACGGTTAGTAAGGTGTTTTTAGCCGAAAAAAACGACCACGTATAGTCAGGCCCTTTTAGCCGAAAAAAACGACCATATCTCTTAAGGCGTTTTAACCAGAAAAAAACGACAAGGTATATATAGCAAGGCGTTATTAGCCGGGAAAAAATCATGTTTAGTAAGGCGTTTTTAGCCCCCAAAAAACGACCATCGTTAGCAAGCTGTAACGCAAATTACTTGGTTCAAACAAACATTCTAGTGCGACCGCACAAACAACTAAATAAAAGACACCACTGTTACAGAAAGGCTTTACATGCTATTTTAACTGCCGATCGCGAACGGTACGAACCGTGATTGAAGCTAATTGTGATGCCGCTCTTCACACGTTGTACCAACTGTCAGTCACAGTACCGCCCCCCTTAAAGCGCCAGACAAAGTTATCAACGTGGGTTTCCTTGGATGGATTTTGTTTGAATTCTTTGGGATTTTTGCGGTCCTCTGGCCCACTTTATACCTGTGGACGAAGGATTAGGGGCTCTAATCCCTCCTACCCAAGGCCAAAGACTTGACTCCGAGGCCAAGACCAAGGACTTGACTCCAAGGCCAAGGCCGAGGACCAAGGACCGCCCTTTGGTCCTCGAGGCCAAGGGCCGGCCCGAGGAACACATCACTGATATGTGATTACATAAAGACAGGATAACGATGACAGAATAGACATAAACAGTGACATTGTTGCTATCTCTACCCATACACTATCTATCTATCTATCTATCTATCTATCTATCTATCTATCTATCTATACTGTATATGTAGCCTGAAAATTTGAAAAAAAATAGCATTTAGAATTTGTCAAGATGGTGAGAATTCAGGATGAGATGATATTTTCAAGTGTCCAGAAAGCGGGCAAAATGGCTCCTTCTTTCAATGTTTCAAGAAAAGGAATGAAGCCGAGGCCTTACAGTTTGAGACAAGTGGATTTCACAAGATGAGTAATCCTAATTATAGTTAATTAATTCATGAATAATTAATCAGACACAATTAAGTGACTCATCAGTCACGATAAAATCCAACAAATATTTGCAGACCTCAGGTTAAAACCTAACTGGTGAAATTAACAAGTCGCTGCCTTGTCAGAGCCATTTGCTTATCGTTCCTTGATCATGTTTACTGGGAAATAGTAACCAGATCATCACATACGCTATGAGGTCTTCCGAAATTGAGATATCAAAGCCCTCACAGCATCATCATAACTTTCACCCTCAAGCTTCTTCTGCACAAACTTTTCAATCTTGACATTGTAAGTCACCAGGCATGTTTACTATTTACTCTTAAAATGGAAAAGCGAATAGGTATACTCAAATAACAAGGGATGTACATTTAATATTTCTTACTCATTTGTCGAGAATAAACCTACTCAGTCAGTCCACACTGGTCTAATCTACATACACCGTTAATTTTTTGTTGTACAGTATTTACATGTGGTGAGAAAATATCTATCCTGCTTTTACGAAATCATTCAAAAAGCTATTCTTTTTTTCCTACGTTTTTAAAATTTCTGATTATTACCCTTATGTTGTTTACTGCATGACAGGCTAAATGTTCTCAAGCATGTTAGCCGTTTTAAAGCATGCATCAGTGGTGCACATTATCACAATCAAAAACAACATGAGGTTTTTATTTTTATATTTTGAATTCTATTTCATGATCACTTCTTTGGTGCCAGAGTTTGCTAAAAATATTCCATTTTGATGTCACTATTTGAAAAGGTTGTAGCTTGAAAATGGAGAGAGATAAAACCGGCAAACTATAAAGGTTGCTTGGTGCAGTTTTGCTAATTTGGTGCTTTAAATGGGTACTCTGGATGACTTTTTTCATAAACTGTTTCAATACTGACAAGATTCTGCAGCAGTGATTTTGGTGTGTTCATCAAAACCGAGCGGAGACAACCCGTCGGTCCGCCTCACGTGCAGAGGTGCAGTGTTCGATACCGGCTCCCCTGCTGTGAGGAGTTTGCATGTTCTCATCCATGCCGGCTGGGGTTTTCTTCGGGTACTCCGGTTTCCTTTCAAATCCCCCAAAATGCACGGTGGGGTTCACAAAAGTCTTCAAGTTCTAAGTATGAATGTTTGTTTGCATATGCCCTGCGATTGGTGATTAAGTCGTACTCCTGCATGCCTCTTGCCTGATTTCATCTGGGCTAGGCTCCAGCACACCCACAACTCAAGGGAGGATAAGCAGTACAGTGAATGCAACTCAGAAGTGGACAGAAAAGGTTGTTGTTGTGTTCTTGTTTGTTTTTTTCATTCGGGAGGACTGACCTCTTCTCATCATAGCACGATATTTGCTCTACGCATCTGAGAACTGGCCCCTCCTCACACGGGTTAACATGTTGCGCAAGCAAGCCGGTGGCGGGGGTGGAAACAGTTCTTATGAATAGACTGAATCCAAGCCATTCTTGGCAGTGAGTAATTGTGATCTATGATCGCCGTTCCCACTTTTCATTGAGCCACTGTTGCCAACCACCCCCTAGAACTCCGCCCCCATCAGCCCCCCCCCCAAAAAAATCACATGATGGGAAAAAATTATTTTAATATAAGATTTTCATTGAAAGCAAACAGGCATGTAATGGGTCATTTGTCTTATTGATCACAGCATTGTTTCTCATTTTCAGTTGCATCCCTCAGTTATTTTTTAATGACACAGATCGCGTTGGGAAAAGAATTGTAACTATTAAAAGCCAACCTGGTAAAAGTAAGGAAGCATGAATTGTATTAGTCCTTTGATTTTACTTGAAGACAATGTGCAAATCAGAAGAAAAAACAATCCCATACTCAGCTCCTAAAGAGACCACACTCCAGCTCACAGGTAGACTGTGACTTGCAGGTTTATCGGACAACGAAGGATCAAGATGAAGGAACATAGTCAAGGAAGCAAAAAGGCAGCTCGCAGACGGAGAGGAGAGCAGATGGGAGTGGGAACATAAAAGCAGAGGTAATCATCATAAAGTGCTTGAAACCCTCACATGAGATGAGCGCAACAGAAGCTGCGTGTCTGTGTTCGAGTTTCTTTGCGCATTCTTTCACATTACACGGTGCGGTGCGATGGCACAAAGACGGCGACGAGGTGCTATTTACATTTAACGCCATTCTGAGCAGTAAATAGACAGTGTTTTGACTTTTCCCGAGCCTGCAAGCACAAACCTTTCAAAAACACTTCCAAGTGGAAGTTATTGTTTCAGCATAAATAGTCAAGATGGTTGTCGGTTAAAGCAGGGGCGTGCATGCATGTCAGTGTTCATTCAGTCGGTCACAACCAAAAACAATATGGTTCAAGCAAGAGGACTGGTTGTGGCAATGTGTGCTTTTGCTTCTCCAACAAAGACTGCATGTATTGATGTGAAGGTTTTGTTGAAGACCTGGAGGCCAAATTGCTGCTCTGCCATGGACCGTGTTATTCTTTACCAAGTGGCATCACCAACTAACTAGCCTAGCGTGCATGCGATGATTGTTTTTGACATGTCATCATCTATACGCAAAACAATCCAAAACCAAACGGAAGCCGTTTTCGCTGTAAATGTATGCTCGGGATAGGTAATGAAGCTTTGCTGCTACAAAGCTGCCCCTGATGACGGTCGGTCACTCAATCAGACAGTGCCAACGACTTCACATTGACACTAAGTGAGATGCGGAGTGTGCGTTCGAGGCACCGTGTTGAAGGAAACGAAGGCAAGATTAAGAAGGGACACAAAATTTAAGGCCAACCGGGGAGGAGGGACGCGAGTGTTTTGAGGCACACAGAAAATCGAGAGCGGAATAAAGTTGCAGAGAAATATTATGTCAGCATGTCCCAGAGACAGCAGCAACACAGGGCTGTCCAGCAGGCTGTCAGGCACGTCTCCGAAGAGTTGTCTCTTCTTCTGTCCTCCACCATGTACACTGCGTAGGAAAGAGGGAGAGGTTATTATTTCAAATGTCCTCGCAAAAAAGTTGATCAAATCAAAGAGAATGGACAGAAATGAAGCAGCAAGTCTCCAGCGTTGAGTTTTCATGGCCAGGATCTGCTCAGATTTCCCTAAACTAAGCTAATCAAGGCGGAAA
Source organism: Hippocampus zosterae (assembly GCF_025434085.1). Classification (NCBI taxonomy): domain Eukaryota; kingdom Metazoa; phylum Chordata; class Actinopteri; order Syngnathiformes; family Syngnathidae; genus Hippocampus; species Hippocampus zosterae. The sequence continues at coordinate 13,232,901 of NC_067451.1, forward strand.
AGGGACGTCTCCGTTGTAAGGGCAAACTTTTTACACTGCAGTAAGACTGGCACTGCTGTGGGCGATCACCAGTCAGATCCTTTTCAAGCTTTCAGGGGAAGAGTGGGATTCGGTTACCAGTCGCTGATTCGTGACGAGGCGAAATAAAAAACCACGACGACAACAAGCTGTCTCCATCCTCGTTTTGGGGATTAATCGTTCATGTGGAGGCAGGGGAAACAGTCAAGCAGCTTTTGACAATCAGCTAGTTAAGTTGAAGTGACAAGAGAAGATATCCTTTATTTGTCCCACACTGGGGAAATTTACAGCCTCCAGCAGCAAGAATGTGGGTAGAAAGAAGAAGAAAAAAAAAACAAACACCGTTCAATTAAGTGCAATATAAATACAAAATGGATAAATCGCAGTGCTATTTACAATTGTTTTTCACAAGATGAATTTATGATGAACTTTGACCACCAATGTGAGCTGTGATACATGTGCTTTATGGTTAATTACTAACGAGTGTACGGTCTTGATCAACCGTAGGCCAAAGCGATATCTTAAGATGGTTGGACCTTAGCACATTTCAGTATTGTCGTCAACAACAACAACAACAACAATCAGGTAAAGCAATGCCTTGATAAAAGATTTTCTTCCGTGACCACGCTCATAATTCAAAGCACTTGCGGAACGATCTCTAAGCATTGAAACGAATTGGAAGTTGCCTAACTCCTAAAAATTAACAGACAGCATTTAGAAATGTTCAAAATGTAATTATTTTGCATTTATAATTTTCTATGGCGGCCCAGTGGTTAGCGCGTCGACCTCACAGTGCAGAGGTACTGGTTCAATTCCAGCTCAGTCCTCCCTGTGTGGAGTTTGCATGTTCTCCCCGGTCCTGCGTGGGTTTTCTCCGGGTACTCCGGTTTCCTCCCACATTCCAAAAGCATGGCAGGCTGATTGAACACTCTAAATTGGCCCTCGGTGTGTGTGTGAGTGTGGATGGTTATTCATCTGTGGGTGCCCTGCGATTGGCTGGCATCCGGTTTACGGTGTCCCCCGCGAACCTTGTGAGGATAAGCGGATCGGGGATGGATGGATGGATAATTTTCTATCCATCCACTATCTGAACCGCTTTGTTTCTAAATAATCCTCATAACCATGTCAGTGCTCCTCTGTTGTAACAGTCCTCCCACCTACCCGTGTTTTTAGGAGGTTCTCCATACATGGGTCCAGGTGGGGGTCCACCCTGCCAGCCGTATTGGGGTTGTCCAGCATATCCCTGATAAGGCGGCTGTCCTGGCCCTGGATAGGGACCTCCAGCTCCCATTGGTCCAGGTGGGTAGTTTGGGTAATTTGGATTAGGCTGCTGCATGTTTACAGGGTACGCCTGCGGAGGATAACTCTGAGGCGGGTAGCCCTGAGGAGGCTGGCCCTGGGCGGGGTAGACCGGAGCGGACGGGCCTGGGTATGGGGGTGGCTGGTCTGGATTCATCTCTCAGCAATCACCTGAAAAGAAAATACAAAATACACTGTATCAGACCGGAACAATCTGGTCAGCCGTGGTCTGTTTGACCCGCCCTGGCAGTCTATCATGAAGGCAAAATAAAACGTCAACTATTTTTAATGTGCACGTGCGCAGGCAAGCAAAAGCAAGCACTTGGGTCTTCGGTCTGCCAACTCGGACGCCATGTTGCTGGATTTGGTGACGTTTCCAACCCCTTTAGTGACTATTGTGTGAAAAAAAAAAACAGCTAGGGAGAATGCCAACAGTGATCCTCAAGTTGCCAACACTCTTGTGTCCTGCACAGTTGCGGTGAGGGAGAGGGGTTGTATTGGGGGTCGAGGCTAAACATATCAGCACACTGTGAAAATATACAATTGATGTTTTTAAAACAAAGACAACTTATTCGACAATATGTTACAGATTGTGGTATGCAGAGAAAAATGTTCAACTGCCATTCAAGAAACCATTTCAAGGCAATACTGTTTTGTTGCGAAAGAAATGTAAAAAATGTCACAAAATGGCAGTTTAACTTTTGGGTTGTTCAATTCGGGCCAAAGTAACTTTCTATTTGTTTTTCTACTACTGAAATGCTATTCAACGTTTCTTTAGAACTCTGTATCCTTTTTTTTCTGATTGATATAAAAATTATCTACTTATATATTAATACATAGCATGGGGTAGGACTAGATAAGTTTTTTACTTCTTCCTACTCCTTTGAACATACAATTGGTGTTGTATGATGTCTGTTTTCCTTTTTTGCTATTTTACTGACCTTTACTTTCTGCCAATTTATTACTGTATGTTTTTATGTTCAATAAACAAACAAACAACTTGTCCGAATTTTCTCTTTTTTTTTTTTAGATTTTGCCAAGAACAGTATCTTGCGACGGTGACTGCAGCCTATTACGTCACAGGATAAAAAAAATTATACACACTGTTAATTGCAAAACACAGTCATTACTCGAGAACAATACCGGTATTTGTTAATAAATGATGGCGTCAATATTTGTTATTGTAATGTCGTTATAGCAACAACCTTGTAATGGTGCAATCAAGCTATGAGGACTGCGGTGTGCCATCGTCCAAAACATTTGTCTCTATGGATAAATTAGCCTTTGCCGATTCGCTTTTCAACTGTGAGAAAGAGGCCAAATTAAAAGTCAGCACTCTATTTGGCTCACAAAAACGGACAGATTGGTTGAGATAGTTTTAAGTGTGGGCAAAATGTCAGTTTCTCTTGCAATGTACTTATTGCGCGCATTTTTCTATTTATTTCTTGTATCCACTTTTGCTGCTGAAACAATGTCAATTTCCACCTTGTGGGACCAATGAAGGTTACCTTATATCATATCACATCAGAATATTCATTATATTAACATACTTCTAACCTGATGGGACCGTCCTCTCGACTGACGTACATTATGTGGTGATGTACTGTATTTCTTTGCTGTCCTAAGTAGCTGTGCAACATGGTGATAAGTTTATGGAATCACCCAGTCCCTAATTTCGGTGTTTCACATCTTCAGGTCGCCATGAAAATTTATCACGGCTTTTCCGTCTTTCTCTCCTCTAGTTTTAAGTACAGCTTATTGGCTGCCTTGGAGGCAATAAGTAGCGATTCGGTGCCGTGTTGACGCCAGACATGAAGTGAACTGGTGGCTCGGCATAGTGTTGAGCCTCGTACGCTAGCCAGCCAAGTAGGTCGCAGGTTGCGGCGCCAATTAGAATGCACCAAACAGTCCCCAATATGAATTCTGTTGTTTACCAAGCACAGAGTTGTCTCAACTTGGTAAGATTGAAGACTTACAATACAGAACCAACAGCTAAAATCAATGTTATCAACAACTGTTTGTTGATAGCAAAACCTGGAACAAAGTGATCGTCATGATCTTGGGTGTGCTGGTTGTCATTGGACTTTTAACACAGATGCATTCAAGTGTTTGTGCGCTGCGACTTGCCCTCCAGAGCCATATGAGGTAATGAATTCCTCGGGGCTCCCTTCTGAAAGCCACTTAAATGATGCAACTCACAACAGGGCATTAGTGGTTTTCATTTATACATAAGCCTGTTTCAGGCCTGTTGCAGTCACAAAAAAATATGTGCCGCAGTTTGTGCACGCTGGAGAAAGATAGTTTTCCAGGGCAGGAATGTATTGTGATTCAATGATCAATCACATGTCAGCATATCGGCACCACCATATTGATGTTCACACGAACTTCACAAATGGAGGATCTTGAGTCACAGGACACCGCGAAAGGCTAATTGGCATTCGCCATGGGAAAGAGAGAAATGCAAAACAGATGGGGACTGACCCCCCTTTTTTTTTTTTTTGCATGGTAACAGTACACAAAGTTTGAGTCAGTGCGAATACACCTGACAGTACGCGAGTCAAATTCGACGCACATAACCACTTTCACACATTCCGGGCAATGTCCTAAGGTTATTTGCTTCACTTTTGACTTTGCGAGTAGGAAGTTGTATTTCTATAATTTCTAATGGGATCAAGAAGTATTACCTGCCTACGGGGCAAAACTGCTAATGATACATGGAACATCACAACTCTTGCTCTAGCCTCATTGGCTGAATTTGCTCATGCAGAACAACCATAGCAACGGAAAATGAAAGCCTCCTCTGTCGCTCACTATAAAGTATGTACACTACAAACACCTAATAACTGCTTTCAGGTCGGCGTACAGTATGTAGCCACATTCACGTTCGCCTCTCCAAAAAGTAGCTTCACTATTTATCAGAGGTTAACACACACAAGTGGAATTGTGTCTTTATCTCTGATGATTATCTGTAATGGAAAAGCAAACCACATGATTAAGGTCAAAGTATTGTGGAATTTTGTGATTACACCGGAGTCGTTTTCTGCCACGATAAAAACTTCCCTGACCTCGGTTCCCCAATTTGCGCTTTTATCCAATATACTGTATATTGACCTTTTACCTCAAAATGTTGTCAGTACTGCTGACAGACGGCAAAGCCTTGTAACTGTGGTAACGCAGCTCTGGGAGCAGGAAATCGAGGCCTAAATGGTTTGCTTTGTTTCACCTGGAGGAGATGAGACCTGCACCCATGGCAACAGTTATAAAATTCAGCTATATATGATTACAAATGTATTTGATCTTATAACAAAAAGGTCAAAGGTTGATAGTAGATACAAAAAAAATATTAAAAAAAAGGAAAAAAAAGAAAATTGGCCTTCAATGCTGTATCATCATTTGTGGGTCCATTTGGTTTGTTTTTGTTTATTTGTTTTGTTTTACCCCGTCTTGTAAGGCCTTGTGTGAGTCCAGTGTTTCCATATCAATATCAAGACGATTATTTTGTTATGTACTGACAAAAAAACATTTCGATGTTTTGCTGCCGTTTGAAGGAGCATCAATATGTCACACTGCTCTCTAAAAGGGTGAAAACTGCTCCAGCCACAAGTTTGGCAGCCTTTATTCGCTCCTTTCTAGCTCGGATGCGGTAAAAACAGCAAACATTCACCTCGAGGTTCACTAATGTAAATGAAGCTGTAATACAATAGTTCCATCATCTACTAGGTTGTTGTCTTTTTTGTCCAAAGACATTACTGATTTGTGTTTAACTGTAGACATAGTAGTATTAGTATGACTGCAGGAATCCAACATTATCAAGACACCGAGGAAACAGTTTTAGTGCACCTGTAGGCCAAGCCTAACCCGCTGTGTAAACACCGAACTTGGTGATGACTCCGCTTTTACGAACACAACAAACTGTCAGCCATCATGAGCATACAGCAAAACTTACCTTCGAGAGAACAGGAGCTGAATTAGATTTGTTTCCGTTACAGAAATCCCGTCTTCCTCATACGTTTCTTTTCCCACCGCAGTCTACAAGGGTTTTCAGGGCCAGCGTCAAGTGCGTCTAGCGGGACATGACGTAATTGCAAAGGGAAAAAAACGCTATTTGTGGGAAACGAAACACGTGATTGGCTACTGTGACCATAGAGATAGATGCCTCTTTCGACCAAGGTTGCACTGTTGCTAAATGACTTCACAATTGCCATCTTGGATGTGTCACCTCTGCCTGTTAATTCATGCAAGTAAATTGATTTTTTTAAATATACATACATACACGCACAAACACACGCACACAACGAGATATTTGGAAAATAGATCAAAAACATAATGTTTTTTATTGTCATCACAGTAAGTGCGTTACAAACATGGGCTAACAAATGAAAACATGTTGATTTGGCGCTGACCTATAATCCCAAATAAAGGTTTATAATCATCCATCCATTTTCAGATTTGCTTATCCTCACAAGGGTCGCGGGGCGTGATTGAGCCCATCCCAGCTGTCTTTGGACAGAAGGCGGGGGGCACCCTGAACTGGTTGCCAGTCAAAAAAACACCATCACTTTTGATACATAAAATTTCCCCCAAAATAGAATGACAGATTTTTTAAAGCATAGAGCTATATTCTTCCTTTAAACTAATTCTATAATCATGTCTTCATTTGTTAATAAAATACATATTTTGGACAGACACACAATGAAATGAATTTAAATGTATTCACAAAATGAAACTAATATTCAAATGACCAGAAATAGTCCCAATCCAAATATGTGCTTGAAAAAAATATTTTCAAGAAAATATAGTGAAATGCAATGAATTAAACTGAAGACAGCAGTGGATCAAGGACCATTTAGGATTACCTGTCATTTCACCAGTTTGTCACTGTTTAATTCAACTGTTGTGTCTCAGTCTGAACTATATGAATTTAACTGGTAATAATGGCAATCACTGGAGATGTACTACTGACAACTTTCCCTCTCTGTGTCTTCAGCCCATTTGGGGGGGGGGGGGGGATAACATATGAGACAAGTAAGAAACTAAAAGTAACCACTGGGGCAATTTAATTGAATAAGACGGATTTTTTTTTTCTTTTCTTTGTTTCTCTGCAGGAATTATGCACAAAATACAAAGTGTGCAAATTATATTCGGATACACATGTTCTGCCTGTAAAAGGGTCAATACAGTATGCACACGAGACTCCCACAATTTGCTCCACATCCAATAAGGCGGCAATAAGGCCGTATGATTCGTCCCTTGGCGAATCAGCTGTATGCAGATGCCTATGACTGCGACCATGACTGTGGCACCACCACCCGTCATTGTCCAATCAGAGATTAGAGATGACCAGAGGGGAGGGACGTTCCGGAAATTAAGTGACCCCACCACTCTGTGAAAATCGTGACTCATGATCATCTGACAACATCGAGATGCACCAAGTCCAGAAAAAATAGATAAATCAGTCATTCTTCTTAATCATTAACAGGTGAGAAGTAATTTGCAGCGTTATATAATGTCTATGATATTGTTTTACAGGACAAAGCTAAAATTATGTAAAAAAAAAAAACATATCCTGTTTCGTGCGGTTTCATCATTTTCCAGTAGATGGAAGCATGCTCCCAGTGTAAAACAACACGAGCCTGGTAAATGCATTCTATAGAATAGTCTTGGTGAAAGAATGTGAGGGATTGGGGTCAGGATTAACCAAAGTAACCTTTCCTGGTCAACTCAATCTGATCTAAAATGTTTTAAAGTGATTTGTCCCCACGGTTCTATGTTTCCGCTCTTTC